>NC_054540.1:4315445-4937945 GCF_017654505.1 Polyodon spathula
TTATCACCTTATTCTTTTACATAGAATCATGCATCTGTCTGGTCAACCAAAAGTACACTGTTGCTCAGCTCAGAAACAGGCACCAGATAAATGGATAATTCAATTTTTTGTCATCTAATTCTATGAACTCTTACACAATCAATAACGCCACATAAAGGACAGAAAGCAATGTAAACACAGCCTATAGTTGCCTGTTGCCTGCAAGTCTTATTTCCTTATTCTAACATGCACAAATGCATAAGAAGTACATGCTTACAGTCTCAATATGCTTGGGACTGTCCCGATTTTCCCTGTTCCCAATGCTTGGAAACAAGATCACCCTATTTATCACCGCTTTACCTTGTGCACACGTCAGTTTCTCCTTCATTAGCCTGTATAGAAGCGGTGGCATGCATCTCACTGATGTGACAAAATGGTACAGTTCACAGAAACAGACCTCATTTTAGTGATAAACATTGATCATTCACCTTTCACCTCTGCGCGTCAATGTAACTGGATGCACAGAATGTCAGAAAACAAGAGGGAACCAATCAGACAGCAGTAGATGCTGTGCTTTAGGAAGCAATGTGAGGCTGCTATAAAAGTTTGCAACAATGTAATAAAGCACAGCAAAGCAAAAACAAACACTGTAAAGCGCATAGAGGTATGGTAAAGCTTATTAAAAAAACATTGCAAACCATGATAAATCATGGAAAATGCACCTTTTATACTAGCTTTACCCGTTATCAGCAGGGCTCTTTGTTTTTCAGTATTTATTTAGAGTTACATAGACAAGGAAAATGAAAAATGTACCTAACACAACAAATCCTTTGCATTATTGGCACAGAGTTAACACAGTTTCAATGAATCACCAAGTTATTGACTGCAACGGCTCAAAATAACTGTACAAACCGAATGCAAACATTTCATAGGTGATTGCTTTATTACAGTATTTTTGCTGCTCCTCAAAAACAAACTCCAGAAACAAAGAACCTTATCAATGAGAAAGAATGATAGAATAGATAGTTACTAAGCAGTAAAGTCCATATTCCAGTTTACATTGAAATAGTGGGAGAGACTTCCTGTGTGAGACAGGCACACTCTTATTCCCAGGCAATACCATAAAGATTACTTGGATAAGAAACCATGTAAATGCTTGCCAGTGTTTGCTGTGCTGTCAGTACGAGGCTATTTTTAAGATAGCCTTTACAAGCTTGAGTCATAATCATAGATACCGTACGTAGCTGGCATTATAATAGCACCATAAATACCCGGCAATATTAGAGCTAATAGCATCAGGAAGACAGTAGATCACAATGTTCAGATGGTAAAAACAGACACACCCAACCAGCATACAATAAAACATGAGCTACCTTTAATATGCAGTTCAGAACATATTTGGCAATACAAATGTAAATATAAGCTATTAAAACAGCATTTAGTAAAAACTACACAATTCCCTTTATACCAAAATTAAAAAAAAAAAAAAAAAACATTTTATCAAATATTTATCTCCACTAGTAATACATAGCCAACAAATACAGTATTTACGCTATTTGGGTTAATGGCACAGCATAAGTCGTTACTTCGTTTAAAATGTTTTTATTTTTAAATGCTTACATTAAAAAAAAAAAGCTCTGTAACCATTCTTGCTCATTTTCTGCGCGAGCGTGAAGCCAGGAGCCATTGCTGAGAAAAAATTTAGAATGCGGTCTTCTCATTTTGAACCGATCTGGCAGTAGAGTGACATCGAGAAGCCCAAACCGAAGAGCTGAAAAAGAGACAAAAGGAGGAGTGAAGCAACACGTGCCGTGCACATTCTGCCCTGGACAGAAAGCTGAACGCAGTCAGCAAAGGGCTTGGGCTGTCCTCAGAATATCACAGCAGGTACACCCCCAATGTTCAGTGTGTTGTGGCTGTTCCATGAAAGACGATGGCACAATTACAACCGGAGTCTACGGCCAGCCTCGGGGGCACATTAGCAGCAGACTATCCTCTTTATATAACAAGTACAATGCATGGAAACAAAAGTGTGTTTAAACTTAAATTACACACTCCAGAGAATTACTAGATCAAGCTTTGCATGTACTTGGCGTCATCTGGAACAGCGCAATTCACCGGGTCATTCTGTCGAGCGAAGGGACAAACACGGGAGAGATTCCAAAATGAGATCAATAAAAATACAAAAGGAATCACTGAGCAGCATCAAATCTGAAAACAAATTATTTGATGCTAGATCTGTCAACAGTCTCAGCAAGAGGACGGGTCAGCCTGCAGCGAACTTAGCAAAAGAACTGAAAGAAAATCATACCATGACAACTGCCAGCCCGAAGGCCACTCCGAGAATAATCGCAGCGTGTTTAGACACCACATGAGCCAAGAACTGCAGGCAGGGCTGTTAAGGACAAACACAGTTATTTCATGCCATGCCCTGGATGTGTATTAGCTAAACACACAGTATGGTCCTTGTTATATCAGTTAGATTTAACCAGGACACAGTATTAATGATGTAATAAAGGGAAAGGGGTTACAGACATGTTATTTTAAGTTGAGGCTACATCAAGACACAATGGGCCAAATTTAATTTCCTCCAGTCTTTAACTCCTAATTCTTTAACAGAAAATAAAAATATCCCAATAGCAGCATGTCGTAATGATATTTTGCTCGTATTTCAATATGCAGGACAAACTGCAAGACACAGGATAGGTTACAGCAGCACACCAGACCATGCTGTATAGAGCGACTCACGTGCCTGGGGGGACCTTTACTGCTTTTAAAAAAAACTGAATGCTTTGTAACCCTGGCAATATATTATTCAGGGATGGAAATAAGACTCCCATTGCACAGCAGTTTGATCCATTCTTGGTTTTGCTACGAGTTTAATAAGACGCACATGTGCTTGTTAAGTTGTACACTGGGGCTAATGAAGCATGTAGTAAAACCTGGAACGAATGAAACTGCTATGCAATGCCCTGTTCTTGCTGGTATTGTTTGTGTTCTGACCTGTTTGTACACTTCAGTGCCTTTATAGGACACACAGTTTGAAGCAGGATCCCCCTTGCAATTACAGGAGGATGGAATTGCAGCTCCCCAGTCCTGGGCACCATTGATCAGTCCACAACACTTGCCCTGAAGAGAGAAAGGGAGGGTTTTGAAACACCTTTTAAAATGACCTTATTCCATAATATCATTTCACTTGCAGACACATTATTGATCCCAGTGAATATATATATGACATGTCTGTCTGTTTGCCCATCTTGTTGTATCTATACAGGAACTCGACATCTGAAAGGCCTAAGAAGGCAGTTTGATCCAGCAGCTAAGACAAAGTTAGCAATTCAGTAACTAACATTTTGATGAAAAGAATTCTAGTCGAAACGTTTATCATTGAATTTTATATGTGTATTTATATATGTATTATTATTATTATTATTAATAATAATAATAATAATAATAATAATAAATATAATAATAATAATAATAATAATAATAATCATCTATTTCTGTTTGGTTATTGAAGAGATAGTAAGACTATATACAGTATTGTACTCCAAGAATTAGTTGCACAGTTAAGAATACAGTATATATTATTGAATAGTGCTCTGTTTATTACACCTTATAGAACCTGATACAAAGATTATGCAACAAAAATAAATAGTTTACCTGAGTTTGCAGATTTTCAATGTCCTTCTTGAACTCCTCTGACTGTTGATCAATGGGAATGTACTTTTTAAGAGTGTCTGTAAGCATCCCTTCAGCCTGCGCAGGAAAGGAAGCAAAGTGCGTGAGTGATTTTCCTTTTGTTATGGATTTTTATACTTTCTTCAGCGCAACCCAGACTGGCCCCAGAATAATACTCACCACCATCACAAGCACAGCAGCTATTGGTTACCTACATGCTTGCCACTACCAGGCAAGTGTATGACGACAGTGAAATAATAAACGATAATGAAGTGAGCAGGGGCACAGCTTGTCATGGGGTTCTGCACATAAGAAGACACACAGACTGTTTGTTATCCTCCGTTCCCCTGCTGTGGTAAAACAGAAATCCTAAACAGATGGAGGGCAGCCAACTGTAACTGATGATTGGCAAATGGTCACAACAGTCGAGTAAACCACTCCTTCCTATTTCTTTATTAATGTATTTCTTTATGTAACCCATCTGCCATCTCCAACTCTCTTCACGTATGTGATCCCAACCCAATCACACACTTAGCCTACGAGAACATGAACAGGGACTAGCAGGGAAACCCTCCCAATTACTGTAACAGTAGGTGTTGTTATATTCCTGTGTCACCCGAGCCTGACAGCGTAGTCTAGAGCAGTGTTGCCCGTACTGTACGTTTGAATGGAAACCCGTTCTTTTCATCCATATTATATTTAGGCTTGGTGGTCCTGTGCTTAAAGAAAAAGACTTGATACCAGGAGGTTCCTGGTGCAAATCCCAGTTCATCCATGGACTCATTGTGTGTGACCCTTAGCAAGTCACTTAATCGCCTTGTGCTCCGTCCTTTGGCTCAGACGTAAAACCGAGGTCCTATTGAAAGTGACTCTGCAGCAGCAGTTTTTGATGCATAGTTCACCCCCCTAGTCTTTATAAGTCGCTTTGGATAAAAGCATCTGCTAAATGACTAATTATTAATAATATTTTTTAATCACATATTCTGTGTTACAGGAAAGCCCTTTACAGATGATATTTTCAACATTTAAAACCATGGGGTGCTTCAGCTATGAGTGCTAGTTTACCAGCTCTGAGGAGGCTCGCAGCTTTCCAAGCATATTAAAAAAAAAAAGGAATCCTCATTTTAAAGAAATTATCCATACTTTACCTTCGATCTGTACACAACCCCCAGGATTCCTGCAGCAACCAGGAGAATAAAGATGAGGAGCAAGCCGATGAAAAACTGCAGCCAGCAACAAGAAAAGAGAAAGGCTATCAGGGGGTGACATGTTTGTGTTCTTTGCACATTTTTTTGTATTATTTTAGTTTGTCAGCAGCGTGTTTTAAAGGGGTTTCTAAAACTGATCAATGGGATGGCAGGCATATTGAAAGCACATCTGCATTCACAACCTTCCCCTCTGTTAAGGGAGATTCACAAAAGGCATTAGAGATTAAGGTGAAGCGGACGTAAACAACGCCACACGTACCAGAAGAAGCAGACACCTGCTCTCTCGGATTGCACCACAGCAGCCAAAAAATCCAAGCCCCATTATGATGGCCCCAATGGCAATCATAAGATTGACGGCAGAGATGTCAATTTGTATGGTCTGAGAACCAAACAAGAAAGATGAATTAACATAGGGCATATCAAATCTTTGAACATCAGGATCCAGTTTTACTTTCGTTCTGAGCTAATTCAGAACTGTTAACAAAATCAAAAAACACCTGCAACCCACACTTGCAACCGCTTTGTTCAGAAATTTCTCTTTCATACAAAAGTCATTATTTTAATAGTTTTGTAACATCGGGCCCTATTCACAGCACTTTGAGGACTAGAATGTTCTGTAAAGGACTGCATTTTTTAAAAAGATCCTTTTGATTAATGAAGTCAAATTTGCAGGTCATGAGAGCTTTCTTTTAGAGAGGGTTAGAGGTTGTTGCTTTTAAGAGCAGTACATGCTTGTTCAGCAAAAGTGAAAGATACCAGGATTAAAGAACGTACCCTTAAAAAAGCCTACCATAGTCAAAGCAGAGCAAAGTGCAAAAAAGCACAGTGAAGCATAGGTAAGCATTGCAAAGAAAATGTATGGTATGGTAAACCATATTAATAAACATGGAAAACCTTTAGAGCAGTATACCTAGCACTAAGATTCATGGCTATGCCATGAGAATCATCTCAAATGTGAGAGGTGTAACAACTAATGTGGTGTGGTCACATGCTATTGCATTCCCATAACACTAGAGGAAAACATTTATAATTATTAACTTACTTGGTGGGCATCTTTGCTCACACGAAGCCAAATCGAAACTCCAAGTATGAAACATCCACAGAGCTGAAAGAGTAAAAACAACAACAACACTATATGACATCCTGTGTGAAAAAACAACACTGTGAATACGACATCCTGTGTGAAAAAGACAACACTGTGAATATAACATCCTGTGTGAAAAAACAACACTGTGAATATGACATCCTGTGTGAAAAAGACAACACTGTGAATATGACATCCTGTGTGAAAAAACAACACTGTGAATATGACATCCTGTGTGAAAAAGACAACACTGTGAATATGACATCCTGTGTGAAAAAACAAGACTGTGAATATGACATCCTGTGTGAAAAAACAACACTGTGAATATGACATCCTGTGTGAAAAAACAACACTGTGAATACGACATCCTGTGTGAAAAAGACAACACTGTGAATATGACATCCTGTGTGAAAAAGACAACACTGTGAATATGACATCCTGTGTGAAAAAACAACACTGTGAATATGACATCCTGTGTGAAAAAGACAACACTGTGAATACGACATCCTGTGTGAAAAAACAACACTGTGAATACGACATCCTGTGTGAAAAAACAACACTGTGAATATGACATCCTGTGTGAAAAAACAACACTGTGAATATGACATCTTGTGTGAAAAAGACAACACTGTGAATATGACATCCTGTGTGAAAAAAACACAGATGTTGCAATCATAATTTTATATTAAACACTAGATCACAAAATATATTATGTACCAGATCGACTTACTGTTACAGATACAGCTTGCAAATGAGATGATGCGATTAGATTAAACCATTTACATGTTTATATCTCAAGCAGTTTAATATATGCACCAAGTCATGCATTGATTTCTGAAGTACATATACTTGCTTCCATGCAGCACAGGCAATAAACCCCCATTCAATGAAACAATGTAATCTGCAAGCACAGGGTGCTTTGTGTCAATACTACACAGCAAAGTGTTTTTTCCGCAAACTGACCTGTGATAATTAAAAAGGAATGATAATAAATGAACTCTGTGTACTTGCTGGATAGTCACAGTGAACTGCTTTTTGTCTGGGAGGTTTCTACTGTTCTTGTTTTGCTACACAGGGCCCCATGCAGTATGCTCAATATATACTCGTATGTGTGTTCTGCACAGCATGTCTCTCTATCATTGCTTTTGCTCGGATCAATATTCACTGTACTTGCTAACTATTTGAGCCAAAAATGTACTTCTGAAAAGACTCCCCAAGGGTGATTGTGAGGAGGTGCGAAGGGGAAGCATATCAGTGTTGCACAGGCTTTAGTGCACAATGCTTCACCAATGAGCTTCATTGCAAAGATCAACACTAACTGAAACCCAGTCCTTATATGAATGGGAAAAGCTTTCTTGAGGGATGCTTAATTATACACATGATCAAAAAATATGTATTCTTTCCACTTCTTTATTTTATGCACATAAAATTATTTTCACACAGGCTAGAAGCCACCATTAAATCCAACAATGTATTCATGCTATAAAGCAGACTTCCTTTGAGCTTCACACACGATTCTCAATGGTAAACATCATACTGATGGCCAGACTCATCACGAAACTGTAAAGCACTGCAGTGCCACTTTCACATTTTCCAATAAGTTTACTTTTCTCCAGGCCCTCATTTTATATTGATTGATCACTTCATCCCATTACAACCCATATCAATGTCAATCTGTGCTGAAAAAGGCTTTAAAAAACAAACAATGTCACACGACCTATTAAGAGATGAAATACAAAGCGCTAAACTCTTCAGTGTGGCAGTCGGACAGGACTTCCAGTTAAATGTGGTTCATAAACATAGAACTGTACAGAGGCTATGATACAGTATGTGTGGGTGTGGATATGTGTGTCTCAGGTAAGACACATTGTGTATTAAAATGCTGATCTATAATATATAAATACAAAGACTCCTGTGTTACAGAACTACCTTCAATTAAGCATATTATTTAAATGGTGATAAGCCAGGAGTTCGAGAGGATATATACAGTAAGTTGTAAACCTACCAACTCATACGGTATCAGTAAACTTATAGGGATGATTTATTCATCTTGTGATACACATGATTTTTTTTTTTCTTACCAGTAGCCTGATTATTCAAGCTCCTGGCACCTGGTGGTTTCAATAATATACCCAAACAAGGCAAGTTCTGAAACCCAGGACTGGGGGCTGGGCAAGTTCCTGGAAGATATGTTTCTATAAAGAACGCCCAGAAACTCTTTGTTTGCTAAGAGAGCAAAATGATGTTTGAAGGCTTCATTGTTTTTCAATAGGGGAAGGGAGGTTTGGAGTGCAGACTTTTTATCTGTGAAGTTATTCATTAAGAGCAAACCAGGCATGTCCTGTTAGTGACACACACACACACGCCTCCAATTGAGATTATTACAGGGGCTGCTACAATGACGAATACGGTACGAAGACTTACAACCTACAACCACTGGTCTCCCAGGATTAGCCTTTCATAGTTAGCCATCCAGGTGTCAAGTGTTTGTGAATATGGGTTTATAAAATACAGCAGTGCATTCCAATCATTACACTCTGTTTTCTCACTCAATCCTGTACACAAAGCAATTCAATCCTTCAGTTGCAAACTTAGCTGACATCAACATGTATGGCTCAACCCTGTGCATACGCTAATACAATCCTTTGCTTGACTTCCAAAACAACGATGTGATTTATAACAGCTCAATAGAGATACTATGGTAAAAACACAATCCTTCAGTGTCATTCTTGTCATAGCCACATGGTGCAGTGGCATTGTTGCTTGGTAAATCTATCTGTGGAGATCAGCTGATCCATTGTATTGCACATGAAGGTGCATGGGGTATCTACACCTACACTACTGCCATAATAATAAGAATGTTTTAAGTTACAAATGCTATCTATCCTAAGAGGGGAATTACTGTACATCCAGCCCTGAAAAAAAGCGTCAGTGATAAAGCAATAAATCAAAATACGATGTGACATTTATTAAATAATAAAGATATTTGAAAAGAAAGGGACCTGTTCATGTTATTTCTATACTTAGGTGTGAAACGTACATTTCAGATAAGGTGTATTGGTACTTGCATGGGATAGATGTGGGACTGGTAGGGTAAACATCCAGTTGACTTTGTTCATGTTATGCACAGATTCATAGCACTACTTTCTGTTAACTATAACATAGATTTTTTTGTTTTTTGTTACAGAAATAAAAGACGTTCCCGTTTATTTGCAGTACATTGCTTAATTTAAACGGTGATAGAGCCTGAGGCATAGGTAATCTACTGGCAGCAGCCTAATTGTATTATTGTATTACCAATGAAAACTCAGTTTCTTCTGCCAGTAACAAATCCCGAAAAGACTGCTGCCAGTAGTTTAATAGAGAAATCAGCTGATTTAGTGCAAGAAAAATTCTACTTTTTAGTATCCTCACTGATGTAAATAACATCTCGTTCTGCTGGTTCAGCCTATGTAGTTGGAGAACGGGATAAGCAGGCACAAAAAAAGAACGTTCTTAACAATCTCTTTCCAGTAAAGTTCTAAAGTCACCTGTTTATCGTGCGCACTCCTGCAACGTGCCTGCAGCTCTCTGTGCGTTATACACCTGCTGGGTACTCAGTAAGAGCACAGTCAATATTTGTTCTAATTCCCAACTCATATCTAACCACCACCTAACTAGCATTTACCTGAATTTAAATACATAGCTTTAATTAGTTACTGAGTTAGTTTAACTGTTTAATATTGCACAATTATATATATATATATATATATATATATATATATATATATATATATATATATATATATATATATATATATATATAAACGTGTTACACAAACTCTTTAAAAAGACCACAGAGTGAATAGGTCTCGCTTGTAATGATTGTAAAATGTGTGTGTTGTTAAGAATACATACATTCATAAATAAATGGCTTGCTAAAATGCATTAATGTATTGTGCAGATTTTTTTCGTTATAGGTACTACATTGACCCTGTTAAAGTAGTAATATTATTAGCCTACCAAAGTATTCACTTTTCTTACCCAGAACAAGAAGTTGAAAAAAAACATCGAGTACTTCATGCAGCCGCTAACTCCAGCCATTTTCAGTGTCCACGTCAAGAGCCCAGCAGTGTTCGTCCGCTTGCTTCTCAGGAATGGTACAATGTGCTGCATGCGTCTTGGATTTCCAGAAAACTAGATGTGTCGCTATGGCTGAGTAGCACCCGTGACCTCTAATTCTGTTTACTAAACCCAGTGCGGTGGGGGTGGAATAGCCAGCCTATTGCAGAAACAAACACATCCTACTGAATCTCTAGTCTGAAATGTATTTTGTACTGCATAAAAATATGCAACAGTCTGTGAGAATTTTATAATTAGGTGTCACCATTTAAAATGAAATACCCAGAGGTCTGAAGGCTATATACAATGCCTATAAAAAGTCTACAACCCCTTAAACTTTTTCACATTTTGTTGTGTCAGTGCCTCAGAGTTTCATACATTTTAATAAGGATTTTCCCCACTTATCTGCACACCATACTCCACACTATTAAGTTTTTTTGAGAAAAAAATAATTAAAAATACAAAACTGAAAGATCATGATTGGATAAGTCTTCACCCCGAGTTAATACTTGGTGGAAGCACCTTTGGCAGCAATTACAGCTGTGAGTCTGTTGGGATAGGTCTCTACCAACTTTGCACACCTAGATTTGGCAATATTTGACCATTCTTCTTTACAAAACTGTTCAAACTCTGTCAAGTTCCATGGGAAGTGTTGATGGACAGCAATCTTCAAGTCATGCCACAATTTTTCGATTGGATTTAGGTCGGGGCTCTGACTGGGCCACTCAAGGACATTTACCTTTTTGTTCTTTAGCCACTCCAGTGTAGCTTTGGCTGTGTGCTTTGGGTCGTTGCCATGCTGAAAGGTGAACTTCCGTCCCAGTTTCAGCTTTCTTGTAGAGGGCAGCAGGTTTTCCTCAAGGACTTCTCTGTACTTTGCTCCATTCATTTTCCCTTCTATCCTGACAAGTGCCCCAGTCCCTGCTGATGAGAAACATCCCCATAACATGAAGCTGCCACCACCATGCTTCACAGTAGGGATGGTGCAAATGCTTTGCATTAAGGCCAAAAAGTACGATTTTAGTTTTGTCAGACCACAAAACTTTTTGCCACATGGCTACAGAATCTCTTGATTCTTTTTTTTTTTTTGCATACTTCAAACAGGATTCAAGGTAGGCTTTCTTGAGTAATGGCTTCCTTCTTGCCACCATACCATACAACCAGATTTATGGAGTGCTTGGGATATTGTTGTCACATGCACACTTTGACCAGTCTTGAAAATAAAAGCCTGTAGCTCTTGCAAAGTTGCCATTGGCCTCTTGGTAGCCTCTTTGATCAGTCCCCTTCTTGCTCGGTCATCCAGTTTGGAGGGACGGCCTGATCTGGGCAGGGTCTTGGTGGTGCCATACACCTTCCGCTTCTTAATAATCATCTTGACCATGCTCCAAGGGATATTCAAGGCCTTTTGAAATTTTTTTATACCCATCCCCTGATCTGTGCCTTTCAATAACTTTGTCTTGGAGTTCTTTTGAATGCACCTTGATGGTTCATGGTTGAGTCTTTGCTTTGAAATGCACTACCCAGCAGAGGGAACCTACAGGAACTGTTGAATTTATCCTGAAATCATGTGAATCACAACAATCTAACACAGGTGGAGGCCACTTAACTTGATGTGTGATTTTGAAGGTGATTGGTTACACTTAATTTAGGATTGCTATTAAAAGGGGGGTGGACACTTATCCAACCAAGCTATTTCAGTTTTTATTTTTAATTAATTTTGTACAAATTTCTAGAATATGTTTTTCACTTGGAAGTTATGGGGTAGGGTGTGTAGATAAATGAAAAAAAAAGTTCACCTTTCAGCATGAAAACGACCAAAAGCACTAAGCCAAAGCTACACTGGCGTGGCTAAGGAACAAAATGTTAAATGTCCTTGAGTGGCCCAGTCAGATTCTCAACCTAAATCCAATCGAAAATTTGTGGCATGACTTGAAGATTGCTGTCCATCAACGCTTCCCAAGGAACTTGACAGAGCTTGAACAGTTCTGTAAAG
The DNA here is from genome assembly GCF_017654505.1 of Polyodon spathula. NCBI lineage: Eukaryota > Metazoa > Chordata > Actinopteri > Acipenseriformes > Polyodontidae > Polyodon > Polyodon spathula. Next base: position 4,327,492 of record NC_054540.1, read on the forward strand.
AAGAATGGTCAAATATTGCCAAATCTAGGTGTGCAAAGTTAGTAGAGACCTATCCCAATAGACTTACAACTGTAAGTGCTGCCAAACTCTAAACTGGAGTGAAAGCTGGGTAAGGCTTCACAAAACAAAGAAATCCACAATAAGATTTTCTTTTGGATCTTGTTAGCAACTCTGGGGGGAATTTCAGTCTTAACAAAATTATGTGATTGGTAGGGAGGACACAGAGCAGTTTTCTTTATGTAACAATCCTGACCCCTAGAGGTCATGTTCTGAATAGGCAGGTAAACACACGCCATAAACTGATTGCATCAACTAGAGAGTGCTGGGGTTGTATGCATCTAGTTTAAGGTTAGGGCAACAGTTAGGGTTATGGTTAGGTTTAGGGTGAGGGTGAGGGTTAGGGTTTGGACAAGGTTAGGATTAGAGTTAGGATCAAGGTTTCAGACAGTGGTTAGCACTGTTTTTGGATTATAATAAAGCATATTGAGATTTTGTAAACATTTAAATACTTAAACAGCACATGGAAATGTTTTACAAGATAATTCTAAGTCTGGTATAAAAGGAAATAGTTATAGAGGTGAATTATCATGCAATACTGGCATATTTAAGTAATACAGCAACAGGGACAGGTGTTCAACCTTTTTAAACACAAACATTTTCCTTTATATAGAAAAGTGTAAACTCTAAATTGGAGCAAATGCTTGGTAAGGCTTGGTACAGTAAATGCAGATTGAGATTTTGTTTTTAGTTTTGCTGGTATCTTACTCTATGAGTAAACAGTGTGCTGTCTTTCAGGCGCCTATTTTAATGATCTTTAAACCAGCAGGTTTAAATAGCGTCACCCTTTAAATCTATATTTATCAGGCATCTCCTTTCCCCAGGGTTTTGTTATGCTTTAAGGTGCTTTGCCATGCTTTCACTATGCTTTGCTAAATTGTGCTTTTACTAGAATAAACTTCAAAAGAGGAAGCCTAACGTTTTGCTGACTCCATGTACTCTAGGACAGTGTGGGACAGTTCAGGCTTTTCAACTCACGACGCAATGCATTCTGGTACGTTTTACCTGACTTGGGTACCTTTCACAGCAGGACTACACTTACCATGATGCATTGTGGTGTGAGTTGAAAAGCCTGGTCTCAAACTGTCCTAGTGTACACAGAGTCACGTGGTAACCATGTGCAGAGTGTTAATATTATTATACTATATTGTCCTGTTTACAGAGATTGAGGATATAAAGCCCTTTCTTTTTAAATAGCCTTTATGTTATTGACATGCGTTATAATATATCCACATCACTGGGTTACAGAAGGGTTAATATTACAGCTCTTCTATTAAAGGTGCCAATAGCATATTTAATCTGAGCACGGTTGTATGTTTAACAACAGGGGTATTTACAGCAAACGCATGCCACGTTGCAGGGTGTTAAAATGCACAGGGAGTCTATGGGTACAATTCTGTAAATGGCAACGTGAGCTTTTAACCACATGTGCTATGATTAAAAGTTTTAATTAACCCCTTGTTTTATTGCATTCTGTTTGCAGTAATGTGTTCATTTCAATATAGAATACAGAACATCTCATGACAACAATGAAATGCATTTAAATTAGGACTTTTCCGATTAACAGATTAATCTGACCTATTAATCAACTAAAGAGTTGATCACAGGTTAATATTTTTATTAAATATTATTTTATTTATATTAAATAAAATCAACCAATCTAAGATCTGCATTTTCTCTGCGGCAGTACAATAATAAGTGAGCGGAGGCGGGACATAAACAGTTGAAGGTATTCTCTGCCTCGGCTGAAGGGCTTGAGTAAGTTTAACCAATGGGAGAGCCAAAGATCTGCCCCTTATTATTTAGGAGTCCAATCAAAAGTGAGTAGAGGCGGCACATAAACCTGAAGATTCTCAGTTTCAGTTGAAAGTCTTGGGTATTAGCCAATGGGAATGTCAAAGATCTGCCCTTGCTTTGCAGCTGACCAAACATGAGTGAGCAGAGACTAGGCATAAATATAGCTAGGGTAGCCGGTGTAAGATGAGCTGAATTTCAGGATATTTCTTATTAAAGAGACCGTTATTGAGAATTAGTAATATTTAAAATGACTTTTTACAAATTGAAAAATGTCATCAGACAACTGAGACTTCGTAGTCGATTTTGGTTATTTTCAAGAAGAACTTTCTCAGAAAAGTTTGTTAAAAAAAGGTTGGTATAGACACAGGAAGGGAAGGGATATATACTTGCCACTTCCGAAGTCAAAATTATTAAAGGTATCAGTGGCTTACCAGTAGCTCTCGATTAAAAAAATAATACTTTTGTTCAGTACAGAATAGGTGATGTGGAACAGCACTGGATACAGCAATCTAGGATGCTGGATGAAGTCAGTACAAAAATATGAGCATTCCCAAAGCCACTTGTGAGCCAAACTGTAACACTCAAAACTATTGGACAAACCTGGATTGATGTTCAACTGGATGAGCAGAAGTGTTGTTACAGTACATCACAATGAGCAAGTAAGAAAAAAAATCATTGTGAGGTTTTTAAACGGTTCATGGATTGTGTTATTTACCTTGGGAAGCAAGAAATGGCTTTCAGAGGGCATGATGAAGGCACCAATTCCTCAAATAGAGGTAATTATGTGGAATTACTTTTCTGATTTGTGACTACGACAACATGTTAAGCAATCAGTATTTTTATGCTTTTATTAAAAATGTGGATGGATTAATCTACCGATTAATCAACCAATGCCCATAAATTAAGTGATCACAATTTTGAATTGAGTGACAGCCCTAATTTAAATGCATTTGCTTGCCACCTGCCTTTTGGTATCAGAAATAGTGTGCGCACGAGGTACTATGCAACAAAGAGACCCAAGGGAATTGCATTGTGTAAAACTGTAGCTTTTTGAGCAGCTGTCGATCTGTCCACTGTTTTGGGGTGGGGAGACAACTCGTCAACAATATACTTGGACCGCTCTGGTACCCATATATAAATAAAACATTGGCAACTGTCATTCCGTGGATTTATTTAGACAATGTAGGATATTGGAAGGTCAAAAGAGCGGAATAACATGAGCGTCATTAAAACTATATTAAAAGAGACAGCCTTTCATTTCCTCCATAATGTCTAAGAGACTAAGCCATCAGTTAGCAGGGCTCAATTCTGCAAGCCCATGTGCATCCTATATGCTGGGGCTGCTCCCAGAGAAGGACAACAATTCAACACCATATAAATCATTCAATTATTGCTTGGCTTCTATTTATTTTATGTTACATTTTTCTTATGTAAGATAATATTTTGAAAGGCTTTGCCTTAATAACAAAGATATGAATGATTTTACATGTTTAAAGACCCAAGATCAAACACACTGCAATCAAGTATTTAAGGTCAATGGTATTGATGTACTGTTTTTGTTTGATTAAGTAAATAATAATAAAAAAGAAACCAAACTCAATTATCATCAATCAAATGCTTGGCTAGCTTACAAATAGTGCAAATCCAAGGTGACTCAGTAAGATATCGTTTAACACAAAGCAGGCAGCTCCTGTGAAACTGTAGACGCTAAATTTTTTTTTTGAGATAATGGCCAGCGCTATTTACTTAATTGTAAGATAAATCTATTCCTTACCCAATGATCTTCAATGGCAATGCAGTAGTGCTGTGCTAAGAGGTAATGATAGCACAGGCTGTTGCTCGGTCCGATGCAGCTTCAGGTGCAACGTCAATGTTTTAACCACCTGCTTCCAAGGACATGCCAGCTCCAAAAAATGCAAGAACCCTCCTCAGGATAATCAGTAAAGCAATTCTCACAACAGCTCAAGAGAACTGAAGGTCAGTGGCTTGTCCTCCAATCCCACCACCAAGCCAATTGCAGTTGTCCAATTCAAGCTCACCGGGTGCCTGACTAGTAAGGGTCTGCTGAAGTGTGGCTAGGAGAAACAGTCCCTATTGACTTTGACTGCCTTAAATAATGGGAGAGGCAGAACCAGTGCAATGCTCCTTTTGGAGTCCCTAGTGAGGACTGGCAACTTCATCAGCCAGGATGAATTGACAACCCTGCAATGGTAGTACAAGGGCAGCTACAACGGGATGAGGCTGCCATAGGTAGAATAGTACCATAATTACATGTTCACATGTTTATCTACCAGTAGCAGGACCAGTGTGTGACTGTAGCATGTACGATTAGTTCCAAATCCATTGTATTGCCATTGCTGGTATTGTTTGATTTTATAAGCAATGGTAAAAATCTAAATCGGTAATGGCTTTCTGTAAACCAACAAACCAACTACCAGCGTTCTTTACTGGGAACCAAACCAACTACCAGCGTTCTTTACTGGGAACCAAAACAACTACCAGCGTTCTTTACTGGGAACCAAACCAACTACCGGCGTTCTTTACTGGGAACCAAAACAACTACCAGCGTTCTTTACTGGGAACCAAACCAACTACCAGCGTTCTTTACTGGGAACCAAACCAACTACCAGCGTTCTTTACTGGGAACCAAAACAACTACCAGCGCTCTTTACTGGGAACCAAACCAACTACCAGCGTTCTTTACTGGGAACCAAACCAACTACCAGCGTTCTTTACTGGGAACCAAAACAAGTAGCCCTTGCTGGCATTTTACTGTATGGGTTTTGTCAGCTGTCAGATGTTTGTGGTTGAGAGCCTGTGCTGATAAAGTAAATGTTATGAATTTCTGCCATCAGTATTTGGGGAATAAAGGGGAATATCCTGTCCTGAATTTGTTATGCTTCTGTTACTGTCCTTCTCATCTGTCTGAAGGAAATGTGGAGACCTAGACCTACATATATATATATATATATATATATATATATATATATATATATATATATATATATATATATATATATATATATATATATATATATATATATATATATATATATATATATATCCACAAACTATCATATGCTCTTATCCAGGATGTCGATTGTATATAATGTACATAAAAATGTTTAAAAATGAAAATACTGGTTGACAAATACTTACTATGATCCCTCAGCATCATATCGATTATCATATACCACAAGCCTGGTGATATTTAGCGTGGGATACATTTTCTTATTCTACTCAAGCTACTGAATGTTGTTTGTGGTCTATAGGATTTAGTAGGACTTCCTCTTCTGGCAAATAAAACATTTAGTCTCCTCTATATATTCAATATGTACATTGCTGGCCAATCCGGTGTAAATTCATGCTGCTTGCCACCTCCAGTCTACCTGTGTTAGGATTATTTACAGAGATCCTTTTACAGGCAATGCTTTTTTAAACGGTTTTCAGATAAACCAGGTGGTTAACATAGTGCTGCACTCTGTGGACAGCAGCTCAAGAGAGATGCTCAGGTCAGATTGGAGGTCCATTCAGAGTAGTGAGGGGAAACTCCTGGAAGCTGCTTGCAATGTGCCCTCAAGAGTGTAGCCTGTGCCATTGTCTCAATTACCTTTCTTTTCCAAAAAGTCCTAGATATCAACAGGGCTGTACTTCACAGACAAACCAAGGCTTAATCATGAAAGTAAAATGAACATTCCTGGCCACACCCCTGGATATCCTGAAAGGATTAGTACAAGTGTTGGTTGTTGTCTCACGCTGTTGGCTCATTATTTTGTGGGCTTTAATTACTTTAGAGACTGTGGCGACTTGAGTGTCTGTGGACAATGCCGCTTACACTCTATAGCATGTCTAGCTTCAGTCATTAAAACTTTGTGGGAACTCTTCTTGCCAGAAAAAGGTACAGTCTTGTCAAACCACAACTTCTCCAAGCAGATTTGCTCCACACATGCATTTTCGAAGTACGGCTGGGTGTGTTGGCATTGTAGGAAGCACTGCGTTCATTTAGTTGCTTTCCACAGAGTACAGTCCGAACAGCAGCGCACATCCCCACCACGGCTAGACATTAAAAACTGGAGCTATAGGTAACACAGCAGACCCCACGAACTATATCCACTGTATACATATATAAAAATGTACGTTCTTAGCAAGTTTCATCACAATAGAAAAACAGTTGTTTTCATATATGTAAACATACACATACAGACAGACAGTTGGATAAACAGACTTATCCTATTACCCAGATATTCTGACTCAATTATTTTTGTCGCGCTGAAAAATAAGCTCCGTTACTGAATATAAATGAGAACAGGATTTTTTTAAACATATATTTTACTACCTCAGACTGGACCTATGAGTCCTGTGAGGTTTAAACGTGATTTCCGACGTCATATGTTAACATACGAACCTAAGATAAGGCCAGGACTGAAAGAGTAAATCATAATTTGCTCTGTTTATGTAAAATGTATCAAAAACGTGAAATGTGTTCTTTACAGGAAAATCAGTACGATTCAGACTTGCAGGTTACACATCTCACCTGTAGAGGGCAGTAATACACAGCGTCTCACTGACAGGAACGGCTAGCGCCGAGTAACCACAAACAAGTGATAATACGGGATTAGGCTTCTGTTTAGCCTTGAAGACACACACATCGTTTTATCAGCATGTTCACAAGAAGCTTGTGACTCATCTCTTAGTATGATTAAAGATCCCACAGAATGTGTAAAGATTAGCGAGTTCTGTAAACACTGCCGAATCTCTGAAATTGCGTTTTTTTCTAAACATAAAAAAGATTGAACTTTAAAGGATGCGGAATGAACACTGTGAACGTTCTGCATAGTGGAGACACAAAGCCACAGAAATGCTTATCAGTGGTTGGTTTCAACCACCTTTCATTCATCTGTGCTGTGTGTCAACCAGTATGAGAGTTTAAAGATATAAAATGACTCTAGTGTAAGAACAGGTCAAGAATAGATTAAGACACTTTTATATGACTAGAAAGAAACACCGGGGTTTCACGCGCAGGAAGAGCACTCGTTTACTGTGTTTGTGCTGTTCCTTGTTTTTAAAATTATAAACCACGGACTGTATGTTAACTATCTGTCAGAATTCCACCTTGTGCACTTATAGATGCCATCTCAAGCACAGAACACACAGAAACCTTGTGCATGTTTAATATTAACTGATTTATATTACCTTGTGTATAACGTGCCCAATAATATAAACCGCATGAGATGACATCTCTTAAAACAATAAAATATATCCTACAATTAAAGTTTTACCTTTTACTTGCACAAAATTAAAATCAACATGTCCCCTTTTTACTTTATTTTAATAAAACCCCATTTTGATTCAGTTAATGAAATCTGGAATTGTTGAGTTATTCTTGTGATAATTCCTGTGCTTTATAACACTATCTTACCTTACAGAAAATGTATACTCTTACACTGTCTACTTTTTGAACAATTCCAATGAAACTGTACAGCAACGAGTATCTTTGGCACTTTGTTTCAATGACCAGGTCTTGGTAATTCCTTGGTAATCATAACCATGATTTATTCTGTGCTTTTGTTAAACAAATGGCGTTAACAGAGTATGCATTTTACAATTCTTTGCCCTTCTTGATAAAACAAAGGTTTTAGTAGCATGTGACCACCAAAACATTGATTAAAACGGGGATCTCATTGATTAAAACAGAGATCTCATTGATTAAAACAAAGGGGTCTCATTGATTAAAACAATGGTCTCTCATTGATTAAAACAGGGATCTCACTGATTAAAACAGAGGGATCTCATTGATTAAAACAGGAATCTCACTGATTAAAACAGAGGGATCTCATTGATTAAAAAAGGGTCTCCAATTGATTAAAACATGTATCTTTTATTGATTAAACCAGGGATCTCATTGATTAAAACATAGGGATCTCGTGGATTAAAACAAGAATCTCATTGACTAAAATAAGAATCTCGTTGATTAAAACAAGAATTTCATTGATTAAAACAAGAATCTCATTGATTAAAACAGGAATGTCATTGATTAAAACAGATGAATCTCCCATTGATTTAAATAGGGGTCTCTCATTGATTAAAACAGGGATCTCATTGATTCAAACATGGATCTCATTGATTAAAACACATACATTTCATTGATTAAAATAGGGATATCTTATTGATTAAAACAAGGGGCTCTTATTGATTAAAACAGAGAGATCTCATTGATTAAAACAGAGTGATCTCTCATTGATTAAAACAGGGGATCTCATTGATTAAAACAATGGTCTCTCATTGATTAAAACAGAGGGATCTCATTGATTAAAACAGGAATCTCACTGATTAAAACAGAGGGATCTCATTGATTAAAAAAGGGTCTCCAATTGATTAAAACATGTATCTTTTATTGATTAAACCAGGGATCTCATTGATTAAAACATAGGGATCTCGTGGATTAAAACAAGAATCTCATTGACTAAAATAAGAATCTCGTTGATTAAAACAAGAATTTCATTGATTAAAACAAGAATCTCATTGATTAAAACAGGAATGTCATTGATTAAAACAGATGAATCTCCCATTGATTTAAATAGGGGTCTCTCATTGATTAAAACAGGGATCTCATTGATTCAAACATGGATCTCATTGATTAAAACACATACATTTCATTGATTAAAATAGGGATATCTTATTGATTAAAACAAGGGGCTCTTATTGATTAAAACAGAGAGATCTCATTGATTAAAACAGAGTGATCTCTCATTGATTAAAATGGGGATCTCATTGATTAAAACAATGGTCTCTCATTGATTAAAACAGAGGGATCTCATTGATTAAAACAGGAATCTCACTGATTAAAACAGAGGGATCTCATTGATTAAAAAAGGGTCTCCAATTGATTAAAACATGTATCTTTTATTGATTAAACCAGGGATCTCATTGATTAAAACATAGGGATCTCGTGGATTAAAACAAGAATCTCATTGACTAAAATAAGAATCTCGTTGATTAAAACAAGAATTTCATTGATTAAAACAAGAATCTCATTGATTAAAACAGGAATGTCATTGATTAAAACAGATGAATCTCCCATTGATTTAAATAGGGGTCTCTCATTGATTAAAACAGGGATCTCATTGATTCAAACATGGATCTCATTGATTAAAACACATACATTTCATTGATTAAAATAGGGATATCTTATTGATTAAAACAAGGGGCTCTTATTGATTAAAACAGAGAGATCTCATTGATTAAAACAGAGTGATCTCTCATTGATTAAAATGGGGATCTCATTGATTAAAACAATGGTCTCTCATTGATTAAAACAGAGGGATCTCATTGATTAAAACAGTGGTCTCTCATTGATTAAAACAAGAAAGTCATTCATTAAAACAGAAATATCTCTTATTGATTAAAACATGGGTCTCATTGATTAAAACAAGGATCTCTCATTGATTAAAACAGGGATCTCTCATTGATTAAAATATGAATCTCGTTGATTAAAACAGGGATTTCCATGATTAAAACATGGATCTTTTATTGATTAAAACAAGGATCTCATTGATTAAAACTGGGATCTCATTGATTGAAACAGATGGATCTCTCATTGATTAAAACAATAAGATCTCATTTATTTAAACAGAGGGATCTTTCACTGATTAAAACAAGAATCTCATTGATTAAAACAGAGGGGTCTCTCATTGATCAAAACAAGGATTGCTCATTGATTAAAACAGGAATCTCACTGATTAAAACATCGGGGTCTCTCATTGATCAAAACAGGGATTGCTCATTGATTAAAACAGGAATCTCATTGATTAAAACATCGGGGTCTCTCATTGATCAAAACAGGGATTGCTCATTGATTAAAACAGGAATCTCATTGATTAAAACATCAGGGTCTCTCATTGATCAAAACAGGGATTGCTCATTGATTAAAACAGGAATCTCATTGATTAAAACTGGGATCGCTCATTGACTAAAATAGGGTATCCAATTGATTACAACAGAGGGATCTTTCATTGATTAAAACATGGATCTTTCATTGACTAAAACAGATAAATCTCTCCTTGATTAAAACAGAGATATTTCATTGATTAAAACAAGGATCTCTTATTGATTAAAACAGGGATCTCATTGATTAAAACAAGGATCTCTCATTGAATAAAACAGGGATCTTTCGTTGATTAAAACAGAGATCAATTGATTAAAACAGGAATCTCATTGATTAAAACAGGGATCAATTGATTAAAGTTGATTGAGGATTCCTCGGCATGACTGGTTACAGCTAGACAGGCCTGAGTGCCCTCTCTCTGGTTTCTAATCATTTACAATCTGCTGTTAATGTTTCAGTTCTTTGTCATTTTTTTTATTTGAACCTTTAACAGCTACACATGTTTTATATTAACTTGCCCCACACATTGTTTTCTTCTACTTATCTTTCAACTATTTCACTGCCAGCTGAAGGAGTCAATGATAACAGAGTAACACTATAGTTCATAGGAAGGAGCTGAACTCCACAAGCACAGTCCTGAGTCCACTTGACAGCAGTTATGGTGTCATTATCCTAGTGTTTTTGTAAAATGTATACAATGAATTACATTTTACAGTTTGATTATCGAATTAACTAAGGTTTTAAATAATTCAACCTCGAGATCAAAGTGGTGCTATACCTCTAAAGCCAAATGTTTAAGAATCAAATGCAAAAACAAAATTTTAGTAAATAAAAACATATAATTGTATTTAACTGTTAACAAGTGCTTCATTTAAAACAATTTACGCCCCCCCCCCCACACACACACACACACACACACACATACACACACGTACACTGGCAGGGTTTTGACCCTGCCACACCTGGAGCTAATTAAGCTTGTAGTGAAGCCTGAAATGGGTGTAACAACTATGCAATAGGAGTCTCATTCCCATCCCTGGGTTTCTGATTAACTAAGGCAGTAGAAGAATTGTGGAGCAAATCTAAAAAAGACAAGGCACATAGAATCAAGAGAAATGCTATCAATACCTGCCAAGAAGACTAATATACATTTCTCTCTCTGAACTTCTTCCCGTCAGACACTAGCAGTAATAACTTTATCTCAATAATGCTTGGATTTAATGAGAGAGCATGTAAAGTTATGCATGATGTTATACCCACATATCCATTTCCACAGTAAAGAGTGATTTATTTACAGAACAGGGTCTGTCAGTGTGTCCTTCTCTTCAAAGGTGTTGGCTGAGATTGGCATATTGAAGCCACATATGGTTTATACATTGTTGTCTGGATGTAATAAAATCTGAGTGATGAACTTAAATGAACCCGAAGCCACACATTTACGACTGAGTGAAATCTGTTTATTACATTATTTTTCAATATTCCCACTAATGACTATTCACACTGTAAACCCTAAGGTTTGCAGCAATACGTACATACATACTAAGCTGTGTGGCTTGATTCTTAAACATTTGTCTTCAGCGCCATAGAGATAACAGTTTAAACAGTGTTTAATTTGAATTGTCAGGTAATAAGGCACAAGAAAATCCATTGGCACTACATACTTTTTAACATCTCTTCCAACATCTCAAAAAATAGCTTTGCTACTCATACACTTGTAATAAAAACGCTTCCCTATATTTCACCCCAGGTACAATTCATGCTACATGTATTACTATTAGATAATGACAACCCATTACTTACACAGAGAAAACTGCAGTAATGATAACATGATATTTCCTACAGTCTTCCACAGACAATTATTTTGCAAATTATGAGTCAGCGGTTAATCCATTTCCCATCTGCTTATCAGCTAAAAAGGGAAAAATAGATCATTGCAAATAGTTTGACAATATTGTTTTTATTAGTTTAAAACTCTCAATGTGGTTTCACTCCCAAAAATCTTTTTGGCTGTTTCTTTCTGTTGGGATTCTCAAAGTTTGAGAAAAAAAAAGCTTTTTGAGATATAGGTTTGAACAACTCAGTGAGATTTTACTTTTAAATAAATGAAATAATTGATTACAAACTGGAAGGAGCCTGAGGGTTAACAATAACCTATTAACTGTTTGAGCATGTTTTCAGTTCAAACTATTTTCAAGTCTGTTGATCAGATGGGCTTGCTCGTTTCACAGTGCAGATATGAAGACATCAGCCAAGAAAGACCTTGCTGTTTGGGGTTTATGCTTTAGCTCAGATTTCGGTATGTTTGAAGATTCAGGCTTTGGCTTTGTGCACATCACTTTTGTTTTTGATTGTATATTAACTTTGTTCAGGAGCTTATCTACATCACAATAGAGGCTGCAGTAGCACTCAGTTACCCACATCTACCAGCATCATTATCTACCCAGCGAGGCTGATTAAACCAGCAGGAGTAGGACAATTGCACATGTGTATCTGTTTGACTGTTCCAATGCACCCAACCCTTTTTGTAGGTAGTACATTGAAAATAAAGACATATCTTTACAGTCGCTTTCTTTGTCTTGATATTGGCCCCTTCCTTACCACTCTTTGGCACTGAGAAATAGATAATATGGGAGGAAGTCCTGATTGGGTAGTGGTGAGGGACAATACAAAAAATGTAGCTGATCTATTGATCCATTTGAGGCTTCAGCATACATTACCCTATATAGGTGTTTCCAGGTGAGAGCATCACTTCTATAGCAACCAGTACCTACCTGCATATGTTTTGGGAGTGTCCCGTGATTAGTGGCTTCTGGGAAAGTCCCACAATGAGCAACCAAACTAATCTCAGGGCTTAAAAGAATGAGCTGTGAAGAATTTGTATTAATTTGACTCTGCTGAAGTCTTTAGAATCTTAAAAGGAGTTCCCAAAGTTAACCCTAGTCAGACCTGTAAACACAGCACAGAAACCAGGACCTGGGGACACACTTGGAATTACTTTGAGGCAGTCTTACTGAAGGACAGAGGCTAGGAGACACTTCTTGTAGGGAATGATGCTGAATCATTGGCATCCGACTTACCAAAACTTTGAGATTAAACAGGACTACTAGGAATTGGACAAGCAAAAAAGAGCCGTATGGCCACTTTTGTAAATGTTCTTATTTTCTTATATATTTGTAGTTTTCCAGTGCAAAAAATTATTTAGGACATAACAAATTGCTATGTAAACATAGCAGGTTTTTGGGAAATACTGTTATTTTCATATGATTACATTTCTCTAGCAGATGTCCATTGACTATTTATTAACCTGAGTTTCAATAAATAGGTAATTTCTTATCAATTAAATGCCATTCAAAGTAAAGCATTAGTGAAAGTTCTGAGGTGCATATTTGACAGGTTACTGGTGAATTTGGGAGTCAGAGGGCTGTCCCAAAGTTTCAATACAACATTTATTCCTTCACTAGCCAGTTAATAACCAGCCAGAGGATAGTGATAGAGGCCAAGGAGACATTTAAAGAGCTTTTAAACGTTAATCTGCATAATCATTAACTCGCTGGAAAATTACTACCTTGGGCTGGGGCCAAATCAAAACTTTGACAACTCGCTAATCGCACTGAACAAAACTGTATTTAATAGCACTATCTTTTTAAGTATTTTATTTCTTCTGCTCATAAAAAGAGAACACTATTAAATACAGTTTTGTTAAGTGCGATTAGTGGGTTGTCAAAGTTTTGATATGGTCCCAGCCTTGGTCTGCAATACTACCATTATAAAACAAACCCAGCATTCTTTGACCTCTATCGCTTTACCTTAAAAACACTATAATACTGAAAACAATAACATGGAATATGCTTGGGGTTTACTGTGGTTACAGAAACGTGTGGGGAGCCAGAAGTTTGCATCAGGGAAGAAATTGACGGATTCTTTTATCTTTGAGGTAATGCTAAGAGCCTTAAAACAGCTGTGACTAATATATTACTGCAATGCTAATTCACCAGAGCCTTTCACTTGAGCTGAAATCTACAGTTAATAATGTTTGTAAATAATGTTGTTCTTCTTCCCTTTGCAGATGTGTGCTGAAGTGAATGGTGCTTGAATGCTGAAGTGTTCTTTATGATCAATGTGGGTCTTTTTCCAAATGATTGCTTTGGGGTGAGCCTTAATACTAACTTCATAAACGGAACTGATACAGAGGACGTGACATAGATTTGATTTGATGGATCTAAATTTTGTTTTTCCTTGAATAAGCAGGCCAAGGAGATGGTGGTAGGCTGCACTTTTATCAAAAGCAACAAATCAAGGCTCTAGGATGAAAAGATATAATGTTAAAAAGTGATATTCACATGCTGAAGAGTCAATACATGTAATTAAAATACAGTGTCTTGGAAATAATTATTTCAATATATGCCAATGCTTTTTTTGAACAAGCCATCTCTTGAGACCTTTGGTAACACAGACTATAATCTATTTTGTCAGAATGACAAACTACAAAAAAGCCTGGGGGTGGTGCATGTATTGTCCATTAATCCCACTACTGACACCAAGTTCATGCTGTATTGGTTTTGGGGTGTGTTGCTCCAAGGCTATTATTATGTGTCTCTAAATCTTTCTTCATCTGGCTTAAGCTTGTCTGTCTGGAGAATCCTAAATGCTATGACTCCAGCGCTGAAAAGTAACAGTCACATGATTTAAATGGAACGAGGATAGCTCTAGAAACCCAGGTAAGGTCAGAGAACTATGGGAGCAACTAAAACTCAGAGCCATTAATGTAAATAGAAAGAGAAACATAGCATTTGAAGACCATTGCTCTTTTACGAATATTTTATTACATTTGCCTGGGAGGGTATTTCATTCTGGGAGTAACCTGTACATTTCAGGTTGTCAAGTCATAAAGGCCTGCAAGTTTCAAAGCGATTCAAGGAGACGAAGACACTGGCAGAAAACGTTTGTTTTAAAAAATAATAATAATAAGACTTACCTTAGAATTTATGATGGAGTGCTTGAAGCTATGGATGAATTGTGTTTAGTGGGTTTGAATTCCCTTGTCCAGTTCTTTCCTAACTCAAATATCCATCAGTAACATTGAACTCATCGCCGGCAAAATAAACAAACCACAGGCCATTGAGAACATGGTGAGGAGATGCACACCTGAGTGGAAACACATTGAGGACACGAAGAGGAGACGCACACCTGAGTGGAAACACATTGAGGACACGGAGAGGAGTCGCACACCTGAGTGGAAACACATTGAGGACACGGAGAGGAGACGCACACCTGAGTGGAAACACATTGAGGACATGAAGAGGAGACGCACACCTGAGTGGAAACACATTGCTTTGTGTCTCGTACAATGTAGGCTATTGCAGCACCTGCTACCTGTCATTCAGTCACTCATCAATCAGCAGCAATCAGGCAGCTATTTAACATTGAAGAGACAAAACTCCCAGGAACTCTAAAATAGGGGGTGGGGGAACAAGTTATAGAGCTGGAAAATCTCTGTTTCTTGAAAGATGCACAACACAAGCTGTCTGGTTATTTGAGTTAACAAGGCGAGAGGTTTTACACAGGCATTCCCATCCAAAGAGAGACAGTTTACTTCTAGACAGGCTCCATTCATCTGCATTGCTTTAGAAGACGTTTTCTATTCTAACCCAACACACATCAAACAAACTAATTCTCTATAGTCAGGTAATGCCTGCATGCAATCTGCCTTTAGAATTTGTCCCAGACCTCAATACCGTGACGGCTCTTTTAAGTTACATACCATGCAACTGCAGGGGTCGTGGAGCAAAGTTACACTTAGTGGTGTCAGATACCAGTTAATATCCGAAACGTTTAGAATGTAAGGGTAAATTAATCAAGGCTACATTTTAACGTGCCAACCAAATTTAACATAATTGGAATGCTGGTAACCACAGGTGACCCATAACAAAAAGCACTCCACAAGAGCTTAAAATAAACGACTACATATGTTGAAATAACCCTTAGAAACGTAATCCAGTCATACAAGTATAGTAAAATGTAATAAAGCACAGGGAAAGCATGGTAAAGCATACAATAGGTAAGCATTGTAAAGCAATGATGGTAAACCATGGTAAACCAGGGTAAACAATTGTAAACCATGGTAAACCAGGGTAAACCAGGGTAAACAATAGTAAAACATGTGAAGAGCATGGCAAAAGAATGAATGCTTCGGACACCCTTGAATGAAAATATTGAATAAAGAATGAAAGAAAGAAAGAAAGAACGAAAGAAAGAAAGAAATTTGTAAAACCCTAATAACTGTACAGTATATAGAATATATTATGAATATTAAATATTGACATGACCTCACTGTGTGTCGTTCTTACTGTATAATCAGCCAGCATCTATATTTCATCTGCATATTTCTTCTAATGTTGAAACAGTTAGACAATTCTAATCATATAATGTCTGGATGACTTTTAAACGTGTAAACTATTAACATCCCTACAGTATATTGCCATGCAGGAATATAGTATTACCACGCGGTCAATCCTTTAATTAGTCAGTATTTCAGATTCTTGTCAGTGTGCAGCTCTCCATAAACGTAGATATATACAGTGGCTCTGCACAAATTCAACTTGAAATCTCTCATAAAATGTTATCGATCGCTACTTCAACTGCAGCAAAGCAAGCAGGGTGAGAGGGCACACATGAAAGCGGAGTAAAGGTACGTTTAGAACGGAAGGTACAAAGCACGTTTTAGTTATAAATCCGTAGAATATCGATTGTGCGCAAAGATTCCTCGGACTCATTCGATTGCTTTATAAATATCGATTAAAAAGTGCTCAATAGATGCACTGTGAGCGCTATTGCCAGCCCTGCAACACACCTGCATCTCATTTTAAAAAATAAGTCTAAACCGTTTCAGGTGAAACGTTATCTATTGCATGTAGTGCGCACCCTGCTCACAAAGCTTCAGTGCATGAATAGATCCCTTTGTCAGCTCTGCTGTTTACTCGGTCCTGTACCTGTATTGATCTTTAATGAGGGTGTCGGTCTTATCAATCAATTTTATGTCAAGTTCAGTTTGATTGTATAATCATTTGTGAAGTTACAGAATACAGTGTGTGTGTGTGTGTGTGTGTGTGTGTGTGTGTGTGTGTGTGTGTGTGTGTGTGTGTGTGTGTGTGTGTGTGTGTGTGTGTGTGTGCGTGTGTGGGATGGTGATGGGGGAGGGGAGGGGAGGGAGCTTAATTCATTTGGATTTGTCTTTATAGAGACTGAGTACCATTAAGTAAATCAAATAAAATAGGGAAGCACACGCGAGGCTACAAAGTTGAAATGTGCGTGTTTTTTTTTTTTTTTTTTTGTGAAAAAAAAAACAAAACAAAAAAAACATTCCCCTATAAAATGTAGTTTTTTTGCATGTTTATACCATGAAGCTAGACTATGCTTTTAAGTGTTATATCATGGCTTTCACAATGCTTTGCTGTACATGTAACTGTGCTGTACTATGTCACTGTGCGTTAGATGTTCTGGGTTACTACACTTTGGCATGCTTTTATAAGGGTATGCTCAATTTAGCTTTTACAAGGCTATTACATACACAACGTTTTCGCACATCAAACCAGCTAAATATTTAAACGGGTCTCCTGAACTGTAACTCCCGATGAGTGAAAGATATCTGGTATAATTGGGATTCATTATTTTGTGTGTTGAAATACATATTTTATATAAAAACATCATGTTGGTAGTTTGGTTTTTGTCAGTCAGAATCGTCTGTTGTCTCATAGTATTTGAAGTTCAAGCAATGTAGATTTGATGACAAGATCCCTTTGTGTGTGTGTGTGTGTGTGTGTGTGTGTGTGTTCTGCAGTTCTGCTCCGACACCTGTAATAACTGCTCTGGTAACACTGCGGCTGCTACTGTCAGACAACTGCGGACCGATCAGCGCGCTCTTTCGCCCCTTACAACCCTTGCCTTTGAATGGCAGCGAGTGACGTCACGGAGCGCGGTGTTCAGGGAGGACTGTTTAAAGCGGCGAGGGAACTGGAATGCTGCACAGACAGTCACAAGAGACACTGCTCAGAGCTGCCCAGGAATGAGTGCGTCCCACTGCTAGTGAGAGCTGTCGCCGCTCAGTTATAGAAGAGGCTCACTACAGTCGTCTCACCCTGAAACTGCAGAGATGTTGCATCCTCCTTTCCTCGACAGCTTTTTGGTGACACTGTTGCTGCTGCTAGCAGCTGCTGGAGGGGGAACCGAAGCCGGGAAGCCGCAGAGAGACTGCCCGTCTATTTGTCACTGCGAGGAGGATGGCATGCTCCTCCGAGTTGACTGCTCGGACCTCGGGCTCACGGCTCTGCCCGCAAACCTGAGCGTCTTCACATCGTACCTGTAAGTGTACCTCGTCTGTAGCGGGTTGGTCTGTTGTCTTACGGTATCTTGTTCTGTGCAAAGTGTGTGTTGTAAAGGAAATGCAACTAACAGAGACTCAGCCTTATACTGCGGAGGTGTAGAAGTGTATTTATGTTTTCAAAGCGTGTGTGAAGCTTCACCTGCCTGCACGTGCACAATGGCTGCACGTCATGTGTTTTTTTTATAGCAATGCTAATGCAGTACAGGCATTTTATCTGAGAACACAAAAACAAACAAACAAAATTACAGCAGACCGAGGTGATTTGATGTTTTTAGCAAGGAGCACCTCTATACACACTACAGTAATGTCGTGTGATGCATATTCATCTCTGTTGTTTCACCTCGATGCCAAAGTTTTTGCATTCTAGAAAACTTTTAAATAATTTTTTAACCATCATTTAAGTACATTGAAGGTAATTGAGGGTGCCGCTGCTACAGCGAGTGTAATACTACGAAAACATGCACACGCACACGCACACGCACACGCACACGCACTGGACCAGACTTCTCCAGCTACAAAACATAATCAACCTGTTTGCTGTGTACTTGTGAAAAACAAAAATCAGTGTTTACACAAAGCAAGCCATTGTGTTATTAAGCGGTGGTAAAATATACTTGTGTTTTTACGTAAACATTGGCTAAGCTCACCCGATAAGATCGCCAACAGGGACAATCAGTAAGTACCATTTCTGGAATAATGTATCAAGCACCATATAATCGAATACAGGCACAATGCCGCTGTCACTCGACCAACTTTTGCAGACAAATAAATAGTACACTACTCTTTGTGTGTGTGTGTGTGTGTGTGTGTTTTACAAGTGCTGTATTGTTTTGCAGAACAGCGATCTTTACTCTAATGCGGTTTGAGTAATTATTTGTGAGAGTATACCTGATGTTAATGTTACATAAAAGCAATAACTTAGGCGCAGCAGTTGCAATGAGCACGAGGTGGGTTTTTCAATCACAGAGGAACGGTAGCTAAAGGAAACCTGCCCCGTTGTATTCAGTGTGCCTTTTGAATAGTTTTGCTACTTTTAGCAATGTAAACGCGCGATTTTTGTGTGTTTACCTTTGTATTCTATAACATTTGAATATTAAACTACTTATGTAGATTTTGCACATTGCACTATTGTGTGTGTGTGTGTATCTATCTATCTGTCTGTGTGTATATATATATATATATATATATATATATATATATATATATATATATATATATATATATATATATATATATATATATATTATAATTTCAGCTATTAACACAATAAGGAATGCATTCAGAGAGTGAAAAAAAGGCTGACTGTACACTAGTACTTCACGAGTCGGAGCGATGGCCCCTGATAGTGTTTTTTGACTGAGGTCATTGCAGCGGATATCCAGGGTAGGAAAGCTGGCAATAGAAGGTACGGTATATTCAGAACATCTCAAAAACCCCAAAAATGCAGATAGACATATGACTTCCATAGTTAAATCATCAAATGGAGAAAAACAGCCATGGCGCAGAATTGAAATCAAGTTACTGAGAATGTCTATAGAAATAGGCAGGCGAGCAGAAGAAGGAGCCGGAGAGCACTTGGAAATTCCTCGTAAAAGGAGACGAACTGCTGGAATTGATAATAGAGTTGGGGAATTGATGGAAATCAAACGAAATTGATGCTGAATTCCTGACAAATATAGTCTGCTTGTAGCTGGTGCCAGATGTAGAGAGTCCTTTGCATGCACTATGAACGCCATGATCCAGTCCTGGTTGAATGGAGTAGGATTAATCCTGCTTTGTAAACAAAAAGTTACATAACATGCCCAACCTGTAGAGAACGAGGATCTGGTAGATGGGACAAGTGCACAAGCCATGTAATCTGGAGCTGAATTAAGAAGTTTATTAATAGTTGGATTTAGTTGAAAATCAGCTGATTGAACTGTGGCGTTGCTGCTGGATATTGCAGAGCTGTGGGCAGCAAACTGTGGAATTTGGAAATTAGCCGCCGCAGCAATTGCATGATAAGAGGGGAAGAGGAACGTCCTTTATTTATAATATGCACTGTAGTTGAATTATCACAGTAAAATAGTATTGATTTCTTAGACCGGAGATGACCCCATAGCTGAGCAGCTGCTACTATTGGGTATATCTCTAGCAGAGCTGTGGATTTTAGATGAGGAGATATGTTTTCGATTTCCTCAGGCCATGTACTGCAAAACCATTGATTGTTAAATAGACCTCCGAATCCCAGAGATGAGGCATCAGTAAATAAAGCCATATCGTGTGGAGCTGAAATGAAATCATCGTAAAACATAGAGAGACCGTTCCAGTGCTGAATAAGCGCAGACCACATTTGAATGTCTTTCCTAGCTTCTGAGGAGATATTTATATAGGAGTCCAGATTTTTTGCTGTTGATGCCAGCGCTAGCAGTTGAGATATA
Organism: Polyodon spathula; assembly: GCF_017654505.1. Taxonomy (NCBI): domain Eukaryota; kingdom Metazoa; phylum Chordata; class Actinopteri; order Acipenseriformes; family Polyodontidae; genus Polyodon; species Polyodon spathula. The sequence continues at coordinate 4,348,031 of NC_054540.1, forward strand.
AACGTCCTCCCCTGTGGAATGATACATATTGCAAAGTTAAAGTAACCCAGCAATGAAAACAGTGCCCGTTTTTTAATTGTTTTGCTGATCTGAAAATCCTCAATGAGCAAATGGATATGATTAAGTTTAGACTCAGACAGGCTGGCTTCAAACTTTTCTGTATCTAGAATGATTCCAAGGAATTCCAAAGAATGAAGGGGACCGATTGATTTCTCTTCTGAAAGCGGAACGCCAACTTCAGAAAATAAGCTTTTAAGATTGGAAATCGCTTCTGCTGGTGCATCTGAAGGAGGAGAAATTACTAAAAATCGTCTAGCAAGTGGAGCGAGAATGGGACATGATAGACATTAAGAAGAATCCAGCATAGTGCTTCCGACAGGGTATCAAATATCTTCAGGCTGCTGCGGCAGCCGAAAGTCAATTGGGTGGCAAAAATAAAACTTCCCTTCCCAGCATATACCAAACAGGTGATGGAGAGGTGGATGGATTGGCATTACTTTAAATGCGTCTGATATATCTGCTTTTGCTAACCAGGAACCACGACCTGCTAATTTAATTGAATGTATTGCGTCTGCAATAGTGATGTAATGCAGGGAAAATTGATCTTGGGGAATTAATGAGTTAATGCTGCTGGTGCTTGACCCCCGTGGTGCTGATAAATCAATAATGAGATGCTTTTTTTTTTTTCCCTCTGACATTTTCCTCATGGCAATGCTGATAGGATTAATTCTATATACTGGAAAAGGAGGAGCTAAAATGGACCGACTAAATCCTTTTATAATTTCTTTTTCGATGAGAGATTGCACTAATTGTGGTTCTTGAGTCGCAGAATAAAGATTTTTGCTTTTGAACGAGGAAGAAGGAATTTGAGTAAGACCGGTTGAAAAAACATTTTTTAATCCTTCGATCAGGTAATTGATTAAATTACTATCGGGATGATTGTGTAATTTAGTTGATGATGCCGGGATGTTTATAGGAGTAGAGACTGTGAGCCTCGGGGAAAGTCACTTGCGTTTTAAAGGGCAGATTGTATCAGCGTCAGCGTCTCCGCAACTGCTGCACATGTGGATAAGATTGCATTGCCTATTCGAACAGAAGCCAGTATTGAAATTATTGCAGATTTGTCTTCCTCCTGAAAATCTAATACTGCGCCCGTATTTGTCTTTCCTTGTGTCTTGATCGAGGGGAGCTGAAGAATGTATAGGATTAGGTGCTGAAGATCTGTATGAATTAGTGACGAAACCGGGTGCTTTAGAAGTTGATGCAATTGCAGCTTTAGGGCAGAGAGATGTTGAGTGAGCTGTTGAAGCGCAGACCCCACATGCGTTAGCTCTTAGACCACCAAAAGTTCCGTTAAATAGATCTGGGTCAGGTTGTGCCCAATTGATGATGTGATTATCTGCTGCCAGTATCGCTGCTGCTTTTGCAGAGAATGCTTTATGATACTCAAACATAGTCCCTCCGTATCTGACAGACAGCTCCACGATGTAGTATTCATAGGAGTCCAATACAGCTCTGCAGTTAGGATATACCGAGCATAACACACCTCTGAATATGGAGAAAGCAAGGACAAATTCCCCTAATGTAAGATTTTTAAGCAGTCTGGGATCTCTGGATTTTAGAGTTACTGCCAAATCTCTGCAATCCACTACTCTATGGTCCAGGAATTCAGAAGTCGTCATTAATAGTGAAACAGGATTAATGTCCTTACCTTCGAGAATGTTACTTCTGATTTGTGGACATATAGTGTGACGTCTAGCTGCAGTTGGAGAAGAGGATCCGTATGCAGTAGCGAGGTTGTATATTGGAGGATCTGCTTCGCTGGCTGAAATTAGGGCTGGACCGGAAGAAGCTGTAGGCGCGGCTGCAGTATTTGATGCTGGAATTAATGACAGCGCTGTAGATTGTTTTCCCTGTTCCATATTAGACACCCTTTTATCTAGATCCAACAGTTGAGAACTGACCGAAGATAAAGTATCGGCAAAAGGCTGCATACATGATTTTATCTCATTAAATATTTGCGAATGTTGGATTTCAATGGCTGGCTGCTGGTTAGCGGTGCTAGTTGTGGGGGTGATTTGATCCGGAATAGACTGCCTGCTGTCTGGTTTAGGACGCTGAATGGCTGGGCGCGGCTGATTTTTTTTTTTTTTTTTTTTTTTTCGGAGGAAAGACTGGTTCTGCTGAGACTAAATTGCAATAGAGAATAAAAAGATACTCTCTATCACTCCCTGCTGGAATCGCGTTACCGTTTTTAAGGAGGGTTTTTATCAATTTATTCATGGGCCAGTCCTTCCAAAACAATCGATCCGGAGGGGCGTCGTGAGGCCGAAGTCGCTTGGATCGGTGCCGATTCGATGTTTGAGTGGCAGGAACGATAGGCAACATTTGAACTGGAACCTGGACGAGAGCCTGATCGGGAGCCTGATCAGATGTAACTGAAATACCAGAAGGGGAGAAAAACAGAGACTGGATGGACCCTGGATTGAAGCTGGAGGAGAATGATCTGGTAATGACAGAAAATCCTGGGAATCCTCTGAATCCGATGACGACTGCTGTAAGTATTCCATTATTGAGGTATACAAAGGTTGATGGGTCTTGAAGTCGCTTAGGTTTATGCCAAAACGAAAAAACACAAGCTATAAAAACAAAAGACAGCTAGGTAGAGGTGACTAATGTTTAAATAAGGTAGATTTAATTGATGACAGGAGATGATAGGTTGTTGGTGCCTAGCTCCTCCCCTTGAACCCCACCTATAGGTTAACATTTGTAAACAACCTGTAATTACGTATTTGTTCAGCCATGAAAATGTAGCGTCAGACTAGAAATAGAAATATCTGCCACTGTCAGAGCTGACTAATTCCAGCTCGCTTGAGTGACAGTATGCCAGCCTCTGTTTAATAGCCAGGGCTCTGGGAGTGTTTCCATTGAAATGTATATTTGGTTTGTGTTGATGAAACAGTTGAAGATCAAAGCCCTTCCCCCCCCCTCTCTATGTGTTGGAAAAGGAGGTGTGTCTGGGGTTACCTGCTTTAAAGACACACTTACTCAAGTAATGAAGCAGCATGCAGTGCTCTGCAGTGCTGAGATGCCTGTCATCAGCTGCTGGAAAGATTTCACAGCACTTAATCTGTAAAATGTTTTGGGTAAATTAAATGTCTGTGAAATGACCTCGCTTGGACAAAGGCCTGTTTTTCAACCAAGTTGTTTAATGTACTGTATCATTTCAGAGTGGCGAAGTTTGTGCCACAAATGGGATTTTTCAGATTCCATTCCCAAGTGCAAATGTTCCACATTCAGAATTCACTGCCCTCCTGCCCTGGAAATAACCACAGATTCCAGACACCATTTGGTAATATACCATTTTCTGTATTAAAATAATTGGATCCTGATCTGATGCAGCATGCATTCCAGTTTCTTCTAGTATGGGTTTGCAGGGAGGGAGTGACTCTACAGTATTATCTTTATGCATTTTGTACAGAAAGTTATGGTTAAGTTACAAATGGTATTTGATTAGATTAACATTATTTTGCTGTGATAAACTGTTCCAAACATTTTTGATTAAAGTTGGACGAAGGGCTGGGTTCCCAAAACTCTTTACTCAGTGTCATCAGTAGCATGTTTTGTTTTCAGGAAGGAACCAAATTAAGTTAGCAAAATGTAAATAAACAGCTTGCACATTTAGTGACTGGGGCATGTAAGTAACCCTAAGTCGTTTCATGTTCATTTAAGAGTCGCAATTGTTTTTCATTTCAGAAAAAAAAAATAGCTTATGACAATTTTAGAGTAGAAAAATATGTATATTTAAGAATCTAGCCTTAAATTTTCTGACATTATTATTATTTTTTTTAAATAACTGTAACATTGTTAATTACGGCGCTTACAAACGTAGGTCTGAAACGATAGAGGACACTTTCATGAAGGGGGATTTTGAATAAGAAAGGGAAATAATAAAAATGAATATGGTAATTGATGCTTTGTATGCTGTTTCTTCTGTCTGTTTGACAGGCAGATTGACAGGGAAACCATAAGGCCATGTGCAGGCACAATATAGAGAGAGAGAGCGCAGGTCCAGGACATGTACAATCTGGTTCATTGTCTGTAGAACTTGGGACAATTGGCCTCCCCAGTTCAGTCTGTTTCCAGCAGAGAATGCGTGCATGAATTGAACAGAGCACTTTGGATGCCAGCTGCGGCCAATGCTTTAAAACTTTATCTGCTTCGTGTTTAATCCTATTCATAAGAACATAAGAAAGTTTACAAACGAGAGGAGGCCATTCAGCCCATCTTGCTCGTTTGGTTGTTAGTAGCTTATTGATCCCAGAATCTCATCAAGCAGCTTCTTGAAGGATCCCAGGGTGTCAGCTTCAACAACATTACTGGGGAGTTGATTCCAGACCCTCACAATTCTCTGTGTAAAAAAGTGCCTCCTATTTTCTGTTCTGAATGCCTCTTTGTCTAACATTTTGTGACCCCTGGTCCTTGTTTCTTTTTTCAGGCTGAAAAAGTCCCTTGGGTCGACATTGTCAATACCTTTTAGAATTTTGAATGCTTGAATTAGGTCACCACGTAGTCTTCTTTGTTCAAGACTGAACAGATTCAATTCTTTTAGCCTGTCTGCATATGACATGCCTTTTAAGCCCGGAATAATTCTGGTCGCTCTTCTCTGCACTCTTTCTAGAGCAGCAATATCTTTTTTATAGCGAGGTGACCAGAACTGCACACAATATTCAAGATGAGGTCTTACTAGTGCGTTGTACAGTAAGACCTCATCTTGAATATTGTGTGCAGTTCTGGTCACCTCACTATAAAAAAAATATTGCTGCTCTAGAAAGAGTGCAGAGAAGAGTGACCAGAATTATTATTAATTATTATTCACGGCTACAGCATAGTTTTACCTGGTCTACAAAGATCTGCTGTGTGAATGGAGACGTTAGCTGGATTCAGAGCCTTTATCTTGAGCAAAGTTTTCAGTTATTTCCCTGCATCTGCTGCAAAGGTTTTTTTTTTTATATTCACTTTGCTGCAAATGCATGTCATTCAAGATCCACACCACTAACAATCCATTATGCCTTTCATTTTAAAGTTTTCACTTACTCTAGTTTTTTTTTTTTGTGCTGATTTATCTGCAAATCTCTCAAGCTTTCTGGAAATGTCTCTTACCGAGGACTACAAGAGGTGTACTTCATTAAACATTTCAGTACTGTTCAGGAAGTTTGACCAAAGCAGTTTACCTTGGAGCTATGCCACAGAAAGACCTATTATCTTAGCTTTATCTTCATTCTTTTAGATAATTCTTTCAGAGGTCACACTCTGTTCTTGTTGTCACAATGGGAACAACATATGATACTTGCTGGATTCTCTGAGAAGACATTAGAAAAATCAACATTGTTTTAAAACCAGAGATGAGAAAGTGATAATAGCTTACCGTTTGCCTGTAAACAGAGTACGCTGTTATTACAGAGGATTGCAAGACAAAGCTCAGGGAATTTTGTGTACAGTGTATAAGGTGTGATGGCCAGGGGCATGTGGTTGAATTAGGGTTACCTTTGTTCATGATTCTGAATTGCCTTGTTCTAAAAACACAATGTATAATGTTCAAATTACTTCTCATGTTTATGTACCCTGGAGGATATCTTGTTTCAAGGGGATTCTGGGGGAATGAAGAGCTCAGAAAATTACGTTCACTCGTGGGCAAAACATCAGACATTAAAAATAAATAAATAAAAAGTTATAAAATTAATACCAAATAAACTGGTGAGATATACTGTCCTCATTCCATGCATCACATCCTGCTATTACTTTAGGCACAACACAGAAACCAGGACCAGAGGACACAGGAGTAAGTTAGGATATTGAGATTTACTCAGGGCAGAGGCTAGGTGACACTTCTCTATTGGGACCCTTTAAGTTTTGAGATCAGTCAGCTAAGAGAGCTGGATAAGCATGGAAGGGCTGCCTCCTCTAACAACGATCTTATGTTTCTATATATAGATATGTATACTCACCTGTACATATATACAGCATTATGATCGATTTGGATATGTATAGGAATTGAACCTCCCTTTGAAGATTATGTTCATTTCAATGTCATGACATAGGGTGTGGTGCAAGCAAGCAGACCGTGCAAGTGATAAAAGATTCCCTTTGCATTCTATTGTGAGTCGTGTGCTAGAGCCGGTACAGCCCAGCATAATAGCAGCAGCAAGGCAAGCTAACACTTTGAAGTCTGAAACCTGTCTAGTACTCCTCGTGTTTAAAGCCTGCCCTGGTGAATCTTCCTTAGAGCAGGCAGGAAACCCTATGTTATGCCAAAGCAGGTTTGTAAAAGAGGTGCATGGAAATGCGTTAGTGTGATGGGGGCTTGGTTAATGAGTTAATGAAGGAGTGTTAAACAGCTTGCTGATGGATTTATTTCATGCCGTGTTCTCAAGCTGCAGATCTTTTTTTAAACTAATCTGCTCCCTCCAGCATTTCTTTTTTTTTAAACTGTGTGTGTGAAGGAATCCTAAACTTTAAAAATGCGGAGTACAGATTTAAAAGGAAAACAAAGCCGGAATTGTTGGCTGAGTGTGACAGCAGCTTTAAATCCAGGGGTGTGCTGTAACTCCTAAAGTTTAAATTAACATACAGATTTTAATTGATGTGAAAGACGGGTGAGCCACAATTCAAAGTAAAGATTCCCTACTGACTGACACCTAGCTGTTGGACTGTTGGCTGGCTGGAAGATCAGATCACATTGTCGTGGCGGATTTCAGCACAGGGCTGACAGGAGAGAACTAAAAATGAGAAGGTTAAGGGTCATCAGCTTTTTTTTTATTTTTATAAAGTGAATGAGTAACGTGCATTTTAAGGTTAACAGACTGTCACATGGTTCCCTTTGGCCTTGCCAGTGACCCGAGAGGTTTCTATATATAGATCAATTGATGCAGCAACAACAAAAAATGAAGATGTATTGGGACTAATACTGTACCTCTGCCCCATTTAGCCTTTTAGGTGACATGTAATAGACATTAAATTAGATGAGCAGAACACACTTTTGTGTAAGTCACAGGCTTGTTATTTGTTATGTAAATGTAGTCCCTCATGCAGCATGTATTACGGCTGCATATCCCTGTTGCAAGACAGTGGCAGTCACAATTATCAAGAAAGAATATTTGACAGATAATAAGTTTCTGTACTTTCCACTTTGTCCTGAAGAAGAGAGTTTTGGGGTCATGGAAGCTGGTGTTTGTACAGTACATCATAGTTAATCTACAGTAACTATTCAAAGCTAGTCCCACTGTTACTTTAACACAGCAAACACATCTCTGTAGACTGTATGAGGATAGATGGCCAACTGTTAAGTATTGTTTTGTCCGCAGTCTTCCATTGCACTACGAAATATTTTATTGTATCATAAAACATAAACGATTTATATAGAAATAGCTTGCTCTTGAAATCTTGAGCAAGCCACGTGGCTCTTTCTTGCCTTCTGGAAACAGACTGAAAAACTGAACTTAAAAGTTCAGGTGACTATGTTCAGTCCCCTTTGTACCCGAGCAGATCCATTAACAATGTTTCACTTTAGGCACTGAGAACTACCAGAAGTGACTTCATTTGTTTTTTGTGCAGGTTGTCTTCGAAGTCAAGTCAATTCATTAACACTAAATCAACAATCCAAGATTCCTTCTGCCTTCCTTTGGCAGGATTAGTGGATTTCTGGCATGATTTCTACATTAACAAGCAAAGCCTCTCGCTGGGAAAGCCAGCAAGCTTGAGTGATTCCCAGCATTGCGAGCTGCTCTTTATTGTGAGCTTTTAAGTTTGACTGGAGATTAAACAGTTGCTGCCCCCTCTGTAGCTATTAACCCTTTGTTTTCTTCTTTTCCTTCACTCTGTTTTGGTTTAGGTATTTGTAACAGGGCGATGTTACAGATGTGTGTCATCACTGAATAATACTGAATGCAGAGCAGTGGGTGTTGATACGCCACACAGGCGCGCAGATTTAATAACACACAGGCCTGACATTACGGTACTAACAATGGTAATCCTCATGCCAGATTTATAAAGAAAACAAAACAAAAGCTAAAAATAAATGTTGGCCACAGAGACGTCCCACTCCAGGAACCTACCCTGCAGAACCCTCACAGTACTGCTGTTGGGATCAAATTCCCTAAACTAACCTAGCCAAGTCCCAGCTACTCCGGCGTCTTCCTGAAGGCCTTGGCTGGGCAATGCCTTCACGAGCACCGTCTTAGAAAGGAAGGGTTTCATGCAGTAGTGCTTTTCTCTGGAGCGGACGCTCTCCTCCTTGGTGTACATGAACACAGAGGCTTTCTATGGAAGGCCACCTGGGTCTGGGTTTCAAATATTGGGTTGCCATACTTTTACAAAAACCCGCCGACTTCTTCCTGAAAACCTGTCCAATATGTTGTGACATCACAATCACTTCTGATGTATTACATCATAACAAGTAGCAACTACACTATGTGCAATTGTAACTTTTAATTTGTATTTTGTTTGATGTGCTTAATTGTAAACATTCACCTGAAATACAAATCAATCAATCATTTATTTTGTTTAATCACGTCAAACCCTTGATAACAAATGATCATTTACAATAACACCTTGACTGTGCCTTTACGAAAGTTCATTCCAGGCAGGCTTGCCAGAAATTATAAGAAGTTTGTAGCCCAAAGTCATACGCTACCCATAATGGAATGTATGGCATATCCACAGATATTGATGCTTGTTGTTGTTACAATGTTTCGCAGCAGTGATGTAAACACTAAGGGTTTTGTGTCGTATAGCTTAGTATTTTGCTTAAAAATGTCGGTAATACTTTAAAACTATTAAAAAAAAAAAAAAAAAAAAAAAATCCAAATGTAATGCCCACACAAATGGCCAAAACTTGCCCAAAAATTAGGCACCCACCCAAAGCCATTTCTTTATGCACAATACAAAAAATACAAGCCCAATTGGGCGAGAATCCACCCAATCTGGCAACACTGATACACATTCTAATTTGACTTTAGTACGTGTTGTACCAATGAATTTAAAGAAAATAGTACATGTAATTAATTATCCTATTAAAAGTCTACTTACGTCTGCCATTTCTGCCCACTTCGTGGCGGTATGGACTTGGTATTGGGTAAAGTCTAATGAAAGATGGATAGAGCATCAACCAGCAGATTAAGAGCCTCAGAAATCACTTTAATTCAGTATTGAAAGATCTGAAATTGACTCTAATATTAGCTCTGGTAACTCAATATTATATAAAACTGACAAATATAATTAGAAAAATAAAATAAAACGATTGTGTACATTGTTAATACAAAATGAACCGTGTCACGCTTAACACTGCGTGTCTCAAGAAGTCGGCAGCACTCAGCAAATCTATATTTGCACCGTAGAAGAAAATCTTGCTATTACTTAGAAAATATTATTTTATATATTCTGATTGGTTGCAATGTACTAAATATTTGAAAAGCATGCTAAATGACACATTGGTGCTGCTGCCTTCTCAAACAGGCGTGAGCTCCCCGGGCACACCTCTCCCCCCTCCCTCCCCCTGCCCGAGCCAATCAGGACCTCCCAATCAGCTCAGCTCTGGGAAAGCCTTCCTGTTTGCCAAAGCAACAGTACAGCTGCACCAGTGACTGGGTCACAGTATTACATAAGAGAAAAGAAATAATGTATTTTAAAGGTTTTTTTAAATTAATTAATACAGCAATTAGAATATCTTTGCTTTGCTTCCTCCATTGTTACTTAAACTTGAAACCATCCAGAATAAAAAAAAAAAAAAACACATAGTGGTGTAACTAGAAAGGAATGTAATGACACATGTTATTGATTGCAGTCACGGAGAATGATGTAGAAATGTTTGTCATTGGATTTACTATGTTTGTTTTAGTATTACTGCTCTAAATCAAAACCACAGCTCTTATTTCAGGCCCTCATTCAGAACATGCGCTGACCGTGTCCTTCCGTCTGCCTGTCTGCATGGTGAACACCATCACTTGCCAGATTGTAACCATCTTAAGATGCGGGTTTAGATGTTTTGCTAGTAAACTGCTCTTTTTTTGTCAGTATGCCTTATTTGTGTCATTATTGGATATCTTTTAACAGCTAGCCTGAAAAAACAATCTTAGTGGCCGAACAGAAGTGGACTGCAATGCTGATCTTCGTTGTTGTTCCACTCTGTTGGGTTGTTGAAAGTCAGCTGGGCATTGCCAGTGATAATAAAAGGAGCGTGCAATAGATGTTTTCTATTGCCCGCTAAAGTGAAAGAAGGCAACCATTTTATTTTCAAATGGGCAGCTGCAGTGGAGCTTTAAAAGACCTGAGTAAGATTTACTGTTAATTTGTCATTATTGAGTCTAAATAGGCAAGAAACACAAATCAGATAACATTTTTAAATGTACGTGGAATTTGGTGCCGTTTTTTTTTTTTTTTTTTACATTTTTGAAATATATATATATATATATAGATATAATTTCAAAAATGTAAGCTATGTAGGATAGGATATCGGGATGTATTCACAAATCTTTAAGGGTTGTTTTAACAAATGCTTTTTTAAAATATTCTCTCAGGTTAAACATTTCTTTGAAAACTAAGGATAATCTCTTTTTTTTTTCAAACTGAAAACTTTATTTAGCAAAATTTAAAATGGGCTTAAAAAACAACATTCCTTAAAACCCAAGTGAACATTTCTTTTCTATTTCGGCATGGGAAGTGACATTTTTTTGTGGTTAATAATATGTACTGTATTTGTTTATTTATAATGTTTGTTTTTAAACAAGAACATCATCTTAATCAACACAGAGCATGACACAGAGCATAAAATCCGATTAAGAAACAAATATGCCAGAGTATATATATATAAGAAAAGAAAACAACGCAACTATGTGAAAAACTAATGTGTTGGATTCAGACCAAGAACAAGAGAATTCCGTCACTTCTTGTGTTGTTGACACAGTGAGAGTTTACCTCTCTAAAGAAGTTTGAAAGAGAAATGTTGGGTCAAGTGACAACACATTCCTCACAAGATACCGTGCCCTTTGACTGCTCCTGTTATTGATGATATTGTTAAGCTGCACAGACCTCTGTGCCTCATTGAAACAGCCGTGACCCTTTGTCCTCGGTAATAACTAAACAACATATTAATTGGAAAACAGCATTTGCACTTTAAAGCACGGATGACTGAAGTGAGGGATCATTGTGCTAGTCCCCTGTCACCCCCATCACCTCGCTGAGTGTTCGAATGGGACTGAGATCAGAATAAATCTGTGCCTCCTTTTACCCCTCTTTACAGCACCATTCATCTGGGTAGTTGGTGTAGTTAGCCCAGCCTGCTCTGCCCTTGGTAACGGAATAAAGAAGGCATTTAACTTTCGTCCGATAAAACTTATTCGCATAAAAAAAAAAAAAAAAATGCAATTAGGGAAATATGTAAATCCTAGATGTTTCATCAAATGTTACCAGTCCTGTTCTTGCACAATGGCTGAACTAAAGAACTCTGGTGTCTGTATAAGAACCATTGTCCTAGCTGCAGCGTCTGTTGGAAACGAAGTCTAGCCCAGCCGTGGGAAATACCTACATATTTGACACAGGCCCTGTTTCTTGCAGAAAGGGGAGCTGAATAGAAAGTATGGTGATTTTACTGTTGCATTCTGGTCTGCCTAATTTGCTTTGATGTGGAAGATAAACTCATTTTATTATAAGCTGGACATAAGTAGTTTGCAAAGTAATGCTTTCATGTTGCTTAATGGGGTATAGGATGGGGAAGCAAGGAGTAAGAATGGCTTGGAGCTCAGTTAAAAACTTGTATTGTTGCTTTCAAATGGGTTAGATAGCTGGTAAAAAAAAAAGTACTATGTACTAATACAAAATTATACTAAAAGTATCGGAAAATATGTTGGGATGCTGTTCTATTGGGTTTCATAATGTATTGACACTCTGACACATTGCCCTGCGTACAGTACAGCAAGGCGTTTACCATCATAAAAATTCAATGAAATGTGCAGTGTAAAGAGGCAGTGTCCTAAGTGGTTACAACTTGCTGTTTAGATTACTAAAATGGGCACATCTGTGATTAAAATATATTCAAAATAAATAAACATTCTTTATTTTACTTGGGGATTGTATCAGCAAGTAAATCAGTTTTAGTTCTGGGGTTCCGCAGTTGGCTGTTCCCTCTCCCCCTCGTTGTTGAGAATCAGTTCAAGTGATTTAATGTTTCAGAGATTTAAGGTATGTCAAAGTTTTCTTCATCAGGATTTTGTTACATCTTCCAGATTTATGTAATTCCCAGCTGATGCAAACTATCTGATTCAAAGACATTTCAGATGGCTGCATCAAATCAATTTCAGGGTGTACTATATACAGTAGTATTAAGAGAGTTTTTTTTTATTTTTTATTATTGATTCCCGTCTTGTATTGGTTGACAGTCTCATTAAACTGCTGTGTAACAGTGCTTTGTTAAATCTGGCGCCCTGTATAGATATCTCACAGAACTAAACTATGCTGTTGCTGAAAGAAGAGGCAAAGAAGCCTTAACTTTTTTACACCTCAGACCACCTTAAGAAATCCATAGGATTTCCATAGGAAATAGTAGGGATTCTTGAAATTCATGCAAGGCAAATGGTTAAATGGAAATGAGGTCCCGTCCCGGTTTGGGGGAGGGGGGTTGGGTCTTCGTGAGGGTCAGGGGGATCCTTTCTCAGAGAATCCAGAGCACTTTGAACCATAGCGTGGGTTCAGATTAAATGGGATGGGGGCCAGATTATGAAACTCCAGCGCCCCTGTGCCCTTCATTCAATGGCGACCATTTATAGCTGGCTGACATGAAACTAGTGAAACAAAACAGTACTCATAACCAGCATCCTCCACAGTGGAGACAGATAAATAGCAACTGTATCACATGGAAATAACTTTCCACTGCTCTGTTTAATGTAGATTTGTTTTTTAGTCATTTTCATAGAGCAACCAGGACAGCGACGATAAACCAAGTAGTGTAATTAATTAGCACCCAAACCTGATGTCCAGTAAGAGCAGCGAGTAGACTTGTGTTGCAGCTAGAAAATCAGAGCAAACTTGTACAGTGGAGCAAACCAATGCTTATTCTGATGATAATACACTGCCGGGCTAAACAAGTGTGTACTGCTGATCAGCAACAATCAGAGCTAAGGAGATGGCTCATTGTCTTCACAAGGGACATGACAGTGGGTGCCAGTGCAAAGCCTCATCCCCCAGCACAGTGGTACCTTGACTAACTCCCCTATGGAGACAGTCTCCCTGGTGTTCCTGGAATGGCAACACTTGAAAAAGGAAAACACAAGCAGGACTTCAACTGCGGTCAAGCCAGCAGGTTTGTGCAACTAGTAACAGTGGCCCAAATCCTAGAAACACAGGACAAGACACCACCATTTCCACTTGATCAATGCACTGAGTTCTACCCACAGTTTTTTTTTTGCCACTCAGTGTATGCAGGTCCTGTCTGCACGATTTGGTGCTAAAGTAGCTGCACTTCCTAATTTCACCTTAGTTTTGGGAACTGCTTCCATTACAAGAAAGAGGATGATTTGAGGAAAAGCATGCATTTGATATAGCAAAACATCTATCTGGTTATCTACACCGTTATTTTTCTGTGAACATTCCTCAGGGTGACTTGGCACCTCAAACACTAGAACACGACCCTTGTGCATTAGAGATGTAAGGAGAGGTGTTATACAAACATCAGAAGCTTGTTATGGTTTGTGGCCCCCACAGTTCTCTCAGCACGCTTACGTCCAGGAAGCAGCCTGATGAAAATGATGTATGAGTCATATGAAATAATATGTTGCTCCCACTCAGGAAGCAGTCGATTGAAATCTTTCTAAACCAGTGCCAGTAGGGTACAATTCCCTGACACATCGTTGAGTAATTGCATGGACTGGAATTAACTGGCAAGGTTGTGAAAGAGCTCAGGAAAACAAACAATGCTGTAGCATATTGGCCTAATGTCTTCCTTCAGAAATAACAGAAAAAAAAGGTTTTCCGTAAAGATCCGATGACCTGATGTAGATCCTCCTCAGACCTGTATGTAGAGTGTAATTCTGATGGGCTGTAAGTCGAGTTAGTTGACTGACTGCTCAAACAGTAGATTTGGTCCCTAGTAGAAGTTGCCTGCCTGCTGCTACAGAGAGAATGTGAACTGGAATCTGCTGTGCAACATCCCAGCCCCTGTTTAGAATTCAGTATATACACGCGTAAGTGCCACACTGTCATTAAGTTCACAGCTAGAGGACATTTTCGGACAACAGCTCACACAGCCGTGCTCATGAATCACCAGAATGATGACAGGATGAGCTCATCCGTATATGTATACAGGCAGTTTTGTATGGCGCTTAGAGCAACAGCCCAAGAGCCAGCACATCTTCAGCTTCATTCCCAGCTTGGCCATTGCCTGACTGTATGACCTTGGGCAAGGCTCTTGAATGCTTTTTTCTATCCATGACACCCTGCACGCAATAGAATGTGGCTAGAATCCGTATCGCATTGGATAGCAGATTATACATCCATGTCTGGCTGTATAGACAGAACCATGTTGCACAGCAAGCCACCAGATGCTCAAAGTGTTGCAAACTGTCCCGGTCCTTCACAAAGTAACTTTATTAGCGTCACCTGCACACTAACATACCTTTGCCTTACAGTACAATACTCCAGGCTAGTGTGCATAAATCAGTCATTTGTAATGACTGGCATTTATCCCAAACAAGCTTGAATGAGTCCAGTGGAATGCCACCTCCTCCAGGGCACTTATGCCGACGAGGAAGGGCTAATTAAAGTGATCAGGGCTTGTTTAGACTGTGAAGCTTTGTTTACATATCGGGAGTCTGCTCTCACACTTAATGACACCTGCACAAACATTCCTTCACCTAGGGCACTTACACTGGCCATTTACAGTGGCAGGATCGACAGATCAAAAGAATGTGTATTTACCCCGTCCCCTCTAGTACACAAGCAAAAATTAACATAGATACAAATGCTGTGCAGGGGTGGCATAGAGACCTCGGCTACAGAGGCAGAAGTTGTTGCTTCTGTAGTTATTATAAATAGACCAACACATGCTTACTGAAATGTTATAGGCCAAGAATGAGTTAAATATTAAACAGTTCCAAGTGATGGAGAACCAATTAATCTGTTATATAAAAATAATCATTTTGAATGAATTATGCTTAAAACTAATAGCAATAGATAGATATCAAATATATTAACTGCAAGTAATCAGAATCGTGCAAAAAACATACAAAAAGAAAAGAATGTGAAATAGGGATTGAATAGGGCTGCAAGTTTACGTAGCTGTGTTAAAGATACAACACATTTTCTGAAAAGGATTAATAATATAAAGGTTAGACTGCCAGAGAATACCATTTTATTTTGCTTGGATGTAAAATCCCTGTACCCTAGTGTTCCTAGGCACGACACTTTAGAAGCATGTAAAGAGGCTCTGGGAAAGTAGATAAGAACATGATACCTGCGGAAAAAAAAAACATTCAAGTTATTTTATAGTTCTTTTATATTTGGAAATAGTAGTTACAAACAGAATGATGGCACAGCAATTGGCTCAAAATGAGGGCTGCATTTTGCAATGTATGGATGTGCAAATGGGAGGAAATGTTACTGAGTAAACTAGACAATAAACCATTAGAATACATGAGATATGTGGATGACATAGTCGGAATATGGACACATGGAGAAGAATCTCTTTAAAGTTTCATAAATTAGCAAATGATATCCACCCTCACATTTTGGTGGATTTAAGGTGGACAACCTTGGTTAAACTTGATCATGGATCTATTGAAACAGATCTTTACTCGAAACTTACTGATATGCATCAGTACCTACATATGTCATCTGCACATCCTATCTGTACTAAAAGCAATTTCTAAATCCAAAATAAATCTTGAGGCTATAAAGAACAAATTATTCAGAGAGAATTGAGAAAAGTTGACTAATTCAATAGGAATGAACTGCTTGATTATAAGAAAAGGGAAGAGGGGGTTAAGAGAGTACCATTAAGAATTACATATTCTAAATTATTACCCAACATTTCAAAAATAATTTGTAAGCATTTAGGTATGTACTTCAAAATATTTCCGAAAGCACCGGTTGTAGCTTTTACAAGATGCAAATTTGGCTGACATTTTAGACCACAGTAAACATAAAGGGGTCATGATACATTAAGGGACATTGCAAAAGCACACGTAAAAGCACGTGCAACGTGTGCAAATATATTGGTAAAGATAAAAGTGAAATCACACAAAGAAAAAAAATATTCAGTCTTAAAAAATAAGTCATGCAAGGATAGCAACCTTGTATATGGTATATTTTGCATAACATGCAATAAAATAAAAACTTTTAGAGAGACAGGTACATCATTATATAAAAGAATACAGAATCATCTATCAAATGTAAGATATAAAAATGTAAATGAACCTATAGTTTAGCACTTTACAAGGACACACCATGGATGACCTAAAGTTTTTGGTTTTAGAAAAAAAGATGTTTAAATAAGGAACAGGGGGGCTCCGGTGGAGAGCAGCATGTGCCCTATAGCCTGGAGGTCGCCAGTTCGAGTCCATGCTTTTCCACTGCTGACCGTGGACGGGAGCTCCCAGGGGCAGGCGCACAATTGGGTGAGCACCCCTTGGGGATGGAGGGCCTAGGTCATCCAGGGTGTCCTCAGCTCACTGCGCACCAGCGACCCCTGTAGTCTGGCCGGGCACCTGCGGGATTGCCTGTAAGCTGCCCAGAGCTGTTTTGTCCTCCGACGCTGTAGCTCTGAGGTGGCTGCATGATGGGTCTGCAGTGTGAAAAGAAGAGGCCAGCTGATGGCACATGCTTCGGAGGACAGCGTGTGTTCGTCTTTGCCGCTCCTCAGTCAGTGTGGGGGTGGTAACAGTGGGCTAAAAAACCCACAAAAAGAAACTATTGACGACTGCTAAATTAAAAAAAGAAAAATAGAAACAGTAGATCGTTACATCATTAGCTATATAGTGAACGACATTACAAAGACATTTAAAGAGAAATGAATTTGTAGTTACCATGACATCAAAAAGCTATCAATACCTCTGTTATTTTTATATATATATATATATATATATATATATATATATATATATATATATATATATATATATATATATATATAGGCATTCGAATTTTTCAAATTTACAAGATGCAAATTTGGCTGACATTTTAGTCCACGGTAAACATAAAGCACATGTAAAGTGGGAAAATATATTGGTAAAGATCAAAGTGAAATTGCAAATAAAGAAAAAAAAAAATGACTCTTAAAAAATCTGTTCTGCAAGGACATCAGGAGATTTGTCAGCACACTGATGCCCAGTGCTACCAGTGTTTTTTTGTTTGTTCTTTCACCAGGCATTTTAATTGACAGAGGCAAAATGTACCTTTCTTTCTCTCTCTCTCTCTCTCTCACTCTCGCTCTCCTTTTAAGTTGGTAGCAGAAATTGTAAAGATGTCAAAGCGAACACCTGATTTAAAGTGGATTGCATTGGAAGCAAACTACAAGGCACGACAAAGAGAGGGCCCAGGTTTCAAGTAATTCACTGGAGAATGTCTCTGCCAAGCCTTTGTGGCAACTTGTCTAGTTTAGAGCACAAATGTCGGCGCTGCAATAACAGCCCATGAGTACCGCTGGTGAAATGACTGTGTAGACAAGGTGAATGCTAAATCTTTCTCCTTTGAATGGTCCTTTTAATCCAGACATTATCAAGAATCTGAAAAAAAACCCTCAGCGCGGCCGTCCTTACAGATTAACGGGAAGCGCCGCGGCTGCCTTGGAGTCGAGCCTGTTTGCCTGAAACAGTTTTAAAGATTTACTGGCGGTTGACAAATGTCATTTAATCTTTCAAAAACCTTCAATGTGCCACTGAAAGAGATTTCAAGGGAAATCCTCTGACAATGACAGGGGGAGAAGTTTGAAAGGTCTCTGCTGTAGCCCCTGTTTTTCTTTTTTTTTTCTGGTCTCTTCAGAAGCTGGGACTGTGAAGCGCGTGGCTATAGAAAAAGGCAGGGCAAGGCCCCCTTTTCTAAAGAGCTTGAATGCAACAGAATGTGCCAATCTGCTTTTGTTCAGAATCCCTGAGAACTGAATACAACTGTTTCAAGAAAAAAGAAAAAAAAAACTCTGTACTCACAGGTAGTCCATCAGTAGGCTCTCTGCTAATAGACATTAAATATGGGGACTGGAAACAGGGCAGTTGTGTTTTGTTTTGCTTTGATTTTAAATTAATTCATTTGTTTTTTTTGGTAAAATTGTTCTACTGTATTTTTAGCCAAGGGGACTTTTTTATTTTTTACATCAAACTAAAGTTTAATTTCAAAATTCCTAGGTAGTAGTTAATTAAGTGGTGTTTTTACAGCTGTTTGAAAATTATGAGCAGCTGTCTTTTTTTGTAGAAAGAATTTTTTATCAGAAAGTTTCCATAGCAGAGCTTTTGAGAAATGTGGAGAAAATTAGGTTGCTTCAGATACGACGGTACAAAATGATTGAAAAGCAGTTGGATCGCAAGTTCTTATGTGGGTCAAATCCTTTACCACCGACATTCATCATAATAACCTGAATAAAATGTGCACAAAACAACCTGAACTTTGACTCCGACACAACCCAGGTCCAGAACCCTATTGAAAAGCATTGAGATTGCAAGTTTCAAGTACATCAAAAACAAACAAACAAAAAAAAAAAACATTCTGTTAACATTGGAAAACTCCAGTTTTGATTTGTGTTTTATTTATTTGTTGTCAATTGTGTTTCAAATAAAGAGCAGTGTGTGGATAACCCATATTTGAAGAGGGGACAATCTATAATGTTTTACTACGTCCACATATAGATGGTTAGTTAAGAGACACTCAGAATTAACACAGCCCTCCACATTCCATTGCCCTTCACTAGCCAACCATTGTTTTGGAACCCAATCAGTAATTATCACTTATTGTGGAATGTGGGAGACACCGAGGGTCTGTACCCTCATGCATACAGCATCAAGTGCTCTGTTCATCTACACTGTACATTACAGAAATGCAGACAGACCTGTGGAGCACAGTTGTTTTAGTCTTTGAAAGGGGGAAGGGGTTTCAACTAACCTTGAGACAGCATGCACTGTATTATTTTTTTGGCTTTGCTGATCATTTTTTTTATCTTAGTTTTTTTTTCTGTTATCAGAATTGAGTGCTCAGATCTGGCAGTGTATTATGTTCTTCCAATCTAAGTTTTGAACCATACTGTGGTATTTACTGCACGGCGGACATTTCAATGTGCAGAACTGCAACAAAACTACCACTCATTTGACCTTTCAGGAGTACAAGCAGACTAACAGTTCACAAACTGATTTTCTTTTTTCTTTCATGCTGTTGTGATTTGTCTTGCCCATAGTTTTCAGTTGGGAGACCCTATTTAAAAGACTCTTCCCTTACTTTCAACCTGTGGGACCTATTGTTAAGCAGACTATCAATGCCCACATGCTCAATCCCATAGCTGTATTTGTTGTGAACATGTGAAATACTGTACAGAGAGCAGCTGAGCGCAATACTTCATCTGCTTCAAAATATTTGTTTTGCTTTATGAAAAGATTGTATTCTTTAATGACTGAAGTAACTATAAAGACGTAAATGCATTGGTAAGATTCAATTGACCCAACCCTGGAAGAAAACCTGTTTTTTAAAATGTAAATGTTGTTTCACTGACGAGGAATGCTGGCATCCATACTGTACAGTATATGCAACCACTAGTTATATCACAAACTTTTCTTCACCTATATACTCTGTGTTCTGTACCTACCAGACTTGATCTTTTTTTGTGAATTTCTTCAAAAATCCACAAAAAAACCCACACTGATGATCGCTTATCCAAAAGAATGTGCCTTGATAAAAATAGCCTTTGCACAGGAGAAAAAAAAAAAAAAAAAACTCTTTATATGAATGCTGTAATGCTTGCAATGAAAGATTGAGTTGCCTCTGGGGTGTGCAGATGCTGAAGATATGGTTAGTGTTCCTTTCAAAGTAAAGACAGATGATCTTAGGAAATAAGGCAAGAGGGCTAAAGCCTAATCTCTCTGTTTTGATCTATAATTAATATGAAATGCACTGAAAAAACAAACAATGCATAACAATCTGCAAAGTGTGGACTATGGGTACATCCTTTAAAGCACGACCATAGAAAAACAAAGTTATAGCCTCTGTATTAAATACAAGTTTTGTTTTTTTTATGTCGATACAGTTTTTAGCTGCAGCAATACTTTAATTAAACAGATATCCTTTTTTGTTTTGAAAGAGCTGAAGATGCTCAGATTCCTCAGAGACTGCTAACAGCTCAGCATCATTTTTATTAGAATGCTCTGCCTTTTTAAAAAAAAAAAAATCTTAACCCAGCGCGAGCTTTCTGATTAAAATACACATGCACCTCAGACCTGCATTTGTTGTTTGCAGCTTCTATAGTGAAAATTTAAAAGAATAATGGGGAAAAAGTTGCCTTTTGGATGTAAAAAAATAACCGTTCTAATGTGTAGACATACAGATTGGTCCATTAACCTTGCTTAACGAAAGTGAATAATGATCTTGCAGCCCAACATACAGTAGTGTCACGAAACACACCTCATATTTGTCATATTTGCAGCTAGCAGGTTAGAAAAAAAGATGTTGTCAAAGATATTAATTGTCAAAATAAAAAATAAGTTTTAACTTGGCTGCCATGTTATCTTATTGAGAGATGATTGCTTCTGGCATTTCGTACTACCTGTGCAAGCAGTCTCTGCTAACTTTTGTTCTGTTCACTACTGCCATTTGACACTTATGCACTAGTACTATATGAGGTGCCTCTTGTTACATATTAGCAACAGATGATCAATGACTGACACCTTGTTTTGTCATGTTTGAAACTGCCAGTGCAGTTCTCAAAAAATAATCTTTTTTTTTTTTTTAATAAATCTGAAATCAACAGCAATTGACTGTTTTGCTAAACTACCATCTCTCAGAAGCTTGGTGGTTAAGCATAACCTCCCGACTAGGAGAGAATGCCGATCGCTCGCTCGCTCGCCTGGTTTGGCAGTATGCCTGCTCTGTGTGTTTCATCTGATCTTTTGATCTTTTTATTTCTCACCCCTAATTGTTTGTCCTACTCCCTCTGCTGGAGCATTGACTAAACTGAGTGCCAAGATTGTTTCTGAAGCAACCAACCAGCCTTGCGTGGCCTTCTTGACTAATTTGCCAGAGCTTCTCGTGGTTGGCAATACAGATTGGAATCCACCTTTTGTTTTGTGTGTGTGTGTGTGTGTGTGTGCATGTGTGTGTGTGTGCTGCAATGTTTAGGCACTATTCACCAACAAACAGCCCCCAGGCAAAATCCTGTTTCTTGTTTATGCCTACGTTTGGCTATTTATATTAATTGTAATAATTGCTAAGCTTCAGTCTTTGTTTACTGCAACACATTTGTTTCATTTCTTTTTTTTATTTTAGGCATGGTGCAAACTTACCCTACACCCTATATATGTTTTTTTTGGTATACAAAGTGCTGTATAGAATATATTTTGTTCTGTTTTGTTGTATTTTTTAAAAATTTTTATTTTATATTGTCCTACAGTATTAGCAGGGTTAACTAATGTGGCTCAATTTAAGTGAAATACTGCATTTACTTCACATGCTTTAGATCACAGTTGTTATTAAAATATCCATCACTTTAAATAAATGTATTGGAGTTTTTAACACATAAAACAACTAGATACGAACAGGCAGACCATTACATTGAGCTATATGGATTAGGGATAATGGGCACAAACCCTGTAGACTTGAAAGGCTAGGGTGAATTTACGCTTGGTCTGCAGTGCCTTTTGGAGTCGACTGCATTTGGAGCTACTTGGCGTTTTTTTTAGGCTTTCTTTCTGAGTGCCCTTGAACATTGCTTACAGCTGCTTATTGAAACATTTACTGCACTGCTCATAAACACGGTGCTATGTATAGAGACAAAGAAGTGTTTATATTCTGTGTCGATCATGCCTTCCACATTTTATCACTTGCGCCTGAACCGAGCCTGATGCACATATTCCAAAACAGAAGGTATTCAAGCTCTCCAGCACCAGAGAGCCACACTCTCTGGGATAAATTTGGCAGCAATGCTCCCAGTTTAAGACTACTTCAGTTCCCAATTGTCTCTTATAATAGAAGCAATAAGACAGTATGTGTAATCTATTCTGAATGGACTATCTGCTCTGAACCAAGCTATTACAGTAGTCTAAACTGTAGTCCTCATATGGTTTACTAAACAGTTGCAGGAAAAGATCCATGGGCCTTGTTGCCGGATGCAGACCAGAGACCTCAAGCAGGCATCTTAACCACTAAGCGCCGCGCTCCTCTGCATTCCTGGTTAGAACTTTAACCTCAACCGTAACAGCAATGCAGCACTGAACACTGCCCGCTACTCTGGCATCTGATCACATTTTTAAAAACACGTTTCAACAAAAAACAAGACTGGGCGCAGGGAAAGTGAAACGCCTTCCTCTTACCTGCACATGCACACACGCAAACACACACACACACACATATACACACACACACACATGTTTGCATTCCTGTATTTGTGGGGTCTTCTCATTGACTCTCACTATATTTTTATTTACTATTTCTAACTCCAATCAGACAAAACTCCACACAGGATGAAAGTTGACAACAAACTAAATATTGTGTTTAGTTTTTAAAAAGTTTTTTTTACAAAGTGGGGACATCCCCACAACATTGTTTTTTCAGGAGTTACTATTTTGTGGGGACATTTTCTCAAATTTTGTCCACATATTGATAGTAATACCTGCCCACACATACACGTACACACCTACACACACACACACACACTCACGTGGAAAATACAGGTAGATAGACAGACAGATCGACAGATCAACATTATCCAAGCTTTTGTTCTGCAGCTGATTAGTGAAACTGTCTATTTCTGTTTTGGAGTTTCTCTTCAGTGTATCCTCACTCACTGGTGTTAATGAGTCTGTTAATAGTATTTAGAAAGCTGCGCACAGATTCTGGATTGGTACACCTAGGGACTGCTGCTAAGATCTTTTTTTGCCTTTTTGTCTTGACGGCTGTGTTTGAAGTGAGCAGAGGGTCTGATGACTGCTTCTGCCTAATGATCCAAAGTGATACTCTGTTTTTGTTCACTCTTTGTCCTGGGGCTGCTTGTGTTGTGCTTGTTCTCATGAGAACTGTCATTAACACATCCTTTTAATTTGGGTAAATATTCTGTTGGCCATAAAGTAAAAAAAGACACGTTCTCTACAGCATGTTTAAACTGAGATTGAGGTTTGCTCAAGGTTTTACGAGGCAGTTATTTCACAGAATGTACTGTACAGAATCATGAGAGGGGAGTTGATCTGACAGAGAAATTAGCCCTTTCATATGTTAGAATATCAAAAAGGCAGTATCATACACTACAGTATTTTTCCACAAAATAATAATGTGCAGGTGTAATCAACGAAATCAATTAAATCAATTTCAATTTTGCTGTGGCCTGTTTTTTAAACCTAATAAAACCTCACAACCCTGTTATTATCTAAAGGATTTGAACTGATTTTACTGAAATTAAAGTAAAGCCACTTCTTGTGTCTCAGAACAATGCAGCACTTACTAACGATGTCAACCCAAGGGACTTTTTTGACCGGAAAAAAGAAACAAGGACCAGGTGTCACAAATGCAGATTAGATAAAGGGGCATTCAGAACAGAAAATAGGAGGCACTTTTACACATTAGACTGCACTGTGTCCCAATAACAAGCTATTATAACACTTTCTGTTCTGTTGTGGCTCATTGTGAACTCATACAGCAAGTATGAATTTTGGGTAACACTTTAACACACTCTGTTCATAACATTTCCCTTAATGCACATGAAATAATCATGAAGTCATGAAAAGTATGCCATGAACTCATGCTTGTGACTTTTGAATTCAATAGGAATTTCATTTGAAATCAGTAGGACATCATGTGTTAGTTGCATTGGAATTACAGACACTTATTTTAAAGTTTACCAAATTTTGTATAGAAGTGATAAGGCTGGTGTTTGAGTAGGCACCTGGAAATTTTGTTTTCACACTTCTGTGCAACCCTGTAAAAATGTACAGTGGAATGGATGAAGTAAAGCATAGTTAAGTCATGGCACAGCACTGTTGCCACCGAAGACCACAATCAGCCTCAATCTAGAATGGGTTATTGGGACACACTGTGTGTATGTTTGAGTTCCCCAGTAATAAAACCTGTCCTAGATGGAGTTTTCAACCTGTTGTCTAAAGCTCAGGGAACAAGTTGCTTTTATTAAGACTGACTAAACCATTTTACTGTATCCGCTGTGAACAAATCGCTATCGGTGCCAAGGTGTTCTTACAAGCAAAGTGCCTGTTCCTTTGGGAAAAATTACTTTCACCGCAAGGGTGTTCTCTTAGGTGAAGTGTTCTCTCAGGAGGTCTTCCCATACACAGAGACTACTGTATACAGTACTTCTCCAGATGCTGGGGCTGGTTGCTTTCATTAAGCATTAACAAGCCAAGTATAGTAGAAGTATAGGCTTGCAATGTAATTATCTTTAAACTAATGCACTGTGAATGCAGCCCAGTAAATCATACCTTGTCCGTACCACAATGTCCTTTTTAATTTCCAGTATCTTTCAGCACACCCTTGAATGGACCTTAGGTGCACATTCTTAGAATTAAACAGATCTTCGCCAGACTCTTTAAATCTAGGACTGTGGATCTACTTTTATTCGCTTCCTGTTCTGTTTTTGTTTTTTTACAATACCCATTGTATATTGTCCAGACATTAAGTCTCCATGTACATTTAAACTATTCCCTCAACCCCCAAGCAAGTAGGCAATATTGATATTTATCAGTTCAACTTTAGGCAAAAAAAAAAAAAAAGCTACTATATAACAAGCTCTTTGTTTTGTTTGTTGTTTAAGATTATGTGGGATCGTATCTTTTTTTCCTTCTTTATCTTCTCCTTTCTGTGGAGAACTGTAAACTCGGTGATTGCAGTGAATGCAAGGGTGTAGTCTTTTTGAGGATAGCTTTGGGTGTGATGTGTCTGTTTTCATGGCTTTTGCTAATCCAGTTTCCCATGGAGAAATTACAATGATACATTAGGCCCATGGGAAAGGCACAGGAACTGTGAAATTGCTGCAAACTCCCATTAAATCTAATCACCTTACATGTAGCCTCACACACTGCTTGATTAGACTAATCTGTGCACTGGACTAGTTGGTGGTTTCCTGAGCCAGGAATTACAAGTAGAACCGCACCAGGAAGTCCGCTCTGTCCGTCCTCGTATCGAGTTACACGCTTGTTTTGTGGCTCATTTCTCGTATTTAATGCAATTCAGGATCCTGTTTGGGGAAAATAACACGCTGTTTTTTGTCTTTTTAAACCGTAAAGCCTTCAATTTGCAGTTGTAAAATCAGCGTAATTTCACTCCGGTTTTTCTATTAAATGTTTTGGTTAAAAATAGATTTTACAAGCAACGCAGTTTAAGGACAGTGGTATTTGAATCTGACTGTGTTCAAATCATTCAAACAAAAACACAGGAAATGCTGAGCTCCAGTCACAAGCGAGCTCTAGACTTGGTTGGACAGTTGACCACCACATTCACCAGCCCAGCTATTGAGTCAGACAGAAGCAGAACAATACTGTTTTAGAAATTAGATGTTGCATTTCAGTTTGCCACGTTGTGGTTTTATAGTTATGGATGAAGCAGGGCTCTTAATTGTTTATTGTTGAATACATCTGTTATATTATCCTGCTGTACCAAAACAGCTTTGTTATGTACATATATTACATACCGAATTGTAGTTTTCCATATACTTAATGAAAAACAGCAAAAAATAAGTGACATTTTGAAATCTAACATGAAATACTGTACTACTATTATGGCTTCCAGTAGACTCTTGCGATATCATTTTGTAGTTAATTTGATTAAATTATGTTAAATGAAAGATCTGAATTATGTTTGTGTGTGTGTGTGTGTGTGTGTGTGTATATGTTGTGACAGAGTGGCTAGAACTGTATGCCGGAATAAAGTGCATGGAGGCTGAAGTTTGTCTTTTGAAAGCAAGGTTTGCAGTTTATTTTTACAGGTTTTTATAAACAAACAAAATAATAACGCCTCACGTGGCACAAAGAAAAAGCCTAGCTCTACACAGAGCACTAACTAAACACTGGTTTCCTAACCTACAGGTGGAACGGCCAAGCTGCTTATCCAACAAACAAAAAATCAGCAATTTCTAAACCGCAACCAAACCCAGGTTTAGGATCTTTCTTCCTCACATGTATATTTTACTTGCCCTTTGTCTCTCAGCATGTCCCAACACTCCAGAACCCCGAGCATAGACAAAGACACACCTTATATCCGTGCCTGAATAGTTAATTAGAAACAGCTTGACCTCAGCTGCTCCTACTAGTTAGCAAGTTAATCAGAGAGAGAGAGAGCTGGCTCTCAACCCCTAGTCGACATTCAGAACATAACCATTTCTTTTTAGCAGCTTTCTGGGAACAGGGCCCTCTTCAACTGACATACCTGCTTTCTAAAACAATCCCACACACCTTGTTACAATATATATGTGTGTGTGTGTGTGTGTGTGTGTGTGTGTGTGTGTGTGTGTGTGTGTGTGTGTATATATATATATATATAAAAATGTTTGTGTGTATAATGTATATGTATACACTGAGTGGTACAAAACATTAGGAACACCTTCCTAATATTGAGTTACACCCCCCTTTGCCCTCAGAACAGCCTCAATTTGATGGGGCATGGACTCTACAAGGTGTCGAAAGCGTTCCACAGGGATGCTGGCCCATGTTGACTCCAATGCTTCCCACAGTTGTGTCAAGTTGGCTGGTAGTGGATCTCTACTCCGAATAGCTCGTTCCGTCTCATCCCACAGATGCTCAACTGGATTGAGATCTGGTGACTGGGCAGGCCACTGCAGTAAGCTGAATTCACTGTCATGTTCGTGGAACCATTCCTGGCCAATCCTAGCCTTGTGGCATGGGGAATTATCCTGCTGAAAATATCCATTAGCAGATGGATACACTGCTGCCATGAAGGGATGCATCTGATTGGCAATGATGTTCAGATATCCTGTGGCATTCAAACATTGCTCCATTCTTATCAAGGGGCCCAATGTCTGCCATGAAAACACACTCCACACCATCACACCAGTGATGGTGTGGAGTGCAGTGTTGACACAGCAGAAACCGGGATTCATCAGACCAGGCAATGTTTTTCCAATCCTCCAGTGTCCAGTGTTTTTGTTCCTTAGCCCACTGCAACTGCAGTTTCTTGTGTTTTGCTGTGCAACTCTGTTAGGTAGTCGGCTACCATACCCAATTCATGTCAAGGTACGACGAGTTGTGCATTCTTTTGGCACCAGTGTGTACTGGACTGTCAGTTGACTAACTGTAGCCCGTCTGTTGCTCTGCTTGCTTGCTCGTGTCAGCCTCCTTTGGCCTCTTTCATCAATGAGCCGTTTTCGACCATTGGTCTGCCATTGGCTGGATGTCCTTTGGGTTGTGGACCATCCTTGATACACATGGAAAACTGCATGAAAAACCCATAAAATGTATATAATGTCTCAATCCTAAAATTATATGTAATGCTAAACATTTGGCCATAGCTGTATACTTTTAATTGCACAGGAATACTATATGTGTGTACACAGTGAGCCTTGACAATTGTAGGGGGACTTCTCACCAGAAATAAATATAAGAAATCAACCAGTCAATCAGTCAGTACATCTGTTAAGTAGACCCGGTTCCTGTGAAGAGTCTGAGGGGTCAGGGAGCATGGGTAAGGCTGCCAATCCTTTGTCGTGTTGCTGCAGACTAACACTGCCTCCTGCCCTGCGGCTGCTGAGCAGAAACCCTTCAAGTCAGGGCCAAGTTCTTCAGTGCACTCTGTGTGTTTGGGCAGCAACATCTAGTGCAGTCTCTGAGCTTAACACCATCCCACCTTCACCACACACTCTACACACACCATCCCACCTTCACCACACACTCTACACACACCATCCCACCTTCACCACACACTCTACACACACCATCCCACCTTCACCACACACGCTACACACACCATCCCACCTTCACCACACTCTACACACACCATCCCACCTTCACCACACACACTACACACACCATCCCACCTTCACCACACACACTACACACACCATCCCACCTTCACCACACACTCTACACACACCATCCCACCTTCACCACACACTCTACACACACCATCCCACCTTCACCACACACACTACACACACCATCCCACCTTCACCACACACTCTACACACACCATCCCACCTTCACCACACACTCTACACACACCATCCCACCTTCACCACACACTCTACACACACCATCCCACCTTCACCACACACTCTACACACACCATCCCACCTTCACCACACACTCTACACACACCATCCCACCTTCACCACACACTCTACACACACCATCCCACCTTCACCACACACTCTACACACACCATCCCACCTTCACCACACACTCTACACACACCATCCCACCTTCACCACACACTCTACACACACCATCCCACCTTCACCACACACTCTACACACCATCCCACCTTCACCACACACTCTACACACCATCCCACCTTCACCACACACTTCACACCATCCCACCTTCACCACACACTACACACACCATCCCACCTTCACCACACAAACTACACACACCATCCCACCTTCACCACACACTCTACACACACCATCCCACCTTCACCACACACACTACACACACCATCCCACCTTCACCACACACACTACACACACCATCCCACCTTCACCACACACACTACACACACCATCCCACCTTCACCACACACACTACACACACCATCCCACCTTCACCACACACACTACACACACCATCCCACCTTCACCACACACTCTACACACACCATCCCACCTTCACCACACACTCTACACACACCATCCCACCTTCACCACACACTCTACACACACCATCCCACCTTCACCACACACTCTACACACACCATCCCACCTTCACCACACACTCTACACACACCATCCCACCTTCACCACACACTCTACACACACCATCCCACCTTCACCACACACTCTACACACACCATCCCACCTTCACCACACACTCTACACACACCATCCCACCTTCACCACACACTCTACACACACCATCCCACCTTCACCACACACTCTACACACACCATCCCACCTTCACCACACACGCTACACACACCATCCCACCTTCACCACACACTCTACACACACCATCCCACCTTCACCACACACTCTACACACACCATCCCACCTTCACCACACACACTACACACACCATCCCACCTTCACCACACACTACACACACCATCCCACCTTCATCACACACTACACACCATCCCACCTTCACCACACACACTACACACACCATCCCACCTTCACCACACACACTACACACACCATCCCACCTTCACCACACACACTACACACACCATCCCACCTTCACCACACACACTACACACACCATCCCGCCTTCACCACACACACTACACACCATCCCACCTTCACCACACACACTACACACACCATCCCACCTTCACCACACTCTACACACACCATCCCACCTTCACCACACACACTACACACACCATCCCACCTTCACCACACACTCTACACACACCATCCCACCTTC
Source organism: Polyodon spathula (assembly GCF_017654505.1). NCBI lineage: Eukaryota > Metazoa > Chordata > Actinopteri > Acipenseriformes > Polyodontidae > Polyodon > Polyodon spathula. Next base: position 4,377,805 of record NC_054540.1, read on the forward strand.
ACCACACACTCTACACACCATCCCACCTTCACCACACACTCTACACACATCATCCCACCTTCATCACACACTACACACACCAGCCAGACTTCATGACACACATTACACACACCATCCCACCTTCACCACACACTCTACACACCATCCCACCTTCACCACACACACTACACACCATCCCACCTTCATCACACACTACACACCATCCTTCCTTCACATCATTTCAGAGAGAGAGTCATTCAGCCAGTGTTGGAGGGTGAAGGGGGGAATATCATTTCAGAGAGTCATTCATTTTTGGAATGAACAGCTGGATAGAGCAGTTGTGGCATGTCATATTAACACTCTCTCTGTTCTCCCGTAGTGATCTCAGCATGAACAACATCACCCAACTGCCCGCGAGTGCCCTTTTTAACCTCCACTTCCTAGAAGAGCTGTAAGTATTGCTGCTGCGCGTGGTGGGACAGGGGGAGAATGGTGGGCATGGGATAAAACAAAACAAAAAAAGACACATCACATTCCTATTTTTATATTGCATACTTGTTGTGGGAACCAGATAAAACAGAGCCAGAAGGCTGTCAGGCTGGCACTTGGCAGAAGAGAAAATAGTTATTGAGCTACCATAGGGCAAGGGTTAACAAGACAGGGGCTGTGCCAAACATATTTAAAACATTATAAATTAGACTCTTTTTTTTTTTTTTTTAAGGGCTGGATTGCTTTGTGGGAATTTTTTTAACAAAACGCAGGATATTACATTTTGGAATGCTGGCTCTTATTTTATTTAAATGCTCTGTGAATTCTATAATCGAAAGCAACACAAAAAAATGCTAGCAGCAGAAGCAGCATCAATTGAATCCACATTTTCAGAAACACTACTACTTTGTAATCTCAAGCGCTGCACATTTGCTTTTCAACGTCAGCTATTGTTGAGGCTATCCGCAGCACACACACACACACACACACCCACCCACACTTCACAAAGCGGGGGAAATGTTTCAGACACACATTCCAAAGCTAACGAACCGGCCTCAGGAACACAAATAAACTGGACACTTGTAGTCACAGTTCCATTGGCACTTAGAATTTATCAAGATTTGGCACACCGCTGAATATCTACTTAAGATGATATTTGACATCTTTTCTGTAACTGTGGGCCTCCCTACTTCTAAACATATCTGAATTGACCTGAAATCCCTATAAATGATTAAAAATATAAGGGAAGTATCAGCTTTGAGCTTAGAGTAGGGCCATATAAATGATTTCTGGCTTGTGTATTCAACATATCAAGTCAAATAATCGACTGATTTCTGTTTTTTGTTTGGTTTTCCCTTGATTGGCAAGGGAAGCACTGTATGCATTGGAGATTCCCATGCACTAACATGGGATGATACTTGGTACGTACTGTACAGCATGTACAGTGCATTCTTAAACTCTAGCTTTAGGATGACATACATTGGAAACTGCTACCTCCTGGGGTTTTATTTTTGACATTTGCTTTGAGATTCTATTTACCATGCTGTAACTGCATTGAATTTGAACCATTGTTAAGCATCTTCTCCAAACCTTTATCACTGACTCTCCTACTCACTTTATTGATTGAACTGTTTGTATAATCCAGTAAACTGTGGCCTTTATGCACATTTGTTTTTACATAGCTGAATGCAGTTTGAAATTATGAGCATAGTGTATGCGTTAGCAGTGTGTTGCACTCTGTTTTATTGAGTAAATAGACTTGATTTGACAGAATGATATGATACAATTGCACTGCAGTTGATTTCCAATGTGTACTGCATTGGTTACCGTTGTCAAAATATGAACATGCTACTTCTGTAGCTGCTGAAAAACAATAGCAGCACAATGGTATAAAGCAATTAACATTGCCTACCATAACCATCATGCAACCATCAAATCTGTAATAAAGAACTACCACTGCGGTTCATTGCATTGCACTGATTATCATTTGGTTAACAATCGGATGCATTTTTACATAAGCCAAGATCAGTTCAGGAAGGCACCAATTACGTGCAGGTTTGGCCCTGGTTTATTAACAGAAAATGTATAAAGACTGTGACACGATGGCTCTTGTGGTGACATCAGGCCAGGAAGAAGTGGACACAGAGTGCTGAGTGAATGCGTTGGTGTGCCGGTTTATTGTAAATCAAAAGGGTTAACAAACAAAACACAACACTGCACACAAAAGAAAACGATACGATGGCCAAAACAAACCGACAAGATAAACACTGGAGAAATACAAAATAAAATAAGTATCGCGCTGGTGTAAAACCAGCACCAATACACACTGTAATTTTTGTTTTTAAAGCTTACTTCCGATTTTCTCTACCGTTCTCTCCACACTGAGCACTCAACCTTAGTGATTGATTCGTGCCTCTATATATACAGCTGTGCCGAGATTCAATTGCTAATTAATCATTCACTTGAACCCTGGCATGTGAACTAATTTGTGCAATCCACATTGTATCTGCACGTGAGGTGATTGTGCAATCTCTGTGCCTAAATACAACTATACATTTTAAATCACTCTTCCTACATAGCCCACATTATACTCCGTGCACCAATATTGTCACACCACATAAAACATAAAACACAAAATACGCACAGGTATGGGGCACCCCACCACACAGCCAAAGATACAAAAGCTGCCAGTTTATCTAGACATATCCGATTTCCTTCTAAAATGTGTGTTCACAGACAAAGAATGCATTCGGGCTCTTTCTTTTTAACTTCAGGCGCCATTGTTCATGAACCAAAGGCAGGTGATTTTGTCCCAAACTGGAATAAAGTACAGCAGGGGACCCAGATGCTTTGTTCTACATTGATTAGGAGGCTGTAAGAATCCTTTTTGTCTCACACAGTTCCAAATAACACCCTGTCCTTGAAAATTAGATTTCAGCTTTAAAAGAAATGCAGTTCAATTGTGTGCTTTACACAGGTGTACCGTGACAAAGCTGTACATATATGGAGCCTAAGCCTGCCACAACATTGATAGCAGGTGATGGGGCCACCATGGACCTCCAGGGTGGCACTGGTTAAAAGTTTCTTCAAATTGTATATTTCCATCATGATGTGCAACAGGGAGATGCAGCTTTTATATATTAGAGAATAAACATCAGAGATTAGAAATGAATAAATAATGTAACGGACAGCTCATTTACACACAGATGTGTGCTACTGTACCAGGGGTTTCTATTTTATCTTCACATGGCCTTCTTGTCCAACAAATGGCACATTCAGAAGCAGTGTATACGGTCTGGGATCGTCCCAGGCTGTCCTCGAGGGGTGCATTGTTGTCTTTAATTTGTAAGTTTTGCTTATGAGATTTTGTTGTGGAGCAGACACCACTGGGCCTGTGGCACATTGTTAGTTGTTCCACAGCAGAGAAAAGACAGGCCCCATTGATAATGCAAGGAGGTGTAGGAACAGTCAACTCCTTCAATCATAATCTCTAGAAAGTGTTTTATAGGGAAATTAGTCATTTCCAACATGTCCCATCTGTAGCTCGTTCCAGCTTATTAACATCCAAACAGCTTTGCAGTGAGTGAATTTCCACCTGTATCTACTAACAGACAGACAACTTACTCTGCAGTCAAGAGTACAGTAATCGGAACAGGAATGGTATGCTTTTGCTCCCAGGTTTGCCTCTCACTTTTTTGTTTAATGGAATACACAAATGTGATACAAACAGCTCAGAATTGCAATGCAGGCTTGCAGGCAGTCCGGCAAATTACAGGTTACAGAGAGACAAAACATATAACCTTTCAATCCAAAATGTGGGTTCTACAGTATGTGTTGGCGTCACTGCCCAGCTAACACAGGACTATCATATTCCATTTGTCACGAGTAGTACTAACGAGTCCTTTGCAAAGGCCCCAACTATCATGCCCCTTGAAGTCACTGAGAGCCTTTCGAAGACACTGCTATTAATAGTATACCTTCCTGTCTAGGACAGGTGGAGCACAGTAGCATTCAATACAGCAATAGGACAGGGAAGTCTTTCTTGCTGACATTGACATCTACCTAAATTGCTCTTTTACTTTAACTCATATGTGATGTTTGGCTTGTAAAAATAGCTGGTGCTGTTGAGTATTTTTTTAGTTAAGGATACAAACTTCAGCAAGAGGTCAGCAAGGTAATGTATTATTTTTAAGGTTATTTTACAGGGTTCTTAGCATGGAGTCCGAACACTGACTTTTACAGCCTACAATATTAAACATTTCAGGTGTTACATTTAAAAGAACACATGGGACCATATGGAACCATTTTCAAGCAGTTCTTGTTAAAGTGGGCAGCAGTTGTCTCTATAGTAACACAACACAACACAACTAATTACATGATTTAATAACACTGCATTTCCTCAGCTCGGAGAAACAGAAGGCAAAGTTGCCTTTAAGTTTCCTGTGGCAGAAGCACTGCTTTATAAGAACTAATAGCCTCTCTAGCCTTCTGCCAGCTGCTGGTTTCATACTGGTTTATATTACAGCCTTTGGCTTTTTGTTTCCTGACTTTTTACACATTGACTGGGTCCTGATCAGAAGCCAATTACCACTGCCCTTGACTAATGTTTATTTTACCTCCTGAGACCAATAATAATAATAAGCTTGTGTGGCGTGATGCTCTACCCATGCTTACTGATACAGTACAGAGCAGTAGACACTGCTGGCCCTGCTAAGAAAACGTAAAGGACTGTTTAAAGGAATGCTGTGCGTTAAATTAAGTAAAGTTAATGCCATGCTTTCGAGAGGGTTGGTTTATTCTCATTTTTTTAAAGCACTATGCAACTTAAGATAGAGTTTCTAATATAAGTTAACACACTTCGTGTAGGATGTATTCTCTTGGAGAAGAGATGTGTCAGTCTGTTTGAGAGGATGGTGAAATGAAGAGAACCCCACACACATTGCATTACCTTCAATCACACACACACAAAACAATACTGGAGCAGAAGCACGTGCTTGTGTGTTGTAAAGCTTAGTGTAATCTTTTTTTTTTTTTTTAATGTTACGCTATGTGGTTGTAACCACTTCAACGAAAGCAAAGAAAGAAAGAAAGAAAAAAGAGTTCCTGAGATATAATTCAAGAGCAAACTTGTCAAACTAGTGGCAGCAGAGCAAAGAAACAGTTCCCCTCAGGCAGAGTTATTTTTAACACCTTCATTTTTACAGTTCAGCGCTTGGTGTTTAACCAGATGTGTTTTTTTTGTTTGTTATTATATTTTTCAAACGTTTACTAGACCATGGGAGGTGCTGTTACACACTGCAGTGCCACATGTAACTTTGCCGGAGGACATAAACGTGTAATGTAAAAATGGCATTTTCCTGGATCTCAGTCTTAGGGATAGCCTTCTTGAGATGCTATTCTGCATTACTGTGCCATAAACCTAAGGGCTGCCAAAGAGCTGTCTTTGGGGCGGTTCTCCACAGTCTCAAGACACTGAATATAGGTAAACATTCTTATGATCTTAGGTAAAACTGACAGAACAACGTTTGCCTTACAGTAACCTAATTCTGCCGCATGGCTTTCGTAGTTTTGATATCTCTGTTTCTACTGTTGTATTATCTATTATTTCTAAAGGACTTTTGTTTAATTCTCGGCTGTATTTCCTCAATTGTCCTGCAATACAGATTTGTACAATGTTAGTAACAGGAGTTTTGTTTAAATTCTAATAGTAAACCAGGGACATAGATCCGCCTACTTGGTTTGATTGTGAAGTCAAAACTTTCTATGTTATAAGACAGTAATTACAAATGTGAACTTGGTTACAATGCAACAACATGCTGAATTACAAAACGAAAAATGTTGGCAGTTATCTTCTGTTATTACACTATTTACACATGGTTAAATACTCTTAATAAAACAAAAGACGCTTTTCAAAACAAAACCCTTACAAAGCTAATCAGTATTAAACTAAATGCAGAGAATATAGCTAGCCAACTTAAAAAACCGAAGCGCTCTGTTAGTCCTGGTCTACATTCTGCACCCTGGCCACAGCCTGGACTGAGACACCTCATGAGAGAGGCATTGCAACAAACACTAATGCCTTCATCAGCGCTACCAGTTAAGCAGTTTTGTGGCGTACATGTTTTTTATACAGAGGAGTTTATAATGAGCCTGTGCCAGAACAAATGAATCGAGTGCATTACTGCTCGTAGACTTGAACCAACTTTGATAAGCTTTAATACTTAACAGGTCCCTATCAAAAAATCCTTTTGTTTCTTTCTTTGACGGGTCGTGCTAATGCCCAGTTTTCTAGGTGTGATGTTTTGCCATGGAGTCCACAACGTAAATGTATGACTCGGCTGGGATTCAAACCCAGGCTCCCCTGGCTGTGTACAGCGCTCATCTTCAGCAGCCACTGCAGGTCACACTGGGACACATGTTGTTTGTAATCTTAGAAAAGCAAGGTGTTTCATTTGAGAGGCATTTGTTTTGTAGTTTCTATTTTCCTTTAAAAAAAAAAAAAATATATATATATATATATATATATATATATATATATATATATATATATATATATATATATATATATTGTTGGGTCGGCTGGTAGCAGCCGACCATTTAATACTCTGTCAAATTATCTGGAAGACATCTGGCGGTTTATTTTCTGTAAAGACAAAAAAATAAATACATAAAATAAATAAATAAATAACAATATTCCAATATTTGCTGTCCTAGGATTAGGTGTCGACATGTATCCTGACACCAAAAATAAACCTGAGAATGCTTTTTATTTAAAGGCATTTTGTCCCTAGAAAAAAGAAACAGTTGAAACAGTGTTTGTTTGCTGCTGAGCTGAGTAAAGCATTCTGTCCATCTACTATATACAGTACTGTACAAGTCTGCTAAATGCAGATCCACTTTTAACCAAGCTAAAAATAATGGAAAATAAAAATTTGGCTTTTTTTTCTTTTTACTTTTTTTAACCAAAGGGTTTTTTTTTATTATTATTCGAAAAAACAATAAAGCCTCTAAAATAAGTCTGTACCCTTTTCTTAGTTGTGTAAACACAGAAGTGAGTTTAAGAGCGATTGTATCAATCCGATCGACAAATATTATAATGTTACCTTGTAGAATATCTAATACAAGAATAGAAAATATCAAACTCTCTGTCTATACATGATTTACTTCAATACAAGAATAGAAAATATCAAACTCTGTCTATACATGATTTACTTCAATACAGAATAGAAAATATCAAACTCTCTGTCTATACATGATTTACTTCAATACAAGAATGGAAAATATCAAACTCTCTGTCTATACATGATTTACTTCAATACAAGAATAGAAAATATCAAACTCTCTGTCTGTACATGATTTACTTCAATACAAGAATAGAAAATATCAAACTCTGTCTATACATGATTTACTTCAATACAAGAATAGAAAATATCAAACTCTCTGTCTATACATGATTTACTTCAATACAAGAATGGAAAATATCAAACTCTCTGTCTATACATGATTTACTTCAATACAAGAATAGAAAATATCAAACTCTCTGTCTGTACATGATTTACTTCAATACAAGAATGGAAAATATCAAACTCTGTCTATACATGATTTACTTCAATACAAGAATAGAAAATATCAAACTCTCTGTCTGTACATGATTTACTTCAATACAAGAATAGAAAATATCAAACTCTCTTTCTATACATGATTTACTTCAATACAAGAATGGAAAATATCAAACTCTGTCTATACATGATTTACTTCAATACAAGAATAGAAAATATCAAACTCTCTGTCTATACATGATTTACTTCAATACAAGAATAGAAAATGTCAAACTCTGTCTATACATGATTTACTTCAATACAAGAATGGAAAATATCAAACTCTCTTTCTATACATGATTTACTTCAATACAAGAATGGAAAATATCAAACTCTCTGTCTGTACATGATTTACTACAATACAAGAATAGCAAATATCAAACTCTCTTTCTATACATGATTTACTTCAATACAAGAATAGAAAATATCAAACTCTCTGTCTGTACATGATTTACTACAATACAAGAATAGCAAATATCAAACTCTCTGTCTACATGACTCTTTTCCTTGGTGATGTGTTTTCTGTAGAAGAGAAGAAAGAGGAAATGTATATATTGTTTTTTAATTCATGTTCTGGTACCTATTGTTAGGCTATATCTGTATTGCCTGTCTTCCCTGCAGAATTAAAACCACATGATGAGAAATGTATTCCCTTTGTTTTTTTCTCCTCCCCTACAGACGTCTTGCAGGAAATGACTTGACACACATCCCTAAGGGAGCCCTGTCTGGCCTTTTCAATCTTAAAGTGCTGTAAGTAAAGCCTGTGCTGATTTAATAGGTCTCCCGTTTCCATTCAGCAGCACACTGGGGGTGTGGGAGGGCCGGGCTGATGGGGGTTCCATTAGAAAAGGCAACGTCAAGACGCTCATGTCCTGGACTCTTTCATATTAGAGAGGAATACTGCTTGATAAAAGTAAGGGATTTCCTTGCAGATCAAGAAAGAAAGTGAAAATGCATGAAAGGTCAAAATAAAATTCAAAAGGAATTGGACTGGGAAATTCCTAGGCTGTTTTCACATTTATTTGTTCTTTTGAGTAAATCCGTGGCATCAAAACATATCCCATCACTGCCAGTAAATCACATCTTTATTAATAATAACAGACTGCTGCTTGTACAGAAATGCCCTAATCTTGTCATTTAGGGAGTTGTTAAGCCTAGCACAGACTCTTTATGGAGTCAGAATCAAGACACTCACAGTTGAAGCACTTCTGTTAAAGTTAGGCAGCGGCTACTCCATGCCAAAGACTGGCTCGTGAGAACTTCTGTATAGATTCTGTTGCCTGAGGAACACTGATCAATCCCAGAATTCTAGAGTACACGTTCAATATTTACAACATTTAACTTTCAGAATCAAACATATTTAGTGGGTAGGGTGTTTTTTTTAATTAATTAAATTTTTTAACATGACATAGCAACCAAATTGCAAAGTGGACAGCACAGACTTATTGTATTGTATTGGGAGATTATGTATGGGGCCGAATGAGTCACTGTGGCCCTTGCATAAACTGTAAGTCTATCCACAGGGTGGCTTCATTAAAATTAATTTGTTTCTGTTTTTGATTGCTGTTAAACAGCACTAAGTTTACGATACAATTGACCAAAATAAGCCGTTTTTATGTAAAACAGCAAATTTATGAACAAAATCAAAGTGATCGACTTCTTATATCCGAGCCATGTCGGAAAGCGTGTTTGAGACCTGTGCAAGTTTCCCTTAGGTAGCTCAAGTGCCTCCAGGGGTAAGGCAGGAGTCAGACAGCAGTATAACAAGCATGAAGGAGGCAGGGTTAGGACACTGAAATCGGGTTCTGTTTCTCAGCTGAGGTTAACTGATCCGCTGCTCAAGCAAGCAGGGGAGTCACAGCTGGCATTATTAGCCATCACAATCAACCCATTATTGCATCTATGGTGCTTGCTCAAGTTCATAGGCGTTTCCCTTCCTACTTATCAAGTGACAGAATAACAGCAGTCAGTAATTACGGTGTCAGTGCATTCTCTCAGCTGCAGCAGCCTTGTAAACCGCATGTGCGCAGTGAGCTCCAGCACAAACAAAGTTGTCTGTGGCACAGTGTGAAGCAAAGGCTTTTCCAGTAGGGAGGCGCTTCACAATCCGGTAAAATGGGCTGCTAACAGCAGGCAGAAGTGCGATTTTTATATGAAAAGCCTTCATGAAAGGCTCTGTTATGGTTCTTACCTCTTTTAATAAGAAGGAAAGCCTTTGATATCAAGAGCAGCTTGTAATCCTTTACAGTCCTGTCTACCAATAAGCTGTAATAGTTAAATGCACATGCTAAGACTAGAGGTATGTTTGAAATTATTACCACTTGTGATGCGACATCTGGCTTTTCAGTGGGACCCTCATAAAAATAAATGAAACTATTGGTGATGTAACAGTAAGTTAAAGAAAAGGCATGTTTCCTCTGAAAGTGTTCTTTTTTGTGACTTTGTTTTTAGTTGAACCTGGCTCAATGTACCATAAGATCGATTCAGCACTGTACTAGACCAAAAAAAAATAATTATAATAATACATCTTGTCAAACCTTGTGTCTGCATTGATCTCTCATAAAAAATAATTTATTGCGTAATCCAAAGGCTTTCGTATATATCTTTTATTTTTGTGACGAAGGCTGAAGGGATTATGGGTCCAACACATGTGTCTGTCATCTCTGTGGCTTAACAACGATCTGTTGAGTAAAAAGTATCTTCTTGTTTTTTTTTGGTTTTTTTTGTTTTTTTACTGGCAATGAAAAAAAACAAACTAAAAAAAATTAATAACATCTGCAGTACTTCCATTGAAAACAAAGTATTACACACAGCTTCAACACGTTACTAAAAATTTAACATAACACAAATGACCTATAATTTATAGTTTTAGAAGAAATGCAATTAGATAATGTACAATACTGACGAGTGAAGGAAAATCAATGGCTAAATAGACTCCATACCACGATGCCTGAAGTTAGATAATTACATCATTAACTATGTATTAAATGACATCACAAACACATTAATAGATTTAAATTAAAATAGGTGAGTGTAGTTACCATGACTTCAAAAGCCTTCAAGTACCTCCACTGTTTGTTTTCAAACACACTTTCCCTTGACAAAGGCATGGTAAACATGTTGGGAAGTGAGAGAGAGAGAGAGAGAGAGAGGCTTTTCTGTTTCAGTCATTGCCTCCTGCTGGTTTTTTAAAAAGTAAACATTGTGGTATTTACATAAATCGGTACCGATGTCATCTAAGGGCAGAAAATGGCAACAAAGTAATCTAAGTAATGGCAAAAGAATTATGGCATGTTTTACAACCTTTGAAACTGCACACACTGAAGGGCTCCACCATAAGTAAGGGGCTTGAAAAATGTGCAAGTTGTGGCTGTTGAGGGAAAACGGGTTGCTTTTGAAATGCGGCTTTTACAAGTTCTGCACTTCGAGGTTGACATAATGAAAACCTCTCATTAAGGGTGTTATTGTTTAACTTTTCTTTCTTCTTATCATGTAGCCGTGCGGCACCTGGCAAGTTAGGGTTATTAATTAACTTTTCAAAGAGATAGACCGTATATACAGTTTTACGCACACCCCTTTCAAGTGTCATGCCAACATTGAGCCTGTTGTCCACCAGTTTTGAAAAGGTTCATCCCTCACAGTGTACTCATGGTTTCTATCCTGTGTAAGGCAGTTTCAGCTCTGTTTGCTTTGGTGCTTCTTTTCTGCTGATTCCTAATTGACCCTTTCTGTTCAATGTTTTTGTTTTCTATACAGAATGCTACAGAACAATCAGTTAAGACAGGTCCCTAGCGAAGCACTGCAGAATCTCCGTAATCTCCAGTCTCTGTGAGTACCTACAGTAAGATGCTCCTGCTGAAATCAGAGAACCAGACCTTTTCAGCTCGCTCCACAAAGGGAACGCACACCCTGACAGGCAGCATCTCTCTAAAAGCCATCGCTGAGAACTGAGAGGCCATCAGTCTCATTTCCGTACTCGCTCTTTGTCATTTATCAGTCTGGATCAGCTGAAAGCAGCTCTGTCTTTTAATTATCATCTGAAGTAAGGGGTTAAGCTGGGGGGGAGGTAGCAGAATGAGTCTAAATCAACTTGGATAGAAAGAAAGCTTACCTTTGATAACTAAAAAAAAAAAAAGAAGATAAGGGAATTCTATACAGCCTACCTTTCAGGGTAGCCAAGCTGGAATCTGTCCTTTGTTTTTTGTCTCCTTTTTTTTTTTAAATGCATGCAGAATATCTGACTAAGATCACATTATTCCATAAGCATTCTGCCCAAAGGTAGGCCAAGTGAACAGACAGCCCATTGTTGCAGTTCTAGGTTCTGATGCATGTTATACAGGGCTTCCTAAATAACATGAAAGCTACTCTTATGGTGCCTTTGTTACTTAAATGCTTCCCTCTGTACAAAGCGCAGGAAGAGAAAGACTCAGGGTTCTGTTGTCCAAGTAAGCAAGTGGTATCCAGTGACCATTAAAACACAAGAGTGGCAGTGTTGAATGGGGAGAGCGAAACAGCTGTAAAATAGACAGAGCAGATGAAAGATCCCTGAGGCAGTGCACTAGAGGTGCTGTCTGCTGAAAGAAGGGTTACTGGATTGAGGGCGTCAAGGATGCCTTTAGTTCTTTCCAAATGATCTTTAGTCTCCTGTTGTATTTCCAAACCATTATGGCATTTGGGGGGGGGGGGCACAGGTAGGCACAAGGGGTTTAAAGGCTTTCTCTCCAGCGAAGAGGGGAAACATTTGAACTAAATGAACACAGTTATTCAGGGGGACACAATAGCTGTGACTTGCCCTGCTGTTTTATCCGGCTTTCTCACCAGGTGTGACTCGTCAGGTAACTTCTTTTGTAGGGTAAAGAGGCGACTGCAGCGTGAGAATCAGAGCGGTTCAACTGGGAGAGTAAGTAGATTACTGCAGGATAAGCTCTTTTGCTTGGTTAAGTGTCAAATAATTATACCGCTGCTTATATTAAATAAACCTACTTGGTAATTAGCAGGCAGCAGTAATCAACAGCAGTAATTTTTTTTGTCACGTTATTTATATTAGGTTTATTTGTGGTGGTGACAGTAAATTGTGCACGCACTGTACTTCACTGTACAGTATAAGGTCTCTTCACTAATTTATATATATTTTTTAAGGAGATGCTGTTTTATTTTTCTTTCTACAGATTATTTTTCATGTTTTAAGAGTAGTCACCTAAAAGTATTTGTAGCCTACCTGTATCCACATTTCCTACAGCTGCAACACTGCTTGAAATATAATTGTCCATTAAAAACTGAAAATACCATTCACATATTTGTCGAGCTGTCCTGAAAACGTACTTGTCTTCGTGATTCTTTCTGGCTCTGATATAACACTGGAATGCCAGTGAAAAAATGTCTTGTGCTTGATGAAAAACAATCGTATTAAAAATGCATCCGTGGCAATGTTAGACACAGCAAAACTATAACCTCTGATAAACAATGTGCAGCTCTGTTTATAAATACCACACAGCGGTTCACGTTAGGCCGGAGATCGACACTCACCAGCAAACAGAGAAGCTGTGTTTCTGCCAGAAACTTGTGTCAAAAAGCTATGTCCCTACAGCAAATGTCAACACAAGAGATTACAGAAATTACTACCATGCTGGTGAAGAATGCACAGACCTCCCTGGAAGTGGTAGCCTTGACAAAAACAGTTAGAACAAGCACAACCCAGAATCCCTATTGATATAAATAATAGTTAGGCATTGTTTTTTAATATTTCACGTACTGTCAGTAAAAAGCATTTGCAGTTCTGTTTTGTTATAATACACATGTATCTATGTTTATCTTTAGTAATTTTAGTAAACATTAGGGTATTGCTGGTCTTGTGTGTCTGTAAACTTGCAAAACATGAGTCTGATTAAAATACAAATACTTTATACCTGTAAAAGCCAGTTAAATACCCAGAGAAATAACCTATAACCCATATATTATATTTTTACAACAGGGAAAGTTACAAATAGATAACTAAATTAACGTACTGAAGCTGTAAAGTTATTTTTGGGAGATGGTGAGGCATCTACTTGTGCATTTTGAAACTTTATGCTTTTGTAGTAATATCCTAGGTGTAGAATGAAAAAGTTAAAATAAATTCTCTCCAAAAGAGAGTCTTGTTAGGAACATCAGAAAGCGCATTCTAGAACCAAAATGCACCTGCAAAAAGAACACTGTAGCAATGAGCAACTTCTTGTTATCTAATTGGCTGTGACTGCATATACTGACAGTGGGAGGGACTTGGTGACTTTTCTTAAATATAGCAACCTGCTGAACGACTTCTGTAGGAGTGAGCAGTGATAACAGACACACCACAATGAAAAGCTTGTGGAGAGGCAGTGCAGATGGTCTGAAACTCGGCAAAAGGCAGTCACTTTTTACTCATCCTGAACAAAAGATTCCCATAGTAAAAGCATAGCAAAGTGTAATAAACTTTAAGCATATCGAAAGCATGGTAAAGGGTAGGTAAGCATTGTAAATAGTAGCGAGGTATGAATGCATACTATAACCCTGAGGAAAGTTACTTAAAAATGCCAAATATCCAGGAATGCTGAAACAGTAATAAATGATGATTAACAACAGGTCATGATATAATAAACGGATACAGTAGATTATTTTTATGTATTTCATCATGAGAATATACGTGTTCCAACAATAAATAAACCTATATTACTTCAAAAGACACTTTCTTGGCAGACTACAAGTAACTGCATAGTGCGTGTGATTGGGTATCACAATATATGCAGCCGTTTATAACAAATCACTTGTGCCCTAGCAAGCCTGTTTAATACTTGTGTGTGCAGTTCAGTGGTTTTGGCACAGGGTAAGATGACAACACTTTATATATCCACATATAAAAAAATCAATTGGTACATGCTTGGCACAATAATTGCAGTCTATTTAAATGCACAGTAATGTGATTCGTGAGTACAAAAAAATCTGTAGCATTCACCAGTTACAACATGCTGCGTTTAAAAGAACTATCCAAACAGCCCAAGTCTGTGCGAAAGTAAAATGTACTTTAACTGTCTTACACCATTCCTGTAATACGCTGTCATTTCTGTTCCTGAAACAGCAGTTTCCACAAAACAGATTATTATATTGTTTAAATAAAAAGCCCTTTTTTAATATTATTCTTTTGGGGTTTGGACAGCCTTGAGACAGTTTGTCTAACCATATCCAGCTTTGATTGTTTGTTGACAGTACCTTGACTGGTTTTGAAATGGACCAGGCAGCTCCAGTTCCTTTCATGTCAGCTAACACACAGACCACGTAAACCTCAAGGTGTGCTTCGACAGTGTAATCCCTGTAACCTTGCTTCAGTACTTTACGAGGCCAATCGTTCTGCCAGAAATGCTCGCTTTATCTTGGAAAATATATAGTAAGAGGTAGTGTTGTCTGTGGTGTGGGGTGAAAAGCTCTTCAACACCATCACCTCCACAGATAAAGAAACTGCCGGGACTGCAAGTGGATAATTGCCCTGAACATTAGAACTAAATTAATCCAGCGATTCCCAACCTAGCAACTTCATAATCCCTTGTAGCAAACATGCATATGTACTGAGCTTTCATAATCCCCTGTAGTAAACATGCATATATACCAAGTTTTCATAATCTCTTGTAGCAAACGTGCATATGTACTGAGTTTTCCTGTACATGATCCTTGTGGTACACCATGGCAAAAGCACAGCAAAATATAGCAAAGCATGGTGAATCTAGAACCTTCGTGCCTACAAACTGCATCACATATAAAGATGAACTATATTAAAGAAATCCATGAATACCCAGTCATAGTTTTACTGGTAACAACGAAGCTAAAGCAACAGTATGCCTTCCATTAATACAGTGTGGCTCCATCTGTTCCACTCATTGTGAAGTCCAGCCGCTGTGTCATCTTGAGAGATGCTGTTCTGCTCCTCAGAGACTCCACTTCAGCATGATTTCTAGGCTAGGGGGATTTTTTATTTTTTTTGCAGATAACAAGCTTGCTCCCAAATGAAAACAAATCCCTCCATGCTTTACTGTAGGCTGAAGATATTTCGATGAGAACTCTTACAAGGGTGTTCTTCAGTCCCAAAGGCTTTTACTATTGATATACGTCCGAACAAAAATGTTTGATTGTTAGCTTCCGGTCTTCGGTCTGCAGCACCAATAGGCCTGAAATTTCTGACCGAGCTGCAGACGCTGGGCTTGGGTTGGCTCCACTGAGCTGGCCTGAGCCTTCCGAGAGATCAGCTTGTGAGGCCTGGTCTGACTGGACAAGTGGCTGCTCTTTGGAACTTGTACAAGTAATCCTGAGAGAGGAGCTCTGATATGTTTGTATAGTTTGCATTAAATTCTGCCAGCCCCCACCTCCTCCCAATGCAAGTCTGTAGCATTTTTATTTCAATTGATGAATGTGTCTATTCTTTTATAGTCTAAGCTCCATTGTACAAACACTGCGATTCTGACCATCAAGTCTGGTGTCTGTGTGCGAGTAAAAAAAATGAAAACCTTCAGCTTGCCTTTTTTATTTAGATGAATTTGAATTCCTGAAATCCTGGAGAAAAAAAAAAATAGAATCTGTTTTCAATTTTTATTTTTATTTGCCGATATACAAACTTTCAGAGTGCAAGTAATAAAATGTAGGGGATTGAAATGGCTTTCAAATGTATTGCTGTTTGATTTACTTGTGTAAATATAACGTTTTGATTGTTTTAAGGTTTTAGTGGGCCCTCTGGGCTTGCTAAAACTCCATGAAGTACTTGACTGTAAAGGTGCCAAACGGAAACTCATTTCAAAAGTATTAAGGACTGTAGACACTCATGAAGGTTACAGGATACCCTCCCTGGTGTTGAAACAATAACCAACCAGTTTATTTCCTTAACAGGGTCATATTTAAAAAATATATTCCCTCTGAGATCACCTATGTTATATTGAGTTGCAGTTAAGTAGGAGATGATTTATGTTGTGTCGTAATGCCCAAATAATAATAATATGATACAATCCTGCATCATGTGAAATGGGCCTCATTATATATGCTCTTAATGACTAACAATGCAGTTAGGAAATACAACATTATTGGTTTACTTTTTATGGCAGCACCAGTAGTAACCTATAGTAACCTATTCCATCTGTGTTGCATAACCCTCATGAGTCTTCCCAGATATTCATTAAATGTAGTTATCCCTGGAGGTTAGAGTATTGTTAATATAAAGTAGTGTAACTGTCTATCCCAATGAGAACCCATATATGAAGCATCTTGAGTTAGAAAGCCTTTTCATTTTTGTCTTCCCTTAAGAAAAGTTTACATTTGAAAAGGTGAAAGGTATTTTGAAAACCCATTATAAACCAGATTAGAGACTTTGACGTGTTTCTTTCTTTCTTTCTTTCTTTCTTTCTTTCTTTCTTTCTTTCTTTCTTTCTTTTTAATGCTTTATTCAGAATAGAAATCATGTTATTAAGAGCTGCATTTATTGTGGTTATACTTTTATTTGTACATGCCTGTCCTGAGAAATAAAAAATAAATGGATTGCTTAATGAACAAAGCAGCCAGATTTGTATGAGAATGCCCCCCTCAAACCCATCACTGCCAGAGACTGGCTTCTTAAAAGTGGATGCTGCTGAACTGTAGAAGGCAACCGCACCACTGGCCAGTGTGTAAAACTGTAATAGGTCTGTTGAGAGGTTACCTAGGCTCGATGTTACAGGTTAATACACCAAAGTACAGTTTACTATCTAGTCTTACACTTACTTATCAAGAGCATTGGAGGTCCTGTGCTGGCTGGTGAGCATTTAGTCACAGCACCCCTTATGGCAGGGAGTAGTCTGATCCAGAGTATCCAGGATATGATATATGCATCAGATAAATAACCGAAATGTATCAGAATAATGATTAAGACTATGATCTTTAATGAGTGGGTTCCAAGATCTATCAGAGTGCAAATGTTTCAATCCCAGAATAAATGGATGACTGTTTTTTAGAGTGAGGTTTATTTTAGTGATGTGAAAGCACTGCTGTCTGTTGCTGGTCATCTTGCCAGGACACCCTTGTAAAGGAGGCTTTGCTCTCAAGGGTTTATTCCTGGTTAAAGAATGACTACATACATAACTAAATAAGTCAGTTACAGTAGCTGTAATTCGACCAAAACCAGTAAAGCTGCCAAACCAGATGACAATGAGTTGAAACCACTCGTCTGAACAAGGTCTGTCCCAACTGGTTCAGATTAGAGAGTATACGGTACAAAAAAACAGCAAACACCCAAGAGAATGAAAGGCAGAACTGGGATTTTAAAGCCTAAAGCAATTATTATTATTATTATTATTATTATTATTATTTATTATTATTATTATTATTATTATTATTATTATTATTGAAATAAATGCTAGCAAGCACACGTTTTAATTGCAAGTGGTAAAGGTGTGTTCTCTCTTGCGTCTTTTTGTCTGCTAGCCGTTTGGATGCCAATCACATCTACAGCGTACCGCACAACAGCTTCTCTGGCTTGAGCTCCCTGCGGCACCTCTGGCTAGATGACAACTCCCTGACGGAGGTTCCAGTGCAGGCTCTCAGCAGCCTGTCCTCCCTGCAGGCCATGACGTTAGCCCTGAATAAAATAACACGCATACCTGACTATGCCTTCGCAAACCTTTCCAGTCTGGTTGTCTTGTAAGTGTGGCTGATTAGGCTGTTGTTGTTTTGTATTTTAACTGGGATAAAGCTAATAAGAACAGCCGGGCTGTGCAGAGAAATTAGATGTCTCTCTCTGTTTTGTAGCAACAGGCTAAGTATGTATGTGTCTGGTGTGCCGATAAACATCCTTCCTCTAACTGACGCCACTACTGCCTTGGGGCAGCATTTAAAACCTGGAGCTTCCAAATGTTTATACCTTTGGCAGCACCATGGTTTTGCAATCCATTTCCTTACATCTTATTAGCATTAGTTATATTATCTTATTAGCATTTGCAATATTATCACTGGTTGTCTGTTTAAGATATTTCAGTTCTTTGGTCCTTTTCTAGTATGTTAAACTTAAACTGGGAATATGCAGACAAAGGTTGAAAAGGTGCAGAGTTGCTGCTGCTACCTTAGTGTTCAAAGTGACACGAGCGTTCCAGCTGCTGTACAATCAGACCACGTGATCTCATTATACACAAACCAGGGTACACCAAGGCATATGTAGCATTGTATTTGAAATGTTTGCATAGCCTGAATTAATGTAAAACAAAAAATAAAAAAACTTTTAAAAGAACCAAATATTTCTCAGTACAATAGTAATGTTAATAAAGCTCATTTGGGTCAGAAAATGGATTTTAAGAGAGAGATTTCTATATATAATGCTGTGCCATTTTCAATGGTAAACAAAGTGGCTTTGCACTTGTTACCCTTTGTTAATATTCAATGCCAGTGTGATTTTTTTTTAAATATAAAAATATATATCCTGTTTAATTTAAGCGTGATATTAATTAAAAAACAGGGGTCTGGGTTACTCAAGTGGTCTGTGCTGGGCTTGGATCTAGAACCCCCTCATTTCAAATCCATGGTCAATTTGTATTGCTATTGCAATCCCTGAATCAGACCGCGGATGAGAAAAGGACACATGCTTTGAAGCTGAAAGCTTTTAACTTTCATTTACTGTACAGTTGGCATGACTTGCGTGTAATGAGGGTGCCTTTTTTTTCACGGAGCAAGGCACAAGGTCTTTGGGCTCAGCCAATGAGAAAAGTTTGTTTAAGCCTGCTGAGTGCATTGTTCTTTCCTGACTGTGTTGTTAATGTTTCTCTGCAGACATCTCCATAACAATAGAATTCACTCCCTGGGAAAGAAATGCTTTGATGGGCTCCACAGCCTTGAGACTTTGTGAGTTGACCTCTGACTTCTTTCACTTTAAATGTTTTCATTAAATTGCAGAAAGTCTAAACAAAATAATTTCCAATTCACCTAAAAAACAGCAAAAACAGAAATGCTTTGTTTTAGCAGAACTGCAAAGGTGTTCCGATTCTATTCCTGAATCCTATATATATATATATATATATATATATATTATATATATATATATATATATATATGATATATATAATGTTTATACTGATTTTAATAATAATGATTATTAATAAACGTTTTAGTTTCACTTTGTATCAAATTCCGTTTCAGTCACTACATGCTGGTTAAAAATCCAACTGTGGGCTCCATAGAGCTCTCACAGCCATGTCTAACCTGTCTCCTTCAACGCTGGCCCTCGAGTAGTTGCTGAAAAAAGACGTGCCAAGAAGAACACATGTGGTATTTCTTATGTCCACTAGGGAGGCGGCAATGTCTTGCGCAGGGACAGATTAATGATACACAGACATGATTCGGAGAGCTCTACAGAGGTCACAGGGGTAATGACTGAAACAAAGTGAACCTCGACAATAGTACAGCTAATTCTCATATTGCATAACCATACTGTAATCATTTTCTTCTGTGGGTTTCAGTTGCACACAGAGTAAATGTGTCCAAGCACATACTGTAATAAATTAAACAAACATTTCAAGCACATTTATAGTAAAACAGGAAAGGCATTTTTTTCAGTACTGCGTTTTATATTGTTGTTCATAGTTACAGGTGAAATTAAACATAAACAGATAGAAAGATATACAGATAGATAGACGTGTTGGACTGGTGATACATGCAAGCGCCCCTTTCATTACGAATTGCATACCAGTCGAGCACCACACTGAAATCATTTTCATGTAGTGATATTTTCACTATCTCTGCAAGCCTGTTCCACTGTGCTGACACTGGAAGTTTACTAATGCGTCTGGTCAAACAGGAGCCACACTAATGTGGTTATAATACAGGACCACCTGTGCCCCAGAATAGGATCACTGCTTGTAATTGAAAGCATGTGAGGACCTGAAAGATGACTTTCTCTTGATAGAAGTACAGAAAAATCAACTGAAAACATTGAAAAACAAGCCGTGGTTACTCATAAAAGACGACGAGCACAGGATTTTGATTTAATGTTATTTATTTATTTTTTAATGTTGCAATTCAAGGTTGGTCCCAGATTACAACATTCCTGTTTTTCCATTTCCTTCTTTTTTATGAGAAAGGAAAAGGTTGTTTTCTGTTTGGGCTGCTATCGAGAAACATGGGTTCCCTCAGTGTGATGAGGTTCTCAGAACATTGGCTGTTTAATGCAGGAAGTGCAGCACAGCAATCAGATCTTCCCTCAACGTTCTAACGAATTGAGCTCAAGGATATCGCACTAATAGGGAAACAGGTCTAGTATGTGAACTAAATCCTGACAACCCATATCCTATTTAATCAAAGGCAGGCAGGCTAGAGATGTACTAACAGGAAGTCACTTGTGGGAAGCGCTTTATTGTTTATTCTGAGAGAAGGAAGAAAAGGTACAAATATAGGGAAGTTTACTATGTACTGTGCAGCTTCATTCAGAAAGTGTTTTGTAAAAGGAAGCCCTTTCATTTATATCATTTTCGGTTGGCTTGCCAATAAGCAGTTGACTAATACAGTAAGTGCTTGCCTATGCATGGTATCTCTACAGAGAAAGGTTTCTCACCGATGTCTGTCATTACACCTTCCCTGATTATAATAACAATGTTGCATAAAGATAAACCAACATTTGAGACTATGTGTAATGTTAAAGAGTAGGAGCGTGTTTTCTAAAAATCTAGCGTCACACGTCCCCACGTGCTGCTACAACTGTTTAAATAACGTACCTGTCATTTTTATTTTCATTATTAACATCCTGATGACTTTTTACACTTCTAATTGTGTTTTTGTGAACAAATCCGCAGAATCGTCTGTGGCATAGCTTAATGTTCTCCAGCATTGGCCATGGATACTCTCTGTAATGTAATGTGTTGGTGTTCCGTTTCCAACCCTATCATTAATTCCAGTTTTCATTTCCCACAGGGATTTAAACTTTAATAATCTGGATGAATTTCCAACTGCCATCAAAGCCTTGATCAATCTTAAAGAACTGTAAGTATTTACAGTATTAATGAAACCTCTACTCTGGCATATTTTAGAAAAAACAATTGCATTCCTAAATATGAAAAGTAATAATTTTCAGTTTCATTTTTTTGTTTGTTTGGTTTTTTTTTAGTGGTTTTCATAGCAACAACATCAGGTCGATCCCAGAAAGAGCTTTTATGGAAAACCCTTCTCTCATAACAATGTAAGTTCCAAAGTGGCTGGATTTCCTGTTAAAAAGAAATTAAATAAATGTCCTGGCAGTTGCCTAATCTTTGCTATGGCTTCCTTGGGGAATGCCACATTAACAGGCACTCCTGTGGATTGGTGAGGCAGAATCAATAGGCAGCATCAACTGTTTCACCTCAGCGCACTACAGCAAACCCTACTGGCCAGGTGCCTGGTGAGCTCAGAGCTGACCTCCAGAGGTCAGTTGCTGTCACACATCTGCTCTCGAGCTCCTGGGTGAAAAGAGGTCATGAGATTGGCGGGCACCCGCTGACCCTCGCTCTCCTGGGTGGTGGGGCAGTGTCAGTGGACATTCTGAATTTGTGACAAATACGGTGGTAAAATAATTGGGCATTTTACATTTTAAAAAAGTAATTTAATAAGAAACACGCTTATGCATTTGTCATGACGTGACATTATTTGGACCATTAAAGAGTTGCCTAGATGTGCAGATGATATTAACATATGGGTTTTAAATGTAGTTTAACACAACTCATCTGTGATATAAATGGATAAATGTTTTCTTTTTTTATAGTTTGATTCATTGTAGCCATTTTATTGATGGTTTCCTTGGCACCTTTAAATGTTTTTGTGCCAATCACTCTTCAAATATGAAAGCTTGTTATATTTCTGGCTATTTATGAATGCCTGATTGAACAATCTATCTATATTCATATGGTTATTCTTATGAGGAGCTACAAGTTGCTTATACTCTTCCACTGTTTGTTAGGAACCTCTGGAAAAGTACACCAGCTTTCTCATCATTGTATAGAGGTAATGACTGAAATCACTGAGTTCAGAGACTTAAACTGAAACTGATTTCTGTGCCAGTAAGGGCCTGGTTCTATTAGCAGAACAGGTGGCAGACTTTATATTACTCATCTGAATACTGGAATTGATTACATATGAACTACTGTACTGAAACAGAGATACGTTGCCCTTGAACAATCTTCATTAGATGCAATGTTTTACACAAACTAGCCAACTGCATCGGCACCAGGCCCTGCATTTTAAACATAGCTACTCGTAAGTAATTTATTGAACTCTTCTTTATTGACAGATTTTTCTATGACAACCCTATCCAGTTTGTTGGAAAATCTGCTTTCCAGCACTTACCTGAACTGAGAATGCTGTAAGATCCTTGTCCACTTCCTCTCAGCGTTTATTTTCACTCTTCTTTTGATATTAATCGGAGCCTCGATTAGTGGCTCTGTGTTGCACATCCTGCTTGCTAACTGCCTCCATCTCCCACTTTTGTTTTTGTAACTTCAGGTCACTAAATGGAGCCACAGAAATCACTGAGTTTCCTGACCTCACAGGGACCAAGAGTCTGGAGAGCCTGTAAGTTCTCGGCCACTAAAGTCTGATTCATGTGGCTTTTAGAAACTGTCAAGGACCCATGTCCGTGACGTAACACTCTTATTTGAATTTCATCAGGACCCTGACCGGGGCGCGGATAAGCGCTCTTCCCGCAGAGATGTGCGAGCAGTTACCGAACCTTCAAGTTCTGTAAGTCATACATCTTTTTTTTTTTTTAACCCAGCAGTAACAGGCTAATGGCTCTTTTAATTGTCAGCATTGCAGGGCATCCTGCTTTGGGCACTTAAAGTTTCCTACAAAACATCTCCTGTGCAACGTCCATAACAAGCGTAGCAAAACCAAGGAAGGAAATACTTAGCCAGTTGGGACCAACACTGCCAAGAGCTGGTGTGCTCAAATTCAAGTAACAGTAAGAGTCATTTAGATGTGCCAAGACGTGACTTTAAGCATGGCAATTCCTTGGAGCCATATTTATTAATATAGGCATACAACATTTCGTAAACATTACACACCACCAGGAATAAAAATTGTTTTATACTCAGATTGTTTAATGAAAAGTTTTTGGCCAAGTAGATATTTTTAATCTTTTTCATTAATAAAAACACAGCAAAAAGTATCCACCAAGCCAGATATTAATAAACTTGACAAAATTAAATTGTAACACATCATTTTAAATATTAAACTGAACGCACTAGCATTTAAAAGTTGGCCCGTTCCTGGGGCAGGGCTAACGATCCCCTCTGATTTGTGGTTGGTTATATGTCTCTTATACCCCTTTTGAATGGGCCTCTTTTTTCCACGTTACTGCCTCGACAGTTCTGTTTTAAACACACACACACACACACACACACTTTGCTTTGTAAATAAGCCTAACAAAACATGGTGCATTTTAAAATTGTGCAACTGCTGGATCCGCTGCTGTTGAATTAAAATATACATCGGCACCAAATTCTTTCTGGGTTAACAGCATGGGGGATAGCAAGACACACGCAACATATTGGAATAAGCCTTCCTCCTCCACGCTTTTTATAGATCTGAATGGGTCAAACAGTCCAGAGGTTCTGGACCTGCAGTACACACTAGTCATAAAAATAAATAAAAAAAAAAACACAACAAACCTTGATGCATGGCTCGGACTGTACTGCAGGTGAATTCTAAAATGCTCTGTGTTTTTTGGGGGTTTTTTTTGTGTTTGCATATCATTGTTTTTAACTGACGAGGACCACAAAGACAAGGTTAACTAAACAAACCAATCTCTCCTCTCTTCTCTGCAGAGATCTGTCTTACAACCTGATACAGCACTTGCCTACTTTTAATGGTTGTGAAAGGCTCCAGAAAATGTAAGTTAAAAAGAAATAAATATATATATATATATATATATATATATATATATATATATATATATATATATATATATATATTACTGTGTGCTTCTGTCACTCTCACAAGTTGAAAAATATACTACTTTTATTTTTTTATTGTGTAAACAAACCATCCAGAACCATAAGTGACTTTATTTCCTACTTTGTTTTGGTTTCCAGTGACCTGCAGCACAACGAAATTCAAGAAATCCAGACCAACACGTTTCAGCACCTGACTGCTCTGAGATCGCTGTAAGTACCACTTGCTGACTGTAAACTGCAGGATGTGCTGGAATACTTCTGAGAGTAAAACTGCCTTATAATGTCCAATAATAAACCATGCATCTGCATAAGAGGGCAGAGATGCCAACTACAATAAGCGCCTAAGAAAATATACAAACAGGAGGAGGCCATTCGGCCCGTCAATGCTCACCCAATTCCTAGCCAACTAGTTAACCCATTCCTTACCCACGCTACTCTGTGTATATCTCAGTCATATGTTTGTTCGAGGCTAAATGAATTCATTTCCATCCTCTTTACAATGTATTCCATGGGATTAGTCTGGTTGCTGTTTGCTGGCCTCGCTCCGTGGCTACAAAGCCCTGTTGGTAATGTAGGTAAAAGGGCAGTCTCTCCATCCTAGAACCTCGGTTTTGTTCTTGAGGTCATCTGTGTCTTTGTCTAATCATCTGTGCAATACACAGATCAGATATGGAGCAATATAATTTGGGTCAGTGAAGTGTTAATTAAATCAAAATGAATCTAAGACCACATCCGCTCACTTTACTGCGTATACATAACCCTTTCTGAAACACATGAACATAAACAAGCTCAATAAAGTGAAACTAGCTGTGTCCTGTGCCTGCACTCGTCAGTCTTCTTGACAAACTCTTGACAACGATGGTGTGGTTTGTATTATAAATCTAATATAAATTAAAAACATCTGTATTTCTTCAAATCATAATTTAAAAAAGACCACTCGTGGTGCCCCGCTCACAAAACTTTAAGGACTGCTTTAAGAAATGTTTTATTAAGGACAGTAAAATGCAAGAAGGAAATGAAATGTAGCCTATAAAATACAAGTGGAAGCATGCATGTGCTTGCAGTGCAATACTGGTATATACACGTGTGGCTACAAATAGGGAACCAGGGCCATTCATCCTTCAATGAAAGGTTAATTGCGGCTTAATATGTGAAATGAACAAGTTTACTGTGGAAGAGACATCAGGACATGATTTGGCAACCAGGATAGAGAAAACGAAACCTACACGCATCTAATAATCTAATGTACTAGCAGTACACTTTGTTCTGTTGAACATGTTATATTGTTATCTCTGTCATTTGGAAGTTTACTTGAGGAAAGTAGAGGCGTAATTGTCAAGCTTTTGTTGTTTCACTCTATTTTTTTAGGTATGACTGTGACCAAAGCTAAAGCATACCAGAGGTTAAGAGTTAATATCTATTATTTATTTGCACCGGAGAGCATACTGAGAGACGCATTTCACTCACAAAAAATGTCTTGTTGACCGCTGCCAGGGCACGCTTATTCAGGATGACACGCTAACAGTAAAACAAATAACAACACATTTCCGAATCAAAAAATAATTGCACACATTTCTAGCCTTGACAGTTAAGAGTTCCCATATGATCAAATGTTATTGTGTATTACAGCCCTGCCAAAATACTAGGGAAACAACAGTCTCAGGGTTAGGGTTAGTGTACAATAATAGATTGGAATTTTCTGGTTGAAATCATTTCGATTTACTTAGGTCAGGATAAAGATAATTTTATTAACGAAAAAATGAATCTTATATTTAGAAAATCAAAGGCTGTGTCCCACGATCATAGGATCTATTTTAATGATCTCAACAGAGGCAGATGTTAACACATACAATAAAATATCTAATTTCACAGTGTCTTCATTGTATGTAGTGATGTTAAAGTGGGTCAGTGTCACTCCTGTGGGAAGCACCAGTAGGATTAATTAATAAAAATACTTCTAAATCGGGGATTTTAGTGTATGTATTAATAT
Organism: Polyodon spathula; assembly: GCF_017654505.1. Taxonomy (NCBI): domain Eukaryota; kingdom Metazoa; phylum Chordata; class Actinopteri; order Acipenseriformes; family Polyodontidae; genus Polyodon; species Polyodon spathula. Next base: position 4,404,288 of record NC_054540.1, read on the forward strand.
CCTTCTCTGATTGGATCATTCAAATTGACCCCTATTACTACATTGTTCTTGTTGATGTTACAACATTATAATAGATCCCTATTATTACCACGAACTACCGAATATTTCAGTAATTAAGCAAAGTGGTGGTTCAGGCAGGGAACCCACGACAACATCAAGCACTTCCAATACCAGATCAGATCATCAATCAAATGGCTAGTATCTTATTTGTCCTTCAATAAACAATATGCTTAATGATCGGCAAGGAAAGAATTTATATTTTATCTCAATCCATTACATCCCCTGCATTTTGGCTTTATCTAACAGGGGAGGGCAGCTATCCTGTCCCCCTGCCATGGCTTCCCCTCGGTCAGCCTCTCCACTTATCTGTGAACTAATTTATGGGCCGGGTAAAGGCCATAGAATGTAGTGTAAAATTTATATAAAGTAGTTGTGTTGTTCAGTCTATGTTTTAATATATAACCTATCGCATGAGTTTCCTCACTCAACCATTGGTACAGTAAAGTATACCTAAGGTTAGTTTTATCGGGGTCTGTGAGCACTGTTTATGAATCACATTAATAAGCTGCATTGCTATTTTTATATATATATTCATAGTGACCTGGCTTGGAACAAGATATGTGCGGTTGATCCCAATGCATTCTCCCATCTGCCTTCGTTAATCAAGCTGTAAGTATCGGTAGTACTTCCTAGCGATGGCTTCAGTTTGCTGCTTTGTGAATACTGAACATGCCACTAATCTGCTGATCACTGTCATTCCACTTCTACAGGGATCTCTCATCTAACCTCCTCTCCTCTCTTCCTGTCACTGGACTGCATGGATTAACACACCTTAAATTAGCAGGCAACACAGACCTCCAGGATCTATTATCTGCGGAAAACTTTCCAAAACTGAGGTACTGGCTTACAGTGCAATGTTTTCTTTCATTTATTTGTTAAATTAAAAAGAATTAGAAATAACAGATTTTTGCCGTTGCTTATCGGTTTCCAATCAGAGATTAAGAGATAATTTTATCTGCTGTGTGTTGTAAAAAGGCACCAATTAACTATCAATCAATATAGGGAGGCAGTGTGGTTCAGGGCGTGTAACCAGAAGGTCACTGGTTCAAATCCCACCTCTACCACTTACTGACTCACTGTGTAACCCTGAGCAAGTCACTTAACCTTGTGTTCCATTCTGCCTACCTCTGTAAAGCGCTTTGTGATGGTGGTCCACTATGAAAGGTGCTATATAAAAATAAAGATATTATTATATATTATTTCTTATAGAGCGCCTTTCATGATAAATCGCCTCAAAATGCTTTACAGATAAAATAATATAAAATAGAGAGAACAATTTAGAGAAATATTAAGATACAGTGTATAAAGAGGCCTCATAGTCTTCACTGCTGTGTAAACATGTGAATTCCTCACTGTGATCACAGTCGAATTTGCACCTCTGTTCATTTCTCAAGTGTTTCTTTTTCACTTCACAGGGTTATGGAGATGCCGTACGCTTTCCAGTGCTGTGCATTCGTATCCTGTGAAAATCACAACAAACTGTCCAATCCTTGGGACAAAAACGAGACCCGCAGCACCGACCATTTTGTCAAGAAGGACAGCGGCATTCTGCTCAGTCAGGGTGTGTTAATGCTCACTATTTTAATAGAGTCTAAAATACTTCCCTGTAACAGACAAGAGTAATAATAAAGGCCTTTACTTGTATTGAATTGCCATAATCACGGATACAGTTATAGTAATAATAATAAAACATTGCGGAACGTGTGGCTTCGACTGAAGACAAAGTCCAGGTGGGACCCGTACTTGAAGTTCATTGCTTTGTAAAGCCTCAATCAGAAAAGAGCAGGAAAAAACAAATGGAAACAGAAGCTCTCTTAAGACGTTGACCCTGGGCGCCGGTGCAAACTTAATTAGTAAATCCCACTGTTTTTGTTTCCAGAAGATCATGACTTTGAGGACTACCTTCTTGACTTTGAAGAAGACCCAAAAGCTCACCACTCGGTCCAGTGCACCCCAGCACCAGGTACTGTAAGCTCCCTAGCACCAGTTCTGTGTGAGAAAATGTGTCCTCCCATCTTAGCAGAAAGCATATCATTTGCATGAGAATAGTCAAAGCAGCTCTACTTATACGTCATTATCGAACAAAAGCAATCTAAATGTTTAGAAACGTAAGCAGTTCTTTGTAAATGGCTTGTTCCATAAAAAGCTGTAAAACGCTTGTGCTGTATTTTGTATTCCAGGTCCATTCCGGCCCTGTGATCACCTGTTTGGCAGCTGGCTAATTCGCACCGGAGTGTGGATTATAGTGGTGCTGTCACTTGTGTGCAATGGTCTGGTGGCTGTAACTGTCTTTGTTTCGCCAACCTACATATCTCCAGCTAAGCACCTCATAGGGCTGCTTGCAGTTGTCAACAGCCTAATGGGGCTTTCAAGTGGCGTTCTGGCTGTCGTCGATGCCTTAACCTTCGGCAGCTTTGCCAAATACGGGGCGTGGTGGGAAAGCGGAATTGGCTGCAGGATCACAGGGTTCATATCAGTCTTCAGCTCTGAGACGTGCATCTTTTTACTGACGACCGCTGCGCTGGAGCGTGGCCTCTCCATAAAGTGCGCCAAAAGACTGGAGTCCAAGTCCACCAAGAGCAATGTCAAGATCGTTTCCGCTTTCTGCTTCATCCTGGCTTTGGCCATCACTGTCCTGCCCCTGCTCCACGTGGGCGAGTACGGGATCTCCTCCCTGTGTCTGCCTTTGCCTTTTGGAGAGCCGTCCAGCCTGGGCTTCATGGTGGCCTTGGTTCTGCTCAACTCGCTCTGCTATTTCGTGATGACCGTCACCTACACCAGGCTGTACTGCAGCCTGGAGAAGGGCGAGCTGGACAACTTCTGGGACTGCTCCATGATCAAGCACGTGGCCTGGCTGCTCTTCACAAACTGCTTCCTTTACTTCCCCATCGCCTTCCTGTCCTTCTCCTCCCTGCTCAACCTGTCCTTCATCAGTCCCGAAGTGATCAAGTCCATCCTCCTTGTCATTGTCCCACTTCCGGCCTGCCTGAACCCCTTGCTTTACATGTTGTTCAACCCGCACTTCAAGGAGGACCTCGGCATCCTGCTAAAGCAGACACGGCTGTTAAAGAAATCCAAGCAGAGCAGCTTGATCTCCTTGAACTCGGAGGATGCAGAGAAGCAGTCTTGCGACTCCACCCAGGCGCTGGTCACCTTCAAGAGGTCGGAAAACCTGGGTGATGCACCAGAGAGCAAGTCTGTCTCGTCTGCCTCCCAGATCATTGAAGCGTGCCCCTCCCAATCAGCGACGTCTGTTCCCTACCACTAGAAAAAAAAACAAGAATATCCTGTAGGTGTCGTTGCTATCTGACTTTCTCTTTGGGATTAAAAACTCATTATAGGTTCATTAATGAAATCAACGAAAGATGCCAAACCATGTGCTCAGTAAGTTAAGACGACTTAACAAAAAAGTACAAGTCTTTTTGCAACATTTTTACACCAGTTAACTTAGACCAGTGCTTCTCAGGTCTGGTCTGCCAAGATTATGAACCATTACACTCTGGTCGTCAATACCCATTTTGAATTAACATTGCTTTCCCGTGTACAAAAGACAGAGCTCACAGAATCTTGGACGTTAGCGATACGTGGCAATTATTCTGTGTAACTGTAATGCAAATAAAAGGGCCTGGAGGTTGAAACACAAGCGAGGCCTGATTTGAGAACTGCTGCTGAGAAGAGGGCTGAGCGTTGTGGACTAATTACCAACAGGGCATTCTTGCTGCCTGCCTGTCTGTCTGTCTGTCTGCTCAGAACTACAGAGGCTCAGCTGTATTTGCCCAGCATGGGCTTGTATCTTTGTGATGTTTTCTATTTCGTCTGCTGTTCCTCAATCCATGTACGGTACATTTCATTGTAGCAACTTAGCGCCATATGTTCTAACTTACCTACACCCTGGAAACACTCCTGAGCACTTATATGAGACTTACGTCTACCCTAAACCAAAACTTCCTAAAGCTTGGACTCACAACCAACCTCCACTCCAAATGCACTTATCTGAACCTTCATTGTAGCTTTGTACTGGAATGTACACAGCACGTGAGAACATGTTGTACAGCATTATACAACGCTCAAATAAATGTTACCGTTATAAAAGCGTAGCACAGTGTAATAAAGCATAGTAAAAGTATAGTAAATCATACATAAGCATGGTCAGGCCCATAGAGGTATAGTAAAGCCTATATAAAATAAAAACAACGCAAACAATGGTAAATGCAAGGGTTACTGTGGTAAACTTTTATAAGGGACTTCCTGTTTTTTTATTCTGCTAATTCTGCATTTCTACAGGCGTGCACCTTGAAAACAGGGTTACAAAGCACAACAGTCTTATCATGCCAGTTTAGTTCAGTATTAACCCATTCAGTCCTGCTTATCTTAGCCCCATGTGTTAACGGATTAACATGCCTGAATAACGGAATAACGTGCAGAAATATGTGTAAAAAAAAAAAAGTGTCCTGTTCCGATGTGTACTCAGTCAAGGAGTTTGTTCTTCAGCTTGACAAAAACAATGCAGGACTGAAAGGGTTAACATGGCATGAAGTAAGACCCAATTTTCTGTTCTGATCCATGTTTGGTCAGTGCAAGTAAACCTCTATACGGTACTGTCAAATATACTGGCAAACTGAATTTTACAATCATACAGAACACACTGGTCTTTGCTTTGTTTAACAGGTTAAATAAAACACCTCTTTATTACTGTAACAAGCTTGTTGTCCTATGTAAAGTATTTGTGGTGTGTTTTTTTATTTTTTATATTTGCTCTTTACAATGTAAGCTGTGTTTTTTCCATCTCCTACTTCACTGCAATTCAGTTGGTAAGCTTTAGTATTGATTTAAAGTTCGGTGTGTTTGAACAGTATATGAAGTTATGTCTATATGTTATTTCGAGTTTGGTTATTCGAAAGTGGCAATGAACAATGAAGACTTGACACTTGAATAAATCCCAAATTAAATGTTACCAGTATGTTTCTAAAGAAAATGTGAGTGCTACTGTTATAAATAAAAAAAAAAAAAGATCTATTCACAAAGCTGTAGCTCAAGTCAAGCTGAATAGAGCACTGTTCCTCTTGCTGTGCCACAGTGTAAATGGTAACTTACATCCCTCTGCAAAAACTCTGCTTTACAGCTGCACTCAGAGAGCAGACTGCTCTTTCAAAGTGCTTTTAACTTTTAACACCAGGATTTGATGACTGAAACAGGAAAATGATACACCAAGTGATTCTTAAAATAAACAAAAAAAAAACAACAAATAAAAACAGAATACATTAGTTAACATAACTGTGAAATCTCATACCCATGCAAAGAGGGTCTTTAACAGCAATTCACAAGTTGAATGTTTACAAAACTCTCGAGTTAAATCTGTGTGAATTAGACCCAGTGTTTCAAAGAGCTCCACGACGAACACAAACTTGTAAGGGAATTTAATCATGTCTCCCTCCAGAGCCATGTAGGAAGTAGCAAGAGACTTGTGTTCGGTTTGGTTTGTGCTGTACCAGGAGTTGTAGAAAGGGCAGAATCTACCTGGACTTATTATAAGTAAGACACACTGAAGCATTTTTTAACATTATGTAGTTTGTTTCAATGCCTTTTACCAGAGTCTTCATTTTTCATGACACTTTCAATCCTGTTTGCCAGCAAGAATCACCTTTTCCATGATATAAATATACATCCCATGATTCTGTCACTATTACCAGTTGTGCATGTAGTAATGAATTGTCTTTTATTGTTAAGTTTCTGTTTGTGAAGCACAGCCTATGTAGGTCAGCAAGTTTGATACATTGCAAAACAGTGTCTGTTTCTTTAAATGCGTTTTGATATTAATTTTAAATGATAATCAGATTTTCATGCAAAACTATTTTTTTATGATTTAGAGGTCTTTAAGAAAAAAAGGTGTATAAATATAGAGTTGTATTTATATATATATATATATCTATAAAAAAAAACTATGTGTAAAGAACAGGACTATAATGTAGTTTTAGCTTTCCGCATGTGCTATAGGTTATGCGATTGATCCCAGCTCCAGTCTCACAACATCACCACCTGCATTGTTTGTAAATACTATATGTAAATTTGTAGTCGCTGTAAATATTAATGCATATCAGCTTTTATATTGGAGTGTTAAGTGTATGTTTATTTGTAATAAAAAATTTACCAAATGCTTGCCTTTTCTGGAGTTTCATACCATACTATGGGGACATGATGTTCAGCTTTCCCTTATCAAGTTGAAAGTGCCCCTTCACTTTAATGGCACGTCCCTAACCTGAGTGCTCCTGAGTTCTGTTGCTCCAGTATTAAGCTATTTTATTCACTTTTTTTCTAAATCTGCTTTTGAACTTATATCACCTGGTCTATATTTATACAGACGGAGGCAGTAGGTTGGGGCTGGCAGAGTAGAAAGGACACACAGTCACATGATTTGAATTAAATGAGGAGGTCTGGAGTGTCCAGACATTCTCCAGACAAACTCACAACTAAAGCAACCTCAAAGCCAGACAGACTTAGAGAACAAATAACTTCATATTGTAGTAACAAACCCTATAGCCTCTCGAAATGACAGCCAAGCATCCTACAGCAGAAAGAGGAGTGGAAAAAATACCAATAAGAAGATAACATTTGAAACTGACAGGACAGCCGGGGCTGGAGAATGACCCTGTTCAGAATAAATACTTAACTGGGTGTCGTTCGCCTTGTCCCGCATTTTCAATAACACAGAGGGTTGGATTCTCAAAGCTAACCACTCCAAATCATCAGAACTGCAATTTCTAGCTTAAAATAAATAAATAAATAATGATTCTAAACAACTCAAGACTACTTAACAAGTTTCAAAGTTTTTTGTTGTATCTGGTTTGATAACTACTTTCTCTGTCTGGAAAAGGAACCAAGGGTGCAAATGAGTACGGACGAGAGGGATGCATTATAGTGTTACACTGAGACTTTAAAGTGTAGAATCCACACTAGATAAGGGGAGTGCTTTTAGTGGTACTGAAGCAGATAAATGAGTCACATATTAATCACAGGAGACAGTGATTGCAACAAAGCTTATTGATATTTGAAATGTGAAAAGAACGCACATGTTGGGCCCTAAGCCTGTGAGCGATTGTGGTTATTTATGCAAGTCCCTGAAGGAAGCTTTGCACATCATCACCCAAGCTTGGTCTCATTCCAACTGCTGATTAGAAACTGCTGGCCTTTAAACTGAAGCATCAACATACATTTCAATCAGATCTCTGCACTGGAGAGATTATTATAGTCCTGTTTGGCAATGCACTCTGCATAAGAAGCAAAAACAAAATCCAAAATTGTTTATGTGCATAAACGTCAGTGCTCATCCCAAAGCTAATCACTGATGACGTCATTTAAACAAACCTATGTTGAAAGAAAATTATACTTTCAGCAGAGTGTAAATAAAACAATGTATATGTTATGGGAAGCTTTAGGGATTAGGCCTATTACATATTACCAATTCCTCCATTCCACAGTGTGTGGTTTGGATAGACGCTAAAATCGATCATTTTATAAATAGGTACTGTAGGCAGACAGACCATGGCAGTATCACACGTGATAGCAGCTGCAACATCATATGTAAGATACATGTAATGAAGAAGGTTCCACCATTTTTTTGGGGGGGGCGGGGGGGGGGGGGGGGGGGGGGGGGGGGGGGATCCTCAGTTTGTTTCTTGAAAATGATTTCCAGAATAATGTAAATAGATTCATAATGACATACTTCTTCTTTGCTTTCATTCTACCTGGTGTAGGGTTCTATTGGGCCAATATGTATTTATTTCTCATTTTCTCTCTCTATGTGTGTGGCTTTAAGTCTGATTTGAGATGGGAGCACACTACATAATGATAATGGGAATGTAATGTGTACCAACCTGAAATGTTATGGTAAACTGGCCTTGTTTAACAAGGAAACATTCATTATTCAATTACCAGGCAACACAGCAGTTATTTGGGGGGGCTATCGTTATTGACAGCTTTGTTTTTCAATTAACAACACAGGAAATCGAAACAAAACTAGGACAAAATTTATTGGAACAGACAAAAAAACGAAAAAACGAACTCCTCTGTGACATTAATCAGCAACAGCATTGTCTAACTAAAGCCAAATACGGGGGGGTGGGGGCTGCGTTAGTGATGTGTTTACTGAACAGGAGGAGTTTCACTATACGAGAATGTAAGAACTGAGGTTCAGATAAACTCATTGGTTCATTTGACAATGAAACAGAATTTAAACTAAACAAATCAATTGTAATTTTCTGTAGATTAGACGGGAGGTACTAAGCAAAACTCAGAAAGCTGTTTGCGCTTCGTTAGCCTGATAGCCCCCGTCCTCCTCACCACAGCCTTACTCAAGATGTGGGATGACCTCCCGCAACATAGCTCAAGGTGAAATACTGATCAGACTGCGTCATTGCGACGAACACAGCAATGGAACCAGATTGAATCTAAAAATATAGTGAGCCGATTATAGCAGTAAACAAAACGTCAGGGAAACTACCGCAGATGCGATCTCATCCGGGTGTGGGTAATGTTTCTGATGTTACACTTTTGTATTTGGAATGATTTTTTTTTTATATATATATAGGAAAAATGAAAACAAAACAGGGTCCAAAACTCCTCACAATGAAACAACGACCTCCTTTTTAAAATTTAATGTACAGTATATGTTCAAAAAAGTTGTTTGAAATAATCTGTGTGCTTCTTAGATCATTCTTTTGAATGAGTCATCATTGACTGTGAGAAAAAAAAAAAAAATGTAACCACCTCTACTTCCTGTCACCTGTCCACCCGACGTGTATTGTCAAGGCTTCCCAAATCGGACTGAGTGCTCTCACGTTTCATCAGTGAATCCAGGAGGAAGTATATCGTTACTGTCTGTAAAAACTAGCACACTGTTTGGATCCAGGGCATTTTCCCTTTGTGGGTGCATAATTAAGCAATTCATGAAATCACCTTTTTAAAAAATGTGTTAGAAGTATAATAAATGTGTAATTATTTTGAAGCATTGCTGAAAGCTGCATGAAGTATACGTTCTAATGCGATGCCTGCTTTTAGTGGGAATCTGAGTTAAATAACTGTGTCCACTGCTTCTTTGATCAGATTCATACCCCACAGTAGGTGTATGATGATCCGTTATTACTGTCAGGATGGTGGTACATGTTGTCATATTGGGCTAAATTATCAACCCTATCTACTGCCAGTTGTGAGGAATGAAACAGACAATTTCTTAGAACAGATTCCTTGAAACTAAAAAAAATAAATAAAACCCAAAATAACAGAATTAAAAAATGAATAACAAACAACTTGCCAGTGTTTAGAAGTCCCTGCACTGGATTGTTTTGGAAACAAAAAACAAAGCGCTTTGAGAATCCAGTCCAGTGCCTTATGTTAACGATATCAAACCAAGTCTTTTGGGAAATGTTAAACGCTTTACCAGTTTATCTGAAATCTACTTTGGTCACTGAATAATGCCTTTTTTTGTCCCCATTTCATTTGAGTGTATTGTTGGTATGTGAGCATTAGACCGTGCTCATAATGTGGCACATGTTTTTCCTGCTCCCTGTCCCACCTCGCACCTAGCTGGGATAGAGACAGGGTCCGACCCTGTCCCATGTCTCACCCCACGTCTAGTTGGGATAGAGACAGGATCCACTCTGCTCCCTGTCCCACCTCATGCCTAGCTGGGATACACAGGGTTCTATTTAAGGTGAGATATCTTCCTTCCCATTTGTCCTAAGGGCCCATTGTCTGTCCTGAGAACCAAGTTTTAAATATCATAACCTGCCCTTTTCTTTCTTTGATTCTTCCTTACACAAAACATTCAAGTTCACATTTCAGAAACAGCACTTCTCAAATAAGGAAACCCCCTAAGGTGGCAAAAACAACGTCATTTCTCAGCGCCACAATGTAACGTGGATTTAAAAGTGTGATAAAATCATCACAAACCTGGCTAATGAGAAAAGTCTGCTCTTAAACTGGAGCTTGGATTACACCAGTTGTCATCCCTGAGACAGACTGTATCATTTAACCCATTAGAAGGATGACACTATCTTCACAACTCAGCACTTTGGTTTCCACAGGTTTCCACAGATGAATGACCCTGGCTTCAGTACGGGACGGTTTATAGCAGTTTACAGAGTTTACCATCTCTAGATGCCATCAATTATACTATTTACGCGCCACATCTACATGTGCGCAGTGAGGTATCAGAATTATGAACCACTTTCTGCTACTAATGTGATGAATCTAAAATTAGAATTAATCATTGGTAGCTTTCAATGTATTAAACATCAGAATTACAGTACTCAACAAAACTATATAGAAGATAAAGTAGAGCATTTTTCCTAATGACACATTATACTAGAAATGTATACTAATCAACCTACATTGATACAGATATGCACTTTTTAGGTGGAAAAACTAATTCTAGTGGAGGAAGGAACACAAAGTTCTCAGATTAGTTAATCAATAAGGACCAGGTACCAGTTTTCACACCCAATTCAAGGCCCATGCCACTTTGCCTCAGTTGTTTAATGAACTATAACTTGCTTTGTTGACACATTTTTCACTCTGATCTAATAATACTACATAATAAGTGCTTTACTGTGTCACATGTGCAACCTATTTCAAGAAAAGTATGCTTCATTTTCCATTTGTCCATCTCCAAGGTATGCCAAGATTACATGTCCAAATTGGAAATACAGCTGTATGGTAATGTTTTGTATCCAACACCCTTTATCAGAATTAATCAGATCTATTTGTCTGACACAGTAGGGTACTACTTATCCTTTCCAGATGATGGTAAAAAAATATTTTTTGTGTGTGTGGGTGTGATCAAGTTCAATTGTTTCCAGAGAGTATGTGGCTGCATTTTCATTTTAGAAATGGGGAGCGGCACAACAGCAGACTGAAGTGAAAGCACAGCAGTATTCAGATTTACCCGTTTGGAGCAGCTTAGATTATGTATTTGTGTGCCCTAATTTTGTATTCTGTTCAAAAAACATTTACTGGTTTAAAATGACAGGGGTTCTACTGGAAAGCTTCCAAATTAATTTCAGACTGAACTGTTCAGTTCCACTTGCAGTCCAAGCACACACAGAATCTAATATCAATTCCTAAATACCCTGTCTCTGCTCCCTCTTACCACTAGCATACCCATTCATTTCATCCTGTCTTTCTGCTACCATGCTCAGAAATGTGTATTTTTCAAATGCACAAGACACCCTTTATAAAATGTGTGTCACTTCACTGTCGGTTGGTTTCACAAACCTGATCAGCACTAATCTACTGCCTCAGATTAGTGAGGTAGTGAGTATGGTCCTTTGGGCAGCCCAAGATTAGTGCTATTCAGGTCCTGCAATATTATTTAACGTCTTTTCAAGCATTCCATGAATCAAATGTTTGGTAAAAAGACCCTTCCTCAGGTATCCACTGGCAATTTTTTTAGGTAATGAAAAACAAATGAGAAATAAATAAATAAAAGGCAGACAGATGGATTGTTTTTCTTAACTCATATTGAAAAAAAGTTTAATATAAACACATTCAAATAATACTACAAAGTAGTATTTAATACAAAACATTTGAAAGATCGTCATGGCTCTTGGACTTCTAATCGTTTTTATTTTAATATATTTTTTACAAAACAAGATTGCACATCAACTTTACTTATTCTATATTTTTTTTTGTTGTAATCATCCTCAGGCACCGATGCACTCGGGTGCACGGAATCAAGCGTGTCACCCAGCAGCTTACAGTAGGCGCTTACATTGTCATGGTTCAGTAGTCTGTGTAGCAGAGTCCCAGAGCACCACTTCATTAGCTTTCCACTGGCAGCTATTTCACATGCCAGTCCGCTTAAATGTGGCAACTTTCAACACAATACCTGCTGCTTGCTTTTGTTAAAATAAAAACCTGTAATAAATAATCTTAACAAAAGCTTGTTTTTTCAAATAAAATATAAAATATATATATATATATATATATATATATTATATATATAATATAGTATTATATATATAAATGAAATCATATAGTATATTATCCTAAAGCAAAATCCGATCGTTTTATATTTTAATATATATTTCCCAAGGGTGAACGGGCAGGATTATTTCTGTATTTGTAATTGTGGTATCTTTCTACAGTGCCCATGTTTGAACTTGGAGTTCATTTAAGTTACTGGCCGTGGTTTAAACATAAAATATATATATATATATATATATATATATATATATATATATATATATATATATTATATAATATCATAAAATGAAAATAATAATAATAAAAAGAGGAGACCAAAAGAAAAAAAAAAGCGAATCATTTTGAAGAACCATACTTACGTACACGATGTAAGGAGATTCTATAAAGGGCCCAGATTTGGGCCAGTCAGGAGGAGTTCGTATTTCTCGACTGTCGGGCATCTGGTTTAGAAATGTTTCCTGGCTCCAGGAAAGAATACTGTATTGGGGAGTACTGACAGCTGGTGCAGTCTGCCTCTCGCAGACTTTAAAACTTTATTTTTAATTTTTCTTGACAGAATTATTCTCATTTGGCCATTCGGAATTGGGGGACAGAAGACTAACTGTACCCCTGCCTCAGTGATCCTTTCCCTCTGGTCGGTTTGAGCTTAAATTTAGGAGCTCGTCTAGACTGACTCCAACCTCTTGGCATTTGGCAACAAGCTTTCTCAGGTTATCAGTTTTACCTCCTTCCGAAGCTTCAAACAGGAGTCGCTGCAACAAAAAGAAAAAACATGGAATGCACAAAGACCTTGTCAGCAAACCAGTAGCACATTAAAAGCATCACAATATATTAATACTTATTTAAAACTATTTATATTAGGGGAGGGGGAAAAAAGGAAAATTTACATCTCTCCATAGTGTGGCACAAAGAGGTAGCTTCTGGAGAGCTTGTCGATAAAGGTGACGAGCCTGAAAGAGAGCAAATCAGACAGTGGAGCACAGTCAGTGCCACACAAACAGATCAATACCTTATTTTACAATGTTAACAGATTAGAGGTGGACAGTGCAGCCCCTTTACAAAAGGCACCCAGTGCAAACTGCCTGTACCTTAAACTGACGCATTGTCCTAAACATGTAGACAGGTAGGGTTACGGAACAGGTCTGAAGTGTCTAATGTGAACGGGGCCTTTAATCCGAGTCCAAACCAGCATCAAAATAATTTCAACCTGGTAAAAACTTAGTTAGCAATTAGCGCTTCTCGTTGACGTTCCCGATTAACAAAAATAAATGAACACTGACAAAGCTGCCCAGGTTCTTATTGATAAAATGAGTATAACCCACACACATCGTGCATATCCCCCCTAACCCCGTGAGGTACACAAAACGCTTTCTTAAAATACATTTGAAAGGAACCAGATCCAACCTGTCGGTAAACCCTGTTTCTTGCACCTCATTGCATAAATAAAGTTAGCTTCATTTTATCTGTTTGGACACATATGTACCTTGTACCTTAAAAAGGGTTAAGATTATACTAATTAAAAATGTATATCTTCCATACTTCACAAGCAGGGACACACACAGATGCACTCACCTCTGCCAGTCCCTTGAGCTCTTTCTCAACAGCAATGGCACTGAGGGAAAACAAACGCTAGATGTCAGCTGACCCCATAAAGCACAGCAATTGAAAAACAAATACGCTTTTTTTTTTCCTGCTTAAATACAATCACATCATGGGGCTAGAGGAATGTAAAACGTGCTTTGATGAACTAATTGAAATTCCCTTACATTTTCCAGATGGTCAAACACACTGGGGCGCTGCTGGTCAGAGTTCTGGCTTGGTGTTTCAGATGCTGAATGTTCCCGTCCTGCCATTCCTGCCGGAGCAGCCTAGAAAATAAAACATGTTAATTCAGCTACATCAGATTTAAAACTCATTAAACAAACACAATCACTTGTGTATGTTGTGAAACAAAGCTTACGGGAACAAAAACACGCACTGTCACTATCTGCCCCCACCTCCCCAAATGTTTTTCACAGAAACATTTAACCTTTTGATTCTAGAGCAACATTATAAAGACACTCTTCTCAGATTGGATTGGATGGTGAAGACCACAGAGAGGATAACTCCTCCCCTTTTAAACAAAACATAAGTGAACTGGGTTATGGTTCTCCTACCATAAAAAAAACAAACAGTCAAAGGATGGAAAGCTGCCTTTCAGTGTACTGTAGGTATGCACTTTTAGCACCCAAATCTGTCAGTACCTTAGTGCCAGGTCAGTATTAGCTGGCATGATGTATCTGAATCTTTCCAGAGCCTTGGAATGTTGAGACTTAGGAAGGCAGCTCAGATAGAAGGATATGATCTGCGGAACACACAGCAAACAATATGTAGAAGGGGAGGGTTAGGGAATCTGTCTAAAGCGCCGACTGCCATGTCTTTAGGCACAATAAACTGGACGAAAGGAAGGTGTGAAAGGGACCTCCATAGCCAACTGGTTTGAAATGAATCAATGACCCGCCTCAAAATAATTCCCATTGGTCAACATGGTTAAAACTTAAAATTACCTAATTGGCAATACTAATTTACAAAAATAATGACACCATTATCTAGGTTCTAATTGACAAAGCCCACATCAGAATAAAGCAAGTTTCTGAACAGATCGAGACCCAGGCTTCACTGCAGCTTACAGATGACCACCAATAAAAAGGTTGCCTCCATTGATTCCTATTCTCGTTTGAACAGCAAAATTCAGTATTTTTTTCTTGCAGAGTCTCATGCCCAGACAATCTGGTTTACTAAAACCAGCAGACAAGACATTTTATATATACAGTACACAGTCGCATATCCAACTCACTGTTCAGGCAGATATGTAAAAATGTCAGATTCGAACACAAATGGAAAATGACATTTATACATGCACAAATAGGTTACTGGACAAAAATAGAAAGCAAACAGTTTTAAACATGGGGAAACACTTTAAAAAGTAAGCGAACGTAAACAAGATTAAGAACATATTGCTATGTGGTTAACAAGCTTTTTAAAATAAATTCAAAACAAGGTGTACTAAATGTACAGTAACTTACACTTGACGGCTTCTTAGCTCTTAAATAATTTGTTAATGGTTTCCCTTTGAAATGATCTCTTTTTTGCAGCCATGTTAACCAATCAGCGGACAAGCATTAGCTGCGCTGGGGCTGCCTCCGCTGCTTGTTCAGATGCAGTTTCTTGCCTTGGATACACAGCTGTCATATTCTGTGACGTTGCTGAAAGCGCTTCAGGTCAGCTAGTTAAAGCCTTGAAGGATCGCCGTCCAGCATAGTGCTTAACTGTCTGGCTTTATCGCTCAGAGTTGGACCAGATATTGGCATCCCTTCATTTCTCTGTACAAACCATGCTCTGATGTGTCCAGCTGATCATCTTGAGCAATGAAAGATTTTAGACGCCATTACCCCTGTACTAAGTGTGGGCGGTTAACTGGTCAGGCTGGTTACATGACGGTCAGACGTGAAATGTTCCACTGTGTGTGCGTATGTATAGATATCTGTCTGTCTGTCTATCTATCTATCTATCTAGAGAGAGAAAGAGAGACACACAATTTAGGAAGCACAGCTTTGATATCAGTAATTAATTCAAGCACAGGACTTTCCATATGTAAATGCAAAGGATTAACTTAACCATCTGGACAGCAGATGAAGGACAAGACACTCAGTTCAACACAACAGGAATTTCTTTACCTTATTGTGAAACTCAAAGTTGGTCCAGTAATCTGCCGAGCTTAAAGGAATAATAAATCTCGTGGGAACTGTCACCAGGCATCTATGCACAAGATCTGTAAACATTCTGAAGTCTCGGTTCTTAGTTTTGGATCCAATGAGTTTACTACTAGTAAAAAGGAGATAACTGGAAAGAAAACAAGACTGTCAAGAGTTTTAGGCAACACACCAAAAATGACTGCGCTGCTACATTAACTACAACATGGGTCACTTTTTATTCATAAAACAAGACATGAATGCACAGAGGCAACAGGGTAGCAAGTAATACAGCACAAAAAGGGGTTGTGGCTCTTGCAAGTAAATGCAATAGATAGCACAATCAGCATTATCCCCAAACATGCCATGTCATTTCCTACAAGGACTAGAAGTAGATACTTTTGTGCAACAGCTGAGGATCAAGCACTACAGAACTGCTGGGTACTGTACTGTAAAAAGGACAATTAAAGACAGCAAGGCAAACAGGAACAAACACCTGTCCTAGATTCTGCTAACAAGAGTTTAAAACAAGCTGGGTAACCCATATCACAGATGATTCAGACGACTCAAAATGAATGGAGGGGGGGGGGGGGGGGAATAAAACAATAAAACGTAATTTACTTACTCCAGCCAAAGTTTCCGCACTACGTCTTGCTGCATCACTGTGCCCAAAGCCCTTTCAAAAGCATCCACTGCATCTCCCACACTGGCGTGAATAGACTGCCACAAGCTGTATGTTGACAATGAGATTCAGCATTTTAAAAACACACAGATTACAATGCTGTTGAAACATTCAAATTAAAAAGTTGTCTCACCTAAATTACAACATATTGTACCAAATACAAACTTAATGTGTAACAAGACAATGTTTTACTTACCAGTGGATGAGCCACATGTAGGGAATCTGGCTGCTAAGCTGATCACGGAGTTCTTGTTTAACACAAGGGGCTTTGAATTTATACTGCAATGGGTCATTTAGAAGGAATCTAAAAAAATATTATTAAAAAAAAAAAAAAAAAAAAAAGGAGATTAACTTCACTTTCATGCTAAGCATACTGCAACTTTTCCACACATCAAGATAATGGATTAACATGGACAGCAGGTTTTGTGTATTGCACTGTTTTGGCATAAGACTACATGTGGAAGACAAGATGAACCATCTGGGAAAAAAAAGAGGAATAGAACCATAAGAATAGGTTGACACCCGAGTCCAAAAGTGAAAGATCCCTGGTTTACTTCCACACACACAAAAAAACCAAACAAACAAAAACTTTTACAACACTGCAACAGAACAGCAACAGGGCTCTATTCCAACACCACACAACACAGAGTCAGGCAGATACTGTTGTGAATGCACTCCTTCACAGCAGTCCCAACACCTGTCCCATGTTCTAGCCATGTCACTCATTACTCCCTTTAGGCATCAATAAAACAAACATTTATAAGCATTTTCTTACAGCCTAGATTTAAAGCCCATCACCTTTCCTGGCCTTAGATAATCACTTCTAACCATCAAAGGAGCAAGAGCCAACAATGGCACATTGTTACTGTTTTACTGCGATCAGCGAAGGTGCCAATAAAACTATAAAAGCTAAATTGTGTTAGCTGTAGATAATGTACATTAAACCCTGGCCTGCAAGGCAATTTCAGACAAGACAAGCTTTTGACAGCCCTTCGTTTTGAAACGGCAATAGGGTTACTGCTATGGAACGACACTGTTTCAGAAGTTTGAGGGTAAAAGCAAAGAACAGTTCACTGTATAACAGTCTGCAGAGGTGTGCATTTATCAACATTACTTACTGCAATAAATACCTTTATGCCTCTTTAAACATTCAATCTTGCATTGTAGCAAGGGCTCTGTTCTCCTGCACTCAGTTTCACTGTGAATAATATTTACTTAAAGGAATCGAAAGGGCATCAAAAAGGAATAGAACTGATGGAATTGTTTTACTAAGAGAATGTTTCATGCTCCACAGTTCTGCATTTACCTTCCTGTCCCATTAAAATGACCAATGCTGCTTGCTTCAACTTACAACATAAGCAAATAATTAACATTTACAAGACCATCACCACAGCAGAGAGAAGTGTTTTTGAAATAGTGGACTTCATCTGATGAACAACAATGCAAATCATTGAATTTACTATTCTCCATCCATCCCTTAAATTTAAAATAAAACCACCACCTACCGCAGTACATTTGCAGGATGCTGCTCACTCTGTGTACTTTCACAGAAAGACAGAACAAATTCCTGAAATAGAGGGGCTATGGTATGAGATTTTTCCTGTGTAGGGGGGAAAAAAAAAAGGAGATAAGATTAGTTCAGTCAGACTTGTGCGTTGAATTCAGGCTATTCGCCATGATATACTTATTTATTGCAAAGTGTTACATGTAAATAACAGAACCATCTATATTGCATTGGTATATTGTTTATCCATGGCATTCGTTTAAAACAAGTGCAGAGTTACTACTCCTATCAAGTAGCATGACTTGCAAAGTGGAAGAAGTGAATACATTACTTCAGACATGTTTAAAATCACACCATTTAAAATTACAGGAATAAACCTTTTATGCACCTGCAGCACATACCTGCAACACAAGAAACTTGCAGGTAGAATGAAAGATCTGGGCATTGTGAGGATTCTTCCTGAAAGCACCAAGCCACACATCAATGGCTTTATCTGCTTCTTCTCTTTTTAAATATAGCTGTGCCAGAGATTCCAGCAGGATGCAACAGTCAGGACAAGGCACTAACAGAGTCTCACAAAGCTTGACAGCTGCCTCCCACCTAAACAAACAGAAGCACATTACCAGCTTGTTAAAAATCAGCAAACAAAGTAAGATTTCCACCAAATTAAAGAAGCCCTTACCTGTCCAAAACCTGATTCAACACAATCATATTTCTATATATAGGCAGGCAGGCAGCAGTCCTCTCACCAGGTGAAAGGCTCTCATCACTACATGCACGTACAGAATCTACAAGACAGGGAACAAGATAATTACAATTCTTTTTTTTTTTTTTTAATTTGCAGTGCCATATACAACTTACATAAGCGGCACCTGCCCTCAAGGTCACAGGTGATTAAAAATTAAATACACACACAAAACTGCAGTGCCAACCGCAAGAGGAATACCTATTTTACAGCCCAAGGTCTACACTCAGGGACGTGACAGGGTCACTGTACTGCAGTAAACATTTCACACACGTGTTTTTGTTCTGACTTTGTCTAGTAATTGATTTTATACCACAATGCCTTCATTTTATATCACAGTGTTATAGCATCATAGTGGGACAAAAACTTAAATGCAGAACTTTAAGAAACAGTTGACACTTTTTGGTATCTGGAATGGTTTGCGCTGGAACTCTATTGGGCCCATGATAGAAAACCAGATTCTTGACTCAAGGATATCGATTCTCATGATCGGTTATGTTTTGAATTTGTTTTTGTGCTTTGGAAAATTCCAGATGAGGGTTAACAAGACATCTCTCTTCCAACACAGGCCAGTCCAGGTGCAAAATAATAGTGGTTTATCAATCAGAACTACGCTGTATTATTACTAAATCTACCCCTCAGGAGCTTCTACTCATCCTGAACACACTTAGTAATGAATGTCAACCTGCAGTTTGCACCTACCTTCAAACAAAGCAAACAGCATGTCAGGATCTGTCTTTACATCTTGCAGCGACTGCCATGGGATTAAGAAGGGCTCCTTATTAACTATCCTTCCAGGATTGGTGTGAGCTGGATCATACAGTGTACCAGGGAGGCTATTAAATTCAATGAGATGTATATAAGCCAACCAGGCCAGACAGCGATCACTGAGTAGAAGGTGTTCTGCGAGGCTTCTTTCACCATCAGTCGATTTTAATGCATTCTGAAATATACAGAATTTATTATGTGAGGCTCAACACAGTTTTCATCAATGCAATTTACTCTCAATTTATAGCATGCAAAATATTGCAGTGTTAATCCATCCCCAAAAAGGGAATATGGTGTGCAACCCAATGAATACAAACCTGAACCCATCATATTCAAACTCATAAACTGCCCTGGGACCCTACGCACCTGCAGGATGGCTAGTGCGTTCTGATGTCTGCCAGTGAACAGGCTGAGCTGCACTCGGTAAAGCAGCGACTCCAACAACTGAAATGACAGCAGCTCCGATTTGTTGTCTCCCCCTGCTGTCCCAAGTAGGAACTGCAACATCCTACCGCAGACATAGTCCTTGCCGTCAAACGACGTCTCCAAGTTCAGAAACTGCAAAAATATTGCATGCAAGAAGCTGCAAGACTGTTCACTGCTTACTCTTGAGCAACTCTAACATTTCACTGCTGATTTATTTAAATCCATAAACAACTTCTGTTTCAAGAAATGTATACTTAAATATACTTTTAGCTGTTATTATAGCAATCTTGGCCAGTGAACAGATATTACAGCTGTGTGTTCAAATACCTGGCAAGCTGACACAAATATTAGTGATCCAAGTAATGTGTAATGGACAAAAAAAATTACCTGCATTTCAGATTCAGAATGAAGTTAAACTTTCAGTTTATCCTGACGTAGAGGCACTAGCCGAAACGACTACTTGACCTACTATCAAACTATTCCTCTTCTTTACTCAATCTGACTGTTTTTAAAAGTTCACGATTCAGAAAGCCTGACTTACGTTCCACCATACTTTGTAGTCAGGAGCGTACTCCACTGCTGTCTCACACATTTCTTGCACTTCATCCTTTGTCCCTCGCTTGGTGAAAAGATTGAGGTAGTGACACCAAACTTCGGGATTCTCTCGGTTATCTTCAAGTGCTCTAGCCAAAGTATTCAAGACAGAATCCAAACATTCCGACGGGGTACTGACGGGACAGCAACAAAAATAGATTTTACATTGTGTCCATGAAATGTAGGCTGTGTTAGTGTACATCTATTCACTCTGCAGCTTTCATGGTACCGAAATTTCTCCCAAAGCACGGAAACTTTGAAGCATTTCTGGTCTGTAATTTCTTGGTCTTAAATGCTGCACACTGCCAACAGCAGACACCCCAAAAGCATACAGAAATCTGGGTTATACACGATTTGCATTTTACAGGTGCAATCACGAATGCATCAATGAATGACAACATTACAGCATTTCTGATTCTGCCAAGAGAGTCAACAAGCATGTTAATTACTGGGTGTTGGAAACAGTTGCGTGCAAAAAAAAAAAAAAGGTGCGGTATGAAATTACCTTTAACAATACCAATTACCGGCATATTCAGTAGCTGGTCAAACAAATGACACTTCTAAAACCTTTCAAAATCACTACCTCCACAGTGTGCCACCTACTGCTTGCAGAAACCAGAACCGTCACAAGTTCATGCTTCAGTGCAGTTTAACACTGGTGAACAATACCATGGAGACAGTGGGAGATCTCAGACACATACTTTAAAAAAGCACCCCCCCATCGTGAAGAAAGATTTGACAGGTGGACATGCAACTTGATTACTATTGCTTGTGTTTAAAAATGTAAAGAGCAAGTATAGCTTCAAATTTCATTTACTGTCCCCCAGCGTTTTTATGACGTCTGCACTCATTTGGAGTGGTTCTCATTTCAAATCACTCAGTTACTACATTTCTTTCTTGTTAATAAAATAAACACCCGAAAAACATTCAGGAACTGCTCTGTTCTGGTTGCCTGCCATAAATTAGACTGGATCAGCCAAAGGAGGCTTTATAGAAGCATGCTGCTAGCGCTTACTAACATCAGAACACTTTGGCAGATCTAGGCCACATTCCAAAATGTCTATGGCTGGCATATTGGAACAGAAAAGCATCTCCTTAACTCATAGTCAAAGTACCTTAACACATACACATCAAAACACACAACCAACACATTTATTAATTGCTTTATTAACAACCAGGAATACCAATATATATAAAAACAGAAAATAAAGAATAAAAGGACTTGCCTCTCCTTTTGATTGAGGTACTTGTATGCCAGTTTTATCCATAGCTGGACATCTCTAGGACTTTCCACCACACTTGCTTCCAAGTTGGAGATGTCGTCCGTTTCACTTGTGAAGTATCTGACATCATCGGGAGTTACGCACACATCAAGGGCACAGCTGACTTTCCAAGAGCGCTGTGAACACCGATCTGCAGCACAAAGAGCTCCAAGTTCAGAAAGAAAAAAGTGTGAAACAAACACAAAACTGCTTTATATTTTGCTGGTCTGTAGTACTGCATGTACAGTTACTTTTCCTTTTACACAGATTTAAACAGATTACCTAAACCGTCAATGTGTACATGAGGGGGTTCCTCACCATATCTGACTGACACTTTGCTTTCTTCGTCATCACTACTGCTGCTGTCTGGGTCAGGTTTTCTCCGCTGTTGTGGTCTCCATTTCCTTAACTCTTTGCAAGTTGTATATGGTGGGGCTTGGGGGTGGAAATAAATAAATAAATAAATAAACAAACAAACAAACAAACAAATAAATCCAATGCAGGCAAATTCAGGAACTTTGTATAATTATTTTTAAACCCAATCTGTTTTTCATGGGAAAGATATTAAAACCTAAGAACTGTTGCAAAACCAAATAAAATGTATCCCCTGAAAAAGGGTGCTCCCTACCCTTCAAGCAACCTCATATTTAAACACTTACTGTGGCCCTTGCTTTCGTTTATTTTGCTCACAAGCAGAACAGCCATCGGGTCTGTTGCCATTCGATCTTTGTTCATACCAAACAGTTTGTCAAGGTATTTTTCTGAAAAACAACACTTACTTTAAAATGCATTCCTGACACCATGTTTTTCTGACCTTTTTTAAAATTTCTAAAATGTATTTAATGTGCTTCACATTTGTAAAACCTTCCTATATATCTAGCCACTGTGTCTATTTAACATGTTTAACCAAGGTAAAAAAAAAAGTCACCCCCTTTCTATTTCTGCAGTTTATGGTGTATTTTGTACAAGACAATAATTTAGTAGCTTGTAAATGTCAGAAAAACGAGATGCCTGCACCTCAAACATGTCAGGCTTGTGTGCAATCCTTCACCATAAAAAAGTTACATAAAACAGAACAGAAAATCTACCTGTTGCAACACTGATTTCCTCGCCAGTGCTGGTTTCTGAACAGCCAACCACAGGTAAGTTATAGGAAAGAATATCCTGAAACAACTGGCTTCTACTTAAAGTGCAGTCCCTCATGTGTTGCCTGAAAAATAACAGCTACACTTAAGGAGTGGTGCCTTATATATTATATTAGGGTGTAGATCTTAACACAGTTACATAAAGACATTGAATAAAGCTTTGGGCATAAAAATGAAACCCTGTTCATTAAACTACTGCTAGCTGCTGCTAAAACCTGTGTTTTGTAATACGTTTTAACCACTTCGAAACTTGCTTTTCAATGGACTTCTGGGCCTTGTGTAACCAACATTCTACCAGAATTCAGGTCATGTGACAATGCACTCAGATCTTTAACTTTGCTGGTGGCGACAATGAATGGATGACAGAGTGATGACTATATGGACACTAATACAAAGTGAGTGAGTGAAAGGGAATGTTTTTTAACTAAGTGTCAATGTCCTCTCTGAGAGCTTAGGTAAAGACATGGTGATAAACTACTGTGAAGTAGCTCTGTCAACAGTGCAGTGGAAGCTGCTGCTCTGAAGAGACACATTTTGTGGCGTGACCACTTACCACTGACAATCGTCGTCGTTGCATGTGCCAGTCAAATCAAACCGACAGAAACACTTTTTTGGCTCAATGATATTGCTGTACGAAGCTGAACTGAGGTATAGCTTCTCCTTGGTACGGAAATATGGGCTAAACCTAGAAAATAAAATATATATATATATATATATATATATATACAGCTCTGGAAAAAATTGAGACCACTGCAAAGTTATCAGTTTCTCTGGTTTTACTATTTATAGTATGTGTTTGGGTAAAATGAACATTTGTTTTATTCTATAAACTACTGACAACATTTCTCCCAAATTCCAAATAAAAATATTGTCATTTAGAGCATTTATTTGCAGAAAATGACAACTGGTCAAAATAACAAAAAAAGATGCAGTGTTGTCAGACCTCGAATAATACAAAGAAAATAAGTTCAGATTCATTTTTAAACACTGCAATACTAATGTTTTACCTTAGGAAGACTTCAGAAATCAATATTTGGTGGAATAACCCTGGTTTTCAAGCACAGCTTTCATGCGTCTTGGTATGTTCTCCACCAGTCTTTCACATTGACGTTGGGTGACTTTGTCACTCCTGGCGCAAAAATTCAAGCAGCTCGGCTTTGTTTGATCGCTTGTGACCATCCATCTTCCTCTTGATCACATTCCAGAGGTTTTCAATGGGGTTCAGGTCTGGAGATTGGGCTGGCCATGACAGGGTCTTGATCTGGTGGTCCTCCATCCACACCTTGATTGACCTGGCTGTGTGGCATGGAGCATTGTCCTGCTGGAAAAACCAATCCTCAGAGTTGGGGAACATTGTCAGAGCAGAAGGAAGCAAGTTTTCTTCCAGGACAACCTTGTACTTGGCTTGATTCATGCGTCCTTCACAAAGACAAATCTGCCTGATTCCAGCCTTGCTGAAGCACCCCCAGATCATCACCGATCCTCCACCACATTTCACAGTGGGTGCGAGACACTGTGGCTTGTAGGCCTCTCCAGGTCTTCATCTAACCATTAGACGGCCAGGTGTTGGGCAAAGCTGAAAATTGGACTCACCTGGGGGTGCTTCAGCAAGGCTGGAATCGGGCAGGTTTGTCTTTGTGAAGGGCGCATGAATCAAGTCAAGTACAAGGTTGTCCTGGAAGAAAACTTGCTTCCTTCTGCTCTGACAATGTTCCTCAACTCTGAGGATTGGTTTTTCCAGCAGGACAATGCTCCAAGGTGTGGATTGAGGACCACCAGATCAAGACCCTGTCATGGCCAGCCCAATCTCCAGACCTGAACCCCATTGAAAACCTCTGGAATGTGATCAAGAGGAAGATGGATGGTCACAAACCATCAAACAATGCCAAGCTGCTTGAATTTTTGCGCCAGGAGTGGCATAAAGTCACCCAACATCAATGTGAAAGACTGGTGGAGAGCATGCCAAGACGCATGAAAGCTGTGCTTGAAAATTAGGGTTATTCCACCAAATATTGATTTCTGAACTCTTCCTAAGTGAAAACATTAGTATTGTGTTGTTTAAAAATGAATCTGAACTTATTTTCTTTGCATTATTCGAGGTCTGACAACAGTGCATCTTTTTTGTTATTTTGACCAGTTGTCATTTTCTGCAAATAAATGCTCTAAATGACAATGTTTTTATTTGGAATTTGGGAGAAATGTTGTCAGTAGTTTATAGAATAAAACAAAAATGTTCATTTTACCCAAACACATACTATAAATAGTAAAACCAGAGAAACTGAATTTTGCAGTGGTGGCTTAATTTTTTCCAGAGCTGTATATAAAAAAAAACACAACTGTGGATATCAAATAATTAATATAACTATGTATCCAATACCATTGCTAATTCAAATTAATTTGAATGATATCCATATTTCAACTTGACAGAGAATCACAGACTACAGCTCTGTACCAAACATCTGACAAAGTGTCTGGTCTCCACTATCCATAAACCAAACCCTTGCACAAATAGTGGCCCTTAAAGGAAACACTTTCATTTTTTTAAAATAACCCAGACAGACAAAATGATAAATTAAAATTTAGAAATGTCCTGGGATATCATACCTGTATGATTTGAAAACAAGGAGAGGACTATGATAGGGTCCAAATGAGGCTGGCTTCAGGTCCCCACGTACTGTTTGAGCCATTACTGCATCCAAATCAACAGGAACCTCCTGCACGAATGTACAAGGAAGAAAATTGCTTTTCTATCACTCAGCACAGTTACTGTATGTGCACAGAGCAGGGATGGAAATAAGACTCCAATTACATATCAGTTTCACCCATTCCTGGTTTTACTATGAGCCCCAGTGTATAGGTAAGAAGCTTAGGTTAATAGACTGAAGGGATTGCAGTTATAACAGCAAAGCATAACTAACTGTAATCAGGCTGACAGAGTTGTTGAAGCAGAGACTATTGGATCCTTCAAGAACAGACTTATATGTGACCACAATAAGACCTTTAGCTTGCCGTCTGGAGGAAGGGCGGTCTGTCGAGTTTCATTTCCCCTACTAACCTGGTTAGAGGTTTTTGTTTTTCCTCTCCCGATTACTAAACGGACCACACAGGCACCAAAGCGAACAAGCACAGATGGGCCAAATGGCCTTTCCTCGTTCTTCAATTTATGTTCTTACAGAAGAGAAACAATTTACTTATTTAACATCAAACTCTAGGGCCGGGTGCTGGGCTAGTCCATATTTCAAGCCAAACGTGCACACATGCCATTCACTTAATTCTGCCGTTACCTGTCCGAGCGCTGGCAGGCCCGTCAATGCCAGCATCGGGGCGGAGCTTTTTTCGAGCAGCTCCTTCAAGCTGTCCCCTTCCTTATAGAGTTTCTGCAGGTCGTCCACATTCAATCCCAGGAAGAGTTCCGGCTCCCCTGTTGTCTTTTTCGCTGGTTTGCCGAGGCTCTCTGTGTGCTTGAGGTTGGGCTTGGTGAAGGCGCTAGACTCCCTGAAGGAGCGCCTCCGCTCCCTGACCGAGGGCGACAGCACCTCGTCCTCCACCTCGTTCTCCTCGCTGTCCAGGGTCAGCTTGTCCTGGGTGAGGTCGTGGAGAGAGGGCTGTGGGATGCTGAACCCCGGGAGCTCCTCCTCTGTGCTGACCACGCTCTCAGCAGACAGCTCCTTGCTCCTCAGGGCTTGTGCCTCCTTAAGTTTCTGGATCTTGAGGGCGTACTCAGACTCGAGTTGCTGCAGACGTTTCTTCTCCTGGGCAATCCGCTCTGTGTACTGCTTCCCAGGACTTCCTGGGGAATTGGGGTCCAGTCTGAGAAGCTTACTTGGCTGTATAATTGAAGCATAAAACAGGTTAAATACAGGATTTAACTTGTAAACATTTACTTATTATATATTACTTTATTTAAAAATAAATAAATAAATAAATTTAAGAAATCAATAGAACCACTTTTGATTAACCCCAGTAGAAACTCTATGTAATCATTTGGGGAAAAAAAAAGATAACACCACAGCTGAAAATATCAGTCATCATGAAAAAGTAAATTAAATGTGACCCCCATTCACTTTATGTACATAACAATGCAAGCGCAATGTACATCAATATTTGATAAAAAAAAAAAAAAAAATGTAACTAGGTTCTAGACCAACTGGATAAGCAATTCTTTGCTTTTGTAAAGATAAATGTAAGGGCAGCTCCTTTTACCCCAAGACGCTGAGACTCTCAGTAAACTCATGCTTGAGAATATCCTAACCAAGTTTTATCACAAACTGACACACCGCTCTCTAGATACACACTGAGGTTAAACTGTGACATGTGTTTGTATGGATAATAAAGATAACAGAAAAGTGTAAAAGATAAGACAGCAGATGTTATATTCAATCAAGCTTACCGGCAGGTAATTCACTTCACTTTTGCGCTTGCCTCGTCCATGACCAGCGTTTGCTTTGGCTTGAGCAAGATCTTTTTCAAATTTCAAAGCTTGATTTCTCTTTGTAGATACTCGATGCTGTACTCTGTGGATCTGGAAGAACAAAGCAATCAGAAAATTACTAACAAAGCCAAGGTCAAAACGTACATTTTATGAGCAATTTAAATAAAAAGCTTAATCCCTTAGACAAATTACAGCTCTGACTAACAGAAATACATGACCGACTACCATGTATTGCCAACAAATTTAACAGACACTTATTTATCCAGGACCTCATAAGTGAACTAGGATTTGTACTCCAATTTTCAGTCCTCATAAAAAAAAACTAAATACAAAAAGTGTGTTTTTTTTTTTAAAGCTAACAATTCTTATATACATGGTGATTATCGCATCAATAATATGGTGCGTTGATGTGGTAAACTTACTTTCTAATCACCCTGTATAAAAAGTGACTTAGTCTACCAAATTCAATTACAAGTAGGAACTCAGATCAACCTGTTCTTGAAGTTTCTTCAGAAGCATTTTGTTGGCATTAACAATCTTTTCAGTTGCCAGCAACTGCTCCTTGAGCCCAGCAGACTTGGATTCAGACGCCTTGAGTGATTCCTTCTTCTTCAGCTCCTGCTGAACAAGGTGCTTCAGAAGCATTTCATCCTTCATCAGAAGATTTCTTGAGAAAATAAAGACACTAAAAATCAAAGTCCTCCTTTGCTTCAGCAGACACAGAACACCACAACATATGATTCAGTTCAACCGCTGGCCCAGTGATTGTGATGCTCCTATACAGACGCCTAACCTTTTTTTAGCTGCAGTGTAAAAGCACACATCAGCTGTATTAGAGAGCTTTTTATCTAAGAAAAAATATTATATAAGGTCTAGCTGAAACATTTAAGCAATTTACATTGGGAGTGGAATATTTGTTATAAGATACATTCACACACACAGTGTGTGTGTGTGTGTGTGTGTGTGTGTGTATATATATATATATAATATATATATATATATATATATATATATATATATATATATATATATATTATATATATTATTATTATTGTATATGTACAATAGTGTTCTGAGCATTACATAATAAACCAACCAGAAACTAGGATGTCTGACATAGCATCTCCCAAAATGTTGCAAAATGAGGTTTTGAAGCCACTGTCCATCATTTAGCCAATGACAAGCCTGTCCTCCTACAGTCATGCTGGCTTGTTTCTGGCAAGTCCTTACTTGTGCTTCATCAGTTTGTTTTCAGCCTCCGAGACCTGCAAGTTGGCCACAGTTCTTCCAACAAAATCCAATTCCACATCAGAGCTGGCAGGAGAGGGGCTGCCCCTGGACTGGCTAGACTTGAATATCCTCTGCTGCTCTCGACTACAAAATAAATAAATAAATAAACAAAAAAAAAACCTCACACAATGATGACACTGCAATTGAATTATCAGTTGACACATATTTAGATCATTTGTCTACTTAGTTGAATATTCTAAGTTATTACAGGCCTCTAGCAATGGGGCATCTGGGAATTTATTCCTCAACCTGGACAACAGTTTAACACTAGAACCGCCTCGGCAGTCATTTCGACGGTTTTAAGTTTTCAAATTGAAAATACTCTGTGTGTCTGAAAGTTATGCGGTTGTCCGTTTATGACTTTTTGAAGTAGTGCTTTACATGTGACAAGTCAGAAAATAAACCCTTTTATGTTTAATTCTTCATTTAAATATGGCATTTCGGCTGTGCAGATGTTTGACATGACTTGCTTTAATAAAACTTTAAGTTGTACCCAACAGTTTGTCTTTCGTTTTAATATTGATGTTGTTTAAAATGACTGCCTATGGCTGTTTTAGGTTTCAGCATAACCACGGCAGTTCTAGTGTTAAACTTAAAAAAAAAAAAAAAAATGGAAGTAATTCCAGTCGTACAAAAATTGTCATGCAACAGCTGTGGTACAAGAAACTAACCAAACACTAGAAAGTATACAATTAAGTTATTTTGTACCACACAATACCTTGCAATTTCTTCTTTCAGCAGCCTATATTCAACCTTCTTGTCA
Organism: Polyodon spathula; assembly: GCF_017654505.1. NCBI lineage: Eukaryota > Metazoa > Chordata > Actinopteri > Acipenseriformes > Polyodontidae > Polyodon > Polyodon spathula. The sequence goes on from NC_054540.1 coordinate 4,433,669, forward strand.
ACTGGTAGTGCCTCTGGTGTTTTTACTTGGTTGTTTTCTTTCTCTGCTGTTGATGGAGTTTTTGGTTTGGATGCCTGCAGATTAAAAAACAAACACATAAAATTGTTAACTAAGAGAGAAGAGGATCTTGGTAGGATTATCTTGTGCACATGAAATATAAGAATGCAAAACCCTGAAGAATTAAATCAATGATTAAAAAATGCACAGTAAAATGTCCAATGACTGGAAAATGACGTAGAACAACTTTAGAAACCATCTGCATTCACAAACACCCTGAAATAAACCAGGAGTCAGCACCAGCACTATGCTGTGCTCAAAGGACGGCTTCATACACAACTGTGCGATTCATTTATTCAACGGGACGTTTAGCATAAAGATGTCACCAGATGTCAAACGTGTGTTACTGCATTTGCAGATGTGCCTACAGTAGATTGCTGCTTCCACTGTATGTTTACATGTGTTCGGTGGTGTTCTCTAATAAAGATGAGTGTATTTCTCATGCCCGGTCTGTCATACAAAGAGTGCATGAGAAAGTACACTCTCAACTTGATTAGAGATAGCCACCGAACACCTGGAAGTATTACAAGTCATTACATCTAAAAGAAAAATGATAAATTTTATATTCATATATAATCTGTTTATATAGTACCTGCTGAGGTTTAAACATTTAGAATGCTTTGTCACTGACATCAGGTTTGAGATCTACATTCTCAGCAAACTAAGTGTAGCTGCTGCCAATATGGACATGACAATTAGGGCTTCTGATTTTCATTTTTAAATCGATAAAAAAAATGGTGTATAGCCAATAAACACTGGAAATAGTTACTCAATTCACGATGACGACTTTGCCCCTTAATACTATATATATAGTATAATATATAATATATTATATATATATATAATATATATATATATATAATATAAAAAACACCACATGCACTGCCTTTCCCAGTGCAGTTGGGCAATGCCCATCCTTCCTGACTTGTATCTATCATTGAATAGATATGAATACTTTAAACCCGCCCCAACTACTGAGTGGCAGCAAATGCCTCCATTTCTATTGGAACTCTGCTTGCAAGACTTAAAACAAGATTACAATAACAGTACGAACAAAGGCATTAACGCTATATTACAGTTAATTAGATAGGGAGAATTTAAAACAATTCCAAATTGTGTTGAGGAAGACAGCAAAGGAAAGAAGGACCGATTTAAGTGTGCAAATACTGTCGAGTTACTATAGATATGGTGACAAAGTAACCGAAAACAATAATTTCATACAGTATATAAAAAACGAAAATGTAATTAATAGAAACCAAACAGAAGCCCCACATATAATGCATTTTAAAAGGATACAGCTTTTAACCAGAACTTTAATAGTCTTTTTCGTGTATTCACCATGTTTATAGGGATAGCCTATTATGAGTTTGCATTTAGGAATCCCAACTTGATTTTTTTTAACCATGGTGACAATAGAAGCCACAGCTGTTGGCTGATTTATAGTGGGACATTTACATGTGAAGAACAAGAGTTTCATACAAAAACAGACTAGCATATTATCAGGTGCAAACACTGTGACTGAAGTATTCAACGCATATCTAAAAAAACACATCTTAAAATGTGTATTAGAAAAATACCTCTGCTGTTCTCCTTGCTTCCTTAATCATCGACTCAAGACCCCCGAAGACAAATCTGGATGAGCTGGACGACTCGCTGTCAGACTCGCTGTCGTCAGAATTGTTCAGCTGCACAACCACTGCTTTGTGCCTGGGAAGCTGCAAAACAAAATAATTTGTGTGTGACCGCGGGCATGCCTCTATTATTCTTTAATTCATGCTTTATCTACTTTCCCATTGAATTACTTTTTGTACACAAACCGAGCTGATTGTTACTTCTTCAAAAGCAGAATATTACAAAACTGTTCATGTAAAACAAATACATATATTCTAATCTGTGCCGATACCTGTACTGCACGCAAGCTTTCTGATGTTTATCAGACAAAGGGAAAAGGGAAGGCTAGGTCACTTAACAAAAGAAGAGAGAACCCCTGTTAACTAAATTATCTATATGAAAACACAGACTCCGAAATGAACAGGACAAATCAACAAGTCTCATTTTCTTGGTACCTGCATGAACCTGTAAGAACTTAAAAACAAAGTAACCTCCCTTCAACACCATGCAAGATAACAATTTTTATGAATTTACCAGCTAACATGGTCCCCAGGCATTCCAGTAACTGGTAAATTAATCTTGCATTATTCTTTCTATAAAGTTTTTTGTATTTGTTTATGTATTTAAAGCATATCAAGATTCTTTCAGAACTAAAGAGATAATTGAAACATTCAAGGGAGTTAGCTACTTTTACATAGGCAAGTTTACAAAGTCACTTACCACTACAACTATAAGCTTATTTAAAATAAAATAACCTCCCACTAAGTAATCATATAAACAGGTACGAATAGGAGGAGCCAGTCTGACTCATCAATGCTTATCTAGTTTCTATGAGCTGTTTGATCCCCTTTATCTGGTCTGCTCTTGCCCTGTCTTTTTACAGATAAAATCATGAAGTAATTTTTATTATGATATGTCAAACTAAATGGAATAAGCTGCTTTTTAAACATTTATGTTTATTTAAAAAACCAAATTCAAACCCTTCCCAATTAATAAAGAGTACTGAATGAAAAACACACTTGCAGAAATATACGTTTCCTTACCACCAATAGGGGCCGTGGGGCTGGAGGTCCTCGAACAAACGCGGTACTCAGGGAACGTGAATGAGAAGCAGTATTTATACCAACAGCTGATAAATTATTTCTCGGAAAACACTGCACTGTTATCGTCATAGGAGGTGAGGGTGGAGAGCTATTGCTGGACGTGTCCTGTAAAATGAAAGACAGGAAATATTTAATTCCGTAGCCCTTCCTTGCGCTGGACTTCTTTTTCAAAGATAGAAAAGTACCTAGGACTACGCGTTTCTAACACAGGACGTAACTCTATAAAAGGAACAGACTCTCCTTTATGGGATTAGCACCTAGAAACACCTACTTCAAATGGAAGTGGGTTTATTTTTTTGTTGTTGAATTAAAATATCTGTCTTAACTTCTGTACCAAGCAATACAGAAGTTGAAAAGGCTTCATCCAGGGGTTTAAGAACGCATTGGGTTGCTGATAACTTATGAAAGATCGCCACCTGTTGACCTGAAATCAACTGCTCACAGCATTTACCTCTGACTTGACAGGCCGTTTGCTAGCTAAAGACTTAAGAAGCTCCTCTCGGAGCAGCATCTCTTCCTCCTCCTCTTCATCGGCGAATGGGGGTTTGGGAGGTTGTTCTGGCTCGTCCGGGGGGAGGGGGGGTAGTGGCGGAGGGGGCTCCATTGCATCCAGACTGTCCAGATACTGCTCATTCAAGGACTGCAAAAAAAAGCATTGAACAATGAAGCAATCCATGTTATTATTGGAATGACCTATGGGATGTAGACATGCATGTAATACGTTTTTAATAAAGTAGTTTTACTTGAGTAGTAAGCCTAAAGTCGACAGTACATTGAAACATAAGGTTATGAAATAAGACAGTCAAGATTGGGACTTACCACTGTATGTGGAGGCAAACCTATAGGGAAGGGTGCCATTTGAAAATACGGTGGCAATTCAGGTACGAATGGGTTATGCATGGGGGAGGATACTGAAATTAAAATGTGACAAGAATTAACATTTGATTAAAATAATAAGTTAAAAAGAGCAAATTCAAATAGAACTAGTCCACACAGAGAATACTACTTGTTTAAATATTTATTTTCTGCAAAACACACACAAACATACATACATATATATATATATATATATATATATATATATATATATATATATATATATATATATATATATATATATATATATATATATATATATATATAAAATACACACACACACACATTATATATATATATATATATATATATTATATACACATACACACACACACACACACACATAATGCGTGGAACCACCTTCCCAAGTTGCTAGACTAAAGGTTTTAAAAATGTGTACATAAACACACACACACACACACACACACACACACACACACATTCGTCTTACCTGGTGAACTGGTTTCACTGTCTGTTTCCATCGCAACCTCGTCATAATTATCATACTGGTACAGGTTTCCTGAAGCATCAGTGCCTTGTTTACTCAGAGATTTCCTGTGCTCCGAGTCTGAAGTCTGCGAACACGAAGAATACCTTATAAAAAGTGTAATATCCATTGAAAGGGTTTCTTCTCACTGCAAGTACTGCTAGTTTACAAAGCACTATGACACCTGTGTTGTAAATTAGCTTTATCTGCATCAAAAGCCCCAGGGCGGCTGCTGCTGCTGCTGAGAACAATGGCTGGCAACATCCCTCAAGGGAGAGCGCAGGAACAGCACCTGTTTACCACAGGCCATCAGCTCTGAGATTCGCTCTGCAGCGCCATTGATTAAGCAAAAGAACATACTCATTAGCAGAATAATAAAAGAAAAACCATCAGCTGTGCTAAAAATACCTAAGACCTGCAGTCCCCAAACTGACTATTCCCCGGGAAAAGAGAAAAGATCATAGGGTCCCAACGGAGATCTGCTGTGATTAGGTTTCAATTACAATAACCTGCAAATTGGCCTGACACAGAGACACGTCTAACTTGTAATGGTGATGTAAGAGAAAGAAAAGGCTTAGGATGTTAATAATGTAAAAATAAAAAAGTAAAGGTACATGCAAGCAAATGAGGCGCTAGGGGGCAGTATCTGATAGAACACAGGCATGGAATGTACACCTAAATAATGACAGTTATGAAGGTCTCAGTCTAGTTTGTAATACATAGCCACTGTTACTGGTTCCTTCAAAACAGGTGTTAACAATTACTTAAGGTAGGAATACAAAAGCAGACATATTAAATTATTAGGCTATCAAATAATATAGATATTTCTCAATGCCTTCAGTGGAAAACATCTGTAAACTAATTTAGTTTATTTTAGTATTACTATATATTCTACCATAGATCACAGGTGGGATTACATGTGGGAATCCTTATGCAAAGTGTTTCAGCTGTTGCAAAGTGGTCAGATATTAATAAAATCTCTCTTGTTTCGACTTTACCTTGCTTCTCGAACTCCTTTTCCCTCCAACAAGCTTCATGAAGCGGTTGTACTGCTCATCCTGGTTGGAAAGGTCTCGAATTTTGCGGATCTCTTCTTCCCGTTTCCTGCGTTCCTCCTCCTCTTCCGCCCGTCTCTTCTCCTCGTCCTCTCTCTGCCGCTTCTCCTGCTCTTTCTGTTGCTGCAGCTTCCACGTCCGCAATTGCTGCTTCCGCCACGCCTGTTTTGCAGCTGACCCTAATAATAAAATACACCATTTAAAAATTAAACAAACTTCTAGTACAAACGCTGTGGAAAAATGCACTAACCAATAAATGGAATGGCCATTTGAAGTGAAAACTTTGTGTACATTAGTCTCTCAAATTCAAGACCACAGCTCCCTAGCATTGCTGCAATAAGGTTAACAAACAAGTACAGTAATAAAAGTAGTCTTGGCTCAGCACAATATTCAGAGAAATATTTGGACGATATACTAAAATAGTATTCTCAAACTTTAACACCAATGTTTTTTGTTTCTTTGGAGAAATCATACCTGTGCTGCTGCCTTTCTTGCCACAGTGGGGTTTGACAGCTGCTTTGCTCTTTTGCTGCGCCGGTCTGGTTTTGCTCAGTTTTTCTTTGCTCTCTTTGAGCACCTGCTGCTCTTTCTGCTGCCACTTCTTGCTGGCAGACTGCAGGGCGAGGAGGCGCAGCTGCATCTCTGACACCTCGTCGTCATCGTCTTTAACGACCTCCTTAGAGAAACAGAGAACATGCAGATGATACTGGACGGTGTATGAACCTCGCGTTTCCCCGAAGCTTTTCTTCAGTTAAAAGCGCATGCTCAGATTTGTTAGCAACTTGGACAAGGAAATGGCACCTTTTCAAGATCATGGTTTCTGTGACATTTAAGAAAAACAAAATTAAAAAAAATTACCTTCTCAGGAAGATCATCCGATTCTTTGCTGCTTGCATAGGAAATACTCAGGTCTGTCTCTACCGACTCTTTAAAGACAAACAAAAAAGAAACAATTCATTCAGTAATTAAATAAACAATGCTAAATTCTGAACATGCTAATACCTTTAAAAACATCACAAAAATGTTATGGCTGTCATACCTACTTTAATGTAATGACAGTGGCTTAAGAGTATGCAAGGAAAAACTGAAGATGAACAACTGTCATTTTTACTACCTGAAGCTGTTTTTTTAGATGAAGTATGGATTGAAAAGCATTTTTAGACAGCATTTGGCTTTAACTCAAATACTACCCTTTTTAATACTCACCAATTTGGGCAAACTTTGTTTGCATCTATCCAGAAGTGTAGGGCTACTGCTTTTTACAGTAACAATTCCCTGTGCAAATTACACCCAGTACCAGAATATTTTTATAGGAGACGTAACCAAGACCAGTGATGGAAATAAGACTCCCATTGCAGTTTGGTCCATTCCTGGTCTTAGTGAGTTTAATAAGACACACTCTTATTTCCACCGCTGGACCTAATACTGATTGCAATTGCACAGAGTGAATCTCCCTGGCAGGATAAAAGGTCTTCACTACAGTCAAAAAATAATAATAATCTGGGCAAGAAGGCTGCTATGGCTAATGAGGTTAAAAAAAAAAAAAAAAAAAAAATGTACATAAATCGTTTTAAATGCCATTATTACAGCTTTAATGCCCCTAACTTTGTGGTCCGTTCTATTTCTGGGCGATTGTCTGTACCTTTTGCTGTGCTGCTGGACTCAGCGAGGCTCAATTCAATTTCTTCTAGCGTGGGTTCTTCTTTGCCAGGAACCTTGTTAATTTGATCCCGCTCTGCCGGGGTCAGAAGTTTCTGCCTCAAAGGCTTCAGATTGAAGGCCTGAAAAGGTTTCTGGGCATCTTGAGCAACAGCTTCATCCACATTTTCTCCATCAACTTCTTCAATACTGCTGGGTACTGCAATACTCTGCTTGTCGCTCACAGACACTGCTGGCTCCTTTCGGGGGGGCTCCTCTTTGGAGGTAAAGGCTGTCCTCTCTTCCTTCCTAATACATTCCAGCTCATGCTGAATCTGCTTATATTTCTTAAGCAGCTCTTCGAAGCTGTCCTCAATACCGTTTACATTTTTGACTGTACTGTAGTTTGGTTTTCTCAACGGAGGTCTTCCAAATGTTTTTGCTAAGCAAGCAGTAAAGGAAGCCAACTGTTTTTGTCTTCCAGGGACACGGGTTATCAAACCTGGAAGTTTTAGAGCCCAACATACAAATGTATTCATGATGTAGTGCAGGGCTCCCCAACCCGGGTCCCAGTGACCCGTGTCTGCTGGTTTTCATTCCAACTGAGCTCTCAATTACTTAACGAGACCCTTAATTGAACTGAATTTAATTAATTACACCTTTTTTGTTGTTTTTTCAGCTCTTAAACAGTTGCAGAGTTCAAGTTACTTAAATGTTATAGCTAACTTGAAATCTCCAACTGTTTAAGAGCTGAAAACAATTAAAAAGGTTTAATTACACAAATTATAAATTAAGGGTCTAGTTAAGTAATTGTGCGCTCAGTTCGAATGAAAACCAGCAGACACTGGGGGGTCCCCAGGACCGTTGGGAACCACTGATGTAGTGTACACCATTTCACCTTTATCTTAAAGCTGCAGTATCCCAATCATCCATAGCAAAGGCTTCTGTGCAATCTCCTGGTACTTTAAAAGAGATCAACCTTTTGTTTAAGCCTCCAGGTTGTAGGGGGCACATACAGTGTACCTCCTTCCCCTGTCAAACCTGCTTGCCACATCTCCCTGTGTTAGCTATTACTAGCATTCGCTTTCATCTACTAGCAACAGGGCCACTCCAAACAAATCTAATGTTTTACATAAATCAGATTACTGTGGCCAGCCCAAGTCTCTCTGATGTCTCATCAATCTTCTGTGCATTTGCACAAGCCCCACCACCACACAAATCTAGGTCTTGTGTTTTAGGAAACAAAAAGGATAATTACCCAATGTGTGTAACTTATGATCATTACATTAAAACACACATATTGGGCACTATCGCAGTAAAGACTGGCTACATTCAAAGATTCACTAGCAGCACTAAAATCTGTTGGACAACTTTTGGTTTCAAACAGAAGGCGCCAATGGAATTTGTTTTTCATTCTCACACTATAGCATGCACTCTATACTGTACATGTTCCATAACTGTTGCACAACGTTGTTTAATCCAATTATCTTCACTTTAAAAATAATAATTATAATAATAATAATAATTCTGATTGGATGGCGACTTGGTTATTAACCGCAGCACACGAACTAAATACCATTCCATTGCGGTATTCATGCCATTGTTTATATCAGACTGTACAAACTCAAACATTTTCAGTAGGAATTTACTTTGTACAGAAAAAAATACTAAACCCAGCAGCTGCTAAGCAATCGGCCTCATCTATAGAATTTCAGAGTGACGTAATTCAAGGCCCCGGTTTCGTTTCTTCATTTTGTCCCTGTTAACACTCGGTTTCATTGGTACTTACGTACGAAAGGCCTACAGTATTGTATGACCAAGACTACAGAGGTTACACTGCATGAACATTTATCTCCAACAGTACTGTAAATAATATAATCTGTTCAGGAGTCATTGTTCTGCCTACTATACACACACGTACGGTACCATGTTAACAACTACATTTACATGATATATAACATTTATTATAACTTGTATTACTATTATTATTTAATAAGGAAAACGCTGCTTTGTGGTTTAATGGCAAATCCGTTTTTTTTTTTTTTGCACTTGTTATAAATAAATACTGTAAAGGATACGTTTTCTAGGAGGGGACTCCTTTCTGTTTGAACTTCCAGTAAATGCAACTCGGCCCGGGGGTGGCCTTCCTGTCCCCCTCTCTCCCCGATCTCCTCTCCCCGCACTCCACCGGCCCCGGTGCCCGAGTCTGTCAAAGGCACTGTTGCTGCGCTCCCAGAACGAAGACCTGGGACCAGACTCACAAAGCGGTCCCGAACCGGGTCTGCCTGGTCCGTTCGGTCCACCTTTCTGCCTGTGTCCGGTTGACTTGGGGGGATGGGGTCCCCGGTTAAACTGCATATTCAAGCGGTAATCATGTCCAGGTCCCCCAATGTGTGGAGAAAGTGGCCGAGGCTGAGGCTTGCAGCTCCGACTCGAGCGCCCTGCGTTATTGTTACCACTGCTACTGGGCCTCTTGTCCGGGCACACGAGCTGGTTTTCATCGTTGTCTTCGTCGCTGATCTCTCCGTCCTCCAGCTCCCCCTCTTCCCTCGGGGACCGGTTGCTCGAATTCAGTGCCATTGTTAGTTCTTTTCGACTGGATCTTAGACTTTTCACTACTATGCTCTGAGTTCTGAGTTCTGCCAGTCCCGCTGATGAAGAAGCCAGGAATGCTCGCACAGCTTCTCTTATCTTACCTTCTATCCTTTTCCATTAGTGCCTAGCCTGCTTTGCGATTCATCGCGAGAACTCACTGAAGTACCCGATTAAAATAACGCACGTAAACTGCGCACTTTACGCAAATACAACGTGTGTCCTTTCCTGCGATCGTTTTGGTTAGCTAATTGTAACATAAATACGTATTTAAGTATTGTGTTGCTTGTATTTTTGTGTCCGCATATATAGTCCATAACGAATTTAATGTTGTTCAACTTTTCTTAGCATGGGTAGGTCTTGATACAAGTCATAAAATAATAACGTACGCATGTAGCGTAAATAATGGCTTACACACCGTATGCAAAAATTCCCTAAACTGAGACTGTCTGCCTAAAAAAGTCAACACTTTAAAAATTGTAATTAACATAATTTGTTTATAGCTGGTGATGCTTTAAAAACGAATAATTGTGAAAGAGTTGACAGAACAGTCGAGTGACGCTATTTTCTTTCTTTATTTGCTTTCGCAAGAGCTCGCCAGTAATACAATCTAATGTTTTGTTTTTTGCAGTGCATGTGTGAATGTTTAGACCAGTTTAGCTAAACCGTCTTATTATTCGTGATTTGTTTGTAAGAAAGAAAAAAAAAAAACATAACTTTGACTTGGTAGGACAAATATAGAGATGAAAGGTATAATTCACTGTTTTGCAACCCAACAAATAAGCAAGGTGAGATTTGAAATGAACTTTCAAAATCCAGGGTAGGCCTGTACTGTGTCACCTGAAGCCACTTTGCTACAGAGATCCCCATGGTTACCTCTAAAACTGGTAGCCTGTCTAGTGACCGCAACAGTGGATTCCACTGCTCTCCAGTCTGGGTACAAATCTGTCAAAACTGAAAACAAAACGTCTTTAACTGCATAAAAAAACTATATTTTTTCTAATCTTTCTTTTTTTTTCATTTAATGGGAAAGTTTGACCTAGGCAGCTAAAACTTCAGGACAGTGCGTTACTCTTTAGGTTGAGTTCTGGTGATTTTTCACGGCCTACTCAACATTAATTACAAATCAAGCACTAAATGCACAGTATCTGATTACCAACACAGTATCTAATTATCAGCGCAATACTGCTGCTAACAAAAGTCATCCTGTTACATTGCTAATTCTTGTGACCGTGTGTTTATGGATTCAGTGAGGCCTGTTTTGTCATAGCTTTTGTCATGAAAGATTCTCAAAACGCACAAGTGAGTCTAGAATTGTTTACTCAGGGTTTGCTAAGTATTCAGCCCCTTAAATCAGTACTTGGTAGAAGCAACTTTTGCAGCAATTACTGCTAAGAGCCTTTTTGGATAGGTCTGTACTAGCTTTGCACAGTAGGAAGGTTAAATCTTTGCCCATTCTTCACAGGAAAATTGCTCCAGTTCTGATAAGTTTCTTGGGGATCATCGATGGACTGCAATCTTCAAGTCTTGTCATAAATTTTTGATTGGATTCAAGTCAGGATTTTGACTGGGTCACTCAAACATTAATTCTCTTGTTCAACCACTCCAGTGTGGCTTTGTCTTTGTGTTTCGGATCATTTTCCTGAAGAAATGTGAATTTCCTCCCCAGTTTCAGAGTCTTGGCTGACTCAAACAGGTTTTCCTTAAGGATTCGCCTGTACTTTGCACCATCCATTCTCCCCACTATCCAGACAAGCTTCCCAGTCTCAGCTGAAGAGAAGCATCCCCATAACATGATGCTGTCATCACCATGCTTGACAGTTGGGATGGTATTGACTGGGGGATGTGCAGTGTTGGACTTGCGCCAGACATAACGCTTGGAATTTAGAACAAAAAGTTCAATTTTTGTCTTGTCTGACCACAAAACCTTTTTCCACATGTCTGCAGTGTCATCTGTTCGCAAACTCCATGCATGCTTTAAGATGAGGCATTTTGAATAATGTCTTCTTTCTTAACACCCATCCATACGGCCAGCTTTGTATCGGGACCGGCTTATTGTTGATGTGTGAACACTGACTCCTATCTCAGACACAGAACTTTGCAAATCTCTCAGGGTCATTGTTGGCTTGGAAATTTGAAATCAGTAGTGACATCCCGAACCAGTTAGAACCAGGAGAGTAGCGTGTCCAGACAGACAGGACTGTTGTCTAGGACAAAACAATTTTAGGTCTACCCCCCAAAATATTATTAAAGCAGCTCATTGTAGAGATATTTAAAGCATATTTGTTTCAATGCCTTTCGCCAAAAACCGAGCTGGTTGTGTAAAAAGTAATTTAAGAAAGGTGATGACAAATTGGACACCGCCCCTTTAACAGAAAACTGCCGTGGGGCGGGTCTAATAGCAGAAGTGACGTTATTTCATTTACTTTTGATTTTGCAGTAAACATCTCGTTTGGTACTTTATTTCCGTTTGTAAATGGGGTTTATAGCATGTAAGGCATACTAGTTTGTTTATTAAGTATCAACAATTAGTGAAAACAAGAAATAATTGTTCACAATGTGTATTTTATGTGCAAGATACCATATATCATGGAGCGGCACAGGTACATTCAGCGTGTTTGTGTATCTGCAGGCCTTAATTTACTGGGACGACACAACTGCTATTTTAAAATAATGAATTTTCTTTCTAAAATATATGCTTTGTTTGTCATTAATGTATAGTTTTTTATTTTTATTAATTAAGAATATTATTGCCTTCCATTTTTCTAGTACGAGATATCTGTTCTTTATATTAGCAGTGTTCATCGTTTATTTTGTTTACCTCAATTATATTATATGTAGATTACTTGTAAATAAAATATAAAAATGTGTTATTTAAGTATAACAAGCAAAGTGCCTGTTAGTGTTTGAATACGGTCTCCACTAACTTTGGACTTTGTTCTTTCTCTCTTAAGGTTTTCCTTCCAGCTGCACCAATGCGACAGTTTGAAGAGGAGATTTTGTTTAAAGAGTATGTAAAGATGATGACGGATATGATCATTTTGTGCTTCACTTTGGCAATCTCTTTATCATTCTGGATCGTTTCGCTTACTGCTAGTACGTATTATGGTAAGTATCAGTCAGTATGAGCTTTGCCTTTACTTACACCGGTCAATGACGTCACGGTTTTCAAGAGCACTTGCCATGCTTCTAGTTAGCAAGTTGTTTTGCTACCTGTTTCACAAAAGATAGATAACAATGGTAGGCATGTTGAACTCGTTGATGTGTGTCTGTCTTCACTGCTGATAATGTACAAGAGGTTCGTATTGCTTTTGAGGTTGTGTTCAGATGTTTAAGGCTTTGAGTTAATCCAGGTGGTTTAGATGAATTAAGATGATTCCAGTATCAAAATATGGGGGTTACAATAAGAATAATAACAATATTTATTTTATATAGTGCCTTTCATTGTGGACCACAATCACAAAGCGCTTTACGAAACACAAGACTAGGGTGTGTGAACTATGCATCAGCTGCAGAGTCACTTACAACAACGTCTCACCTGAAGGACAGAACACAAGGAGGTTCAGTGACTTGCTCAGGGTCACACAATGAGTCAGTGGCTGAGCTGGGATTTGAACTGGTTATAAGCCTGTTTCTTTAACCACTGGACAACATAGCCTCCTATGAAGGAAGCTGTCATTTTTTTTTCTCTGTGTACACCAGTGTAACAAATTATTAATTAAATTAGCACCTTGTTTGTTTAATTGCTGCTTCTAGAATGTTTTTTTTGTTCTTGTACTGTCAAATATCTCTTCAGGGTACTTTTAAATTCACAGCAATGAGTTGCTTAAATACATGTTTGTACTTTTTTTTTTTTTTTAATCTCCAGGTACTTTACATCCTGTCTCTCCATGGCGCTGGCTATTCTCAGTACTGGTTCCCCTCATCCTTACCTCACATAGTCTCAAAAGGAAAAGTCTTGACCGCAGTGGAGCGTTAGGAGGTAAATACTGTATGTGTGCCACTTCACACAGCTGGACTCAGTAATATTAAAATAAACTCTTTGAGAAAAGACAAAACATTTTTTAAATAATTTGCATTATGTATTATTACATATAATAACATTTAGTGTTTTCATAGTTGAGCTATGAAAATCCTAAATGGAAGAATATGTAGTAATACATAACATAAAACATGTTCCAACTGCACTGCATAAGAACCTTTTATTGAAGGAAAAAACATAAGCAGCTTGTTCCTAACATAGCTCTGTACGCAGATGTTCCTAACACAGCTGTTTTTCATAAGGAACATTCTCAAACATTTAATAAAACCAACTTTTTAGCTGATTTCCAGCCTACAGCCTCTCCATGGTGTGTTTCCAATGATTTGTGCAACGCTTGTACATTGAAGATGGTTAAGAAGTCGCCACAGACATTTCATGTCTGCTCTCCCCTTGTCTTGTTTTTCAGCGATTGTGGTCGGATTCATTCTTACTGTGGCTAACATGAGCTTCTTTGCTTCCTTGCTGGCATTCTTTGTAACATCTTCCAGACTAACAAAATGGAAGGGGGAGGTGAAGAAGCGTATTGACGCAGATTATAAAGAAGGTAAAATGTGCATTGCATGCATTTCATATTTGTTCGATGGTTTATTTCACTGACTATAAAACATCATTCTCTTTGCTCTGTGTTGCAGGTGGGCAGAGGAATTGGGTGCAGGTGTTCTGCAATGGAGGCGTCCCTACAGAACTTGCTCTGCTCTACATGATTGAGACTGGCCCTGGGGAGATTCCAGTGGACTTTGGGAAGCAGTACAGTGCAACATGGATGTGTTTGTCCCTCTTGGGTGCCTTGGCATGCAGTGCTGGGGACACATGGGCCTCTGAAATAGGACCTGTCCTTAGTTTGAGTCCACCAAGATTAATAACGACTTGGAGGGAAGTCCCAGTGGGTAGGTTGTGTTTTTATTTAGTTATTTTTTTTTAACCACTGTATTAAGTTTATTGGCATCGCTGTCCCCACCTACAGCAGTGAGCACTCATTTGCAAGAAAAGTTTAATTGCTTCATTTCACACAGTAATGGCATCTGGGGAGCGTGCGTGTGTGGGCAGGTGGGATGGGGTGGCTTGTCGTTCATGGTTGTTTGGCCATTTATTTCCTGACTTAAAAGCAATGGTGTTTGCAGGGAATACTTGATTATCTTTCAGACAGACACTTTTTTGTTTTTGGTTTGCTTGGTTATGCTTACCAACATGTTATGTGATAAGTTTCTCTTTCCTTATTTTTTTTTAATTACATTTTTTTAGTCACTGTATTACTTCCGCATACAATAAATAAGTAAATCTGCACAGTGATGGTTGTTTTTCATGAGGGTTTCAGGGATACTCTCCTATGCCCTAACAGAAAGGGTGTTGATTTCTATTCTTTGTTCCCTCTTCAGGTACGAATGGGGGGGTCACTCCAGTGGGTCTTCTTGCGAGTCTCCTGGGTGGAATGGTGGTGGGCCTGGCTTACTTTGTCAGTCAGCTGCTCTTTGTGAAGGATCTGAACCTCGCTGCTCCACAGTGGCCCATTGTTGTGTATGGTGCCATGGCAGGATTACTGGGATCCTTGCTGGATTCTTGCATAGGTGCCACTATGCAATATTCAGGTTGGTCTCAGACAGTCTGTGGTGAAAACGTGCATTAAATTGAGCTGCACAGTTAAGTTCTAACTTGGCACGCTGGCCTTCACTGGCATTGAAATACAAAATACAGCAAAGACATTGTCAGTAGTCGAACTATTGTTTGAGACTGCAATCACTGCCCCTGTTCAACCAAGCCTGCTGAGATGCTTCCATGCTTGAAAGACTATAAATACAGAGCAGGAGCCCTTACATAAGCATGTACATACATACGTCCCACTTTTCTATAGAGAAGCTCTTAACTGATTGTGACTAAGCTTGATCACGGCATTCTTTACCAAGTCATTGTGCATCAGTAACAGGAGAGGTGAAGGAACCTTCCTTTACAGAAGTATCAGCAGCAGACTTGTATCTTTACTGATATCTACAGATGTGTTTATCCAGTTGTGTTAAAAGTTGGTTGTGGCATAAAAAGTTGAAAACATAAACAAATCCACACTTTGTGAAATGCTACTGTAGCTCTATGATTTCACCTGCAACCTTTTCACCGCAGATTACAACATGATGCCTGTCACCTGGCAGCAATGGTGGAATTTCTGAAAAAGACTTTGTTATTCGTGCCACCAGGTGGCAGAAGAAAATATAATTTATTAAAGTAACAGCAGGGCCCCGCTGTGGCCTTCAAGTAAATGCTTGGTTATAAAGCAGTCAGATGTTTTGTGCCTAGGTTTCAGTTTAACTTTGTTCTACGACATATATGTTGCGTTCATTTGAAAAATGTTCCTCTTTTCTTGCAGGTTATGACAAAGGCAAGGTTGTGAACCACCAAACAAACTCTTCTCAACGGATATGTGGCAAACCTATTCTGGACAACAATGCCGTGAACCTGTTTTCTTCCATACTGATCGCGCTGATACTGCCTGGAATGGCCTGGGGGTTTTGGCCAGTGCAGTAGATACTTTTGCATTGGGGGGGGGAGCTGTGTCTGTTGCTTTTTCATTCTGGCTTTGTCTTATCTTTTTAATTTTACAGTATTATGTTATTTTCTTAAGAGGGAAAACTGCTGACCCAATCCCCAAAGCACTGACTAATGACTTTTTGTTGAACGTTTTGTTTTTTTAAAGTATATTGATAAGTTATTGCCAAAACCAACAACAGTCTAGAACAGCTTGATCAATATCATTTTCTTTCTTTTTTTTTTTTTTTTTGTCCGGTCAAGACAGTCAAATAACAAATGAGTTATTTGTAACTCCAGGTCACTTATTTCACATATTTAAGCCGTTCAAATTTGAAAGTCAGCAGTTTCTCTTTTTCAAGGGAGTCTTCTTGTATGAGTAATTAAATGCCATGTCGCATCATGTTTTAACCTGCTAGGAACAGAAAAGCTCAGAGAACCTTGAAACTGTTTACAATAAAGTATGAAACTCAACCATGTCTGCTGTCAGTGGTGGTATACTGCCATGGAGTGGAGATTCAGGGCTGTGTCACAATAGTCGACACAGAGTTGATTCCAGACCCTAACAATTCTCTATGTAAACAAGTGCTTCCTATTTTCTGTTCTGAATGCCACTTTGTCTAATCTCCATTTGTGACCCCTGGTCCTTGTTTTTTTTTTTTCAGGTCTAAAAAGTCCCTTGGGTCGACACTGTCAATTCCTTTTAGAATTCTGAATGCTTGAATCAGGTCACTGCGTAGTCTTCTTTGTTCAAGACTGAATAGATCCAATTATTTTAGCCTGTCTGCATATGACATGCTTTTTAAATTGAGAATAATTCTGGTTGCTCTTCTTCCCACATCTGCTTACTCGCTTTGATGCAAGAGTGGTCCGTTAGCACTCAGGAGAGGAAAAACAAAAAACCCAGAACCAGGTGAGTAGGGGAAATGAAACATTTTGGAATCTGTGGCTAAATGGACCACCCTTCCTCCAGGCAGCTGGCTAAAGGTCATAATGGTCACAGAGAGGGCTATACAGTATTGTTCATGACAGCATCCACTCTACTCTTGAAGGATCCTGTAGTCTCTGCTTCAACTCTTCCCAGCAGCCTGTTCCAATGGCTCACTCTTTCTGTGAAAAAGCTCCTTCTCCCCTCGGTAAAGAATATGCCCTTCATCAGCCCACCTGTGGCCCCTGGTTCTGTTCTCCGTGACCTGTGAAACATAATTATCAGCAGTTCCTTTGTTAAACCCCTTGAAAATTTGAAATACCTCTAATTAGTCACCTCTGGCTCTCCTTTCTATGCTATACAGACTCAGCTCTTTCAGTCTGTCTTCATATGGCATACCCTTCAATCCAGGAATTAATTGTGTTCTCCTCTGTACTCTCTCCAATGCCTCAAGGTCTTTCTTATGATAGTAGGAACAGAATTGGACACAGACAGCTACTGCGAAAAGTTTAGCATTACCTAGAATTTCAGGATCGAGCCATAATTAAAAAAAAGAAAAACTATGAACAGAGTTAAGATATTTTATTTAACATCATGTAATCATTTTTTGTCAGTTTTTCATTAGGTATATGGAAAACTACAAAGCATTATGTAATTCAATATGTTAACATAACTATCGAGCAGGATTCATTCGACTTTACAAAGCAAAATGTGTGAATTCTACAGGGGGATACAACATCTGTTTAGTTTACCTCTCCCCAAGAGGCAATTGAAAATGCTGCTTCTCTTTGGGAGCCCTTTCCCAGTTATTTTGTGTGCTGAGGTGATGTCAGCTAATAGGGATGTAACAGTTACATCACACCAGGTAGATCACACCACGGGGAGGGCTTGGCATGTGAGCCTAGTTTAAATTTAAAAAATGCTGTTGGATTGGATGTTTTTCATTGGTACATAAAAAAAAAGTATATATCCGATCTGATCTTGTGCAAAATAAAATGAAACGTGATGTGATGTCACCCTTGGGCTTAGCTGATTTGATTGTACAAGAGAAGTGGAAACTGGACTGACTAACATGGGAACCACATCACCAAACAGAAAGTAAATCGTATGCTTAGGGGCTCTTGTATGACCCGGTATGTTTATTTCTGTTTTAGAACCAAGTGCTGCAAAATTGTACTGGAGCATAAACTAAACAGGCATGTTAAATAAAGGGCTCCAAAATCACCCACTGTACGTTATGTGGAGTTTGGCGGAGCTGAGCGAATGGTTTCGTTTAGCATTTAATAAATAAACAGAACAGAAAATAAAAAGGTTGTAACAAAACAAAAACACAGGACCCGGCACATTCGCCAAAACAAAAGTGACAAACAAAACGGACTATACAGACATACACGGCGAGATGATTTAACGATTATTATTATTATTATTATTATTATTATTATTATTATTATTATCTCCGTATACAAATGTCGACATATAAGAAAAGTACCTAATACAAATACAAATAATAGTTCCAGGGGCAGAATAAAAAAACAAAAACAAACAAACAAACAAACAATAGATTAACAAGAGGAAATACTCATTACATTTAAAGGAAAACATACAAAAGAACACATATTTCTGCATAGGCCCCCCCACACACATATTTACACACACATTATATTTACAAACAGCACAATGGTTGCAATCAACACCCAGTGCTCTATGGCGTCGCTCTCCTGATGGATAAACATCAGTACATAGTTTGTAATGAACTTCTGATACTCTTGGGAAAGTTCAATACAGGGCAGTTGCGTTTTTTGAAGATTTGTTCTGTAATGTAATGTCCCATTTAGGGAATAATGCTTTAAGAATTACCCCTCCTGCCTTTTATTATTTTTAGTATCAGTAATCCATTGATCAATAAGCTGGGGTATGATGGGGTGCATCCAGAATATTGTATTGCATTCCTAATGAGAGAAACAAAAGGAACCGGTGTAGCCATTACTACCTTCACATTGGCTGTTACAAGACTTGTGACGTTTGCAATCTGTTGTTCAGTATGTCTTCCCCCGTGCTATCCATGTTTTTAAATGTACGAGAAGTGTCGGTGGTACAGTATACATTACACCTGTCAAACAGGTTTTTTTCTTTCTTTATGAATTTCACGTGTCATTTTTCAGAAGGTGGTGTTGCTGATCCTAAACAACTATCGTTATGGCAACCACCAATTACATTACAGCATTTGAAATACGTCAACGCGCTCCAGATTCAAACAGTCTTTATAACAGCTGACTTGATTTTTTAAACAAACCAGAAGCAACAACTTGCAAGACTTGTAACAGTCGGGTATGTATTACTGTAGCTGTGTTTACACTGTTTAGCCTAAAAAATATTGAGCAATGAAGACTGATATTTACTGTATTTATTTGTGTACATTTTTTATTTTCTGTAGCTTGTGGTGCAATGTAAACATCGGTAAGCTACATGCTTTGTACTGTACTAAATCCATTGCGTGGTTGTTATTGTATTATATTAGGTATACAAAGCAGTTAAAATATATGAGCCGAAATTATAATAGATATTGAACTGCATGCAGTTTAACAGTGGCGGGATAGAGGGATTCCAAGTGAACAGCAGACAGTCAGAACAGATGGGTGTGTAACGGTACAGTGTCTGAATTGCCTATATTATATTTCTGAAAAATACAGTACGGCTTACAAGGACAAAACAAATATATTTCCATTATTATATTATTATTATTATTATTATTATTTTACAGTACTGAACATGAGCTCAGAGAAATGTTTGCAGAAGAATGTCAGTCCAACCCAACAGCCTCCTACACCAAGCATAATGAAACGGAAGAAAATCCAAGAGACGTATGTTTAATTCTCATCGTTCGTTTGACACTGATTAGCACTAATTTCTCATTCTTTTTACTCTGTATTTTCCAGTAAAATATTCAGTTAATGTACAGATGTAGTAACACATTATCTAAATGATATAAATGTACATAGCATGTAATGTAACACATTTATAAGGTAATTGATGGTGGTGGTGGTGGGGGATGTGAGTAGACACCTTTCCAGGGGAAATCTTTGTCAATGTATTAAATTGAAAGCTGACATCTGAATGTACTGTAATCCACAGCATTTTTAATTGTGTGTGCACAGGTCTATTATTCGGAATGTATCTTTGCATAGCTACCAAATTGATCAATATACAGTGCCTATAGAAGGTCTACACCGCCTTGAACTTGTTTCATTTTTTGTTGTATCAGTGCCTCAGAGTTTCCACTTATCTACACACCATACTCCACACTTAAGGGGAAAAAAGTTTTTTATTAAGAAAAAATATTAAAAATACAAAACTGAAAGATTATAATTGGATAAGTCTCCACCCCTTGAGTTAATACTGGTGGAAGCACCTTTGGCAGCAATTACAGCTGTGAGTCTGTTGGGATAGGTCTCTACCAACTTTGCACACCTAGATTTGGCAATATTTGACCATTCTTCTTTACAAAACTGTTCAAGCTCTGTCAAGTTCCTTGGGGAGCGCTGATGGACGGCAATTTTCAAGTCATGTCACAATTTTTCAATTGGATTTACGTCGGGGCTCTGACTGGCCCACTCAAGGACATTTACCTTTTTGTCCCTTAGCCAAAAGGTGAACATTTTGAAAGAAGGTGTAGACTTTCTATAGGCACTGTAACTGTTTTAATACACCTTTTATAGGCTGTTAACATAAAGTTTAATATATTGTGCTGTCACCAATTCAAAAAGAGGTTAAATATTATTATATCCGCTAGTGAGCACCTAAGGCTACAGTATCTCGACAGAAATCCTATTGACAAACCATTCTAACAGCAACTCAGATTGTTAAAGACACTTCCATTTGTAGCTCAAAGTCTCAGAGCATAACAAATATACATCCTCCTCAGTGTCATAAGAGCTGCAGAAAACTGCTTTTAATCTACGACTGTGGAAGCAACGAAAGGCGTTTGTGTCTTGCTAATTAAGCTGCATGAGAAGGCCCCTTTCTGCCCAGGCTTTGTTTCATTCCTGCAGGATCACTGTACTTCTCTTTCCAGCAATGTCTTCAGAAGCCCAACAGACAATATGGTGTCTCCCTGTACACGCAGACTCCTGAAGAAAACTGATAAATTTGTGTAAGTAAGTTTGCCTGGGCATTTTTATTGAATCAAAAAGCAGTTGACACTGCATTGACTTCAGAGCAAATCGGTTTAAAACAAATCCCTATAGAGTGCCCCCCTTTTTCCAGCTGGACGAGTGTCTCCTGCAGTACATATAGGTCTGGGAAATAAACTCCCCTATTTGAATAGCAAAACTGTTTCCCAAACTGTAATCAGAATAGTTGATATGTGCAGTCTGCTTCTAAAACAGATTGTTTTGTTTTTAGGAATCCCAGCAAGACATTTCCAGATGTGCCTAAGTGTACTGTTGAGGATAAAGAAAATGCTTCCATAATGTAAAATGGAGAGAGAGCCTTCATCAACAGCCAAGCATTAGCTGGGCTGGTTTCCTGGGTTCAGGGCGTTCTGCTTGTTTCAAGAGTTATGCTGGGTCACTAGCGCTTATGATTAACTTTACTATAGCGCACTGAACTGATGGTAAGGCGGCATTTGATCTGAAAATTAACAGGTGATTCTGAGGTAAATTTTTCTACCCTTGATCTCAGCTTGATACATACTCATATACTATGCCATTGTTCATAAGGCAAGCTATAAATACGGGGAGCAAATATATTGTAGTATAAAGTTAAAGGGGATTTTGTTATACAAATCTTTTCCAACAAATTGTTAAAAAGAGTATGCATTGTACAAGTTGTAAAGGCTGCTACACACCAGACAGGATGTGACAAGCGAAACTGCAGCGATGCGAGAAAATGAATGGAACCTGTACTTTTGACAGGTATCTTTCAGGCGACGCGGGAACGACACCAGGGTGACACTGGAGCGACACGAAATAAATGGAATTGAATCCTTATTTTTTGCAATTTGTCGTGCAACAACTAGGGAATTGGAGGAAAAAATAATGCCATGAAAAAACACAGAGTTTTATGCCATACATTTTGAAATACATTCAGAGAAGACACTCATAATTACTACATCATGTTGACAAATATGAACCAGTCTTGATTATAGTTTTGTCAGTAGGATTTTTTTTTTTAAATAGTTTTATTGATCTGGTAGTTTTCAATCTGTCGCATCGCCTCTGTCATTTCTGGTGTGTACGGTCATGTTGCTGTGAAAGTATTTTATCACCCAATGAGAAGTGTCATGTTTTTTTATAATGTAAAATGTTATTTTATGTAATATAAAATAACTCACCTTGTATGATGATTTTATAAACATGTATATGGAGAGTTTACTGTATTATTTCTGTTGCTAAAGGTTATATGAACTGTTTTAATACATAAAAAAAAAAAAAAAAAAACTTGAAACAGTCCTAAATCAATTAAACACATACGAGTAATTTAATGAAAATTGCAGGTTAATTTGAGTATGATTCAGAAAATCAGGGTAAACTTTGCAACCTTGCAAATGTATCTCACTGGAAGTATCCCAAACAACACAGTGATTGTGTCGATCAAACTGAAACAAACAAATGTTTTGTGTTTTAAAATATAAATGCATATAACTTAAGATCTTGTGTATTTATTAACAAGTTAGAGCAGGTTCCCATGTATGTCACCAATACAATAGAAAAAACTGTTAAATCATGAATATATTTTGAACTATATATATAAATTTATAGTTAAGAAAATATTGTACAGCTAATTTGAATGCAATGTCATTTGCATCTCATATAGAGAAATGTCAGATGGCTGAATCACATGAACATGAGGCTGTACTATATATGAATGCTCTTTATCATCAGCATTATGATTAATTCCCTTTCCGGTTGTCTAGAATTTTCATGCTCCAGGTCATTCCAGATAGCTGCTTCCCCAATATGGCTCGAAACTGCAGCACAAAAAGAAAAACCACCTTGTTAATAATTTTATAATAGCAATAAGAGGATGCCTTGTAACTAGAAAACAAGATTCCTAACAAATGGGTGAATTACACTGTTACACTGTAATGCGCAGAACTTGATCAAAGAAAAGTCATTCTAGATTCAGCTATTTAATTTAGGTTTAAATATGCTTCATACTGTTCACAGAGTGTTGTGTTTATTTGTGATCTTGTCAGTTATTGGGCCTTTCTCGTTTGTGGAATAACTACAGTACTCCATGAACATGTATGGTGTATCCGCTATATTAACTATATTTAATACAAAAATATATACTTTTTTCTAGGCATAATTTGTTGGGATGAAACAGATTCTTTAATAAAGCCAAGTACATTAAAAATAACACTGTTTCAGTTCCCTCGATTTATACCACAAATTCATTAGATAGGAGCAAGGCTGAGTGGGCCTGGGGGTCCCCATAAGAGTGCCCTTGGCAGGTGGTGGAGGGGAATAAGCGAAAAACACAGGAACTGGGTATAAATGGGTTCCAGTTAATTTAGTAAGCAGAATCCCCCGCTCTGCCTCCTGAACTATGCCAAGGCTAAACATAAATAGTTTTCCCAAATAAGGGCACTGCTTTTATTAGTGTTCTCCTTAAAAGCAAAATACAGATTTGTAGGGTCGTCAGGAATAATAATAATAATAATAATAAAAAAAAAAAAAAAACCAGGAACATTTTCAACACAACCACTATTGCTGTTATTTGTCACTGTGCAAGAGAGTCGCAGTAACAGAAGTGCAAATTACTAAACTAGCCAAGGGTTTATATAGTCAATAATTACTTTGCTACCTTTTCCTCTACTATCTTCTGGCACTGTTGTGGTTCATCAGAGCACCTGTATTTTATAGTAATAATTGCACGGTTTTCAGCTTCTGTAAAAGAAACACAGTGAATAAGAAAGAAGAATTGATGACTGGTGGCCTGTCATGCTTTTAATGTCCAGTATTTTCTGATTATTTGTGTGGGTCTAACAAAGTCAATGCAAAAAAAAAAAAAAAAAAAAAATACAAAACAATATTTTTCAATCATGTTCTTCAATAAGAGACATGTTTTTTTTAATTGAAAGTAGGACATCATGCCTTTTTCAAGTAGGCCTGATTATATGTAACAATAGAAAAAAAAAAAAACTTGTTCATTTTTATAGCAATAAACAGTTTTGATAATGCTACATAGAGAAAGAATATGTACAACAGACTAGACAAAATTTGCTGAAATTCATAAGAAAGCTGTATAGAAATTCTCCTTACTTGTGTACTGAGATTTTGAAACAGGTGTGCTTTGTCCACTATTATCCGGTATACTGCTGGCTGCATTTCCCACCACAGTGGTGACATTGAAGAAGTACTCAATTCCTGATTCCAGGTTAGAGATGACAGTGTAATTTGAGCTGGCAATGGTGGAGCCTTGATGACCCAAAATGTAGCTGAAGTAGGTTACATTAAAGCTGTACGATGCCTTCTCCATACCAGAAGGTTCACCCCAGCTCAGAGAAACCGAGTTAGTGTCCACCGAGTCTATTCTTATCTCTCCAGGTGGGGAAGGAACTTTAAAAATAAAACAAGGCATGTAGCAGAAGAGTGCCAGGGGCAAGATGGCATGTGGGTTATTCTACTAGGCTTGTGTCTCTGTAGACCTGTATTTGTTAAAAATTTACAAGATAACCAAGGTTGATAGTTTAAAATGAATTGTCCTCCTATTAGTGCGAGCAACCTTATCACTGACTCCTCTAGGAACACATTTTGGCTATTTGCTTTCAAATCCAATGACAGAATGATTGGGCAGATCGCAGTTTATCAAATTATGCTGCGTTGTTCAGCAGATGCTTGATTTTTTTTCCCCTCCACATTTTGTATCTATGAATGTGGATCGGTGGAAACAACACAAATACATTGTATCATTGTATCTCAGAAACCTAGATACGCAGAAGCATGATTGAAGTGTATGTTGTGTTTTGATGGCTGCAACGCTTATTTGACTCACTTGGTGAAGACTGCTCTACATAGATTACAGGCTTTTTCCTGGATCAGACATGTTTGACTTGATCACTTCATTTGACTTCTTGACATTGACTAATTTATTTTTTTAGACTTAATATTGATGCTGAAGATTCTGTGCATATTTTGACAATCCTGCCAACTAGTGGGGTTCTTGAGGAAACACATTCAAATGCCTAGATTAAATGCCTGGATTAAATGTCAATCCAGAGAGGCCACCTAGTACTTTTCTCCTCACAGCAGGGCTGCACTCTAGACTGTTAGGTGCTGTTAACAGTTACACTGATTTTAACAAACTAAGCTAGTTCAGATTGGAATAGCCCAGACCTAGGACAAGTTATAAATTCTTAGACAAGAACTACCCTAAATTAGACAGTGTCAATTTAGGATAGCTCTTGAAAGCTATGTATTTCACCTTATCCAATCACTTTGACCTTTTACAGGATATGCCATTCCATATTATTGAATTGCACATACTGATACATTAGCATGAATTGGGGTCTATAGCTAATTTTTTAAGTTCCTGATTTCAATGTAGTTAAATATTGTTTTCATAGAACCACATGTACATAGAGAAATAAGGAAGGAAACATTTCAACATTTTTCAACTCTATTTGCTTTAAATATTGTAAAGAAATGGTTCTTACTTGTATAGAGAGACTGAAAGACAGGTGTGCTCTGACTTCCATGGGCCTGCACTGTGGTGACACTGAAAACATACTTGCTTCCTGGTATCAGGTTAGAGATGATAATGGATTTGGAGTTTCCACTAGTGGAGATTTGGTAACTGGTAGAGGAGCTGGAGTAGGTTATGTTAAAGGTATAGAGGATCCCATCCATACCGGAAGGTTTGCCCCAGCTCAGGGAAACTGAGTTGGTCCCTACAGAGTCTACTCTTATGTCTCCAGGTGGAGAAGGATCTAGGAAAGAAACAGTATAGTTAAGCAGTCTGACTCAAGCCATATAACTATAGAAGTATAATACTATAAGATCACAGGAGGTAAGTAAAGCGGCTAAGAGTGCTGTTTTTATTGAAGAGACAATTAACTGCAGTTCTAGGTGCAATTTCTATCTGATGGAGATATTTTCCAAATAAACATGTTTTATGTACAGAAACGCCCCTTACTTGTATAGACAGACACTGAAACAGGTGTGCTCCGACTCCCATGAGCCTGTACAGTGGTGACATTGAAGACGTACTGGCTTCCTGGCATCAGGTTAGAGATAACAGTGGAATTGGAAGCTGTGTTGATGGTTCCACTGAACCCCATCAAGTAGCTGGAGTAGGTTATGTTAAAGGTATACTGGATTGCATCCATACCGGGAGGTCTGCCCCAGCTTAGAGAAATTGAGATGTTGCCCACAGAGTCTATTCTTATGTCTCCAGGTGGAGAAGGATCTATGAAAGAAACAACTGAGTTTTGCAGTCTGACTCAAGCCATATCTACATAAATAATAATACTATCAGTTCTCAAGAGTTAAAATTGCTGTTTTTATGGAAGAGACATTTATCTGAAGTCCTGGGTGCTGTTTCCATCTGATGTAAACTTTTTTCAAACACAATAATCTGTTGTGTATCATCCCGTCACATAGTCACCCTGACTGGTTATTATCCATGATCAAGCTTTTCAGCAACGTCACCAACATGTACAGTGCTAATGCTAAATGGTTACAGGAGGCTGTGTGGTCCAGTGGTTAAAGAAACAGGCTCCTAACCAGGAGGTTCCCTGGTTCAAATCCCAGCTCAGCTACTGACTCACTGTGTGATTCTGAGTAAGTCACTTAACCTCCTTGTGCTCTGTCTACAGGAAAACAAAAGAGAGTTGTGCTTACAATTGTTTTTCTTTTCGGACACCTACGCATTTTGCTACAGTGTAGATTACCAGACACTAATGTAAGTGTATACAGCACTGTGGCAGGTCAGGAGCCCTGTGCATGAAGAGTGTTTTTTGTGTAAATATATATTGTAAATAATTTGCATTTATTGTAATTAATTAATAAAGTACCTGACGCTCCTGGGACAGCTTGGCTGCCGTGTGTGATTGACAGCTGTGAAATCTAATCAGCAGGTAGGTGTGTTCCAGTGGAGAGTCAGGTATAAAAAGGTTCCCTTTATTCACCTCAGGGCTGCTGCAAAATCAAAGCTAACTGAGCTAAAGAAGCTGAACCTAGCCGATGTGTGTGTGAGTGTGCGTGTGGGTGTGTGACTGTGTGTATGTGTGCGTGATTGTGTATGTGTGTGTGAGAGTGAGCGAGGACTAGGTGTAATGATCCCTTATATATTAATCCAGCTCTGCACCTTTAAGGATTGGTGCTCTTTAGAGACTGACGTCAAACTCCACCTCTCAACAGAGGAGGTGCATTGTGGTTGTGGGTGTATAATGAAGAGGGTTGCACAAGTGGGGCAGGATGGTTAATAGTTGTGCAGGGATATTAGAAGATTGTAAAAAGCAGTGTAACCTGAATGTCTTCAGAGTTAGTACTAAATACCCGATGGGGAACTCTTATGGTACTGTGCATATACTGACAATCTGTGACTTGTGCACCGGATTGTGAGGACAGGTTAACAAAGTATGTGACTGAAAATAAAGTCACGTATTATGAAAAGCCTTGGACTTCTGTGTATTCAGTTAAGTACTCCTTCCTACAACGTTACTTCAGCAGACACCTTACACAGGGTTGGATAATGAAGAGTGAGTAAGCAACTTGAAACCACCGACAGCCGGAATTCCTTAATTAATGAACAGAGAAGATTAGTTCAGGGATTGTAGATTCCAGCAAAGTTTTCATACACTGTGTTGTATGTGATCCGTGTGCTGCCATTGCTGGTAGTGTCACTTGAGCTGTTCAGTGTGTTGATATGTAAATAAATCCTGCTCGCCTGCGGGGGGCGTATCAACTTCCACCTCCGACTCGATCTCCTGCCTGTCAGTCAGCAGCGAATGCACGCACCCACACGGCAGACAGCCACCCTGTCACAAGCATTAATACCTTGTATGTTTTTAAACAAGGGATTTTGGGGAGCTCCCTAATGAAAGCAGGATCAAAACAGTAATTGTGTGAATACAGTAATTGTTACAGTTGTGTATAATGGTATTTAAAACAGGATTCATTTATCCCACTTTTTACATTTCTGCTGATACTCTGTCACACCGCAGGATTATACGATGGATTACTGTAGTCTATATTCTAACATACAGAAGTGCCCCTTACCTGTATAGACAGGCACTGAAACAGCTGTGCTCCGACTCCCATCCGCCTGTACTGTGGTTACACTGAAGATGTACCGGCTTCCTGGCATCAGGTTAGAGATGACAGTGGAATTGGAAGCTGTGTTGATGGTTCCACTGAAACCCGTCAAGTAGCTGGAGTAGGTTATGTCAAAGGTATACTGGATTCCATCCATACCGGGAGGTCTGCCCCAGCTTAGAGAAACTGTGTCGTTGCCCACAGAGTCTATTCTTATGTTTCCAGGTGGATAAGGACCTTTAAATGAGGATGTTAGAGCATGTCAGTCAGTGATGTCACTAGGTTTGCTCCCTACCTAATCATCTCAATTGCTACATCCATCCAATAGGAACATAAGAAAGTTTATAAATGAGAGGAGGCCATTCGGCCTATCTTGCTCGTTTTGTTGTTAGTAGCTTATTGATCCCAGAATCTCATCAAGCAGCTTCTTGAAGGATCCCAGGGTGTCAGCTTCAACAACATTACTGGGGAGTTGGTTCTAGATCCTCACAATTCTCTGTGTAAAAAATCGCCTCCTATTTTCTGTTTTAAATGTCCCTTTTTCTAATCTCCATTTGTGACCCCTGGTCCTTGTTTCTTTTTTCAGGTTGAAAAAGTCCCTTGGGTCGACATTGTCAATATCTTTTAGAATTTTGAATGCTTGAATCAGGTCGCTGTGTAGTCTTCTTTGTTCAAGACTGAATAGATTCAATTCTTTTAGCCTGTCTGTATATGACATGCCTTTTAAACCCAGAATAATTCTGGTCGCTCTTCTTTGCATTCTTTCTAGAGCAACAATACCCTTTTTGTAGCGAGGTAACCAGAAATGAACACAATATTCAAGATGAGGTCTTACTAGTGGATTGTACAGTTTTAACATTACTTCCCTTGATTTAAATTCAACACTTTTCACAATATATCTGAGAATCTTGTTGGCCTTTTTTATAGCTTCCCCACATTATCTAGATGAAGACATTTTTGAGTCAGCAAAAACTCCTAAGTCTTGCTCATAGATTTCTTCTTCAATTTCAGTATCTCCCTGTCATGACAAGGAAATAAACAACAGAGAGGTGGAGTTGGGTGGAGCTGAGCGATTGGTTTCACTCAGCATTTAATGAATGAACAGTAAATAAAAAGGTTGTAATAAACAAAAACATGGGACACGGCACTTTTGCCAAATTAAAGAGACAAACAAAACGAACTACACAGATAAACATGGTGAGCTGATATTAACTATTAACTATTACACTGTGTAACAATTTTATTTATTTTTTGTTCCTGGGTAGTAAGTGTTATTTCCTAACTGCTTATGCCTCAAAAGTATAGAAAATGGCTATTATTCCCCACAAACTTTGCTTTTGTGACCAGGATAGTGATATTTAGAAATATCACTATTTCCAATGGGAAAACGGGCAAATGTGTCTTTTCGTTCACATAAAGTCAGAAAAAAACATCATATGAATCCAAATTAACATGTATTTATACTAAAGCAATACAAAAATGACTACAAAAGATTTAGAAATGAGTAGTTTTTCGAGATTTACGATTATACTGTAAATTTACTGTAAATTTACAGTATAATTGTAAATCACTTCTAAATCTTTTGTAGTCATTTATGTATTGCTTTAGTATAAATACTTGTTAATTTGGATTCATATGTTGTTTTTTTCTGACTTTATGTGAACGAAAAGACACAAAAGCTCTTGTTTTCTCACTGGAAATAGTGATATTTCAAAATATCACTGTCCTGGTCACAAAAGCAAAGTTTGTGGGGAATAACGTCCTGTGATGAGTCAAAGGGGTTTCGGTCTGCAATTCAGCCTCCCAACAGTAGAAGGCATCAAACCAACTCGGGATTTCCCTTACCAAGGTCTTGTGACCATGACAAAAGTCATCTTTTTGAGGGGCGGCACCTTGGTGAGGGGCGGAAGTACGAGTATGTAAATTCCAGCCACTGGAGTCAAGTGAAATTAAGGATACCTGTCAGTTTGGGATTGGTGATCCACTGACTACCGGGGCGGGGTTTGCATACTAAAGGAAACGTGCTACTGTGTTCGGGGTTGGTCCTAAGGAATAGAGGCGGGGAAAAAAAAGGCTGGAGGGAAGTACTTGGGAGGTTGGACTGTGTCACGAACGGAGGCCTTACTAACTTGGTTCTTTTCTGTTTTTATTCCTTTTTGTTTTATTTCTGGATTGAAGCAGAACGCGAAGAGGACTAAGAGGCTTCCGTTCCTTTATTTTTGATTACTCCCGCACTCCCTCCCTCACATCCTTCTTTATTATTTTTCTTTTTTTTCTCTCGTGTAATATTAAATAAAATTTTAATTGTTACACGTAAATCACTGTCTGGAAAATCCATTTGTACTCACACGCCTCACACGGCCATTTTCTATACTTTTGAGGCATAAGCAATTAGGAAATAACACTTACTACCCAGGAACGAAAATTGTGTTACATAGTGTTATTATTCTTCTAACCTCGGTCTCCAATCCCGTTCTCCACTCACCGATGACACAACCCTGAGTGAGTGAAATCATGTGGCTTTTATGCAGCTGTACCGTGACTCGATTGCTAATCAATCATTCAATGGAGTCGCGGTACAACTGCACGTGAATTAATAAAGTGCAATTCCCGTGCTCATATTTTATTACATTTTACTTGCACGTGAAGTGCTGTGCAATCCTTGTGCCTAAATACAAATATACATCTTAAACACTCGTGTTACACAGACCTGTTTATATCCCGTGTACCAATGATTATACACCAAAATACACACAGTGGCGGGGCACTTTGCCACACTCCCATATGATATTTATAATGCACATTTATATTTTCTGCGTGCAGTACCTTATAATTTTCTCTATTAAATGTCATTTGTCATGTACCTTCCCAGTTCTGAATTTTGTCCAGATCATTTTGAATTACCTTTGCTGCTGCAACAGTGTTTGCCACTCCTCCTATTGTTGTGTCATCTGCAAATGTAACAAGTTTGCTTACTATACCAAAATTTAAATCATTAATGTAGATTGACTGTGTAAGAGGTTTTCTTGACAACAGTTTTAGAAGCTGGAATCCTTTTAGTCAGTTCATACGTCAGAAAACGGTTCCACACTGGCTCAGCAGAGTGCAACCTTATGGTAAAGGAATACTGCAGCTACCAATCTCTGCTCTAACCGAGGAGTTTACGTGAGCCAAATTGGAAATTATATTAGTAGACTCACGTGACAAATGCATAAGGGAGGCAGCACCTCTGTTGAAAACTGGAAGAAAATGGGTGGAAAAGAAAGCTGTGGAAGATGCTAAGGCTGCCCTTCGAATCGGAGATATTATGGGGCAAATTCAGCATGGAAAAGGAGGTTTTGGTCTCAGTTCAGCTCCTCCTACATGGCACAAGGCAACCCCAGCTCAATGGAGGAAGCTGGTAGTCAATGAGGTGCAAAAGCAGGAAGAGGGGATGAGATGTGTAAAGGCTGTTTCCAAGGCCAAACAGGGAGAATGGATGAGATGGGAGAGTGTGGAACAATGCAAGATCGGCTGCCAAGTTTACTTGGCGCCGTGACCAGGTGGTACGATGTTTGGCCTTAGCATTGGAAGACATGCGTAACCTGACCAATAAGTTGCCACCAGTTCCATCAAAGCATTACACACAAAAGACAATATTCCTCCATACAGGAGAGCAACCACCAAGAAAAGGTTTTAAAATCAAGCCTCGTTCAGGACAACTGGAAGCTGCTAGAGACTAGAAGATGCTGGCAGATGTTGGTCAACAGCTTATTTTTCCACATGAGATTGCAACCACTAACCTTTGAGCAGACATTGTCTTGTGATCTGGATCAGCACACCTTGTTCATCTTGTAGCGTTAACAGTGCCATGGGAAGATGCTGTGGATGAGGTGTATGAGAGGAAGAAACAGTATGCTCAACTAGCTGCTGAAGCGGATCAGAGAGGATGGAGAGTCCGAGTTTACCAGGTGGAGGTGGGTTGTCGAGGATTTGTGGCACACTCTGGAACCCAATTTCTCAGAGATGTTGGGTTCAGTGGCCAAGAGTTGCATTGCACAGTGAAGAACTTATCTGAAGCAGCCAAAAGGAGCAGCAACTGGCTGTGGTTGAGACAAAGATTCTGGATGGGGATCTCGAGCACAAAAGAAAGAAACCAACACTGACATACAGGTAGGTAAGCTGGCTGAGCTGAGTGGGGGATGGAGGTGGGTGATGCTGGGATGCCAGAATCACCATTGAGCCTTCTTGATTGTCATGTCGACAAAACACTGAGGATGGAAGGTTCCCACTTGAAGACCCCAGAGATGTACCTTACTTAGCTCAATCCAGACAGTTGTCATGCTGATGCGCTGGGGAGACCACAATGGGTTGATCCCCAGAGCCAACAACGCAGCCCTTGTGTGTGCTGATGAGCTGATCCCGGGATCCAGCATTACATTTCATCAATCAACATCATCAGATGAAAAGCAACGCAAATGGATGGAGATGCAGATGGATCACATTCATTTACTGCAAAGGTACGTCTTAGTTGGTGCTTATCTTGGCAAAAGCCAAGTTCAAATCAAATCATAAGAACATGAAAAGTTTACAAACAGAGGAGGCCATTCGGCCCATCTTGCTCGTTTGGTTGTTAGTAGCTTATTGATCCCAAAATCTCATCAAGCAGCTTCTTGAAGGATCCCAGGGTGTCAGCTTCAACAACAACATCTACTCTCCTAAAATGGAAATCATT
Organism: Polyodon spathula; assembly: GCF_017654505.1. NCBI lineage: Eukaryota > Metazoa > Chordata > Actinopteri > Acipenseriformes > Polyodontidae > Polyodon > Polyodon spathula. The sequence continues at coordinate 4,466,547 of NC_054540.1, forward strand.
TTTTAGGAATAGCAGAGGACCTAATATTGATCCCTGTGGTACTCCACTGGTTATCCCACTCCATTTTGAGGTTGCTACTCTAATCAGTACTTTTTGATTTGTACATGTTAACCACTCACTAATCCCGTAAGTAGGTTAGTTAGACACAATCTCCCTTTCCTAAAACCATGTTGACTGTCTGCCTGGTTTGGTTTTGTTTCCCTTTTTGTGGATCGGTTTTACGTTTGCAATTTTCCAGTCTGTTGTTACAACCCTGTTTCAAGAGACTGTTGCATGATCTTGGTTGGCGGTTTGTAAATAACTGCTTTCATTTCTTTGAGTACTATTGGGAAGATCTCATCCGGGCCAAAGGGATTTGTTTATTTTAAGAGCTCCTAGTCCCTTTAACACTTCTACCTCGGTTATGCTAAAGTTATTTAAAACTGGATAGGAACAGGTTGACATGTGGGGCATGTTGTCTGTATCCTCCTTTGTAAAAACTTGTGAAATGTAATCATTTAATATATTTGCTATTTTTTTTCTTCGTCTATGATTTTGCCTTTTGTATCTCTTAGATATTTAACCTCCTCTTTGAATGTTCTTTTGCTGTTGTAATATTGGAAAAAACATTCTGGAATTGGTTTTAATCCTCTTAGCAATGTTCATTTCTATTTCTCTCTTGGCCTTTCTAACTTCCTTTTTGATTTGTGTTTGCAGTTCTGTGTATTCTTTCTGTGCACTTTGTTTTTGGACCCTTTTAAACGCTCTGTAAAATGTCTTGTTTTATAGAATACATTTGGGATGTAATTGTTTTGCTCCTCTAATACTACATTTTTTCTGCTGATGTTTTCTCTATCTTAATACAATCTACTTCTGTTAGTCTCTGTTTCATTCATTCATAATTTGCCTTTCGAAAATTGTAAACTTTAGCTTTAGTCATCACTTATTGGGTTTTAAAAAGCTCTTCAAATTAGTTTTCTTCTGGTTCTCTGACCTCTGTTTTAGTTATTCTGTCTTCGATATTTGAAAAGACTAAATCAAGGCATGAATCCACTCTGGTCGGTGCCTTGTCAAATTACATTAGAAAGCAGTCATTTGTCATTTCCACCATTTCAGTTTTGTCTGTTGTGCTACCCACGGGTTTTCCCATTTTATATGGGGAAGGTTGAAATTAGTATGGCTTCTCCTTTGCTACACACATTTCTGATGTCATTGTATAACAGATCATTTTGCTTGGCATCTGAATCTGCCTGTCTATAGCATGCTTCTATTATTATGCCCTTTGAATTTTTGTCCGTTATTCTGACCCATATTGATTCGGCTTTGTGTTCTTTGTCCATTATCTACCTGATATTGTGGCAGGGCATTAGCATTGTGTCTGTAAATAGTGTGTGTGGGGGATTGTAAAATTGGCAGGAAGCACAGGTATGGCCATTATGCTAAGTGGGGAGTGGCCACATTTGGTAAAGGTGTTTGAGGTGGCAAGTTGGTAAACTGTGTGTGCAGTGTAATTGCTGTACTGGTAAGTGAAGGCAAATGCCCAGCCTGTCAACAGTGTTTTATGTGCAGTGGTGTCTTGTGTAAACCTTTCATTTTGGCCACCATGCCTGTTTGTTTGCTCCTGTGTTTAGTTTGTCTATTAAAAGTGTGTATATGCTCTTAAACTGAAGCTTCCGCTCAGCCTTTTTTCTGAAGCTATCCTGCTACAGAAATACACCACATATTTCTAATCTTGCCACAGTTTGCATGACGTTTACTCAAACGAATAATAATAATAATAATAATAATAATAATAATAATAATAATAATAATAATTCAGCTAGTAAAGAAAAGAAGAAGTTTTTGTATAATATCCTTTACTGTGACACGAAAAGTCAAGCTAATTACTGTCTTTCAAAAGAATTATCAGTTACTAATGGAAGTTATTAGTAATCGGTTATTATTTATAATATGTACTGTAAAGATATTAAAAAAATCACACTGTTTCATCTTCACTTCTGACTATTTACCCAATACACTTGTTGGGCATTATTTCAATGGAAGTGTCTCTTTCTCATTCGATTACAGACACTGTGAAGATTTAGCTTTTACGAAAGTGTTAAAACAGCAGCTTCCAGCAGTTTTTGGCTTGCAGGGGAGGGTGACGTATGTACAACGTATTCAATTAAAGTTACATTTTAGATTTGAATTAGCATTATGGGTTGGGAATGCTACATATTAAAGACATTATGAGACTTCCTTGGGGTTAACTGTGTCTCCATTGGCAGAGCCAAAGGGGTAGAAGTGAGTCCCTGAAATATAAAAAGCACATTCCCAAATAAAACTTCCAGCACATTGAACAATAGTAAGAACAGCGCTTATTTGGAGAGGAGTAAAATGAGAGTGTGATGTGTTTTCTCAGAGGTCTTGTTGTATTCTTGAATAAGTATGTCAGTGAAATACAGAGTCTGCAAAAAGTTTCTTGGGTATATATATCTAAACATGCTGATTCTGATACTCTCGTGATCTGAACAAGTTAACTGCTTCACTGTGAAGCTGGAGCTTTAGTTGACTACAATAGTTTACACGGACACATGCCCCTGTTTTCTGCATTCAGTTCAATTGGCTTTATACATACTGTGTGCACACTTTGCACTTGTGTATTTCCTATTTCTTTGTGGAAAGGATTATCTATTCAAAGAAATCTTGCTTGTCAAATTCCAGGTAAACTTGTGTAATACGTTATTATCACATGTTGAACTATCTGCTATTTTCTAATCTTAGTCTCATGTGACAGTTTATCGTACAACAGTATTTAAAAAAGTGGAGTACCTGCTTGTGCAAAGACCTGCACACCTAAAATGAGAAAAAACAAACAATGATACAGTATTGCTAAGAGCAACAATTCTGCACTGGGATTACTAATGCAGTTTTTACTTCTTGTTTATTTGCAAATAATAATAATACTAATAATAATAAATACTGCATTAATGCAATCATAAAGAAATTGACTCAATAACTTATTTAAACTACCGTCCAGCCTTTTCATGCAGTGTTTGCATGTTTACTAAAGAAAAGAAATACAGCTTGCGGCAAAAACAATAAGAAATGCATTTGAATCCTTGATTTACCCAATTTCTCTTTGAAGTGAGAAATGCCCCTTACCTGTATAGACAGGCACTGAAACAGCTGTGCTCCGACTCCCATCGGCCTGTACTGTGGTTACACTGAAGATGTACCAGCTTCCTGGCATCAGGTTAGAGATGACAGTGGAATTGGAAGCTGTGTTGATGGTTCCACTGTAACCCGTCAAGTAGCTGGAGTAGGTTATGTCAAAGGTATACAGGATTCCATCCATACTGGGAGGTCTGCCCCAGCTTAGAGAAACTGAGTCGTTGACAACAGAGTCTATTCTTATGTTTCCAGGTGGATAAGGACCTTTAAAATAGGATTGTGCATGTTAGTCTAGGTTGTCACTAGGTTTGCTCCCTACCTAATCATCTCAATCGCTACATGGCATCTAGTAGTTTGTCATTAGCTATCTGATATTGTGGCAGGGCATTAGCTCTGCGTCTGTAAATAGTGTGTCTGGGGGATTGCAAGGTTGGCAGTTATGGGGTTAAATCTGCCGCTGCCAGCAATCACAGGTCTGGCCATTGCCCAGTAAGGTAATCCTGTGTTTTGTTTGTCTATTAAAAGTGTGTATATTTGCTTAAACTGAAGCTTTTGCTTCAATTTAAAGTGTTGCCACAGTTTACATGATCTTTCCTCAAAATAGTAATAATAATAATAATAATAATAATAATAATAATAATAATAATAATAATAATAATAATAATAATAATAATAAAAATTTAAGCTAGTAAAAGAAAATAAGTGTTTTTTTGTACAGTATCCTTTACCGTGATATGAAGTCAAGCTAATTACTGTCTTTCAAAAGCCTTATCTGTTACTAATGGAAGTTATTCGTCATCTGTTTTTATTTATAATATTACTGTAAATATATTACAAAATCACACTGTTTCATCTTCACTTCTGTCTATGTGCCGAATATGCTTGTAGGGCTTTATTTGAATGAAAGTGTCTCTTTCTCATTCGATAACAGAAACTGTGAAGATTTAGCTTTTATAAAAGTGTTAAAATATCAGCTTTCCGGTAGTTTTTGGCTTGCAGGGGAGGGTGACGTATGTACAACGTATTCAATTAAAGTTACATTTTAGATTTGAATTAGCATTATGGGTTGGGAATGCTACATATTAAAGACATCAAGAGACAGTTAAAGTTAATAATAATAATAATAATAATAATAATAATAATAATAATAATAATAATAATAATAATAATAATAAAGTATGCCTATCTAAAAGTGAATATTGACAGTAAATGTAATTGTTTCTCTTTGAAATATTATGTCTCTTCTAGTTCTAGTTGCTTTGCTTTGCTCCAGAGATATCATAGTTTTTCTATTCTGTAGGGGTTCATTCAGACTCCATCAACAACTCCATTGTTTCCTTCTCCACATGGAGACTGAATAGACTGTGGGTTCTGACACCACTGTATGCACCTCCTATATCAACAGGGAACACCCAGCGCCCTGGATAGTTCACATTGCTGGTTGAGATGATTTGGGTAATGTTAGATTGCATGGAGCCAGGAATGTTGAAAAATTTTTTTTTGCTTTCAAATCCAGCCTGGAAGTCAGATGAAAAAGAAATAAAAAAAGATTAGTTAACCAGAACAATGTGACATTTACCTAGTAGTATGTTCCAACCCTCATATCACCAGTTGTCTTTTAAATGTACTTTGTTCATGAATTGGAAAGATCTTGTGATGAAAAACTTATCTGATGAAACCATATCTGATAAACACTGCTGACAATCCCCAGTAGTTCTTAGTGCATTTTTCTCTTTATAGATGTATAATATATGTGCCCTCCCAATGGCATTCAAGTACTGCATGACTTTGAAAAATAATTTGTATCTGTTACATCAGCACCATGTTGTGTTTCTTAATATGCCTATATTTTGTTGACCAGCACATTAATATGCTTTGAGGAATCAAATATAAGGTCTTTACCACCACATTTCGAGTTGTCACATCTATGTATCCGTAGTTCATAATAACGAAGGAATTATTTCCGTTTGTGATTAAAACAGCCTGGAATGTGTTCTTCTGCAACAACAATAACAATGCATAATAACTAATCAAAAAGGATGACAGTGGTACACTACACATGTATTACCTTTCCCTCCCCCTCTCTCATTCTTTGAATGAAATGTGTATTATCATCATGTTGCATGATCGTTATCTTAGTACAATTGTTATTTTTATCACATATTTTTCTTTCTATAGTTAGTGTTTTTTAGATATCAGTATTTACCATTCCAGTAAATTTACCGTTTCTGGGCTTGAAAAATATGGCACCTTGTCCCACGTGGCAACAAAAACCCAGGTGGCATTAAAGTCCAGAAAATGGTAATATCTGTTGATGTCTTGAGTTGCCCGCTGGAGAAGCTGTGGGTCGTTGCTTTCTCTGTAAGAAACAATTCCACTGACTCTGTTGTCCAGATCTGTCCAGAATGGTGCAATGATAGTATGGGGAGTAGGTAATGGGAATAAGTTGGGGGTAAAGGAATTGAAAGCTTCATTGAATGAAATCAAGCCATTGTTGCTGACCTAAAGGGACAAACAGATCCTAATTAGACTTTAGAACCTTTCAAAACAAGCATAAAGGGGTCTTATGACAAAGCCTGCCATTAAGCACAGACAATTTTTCTAGCATTTGTAACATCTAGTACTTTTAAACACTCAAATATTTTAACATACATACACTAATTATGTTAATTGCCTAACTCTTTCTCACTGAGAACTGAACTCTTTTATACATGTAATGTGTGGGAAGTAGCATCTATTCTTTATTAAGTAAGGACTGCATGCCAGGTCAAGATAGGCCAAAACATATGGAAGGTCTATGTTGGAGACAGGAGTAATAGTGAAGGTCCATTGAAGATGTGTGGGAATGTGAGTCAGGAGAAATAGGTGAAAGATCAGCGCAAGCTGCTGCCCTCATTTGCTTTGCCCTAGTAGTTGCTTGCTGATGACCCAACAAAGACAGAAAGTAAGACAGATAAAAAGGTTGGTTAGAGAGCAAGACTGAGACACAGACTTGGTGGACAAAACACAGAGGCAGCTGACCTTTTCCAAAGCTACCTCCTATTGATGAACAGACGCCCGTCGCCTGTGCTCCCACTAGAATCTGGGGTAATATCCCCGTTCAGTGTTATATTTGCTGCTTATATTGAATGCACTTCTATAGAGACTCATAATAACGTGCTGTGATTCAGACTCAATTTTATTGTTGTGCTTTCCTACTTCATCCTGCACCTTCGGCACCTATTCTGACATCATTAAAAGGTGCAGCCACCCTACTCCTGGTACCATAATCTTACACATTGAATGTGTATTATGACTGATACACAGGACTGTACCTACTGTAATCCTTTGAATTTAAGACGCCCTCGAATGTAAGACTCAGCCCAAATTTACCACCCTCAAATTGAGGAAAAAAAAAAACATCAAATAAATATGCATTTACAAAGATACAACCTAAACTACGTTGTTGTATCATTTAAAACCAACACAAAATAGTGTTGTTGTAGATTAATCACAGAGCTTATTTATTATGCTGTGCACTGTGTAATACTTAAGATGGTATCTCTGTCATACACATACCACCACCCACTCACAGCATCACACATCCTGGCAACAGCAAGCACGACTCAACACTCCACCGCATCAGGAAACATGTAACCCAGCAACCACAACAGCACTGAACATTGCTTGGCATGTAGAAAAATATGGGGGTCTGATCAGCATTTTCTTAGTAGTGCCACATTACTGCTTGTGTATTTGGGCAGATGCCTTTGTTGTCTTTGCTTGGCAGTCAGTCACGTTGCTTGGCATGTATTTGGGTGGATAAGGACCTTTGTTCAGGATTTTCTTGGCAGTCAGTCACGTTGCTGCTTGTGTATTTGGGCAGATGCCTTTGTTGTCTTTGCTTGGCAGTCAGTCACGTTGCTGCTTGTGTACTCGGGTTGTCACTTCTTTTGTTGGTAATATTAATACACTTATCACTATACGGTACTCTAATTTAAGACACAGGCTATTTTTGAGAAGCAAAAAATGGTTAAAAAAATGTGATAAATTCGAAGGAATACGGGAATTAAGATATATAAAATGTGAATTTAAATGATAGAAATCAATTAGAATGCTGTATAGTTAACTCCATAATTAGGATGAGTTGGTGAAAATGTCACTGTTCATAAGATTGTTTAAATTATAACCAATCAAGAGACCTCCAGAAATGAAGCGGGCCAGCATGTTTCTGTGTGATTTGCATTCAACCAGTGCTGTACTGTAGAAATCAGGGCATACGGACAAATGCTTTTCTAAGACGAGAATGTACTATTGTTAAAACCATGGATCTGCCTTGAAGTGATGTTGTTATATCTTTTGGATATCATTGATAAAGCATGTATTGAGTGGGAAGTTATATAGTGTTACAAGTTTACTTTGGATATTGGATATTTATATTGTTGAACATCTGGGCAGTGAACACACACACACACACACACACACACACACACACACACACACACACACACACCGTGCAGTACTTACATAAAGCTTGTTGTATGTTCCTCCAGATAGTGGAATACTCATTGATCCACCATCATCTTCCTTGGGGTTAACTGTGTCTCCATTGGCAGAGCCAAAAGGGTAGAAGTGAGTCCCTGAAATATAAAAAGCACATTCCCAAATAAAACTTCCAACACATTGAACAATAGTAAGAACAGCGCTTATTTGGAGAGGAGTAAAATGAGAGTGTGATGTGTTTTCTCAGAGGTCTTGTTGTATTCTTGAATAAGTATGTCAGTGAAATACAGAGTCTGCAAAAAGTTTCTTGGGTATTGTAACAGGGCGAGCAGCCCTGCACAGTGTTTATTTTAGAACGGGGTCTTCCCCTCCGCCCCTGTGTTATTTTGTATTTGTTTATTATTCTGTATGATGGCGCAGCCATGCATTTTTATGTTTATTGTTTTAAAAATGTATTTGTTTATAGATGACGGCGAACAATATGGGTCAGAATAACGGACAAAAATTCAAAGGGCATAATGATAGGAGCATGCTATAGACCGCCAGATTCAGACGGTGAGCAAAATAATCTGTTATACAATGACATTAGAAATGCGTGTAGCAAAGGAGAAGCCATACTAATGGGGGATTTCAACTTCCCCCATATAAAATGGGAAAACCCGGTGGGTAGCACGAAGGATGAAATTGAAATGGTGGAAATGACAAATGACTGCTTCCTAACACAATTTGTCAAGGCACCGACTAGAGGGGAGGCATGCCTTGATTTAGTCTTTTCAAATATCGAAGACAGAATAACTAAAACAGAGGTCAGAGAACCACTGGCAAACTCAGACCACAACATGGTCTCATTTGAAGTGTTTTTTAAAACCCCAAAAGTAAAGACTAAAGCTAAGGTTTACAATTTTAGAAAAGCAAACTATGAAGGTATGAAAAAGACACTAACAGAAGTAGATTGGAGTAAAATAGAGAAAACACCCACAAAAGAAGAATGGTTGTTCTTCAAAAATGTAGTACTAGAGGCGCAAAACAATGACATCCCTAAAGTAGACATATCAACATGTAAAACTAAATTGCCAAATTGGTTTAAAAGATCAATTAAAAAAAATATTCAGCCAAAAAAGGCACTTTACAGAGCATTAAAAAAGGACCAAAAAGAAAGTACACAGAAAGAGTACACAGAACTGCAACGCAAGTCAAAAAGGAAGTTAGAAAGGCCAAGAGAGAAATAGAAATGAACATTGCCTAGGGAGCCTATGTTTAAGAGATACAAATGGTAAAATCGTAGATGAAGAAAAAAAATAGCAAATATATTAAATGATTACTTTTCACAAGTTTTTACAAAGGAAGATTCGGACAATATGCCCCACATGTCATGCAGTTCCTATCCAGTTTTAAATAACTTTAGCATAACCGAGGCAGAAGTGTTAAAGGGACTAGGAGCTCTTAAAATAAACAAATCCCCTGGGCCGGATGAGATCCTCCCAGTAGCACTCAAAGAAATGAAAGAAGTTATTTACAAACCGCTAACCAAGATCATGCAGCAGTCTCTTGACACAGGGGTGGTACCGACAGACTGGAAAATTTCAAACGTAATACCGATCCACAAAAAGGGAAACAAAACTGAACCAGGTAACTACAGACCAGTAAGCCTGACTTCTATTATATGCAAACTTATGGAAACTATAATAAGATCCAAAATGGAAAATTACCTATATGGTAACAGAGTCCTGGGAGACAGTCAACATGGTTTTAAAAAAAGGGAGATCGTGTCTAACTAACTTGCTTGATTTTTTTGAGGATGCAACATCAATAATGGATATTTGCAAAGCATATGACATGGTTTATTTAGATTTCCAGAAAGCTTTTGACAAAGTCACGCACAAAAGATGAATTCTCAAACTGAACGCAGTTGGGATTCAAGGAAACACATGTACATGGATTAGGGAGTGGTTAACATGTAGAAAACAGAAAGTACTGATTAGAGGAAAAAACTCAGAATGGAGTGTAGTAACCAGTGGTGTACCACAGGGATCAGTATTAGGTCCTCTGCTATTCCTAATCTACATTAATGATTTAGATTCTGGTATAGTAAGCAAACTTGTTAAATTTGCAGACGACACAAAAATAGGAGGAGTGGCAAACACTGTTGCAGCAGCATAGGTCATTCAAAATGATCTAGACAAGATTCAGAACTGTGCAGACACATGGCAAATGACATTTAATAGAGAAAAGTGTAAGGTACTGCATGCAGGAAATAAAAATGTACATTATAAATATCATATGGGAGATCCTGAAATTGAGGAAGGAGTCTATGGAAAAGACCTAGGAGTTTTTGTTGACTCGGAAATGTCTTCATCTAGACAATGTGGGGAAGCTATAAAAAAGGCTAACAGGATGCTCGGATACATTGTGAAAAGTGTTGAATTTAAATCAAGGGAAGTAATGTTAAAACTGTACAATACACTAGTAAGACCTTATCTTGAATACTGTGTTCAGTTCTGGTCACCTCGCTATAAAAAAGATATTGCTGCTCTAGAAAGAGGGCAAAGAAGAGACACCAGAATTATTCCAGGCTTAAAAGGCATGTCATAGGCAGACAGGCTAAAAGAATTGAATCTGTTCAGTCTTGAACAAAGAAGACTACGCGACGACCTAAATGAAGCATTCAAAATTCTAAAAGGTATTGACAATGTCGACCCAAGGGACTTTTTCAGCCTGAAAAAAGAAACAAGGACAAGGGTCACAAATGGAGATTAGACAAAGGGGCATTCAGAACAGAAAATAGGAGGCACTTTTTTTACACAGAAAATTGTGAGGGTCTGGAATCAACTCCCCAGTAATGTTGTTGAAGCTGACACCCTGGGATCCTTCAAGAAGCTGCTTGATGAGATTCTGGGATCAATAAGCTACTAACAACAAAACGAGCAAGATGGGCCGAATGGCCTCCTCTCGTTCGTAAACTTTCTTATGTTCTTATGAAGCCGTGCATTTTGTTTTGCAGCGTGGATGGGCTTTCCATCTACGTTAATAATTAAAACCCGTGCAGAAGGTGGCACGCGCGTGGGTAGCCGCTGTTCAAGCACACAGAGACACAGAGGTGGTATTGAAACGCCGGCCCAGGCACACAGGTTTTATTCTCACACAAACAGAAAACGAAAGTAAAATAAAGATGGTCATGTGACGTTACCAGCGATGGTAACGCACAGAGGACAAATACAGCAAACTGTACAAAAAGTGCAAAATAAAACACAATACAACAAACTATAACTCAAAAGGTGCGGTGAAAACGGCAGGCCTTGCAGCAGCCCCAAGCTATCTCCCGCAGATATTTTTAAACTGACGGACACTAGGTCGAGACACGACCACCTGCTGATTGAAGACTAGCACAGCCAATCACTTGCTGCCCTTCCCCTCAACCAAGCATAGCCGGCAGCAAGTCTCAATCGAGCGCCCGTCTGTAAACAATACAATCAAACTAATCAAGTCCAAAACGATACACAATAAACCCATTCCCACATAAATCACACCAACACTAATTTACCACTGTGCAGTGTGATGTGTTTTCTCAGAGGTCTTGTTGTATTCTTGAATAAGTATGTCAATGAAATACAGAGTCTGCAAAAAGTTTCTTGGGTATATATATATCCAAACATGCTGATTCTGATACTCTCGTGATCTGAACAAGTTAACTGCTTCACTGTGAAGCTGGAGCTTTAGGTGACTACAATAGTTTACACGGACACATGCCCCTGTTTTCTGCATTCAGTTCAATTGGCTTTATACATACTGTGTGCACACTTTGCACTTGTGTATTTCCTGTTTCTTTGTGGAAAGGATTATCTATTCAAAGAAATCTTGCTTGTCAAATTCCAGGTAAACTTGTGTAATACGTTATTATCACATGTTGAACTATCTGCTATTTTCTAATCTTAGTCTCATGTGACAGTTTATCGTACAACAGTATTTAAAAAAGTGGAGTACCTGCTTGTGCAAAGACCTGCACACCTAAAATGAGAAAAAACAAACAATGATCAGTAAAGCTGAGAGCAATAATTCTGCACTGGAATTACCAATGCAATTTTTACTTGCTGTTTATTTGCAAATAATAATAATAATAATAATAATAATAATAATAATAATAATAATAATAATAATAATAATAATAACAACAAATACTGCATTAATGCAATCATAAAGAAATTGACTCCATCACTTATTAAAACTACTGCCCAGCCTTTTCATGCAGTGTTTGCATGTTTTTCTAAAGAAAAGAAACATAGCTTGAGGCAAAAAGAATAAGAAATGCATTTGAATCCTTGATTTACCCAATTTGTCTTTGAAGTGAGAAATGCACCTTACCTGTATAGACAGGCACTGAAACAGCAGTGCTCTGACTCCCATCGGCCTGTACTGTGGTTACACTGAAGATGTACCAGCTTCCTGGCATCAGGTTAGAGATGACAGTGGAATTGGAAGCTGTGTTGATGGTTCCACTGAAACCCCTAAAGTAGCTGTAGTAGGTTATGTTAAAGGTATACTGGATTCCATCCATACCGGGAGGTCTGTCCCAGTTTAGAGAAACTGAGCCGTTGCCCACAGAGTCTATTCTTATGTTTCCAGGTGGATAAGGACCTTTAAAAGAGGATTGTGCATGTTAGTCAGGGATGTCACTAGGTTTGCTCCCTACCTAATCATCTAAATTGCTACATGTCATCTAATAGTTTGCAATCAGCTAGTGTTTTGTTGGTCTATTAAATGTGTGTATATGCACTGAGTCTTTTTTCTGAAGCTATCGTGCTATCCCCATGCTCACATATTACATTTTACCTCCACGTGAAGTGCTGTGCAATCCTCGTGCCTAAATACAAATATACATTTTAAACACTTGTGCTCGTAGCCCATATTTATATCCCATGTATTTTATACATATACACCAACATTAAAACACTAGATTCAACATAAAACACTAATAAACATTAAGGGACGGGCCACTTCGCCACACCCTGCTTTCTGCATTCAGATCAATTGGCTTTACACATACTGTAAGCATACATTGCACTTTTGTATTTCCCATGTCTTTGTGGAAAGGATTATCTATTCAAACACATCTTGCTTGTCAAATTCCAGGTAAACGTGTGTAATACGTTATTATCACATGTTGAACTGTCTACTATTTATTTAATCTGAGTCTCATGTGACAGCTTATCATACAACAGTATTTAAAAAATGACAGTACCTGCTTGAGCAAAGACCTGCACACCAAAAACAAGAACACCACCAAAAAAACAATGATCAGTATTGCTTAGAGCAATAATTCTGCACTGGAATTACCAATGCAATTTTTACTTGCTGATTATTTGCAAAAAATTTGCAAATAATAATAATAATAATAATAATAATAATAATAATAATAATAATAATAATAATAATAATAATAATAAAATAAATACTGCATTAATGCAATCATAAAGAAATTGACTCCATAAGTTATTAAAACTAAACTGAAACTACTGCCCAGCCTTTTCATGCAGTGTTTGCATGTTTTTCTAAAGAAAAGAAACATAGCTTGAGGCAAAAAGAATAAGAAATGCATTTGAATCCTTGATTTACCCAATTTCTCTTTGAAGTGAGAAATGCCCCTTACCTGTATAGACAGACACTGAAACAGCTGTGCTCCGACTCCCATCGGCCTGTACTGTGGTTACACTGAAGATGTACCAGCTTCCTGGCATCAGGTTAGAGATGACAGTGGAATTGGAAGCTGTGTTGATGGTTCCACTGAAACCCCTGAAGTAGCTGGAGTAGGTTATGTCAAAGGTATACTGGATTCCATCCATACCGGGAGGTCTGTCCCAGCTTAGAGAAACTGAGCCGTTGCCCACAGAGTCTATTCTTATGTTTCCAGGTGGATAAGGACCTTTAAAAGAGGATTGTGCATGTTAGTCAGGGATGTCACTAGGTTTGCTCCCTACCTAATCATCTCAATTGCTACATGTCATCTAATAGTTTGCAATCAGCTATCTGATATTGTGGCAGGGCATTAGCTCTGCATCTGTAAATAGTGTGTGTGGATTAATGTAAGGTATGCAGGTATGGGGTTAAACCTGCCGCTGGCAGCAATCACAGGTATGGCCATTCCCCAATCAGGTAATTTTTGCTAAGTTGGGAGTGGTTCCGTTTGGTAAAGGTGTTTGAGGTGGCGAGTTGGTAAACTGTGTGTGCAGTGTAATTGCTGTACTACATAGAGAAGGCAAATGCACAGCCTGACAACAGTGTTTTGTGTGCAGTAGTGTCTTGTGTAAACCTTTTGTTTTGCCACCATGCCTGTTTGTTTGCTCGAGTGTTTTGTTGGTCTATTAAACGTGTGTATATGCACTTAAACTGAAGCTTCCGCTGAGTCTTTTTTCTGAAGCTATCGTGCTATCCCCATGCTCACATATTACATTTTATCTCCACGTGAAGTGCTGTGCAATCCTCGTGCCTAAATACAAATATACATTTTAAACACTTGTGCTCGTAGCCCATATTTATATCCCATCTATTTTATACATATACACCAACATTAAAACACTAGATTCAACATAAAACACTAATAAACATTAAGGGACGGGCCACTTCGCCACACCCTGCTTTCTGCATTCAGATCAATTGGCTTTACACATACTGTAAGCATACATTGCACTTTTGTATTTCCCATTTCTTTGTGGAAAGGATTATCTATTCAAACACATCTTGCTTGTCAAATTCCAGGTAAACATGTGTAATACGTTATTATCACACGTTGAACTGTCTACTATTTATTTAATCGGAGTCTCATGTGACAGCTAATCATACAACAGTATTTAAAAAAAGACAGTCCCTGCTTGTGCTAAGACCTGCACACCAAAAACAACAACAACACCAAAAAAACAATGATCAGTATTGCTTAGAGCAATAATTCTGCACTGGAATTACCAATGCAATTTTTACTTGCTGATTATTTGCAAAAAAAATAAAATAAATAATAATAATAATAATAATAATAATAATAATAATAATAATAATAATAATAATAATAAACAAATACTGCATTAATGCAATCATAAAGAAATTGACTCCATAAGTTATTAAAACTAAACTGAAACTACTGCCCAGCCTTTTCATGCAGTGTTTGCATGTTTTTCTAAAGAAAAAAGAAACATAGCTTGAGGCAAAAAGAATAAGAAATGCATTTGAATCCTTGATTTACCCAATTTCTCTTTGAAGTGAGAAATGCCCCTTACCTGTATAGACAGACACTGAAACAGCTGTGCTCCGACTCCCATCGGCCTGTACTGTGGTTACACTGAAGATGTACCAGCTTCCTGGCATCAGGTTAGAGATGACAGTGGAATTGGAAGCTGTGTTGATGGTTCCACTGAAACCCCTGAAGTAGCTGGAGTAGGTTATGTCAAAGGTATACTGGATTCCATCCATACCGGGAGGTCTGCCCCAGCTTAGAGAAACTGAGTCGTTGCCCACAGAGTCTATTCTTATGTTTCCAGGTGGATAAGGACCTTTAAAAGAGGATTGTGCATGGTAGTCAGGGATGTCACTAGGTTTGCTCCCTACCTAATCATCTCAATTGCTACATGTCATCTAATGGTTTGTGTGTGCAGTGTAATTGCTGTACTGGTCAGTGAAGGCAAATGCCCAGCCTGACAACAGTGTTTTATGTGTAATGGTGTCTTGTGTAAACCTTTCATTTTGGCCACCATGCCTGTTGCTTTGCTCCTGTGTTTTGTTTGTCTGTTAAAAGTGTATATATGCTCTTAAACTGAAGCTTCCGCTCAGCCTTTTTTCTGAAGCTATCCTGCTACAGAAATAATCCACATATTTCTAATCATTGAGTTTTGCCCAGTTTGCATGAACTTTACTCAAACGGATAATAATAATAATAATAATAATAATAATAATAATAATAATAATAATAATAATAATAATAATAATTCAGCTAGTAAAAAGGGTTTTTTGTATACTATTCTTTACCGTGAGAGTGAAAGTCAAGCTAATTACTGTCTTTCAAAAGCCTTATCAGTTACTAATGGAAGTTATCAGTCATCTGTTATTATTTACAATATATACTGTAAATACATTATAAAATCACACTGTTTCATCTTCACTTCTGACTATTTACCCAGTACACATGTTGGGCATTATTTCAATGAAAGTGTCTCTTTCTCATTCGATTACAGACACTGTGAAGATTTAGCTTTTACGAAAGTGTTAAAACAGCAGCTTCCAGCAGTTTTTGGCTTGCAGGGGAGGGTGACGTATGTACAACGTATTCAATTAAAGTTACATTTTAGATTTGAATTAGCATTATGTGTTGGGAATGCTACATATTAAAGACATTATGAGACTTCCTTGGGGTTAACTGTGTCTCCATTGGCAGAGCCAAAAAGGGTAAAAGTGAGTCCCTGAAATATAAAAAGCACATTCCCAAATAAAACTTCCAACACATTGAACAATAGTAAGAACAGCGCTTATTTGGAGAGGAGTAAAATGAGAGTGTGATGTGTTTTCTCAGAGGTCTTGTTGTATTCTTGAATAAGTATGTCAGTGAAATACAGAGTCTGCAAAAAGTTTCTTGGGTATATATATCAAAACATGCTGATTCTGATACTCTCGTGATCTGAACAAGTTAACTGCTTCACTGTGAAGCTGGAGCTTTAGTTGACTACAATAGTTTACACGGACACATGCCCCTGTTTTCTGCATTCAGTTCAATTGGCTTTATACATACTGTGTGCATACTTTGCACTTGTGTATTTCCTATTTCTTTGTGGAAAGGATTATCTATTCAAAGAAATCTTGCTTGTCAAATTCCAGGTAAACTTGTGTAATACGTTATTATCACATGTTGAACTATCTGCTATTTTCTAATCTTAGTCTCATGTGACAGTTAATCGTACAACAGTATTTAAAAAAGTGGAGTACCTGCTTGTGCAAAGACCTGCACACCTAAAATGAGAAAAAACATACAATGATCAGTATTGCTGACAGCAATAATTCTGCACTGCAATTACCAGTGCTATTTTTACTTGCTGTTTATTTGCAAATAATAATAATAATAATAATAATAATAATAATAATAATAATAATAATAATAATAATAATAAACAAATACTGCATTAATGCAATCATAAAGAAATTGACTCCATAAGTTATTAAAACTAAACTGAAACTACTGCCCAGCCTTTTCATGCAGTGTTTGCATGTTTTTCTAAAGAAAAAAGAAACATAGCTTGAGGCAAAAAGAATAAGAAATGCATTTGAATCCTTGATTTACCCAATTTCTCTTTGAAGTGAGAAATGCCCCTTACCTGTATAGACAGACACTGAAACAGCTGTGCTCCGACTCCCATCGGCCTGTACTGTGGTTACACTGAAGATGTACCAGCTTCCTGGCATCAGGTTAGAGATGACAGTGGAATTGGAAGCTGTGTTGATGGTTCCACTGAAACCCCTGAAGTAGCTGGAGTAGGTTATGTCAAAGGTATACTGGATTCCATCCATACCGGGAGGTCTGTCCCAGCTTAGAGAAACTGAGCCGTTGCCCACAGAGTCTATTCTTATGTTTCCAGGTGGATAAGGACCTTTAAAAGATGATTGTGCATGTTAGTCAGGGATGTCACTAGGTTTGCTCCCTACCTAATCATCTCAACTGCTACATGTCATCTAATAGTTTGCAATCAGCTATCTGATATTGTGGCAGGGCATTAGCTCTGCATCTGTAAATAGTGTGTGTGGATTAATGTAAGGTATGCAGGTATGGGGTTAAACCTGCCGCTGGCAGCAATCACAGGTATGGCCATTCCCCAATCAGGTAATTTTTGCTAAGTTGGGAGTGGTTCCGTTTGGTAAAGGTGTTTGAGGTGGCGAGTTGGTAAACTGTGTGTGCAGTGTAATTGCTGTACTACATAGAGAAGGCAAATGCACAGCCTGACAACAGTGTTTTGTGTGCAGTAGTGTCTTGTGTAAACCTTTTGTTTTGCCACCATGCCTGTTTGTTTGCTCGAGTGTTTTGTTGGTCTATTAAACGTGTGTATATGCACTTAAACTGAAGCTTCCGCTGAGTCTTTTTTCTGAAGCTATCGTGCTATAATGCTCACATATTACATTTTACTTACACGTGAAGTGCTGTGCAATCCTCGTGCTTACTATACGCGGCATTGCACATACTCTATTATCTTTTGTCTTCAGCATTGGTAACCATTAATGTATAGACATTGCCTCAGGTGACTGTCTGTAATAGCAAAGCTGCCGATAGGCTTGTGTAAGCTGGCCCCCTTCTCCGAGTTTACTATAGGCAGCGCGCAGACACTCTATTACTCTTTTGTTACATGGATTGGTATAATTGAGTTATGACTGTATTTACTATATATTACTTTATTAGAAGCTTCACACTTTGCTTTGGCATCGCGTTTTTGTTTAACCTAGTGGTCTCCGTCTTCTTCTAATTATTTATAATTATTTATATATTATTATATATTATTTATACTGTGTGTTTTTGGGTTGTATCTATTATTTTTCAGATATATATACACATTGTTTAGGACGCGCGTCGTTGGCCTAGGCCACGCGCATAGTGCAGCCTCGGTCTTGCGTGACCAGATCGTGTGTGTGTGTGTGTGTGTGTGTGTGTGTGTGTGGAGTCTGCTTTGCAGCCCGCTATTATCTTCCACTGCTGTGTGTTCCCCACCGTGTGGTAGCTGTACGGTTTGCCCTACAGCCCATCTACAGTACACCAAGCATTTGCTGCAGCGTTCCAGAATAATAAAAAAAAACAAACAAATAAAAACAATCCCTTTCACCAGAAAAAGAAGACGACCACCAAGCACATTTTCCCCAGCACCAAGGTAAGTATATAAACACCATATAAACACTGTACCAGCACTAGCGTCTCCGCTCTGCAGGTCAGCTGATGCTTAGGCGTGCTAGCGTCTCCATGCTTGGTACTCGCTCTGCGGGGTGTAAGCGATTCGGCGCTTGGTGTAGCGCTTCCGCGCTTGGGGCTCGGTGCTCAACGTCGACGTTCGACGCTCGGCGCTTCGATGCCATGTACTTGGCGCTCGGCGCCTCGACGCTATACGCTCTGCGATTCGACGCTTGCCGTTTTGACGCCACGACGCTCGACGCTCGGCGCATCGATGCCACGTACTCGACACTCGGCGCATCGACGCTACGCGCTTGACGCTCGGCGTATTTACGCTTGACGCTAAATGCTTGATGCTAAATGCTCGACGCATCGGCGTTCCCCGCTCGTTGCTTGACGTTTTTGATCGGAGCTCAGTCGATGTTTACTGTGCCATGTTCGCCCAAAATGTCGTGCTTTCACCGCTGTACGTCCTGTTAGGCAAAGCTGCCTGCCAGTGACCCACATGATGAGTGTGTGGCATGCCTCGGGCCGGAGCACGCCGCATCTGCGCTGGCGGATAGGGCTTTTTGCCAGTCTTGCGCTGGTTTCCAGACTCGCGCCCTTAGGCAAAGGGCCAAGAAGTCAGTGGGTGGGCACTCCCCTTCATCGGGCTCTTCCCACACCATCTCAGCCACGCCATCATTCACGGCGATGCCGCCAGGGAGACTGCAGCTCTCCATGAGTCCAGCCTCCCAGACTACAGCTGGTCAGAGGTCCCCCACTGGACGCACTCGGGCTAGCAGCCCCTCCCCTTCTAGGGCATGCCCTCGTCGGGAGTCTAGATCGTGCTCTAGATCGCCTCGGCGTAGGGGACGTTCTCGTTCCCCTCAGCGAGACAGGCGACACAGGGATAGATCCGAGGTGGCAGAGCTAACCTCCAAAATGTCCCAATTTATGGAGGTCATGATGGGACAGCAGTCCCTGCTTATGTCCCTGGCTACAGCAGAACCTCGAGCCCCAGAGCAGCCCGCTGGGCCCGTCTCCAGCCAACCAACAGCCCCCCCCGAACCTCCATTGGCTAGTTCCCTCCCAATGCAGTCGCAGAAGGACTGGGATATTGACGCCGTCTCCAGAAATGCTTCTGACATCCTGGAAGGGGACAGTGTAGAGACTGAGGTAGCCTCCCACCACTCAGACCAGGATGTTGAGTCTGAGCTGATGGACACTGATGACCCTATGTGGTCTGTGGTTGACAGAGCAACCCGCCACTTGGGCATCGATTGGCCCCAGACAGAGCTTCCCTGGCGATCTCTGTTCGAGTCGCCTTCGGCCCAGTCCCATCAGTCCAGGATGCTCCTGGCATTCCAGGACTTCATCAAGTAAGTGCAGTCTACCTGGGGGGCTCCGGCCTCTGCTCCTGCGACGTCTCGCAAGGCTTCGGCCTTTACTATGCAGGGGGCCTTTCCACCTGTGGACGTTGCGTTCGCCACGTTGGTAAAGACGCCGACACTGTCTGGGCTTATCAAAGACCCAGCGTGTCCTAACAAGCAGTGCAGGACCACAGAAATACACCTTAAAAAAGGGTACTCTGCGGCCACGGAGGCAGTCAGGCTGTCTAATATAGCCAGTCTACTGACGGTGTACCAGGCGGCACTAATAAGGGAATTACCTGAGTGCCCTTCTGCGGCCCTCAGAGGCAAGCTGGGTACTGTCAGCCAGCTGTTGATAAGGCTGGCTCAGTTAAACGCGCGGGCGCAAGGCAGGAGCATTTCTTCCATGGTGGTGGCCAGAAGACAGCTCTGGCTCTCGCAGGCGAGAGTGCAGGAGCCTGATAAGGCCCCCTTGCTGGACGCTCCAATCACTCCCGGACACACTTTTGGTCCGGCAGTGGAAGAGATGCTGTAACACTCCGCCAAGGCTCGGGAGGCGTCACAGCAAATGGCCAAAATGTGGCCAAGCAAGCAGTTCCAGCCGAAGCGGCCTCAGGAACAGCCTTGGCGTAAGACGCCACCACAGCAACAGTCACAACCTCGGGGTAGCAGGACTTCCCTCGCAGGTCCATCAGCATGCAGCCAGCCTGGTTTTTCAAGACCACGGCGTGTGGAATGGTGCCCTAGAGGTGGTGGCAAGTCGTGTCCTCGTGGCGCTAGCCAGGCCCCTTGTGAGCGAGCCCAACCAAAGCAGCCCCGAGATATCCAGGCAGCTATTAGCTCACCCCTACACCGTTCCACAGATCCAGTTCTGGCAACAGTGCGCCAACGACATCTGGGTGCACAAGACCATCTCCACCGGGTACACCCTTCAGTTCCGGTTAAAGCCTCCCCCCTTCAGGGGGGTGGTTGTAACTGCAGTGAAGGACTCTGTTCAGTCCTCAGCCCTGAATGCGGAGATACAGGCACTGCTCAGGAAGCGTGCCATTCAACAAGTAGGCCCTGCACTGATCGACCAGGGGTTCTATTCAAAGTACTTCCTAGTGCACAAAAAGGACGACGGGTTCCGCCCTATTTTAGATCTGCGAGCACTGAACAGATACCTACGGCGGTTATCGTTCAGGATGCTTACGCACAGGCACATTATCCAGTCAGTTCGGGAGGGCGACTGGTTTACCACCGTGGACCTGACAGATGCGTACTTTCATATTCCCATCTGCCCGGGTCACAGGAAGTATCTGCGTTTCGCATTCCACAGCAGGGTGTACGGGTTTTGTGTTCTCCCATTCGGTCTGTCTCTAGCTCCTCGAACCTTTTCCAAATGTATGGATGCCATTTTAGATCCTTTGCGGGCTCAAGGTGTCCGACTGCTAAACTATCTGGACGACTGGCTCGTCTGCGCGCAGTCCAAGGAGCAGCTGGCACAGCACACAGTGATGATTACGAACCATTTTCAACGGCTGGGTCTGAAGGTCAATTCAGAGAAGAGCCGCCTCATGCCAAGCCAACAGACTTAGTTTGTGGGGTTGCGTCTGGACTCAGTGTCCATGGAAATGACCCTGTTGACAGAAAGAGTTGCCTCGCTGGAACGATGTCTCTCCCTGTTCAGGTTGAGAGAAACAATCAGCATGGAGCTGTGTCAGCACATGCTTGGGCTAATGGCTGCCGCCTCACAAGCCCTTCCCTTGGGTTTATTACACCAGAGACCTCTACAGGCCTAGTTCAATGCCTTCGTGTTACATCCGTGGAGAGACAAACATTGCAGGTTGACGGTATCCCGGACCTGCTGGGAAGCACTGCGCTGGTGGAAAGTTCCGGCAAACATCCGGCAGGGCATTCAGATGGGTCCCATCTTCAGGAGGGAAGTGGTTATGACCGACGCTTCCAACCAGGGTTGGGGAGCAGTCTGGAACGGCTCAGGGACCCGTGGAGTGTGGTCAGGACCCTGGAGGTCAGCCCACATCAATGCTCTAGAACTCAGAGCAGTGGACCTCGCCCTTAGGCACTTCTTGCCAGTGCATTTGGGCAAGCACGTGTTGGTGCGGTCAGAAAACAACACCACAGTTGTGGCGTATATCAACCTCTAGGGTGGCCTGCGGTCCCCCCGCCTTCACCGAATGGTAGCACGGCTGTTGCTATGGGCACAGCCACGCTTGACCTCTCTGCACGCGGTTCACCTACCGAGCAGAGTCAATTACGCAGCGGACCTCCTATCCAGAGGAGGCCCTCTTGCAGGAGAATGGCGTCTCCACCCTCAGGTGGTAGAGCGCATCTGGGAATGGTTTGGCAGAGCGCAGACCACGCGCTGCCCCCTGTGGTTCTCGGTGAGGGATCCCGACAGCCCCCTAGGAGTCAACGCACTGGCTCACGATTGGCCGCCAGTCCTCCTATATGCATTTCCACCGACTCTGATGCTCCCCACCCTCTTAGAGAAGGTCAGGGTAGAGCGAGCGACAGTGATTCTGATCGCTCCTCGGTGGCCTCGGAGAGTATGGTTCCTGAGCGTGGTGCAGTTACTGCATGGTCAACCGCGGGAGTTTCCCCCGCGAGCAGACCTATTGTCTCAGGCCGAAGGTCGGCTTTGGCACCCGAACCCCAAGCTCATGCAGCTATGGGCTTGGCCCCTGAGCGGGAGCGCCTGTCAGCCTTAGGGCTTTCGACAGCAGTGATCTCGACCATTCAGAGCGCCAGAGCGCCCTCTACCAGGTCGCAGTACACGTACAAATGGCAGTTGTTCCAAGATTGGTGTCTGGCGGGGGGCCAGGACCCAATATCTTGTCCTATGGCAGTAATATTACAGTTTCTGCAGAAACTGTTAGATGAAGGGAAATCCCCCTCTACACTTAAAGTGTATTTAGCCGCCATATCAGCCTGCCATGTACGCATTGACGGGTTATCACCGGGTTGCCATTTTTTGGCATCTCAGTTCCTTAAAGGCGCAAGACTCTTGCGACCTCCAAGAGTGACCAACCAAGCCCTTACCAAGGCACCGTTCGAGCCTCTCCACTCAGTGGATATGAAGCTCATGTTTATGAAAACCGCATTTTTGCAGTCAGTACTGTCAGCAAAACACGTCAGTGCACCCTTCATGTACCTGCTTCAAAGGAAACAGTTCTAAGGTATCCATGCGTACAAATCCAGCGTTTCTGCCAAAGGTTATAGCCCCGTTCCATATGAACCAGCCGGTTGAGTTGATGGCGTTCCATCCTCCTCCCTTTTCCTCTCCGGAGGAACAACGGTTACACATGCTCTACCCTGTGCGGGCATTGAGGTGTTATATTGACCGTACAAAGACCGTGAGGCAAACAGAACAACTGTTCATATGCCATGGTTCTAAGACGTTGGGTCAGCCATTGTCAAAACAACGCCTTTCCCACTGGATAGTGGATGCTATTAAATTAGCCTATGAGTCTGCAGGCCTTCCACCGCCAGGGCAGTTGAAGGTGCATTCCACTAGGGGTATGGCAGATGCAACCCCGGTTCCCTGAAAGAGAAAATAACCATTAACCCCCGAGGTCGCTCCGGAAGCCTTCTCGGCCCGAAGAGCAAAAGAGGAAGAGATTCTCTGCGCACTGTGCATAGTAAGCTCCCAGGGGGGAGGGCTTACACGGCAGCTCGCAAAGAGGCCTATCGCCAGCTTTGCTATAAAGCTTAGCCAATCCATACTACCTGACAGCAATGTCGCATACGTTAATGGTTATTTTCTCTTTCAGGGAACCGGGGTTGCATCCGCAACCTATCGATTTTATACATAAACATCAACATTAAAACACTAGATTCAACATAAAACACTAATAAACATTAAGGGACGGGCCACTTCGCCACACCCTGCTTTCTGCATTCAGATCAATTGGCTTTACACATACTGTAAGCATACATTGCACTTTTGTATTTCCTATTTCTTTGTGGAAAGGATGATCTATTCAAACACATCTTGCTTGTCAAATTCCAGGTAAACGTGTGTAATACGTTATTATCACACGTTGAACTGTCTACTATTTATTTAATCTGAGTCTCATGTGACAGACAGCTAATCATACAACATTATTTAAAAAAAGACAGTACCTGCTTGTGCTAAGACCTGCACACCAAAAACAACAACACCACCAAAAAAACAATGATCAGTATTGCTTAGAGCAATAATTCTGCACTGGAATTACCAATGCAATTTTTACTTGCTGATTATTTGCAAAAAAATAAATAAAATAAAAAAATAAATACTGCATTAATGCAATCATAAAGAAATTGACTGAATAATTTGTTTAAACTAAATTGAAACTACTGCCCAGCCTTTTCATGCAGTGTTTGCATGTTTTTCCAAGGAAAAGAAACACAGCTTGTGGCAAGAAAAAAAGAAATGCATTTGAATCCTTGATTTACCCAATTTCTCTTTGAAGTGAGAAATGCCCCTTACCTGTATAGACAGACACTGAAACAGCAGTGCTCTGACTCCCATCGGCCTGTACTGTGGTTACACTGAAGAAGTACCAGCTTCCTGGCATCAGGTTAGAGATGACAGTGAAATTGGAAGCTGTATTGATGGTTCCAATGTACCCCGTAATGGAGCTGTAGTAGGTTATGTCAAAGGTATACTGGATTCCATCCATACCGGGAGGTCTGCCCCAGCTTAGAGAAACTGAGTCGTTGCCCACAGAGTCTATTCTTATGTTTCCAGGTGGATAAGGACCTTTAAAAGAGGAATGTGCATGTTAGTCAGGGATGTCACTAGGTTTGCTCCCTACCTAATCATCTCAATTGCTACATGTCATCTAATAGTGTGCAATCAGCTATCTGGTATTGTGGCAGGGCATTAGCTCTGCGTCTGTAAATAGTGTGTGTTGATTAATGTAAGGTTGGCAGGTATGGGGTTAATTCTGCCGCTACCAGCAATCACAGGTATGGCCATTGCCCAGTTAAGTACTTTATACTATGTGGGGAGTGGCCACATTTGGTAAAGGTGTTTTAGGTGGCGAGTTGGTAAACTGTGTGTGCAATGTAATTGCTGTACTGGTCAGTGAAGGCAAATGCTCAGCCTGACAGCAGTGTTTTGTGCGTAGCAGTGTCTTGTGTACGTACACCTTCCAGTTTGGTCACCATACCTGTGTGTTTGCTCGAGTGTTTTGTTTGTCTATTAAAAGTGTGTATATGTGCTTAAACTGAAGCTTTTGCTTCAGTTTAAAGTGTTGCCACAGTTTACATGATCTTTCCTCATACTAATAATAATAATAATAATAATAATAATAATAATAATAAGAATAATAATAATAATAATTTCATTCTAAGTTCCTCATAAGAAGGATTTTTTGTATAATATCCTTTACGGTGAGACCGGAAGTCAAGCTAATTACTGTATTTCAAAACCCTTATCAGTTACTAATGGAAGTTATTAGTAATCTGTTATTATTTATAATATATACTGTAAATATATTATAAAATCACACTGTTTCTTCTTCACTTCTGACTATTTACCCAGTACACATGTTGGGCATTATCTCAATGAAAGTGTCTCTTTCTCATTCGATTACAGACACTGTGAAGATTTAGCTTTTACGAAAGTGTTAAAACAGCAGCTTCCAGCAGTTTTTGGCTTGCAGGGGAGGGTGACGTATGTACAACGTATTCAATTAAAGTTACATTTTAGATTTGAATTAGCATTATGTGTTGGGAATGCTACATATTAAAGACATTATGAGACTTCCTTGGGGTTAACTGTGTCTCCATTGGCAGAGCCAAAAAGGGTAAAAGTGAGTCCCTGAAATATAAAAAGCACATTCCCAAATAAAACTTCCAACACATTGAACAATAGTAAGAACAGCGCTTATTTGGAGAGGAGTAAAATGAGAGTGTGATGTGTTTTCTCAGAGGTCTTGTTGTATTCTTGAATAAGTATGTCAGTGAAATACAGAGTCTGCAAAATGTTTCTTGGGTATATATATCCAAACATGCTGATTCTGATACTCTCATGATTTGAACAAGTTAACTGCTTCACTGTGAAGCTGGAGCTTTAGTTGACTACATAAGTTTGCACAGACACATGCTCCTGTTTTCTGCATTCAGTTCAATTGGCTTTATACATACTGTGTGCACACTTTGCACTTGTGTATTTCCTGTTTCTTTGTGGAAAGGATTATCTATTCAAAGAAATCTTGCTTGTCAAATTCCAGGTAAACTTGTGTAATACGTTATTATCACATGTTGAACTATCTGCTATTTTCTTATCTTAGTCTCATGTGACAGTTAATCATACAACAGTATTTAAAAAAGTGGAGTACCTGCTTGTGCAAAGACCTGCACACCTAAAATGAGAAAAAACAAACAATGATCAGTAAAGCTGAGAGCAACAATTCTGCTCTGGAATTAGCAATACAATTTTTACGTGCTGTTTATTTGCAAAAAATAATAATAATAAATACTCCATTAAGGAAATCATAAAGAAATTGACTCAAAATCTTATTAAAACTAAATTGAAACTACTGCCCAGCCTTTTCATGCAGTGTTTGCATGTTTTTCTAAAGAAAAGAAACATTGCTTGTGGCAAAAACAAAAAGAAATGCATTTTAATCCTTGATTTAGCCAATTTGTCTTTGAAGTGAGAAATGCCCTTACTTGTATAGACAGACACTGAAACAGCTGTGCTCCGACTCCCATCAGCCTGTACTGTGGTTACACTGAAGATGTACCAGCTTCCTGGCATCAGGTTAGAGATGACAGTGGAATTGGAAGCTGTGTTGATGGTTCCACTGAAACCCCTGAAGTAGCTGGAGTAGGTTATGTTAAAGGTATACTGGATTGCATCCATACCGGGAGGTCTGCCCCAGCTTAGAGAAACTGAGTCGTTGCCCACAGAGTCTATTCTTATGTTTCCAGGTGGATAAGGACCTTTAAAAGAGGATTGTGCATGTTAGTCAGGGATGTCACTAGGTTTGCTCCCTACCTAATCATCTCAACTGCTACATGGCATCTAATAGTTTGTCATTAGCTATCTGATATTGTGGCAGGGCATTAGCTCTGTGGATATAAATAGTGTGTGTGGGGGATTATAAGGATGGCAGGTATGGGGTTATATCTGCCGCTGCCAGCTATCACAGGTCTGGCCATTGCTCAGGTAATTTATGCTAAGTGGGGAGTGGCCACATTTGGTAAAGGTGTTTTAGGTGGCGAGTTGGTAAACTGTGTGCAGTGTAATTGCTTTACTGGTCAGTGAAGGCAAATGACTAGCCTGACAACAATGTTTTATGCGCAGTTGTGTCTTGTGTACACCTTCCATTTTGGTCACCATGCCTGTGTGTTTGCTCGAGTGTTTTGTTTGTCTATTAAAAGTGTATATATGTGCTTAAACTGAAGCTTTTGCTTCAGTTTAAAGTGTTGCCACAGTTTACATGATCTTTCCTCATACTAATAATAATAACAATAGTAGTAGTAATAATAATAATAATAATATTTAAGGTAGTAAAAGAAAATAAGGGTTTTTTGTATAGTATGCTTTACTGTGAGATGAAAAGTCAATCTAATTACTGTCTTTCAAAAGCCTTATTAGTTACTAATGGAAGTTATTAGTCATCTGTTATTATTTATAATATTACTGTAAATATATTATAAAATCACACTGTTTCATCTTCACTTCTGTCTATGTACCCAATATGCTTGTAGGGCTTTATTTGAATGAAAGTGTCTCTTTCTCATTCGATAAGAGAAACTGTGAAGATTTAGCTTTTACGAAAGTGTTAAAACAGCAGCTTTCATGTAGTGTTTGGCTTGCAGGGGAGGGCGAGGTATGTACAATGTATTCAATTAAAGTTACGTTTTAGATTTGGAATTAGAATTATCTATTGGAACGTTATATATTAAAGACATTATGAAACAGTTAATAATAATAATAACAATAATAAAAGTATGCCTATCTAAAAGTGAATATTGACAGTAAATGTAATTGTTTCTCTTTGAAATATTATGTCTCTTCTAGTTCTAGTTGCTTTGCTCCAGAGATATCATAGTTTTTCTATTCTGTAGGGGTTCATTCAGACTCCACAGACTCCATCAACAACTCCATTGTTTCCTTCTCCACATGGAGACTGAATAGACTCTGTGGGTTCTGACACCACTGTATGCACCTCCTATATCAACAGGGAACACCCAGCGCCCTGGATAGTTCACATTGCTGGTTGAGATGATTTGGGTAATGTTAGATTGCATGGAGCCAGGAATGTTGAAAAATTTTTTTTTGCTTTCAAATCCAGCCTGGAAGTCAGATGAAAAAGAAATAAAAAAAGATTAGTTAACCAGAACAATGTGACATTTACCTAGTAGTATGTTCCAACCCTCATATCACCAGTTGTCTTTTAAATGTACTTTGTTCATGAATTGGAAAGATCTTGTGATGAAAAACTTATCTGATGAAACCATATCTGATAAACACTGCTGACAATCCCCAGTAGTTCTTAGTGCATTTTTCTCTTTATAGATGTATAATATATGTGCCCTCCCAATGGCATTCAAGTACTGCATGACTTTGAAAAATAATTCGTATCTGTTACATCAGCACCATGTTGTGTTTCTTAATATGCCTATATTTTGTTGACCAGCACATTAATATGCTTTGAGGAATCAAATATAAGGTCTTTACCACCACATTTCGAGTTGTCACATCTATGTATCCGTAGTTCATAATAACGAAGGAATTATTTCCGTTTGTGATTAAAACAGCCTGGAATGTGTTCTTCTGCAACAACAATAACAATGCATAATAACTAATCAAAAAGGATGACAGTGGTACACTACACATGTATTACCTTTCCCTCCCCCTCTCTCATTCTTTGAATGAAATGTGTATTATCATCATGTTGCATGATCGTTATCTTAGTACAATTGTTATTTTTATCACATATTTTTCTTTCTATAGTTAGTGTTTTTTAGATATCAGTATTTACCATTCCAGTAAATTTACCGTTTCTGGGCTTGAAAAATATGGCACCTTGTCCCACGTGGCAACAAAAACCCAGGTGGCATTAAAGTCCAGAAAATGGTAATATCTGTTGATGTCTTGAGTTGCCCGCTGGAGAAGCTGTGGGTCGTTGCTTTCTCTGTAAGAAACAATTCCACTGACTCTGTTGTCCAGATCTGTCCAGAATGGTGCAATGATAGTATGGGGAGTAGGTAATGGGAATAAGTTGGGGGTAAAGGAATTGAAAGCTTCATTGAATGAAATCAAGCCATTGTTGCTGACCTAAAGGGACAAACAGATCCTAATTAGACTTTAGAACCTTTCAAAACAAGCATAAAGGGGTCTTATGACAAAGCCTGCCATTAAGCACAGACAATTTTTCTAGCATTTGTAACATCTAGTACTTTTAAACACTCAAATATTTTAACATACATACACTAATTATGTTAATTGCCTAACTCTTTCTCACTGAGAACTGAACTCTTTTATACATGTAATGTGTGGGAAGTAGCATCTATTCTTTATTAAGTAAGGACTGCATGCCAGGTCAAGATAGGCCAAAACATATGGAAGGTCTATGTTGGAGACGGGAGTAATAGTGAAGGTCCATTGAAGATGTGTGGGAATGTGAGTCAGGAGAAATAGGTGAAAGATCAACGCAAGCTGCTGCCCTCATTTGCTCAATAATTCTGCACTGCAATTACCAGTGCTAAACGTTTATTGTATTATAAATGAACGACCATTTACGCATAATGCAATCATAAAGAAATCATAAAATAATTGACTCCATAAGTTATTAAAATAAACTGAAATACTGCCCAGCCTTTTCAAGTGTTTGCAATAAATAAAAGAAACATAGCTTGAGGCAAAAAGAATAAGAAATGCATTTGAATCCTTGATTTACCCAATTTCTCTTTGAAGTGAAAAATGCCCCTTACCTGTATAGACAGACACTGAAACAGCTGTGCTCCGACTCCCATCGGCCTGTACTGTGGTTACACTGAAGATGTACCAGCTTCCTGGCATCAGGTTAGAGATGACAGTGGAATTGGAAGCTGTGTTGATGGTTCCACTTTTCAAGTAGCTGTAGTAGGTTAGTTAAAGGTATACTGATTCCATCCATACCGGGAGGTCTGTCCCAGTTTATGTTTTTAAGGACCTTTAAAAGAGGATTGAGCATGAAGAAACATAGCTTGAGGCAAAAAGAATAAGAAATGCATTTGAATCCTTGATTTACCCAATTTCTCTTTGAAGTGAAAAATGCCCCTTACCTGTATAGACAGACACTGAAACAGCTGTGCTCCGACTCCCATCGGCCTGTACTGTGGTTACACTGAAGATGTACCAGCTTCCTGGCATCAGGTTAGAGATGACAGTGGAATTGGAAGCTGTGTTGATGGTTCCACTATAACCTGTCAAGTAGCTGTAGTAGGTTATGTTAAAGGTATACTGGATTCCATCCATACCGGGAGGTCTGTCCCAGTTTAGAGAAACTGAGCCGTTGCCCACAGAGTCTATTCTTATGTTTCCAGGTGGATAAGGACCTTTAAAAGAGGATTGAGCATGTTAGTCAGGGATGTCACTAGGTTTGCTCCCTACCTAATCATCTCAATTGCTACATGTCATCTAATAGTTTGCAATCAGCTATCTGGTATTGTGGCAGGGTATTAGCTCTGCATCTGTAAATAGTGTGTGTGGATTAATGTAAGGTATGCAGGTATGGGGTTAAACCTGCCGCTGGCAGCAATCACAGGTATGGCCATTCCCCAATCAGGTAATTTTTGCTAAGTTGGGAGTGGTTCCGTTTGGTAAAGGTGTTTGAGGTGGCGAGTTGGTAAACTGTGTGTGCAGTGTAATTGCTGTACTACATAGAGAAGGCAAATGCACAGCCTGACAACAGTGTTTTGTGTGCAGTAGTGTCTTGTGTAAACCTTTTGTTTTGCCACCATGCCTGTTTGTTTGCTCGAGTGTTTTGTT
This sequence comes from Polyodon spathula, assembly GCF_017654505.1. Lineage (NCBI taxonomy): Eukaryota > Metazoa > Chordata > Actinopteri > Acipenseriformes > Polyodontidae > Polyodon > Polyodon spathula. The sequence continues at coordinate 4,497,388 of NC_054540.1, forward strand.
GGTCTATTAAACGTGTGTATATGCACTTAAACTGAAGCTTCCGCTGAGCCTTTTTTCTGAAGCTATCGTGCTATCCCCATGCTCACATATTACATTTTACCTCCACGTGAAGTGCTGTGCAATCCTCGTGCCTAAATACAAATATACATTTTAAACACTTGTGCTCGTAGCCCATATTTATATCCCATCTATTTTATACATATACACCAACATTAAAACACTAGATTCAACATAAAACACTAATAAACATTAAGGGACGGGCCACTTCGCCACACCCTGCTTTCTGCATTCAGATCAATTGGCTTTACACATACTGTAAGCATACATTGCACTTTTGTATTTCCCATTTCTTTGTGGAAAGGATTATCTATTCAAACACATCTTGCTTGTCAAATTCCAGGTAAACGTGTGTAATACGTTATTATCACCTGTTGAACTGTCTACTATTTATTTAATCTGAGTCTCATGTGACAGCTTATCATACAACAGTATTTAAAAAATGACAGTACCTGCTTATGCAAAGACCTGCACACCAAAAAACACAACAACACCAAAAAAACAATGATCAGAATTGCTTAGAGCAATAATTCTGCACTGGAATTACCAATGCAATTTTTACTTGCTGATTATTTGCAAAAAAAATTAAAATAAAATAATAATAATAATAATAATAATAATAATAATAATAATAATAATAATAATAATAATAAATACTGCATTAATGCAATCATAAAGAAATTGACTCAATAACTTATTAAAACTAAATTGAAACTACTGCCCAGCCTTTTCATGCAGTGTCTGAATGTTTTTCTAAAGAAAAGAAACATAGCTTGAGGAAAAAAGAATAAGAAATACACTTGAATCCTTGATTTACCCAATTTCTCTTTGAAGTGAGAAATGCCCCTTACCTGTATAGACAGGCACTGAAACAGCAGTGCTCCGACTCCCATCGGCCTGTACTGTGGTTACACTGAAGATGTACCAGCTTCCTGACATCAGGTTAGAGATGACAGTGGAATTGGAAGCTGTGTTGATGGTTCCACTGAAACCCGTAAAGTAGCTGTAGTAGGTTATGTTAAAGGTATACTTGATTCCATCCATACCGGGAGGTCTGTCCCAGTTTAGAGAAACTGAGCCGTTGCCCACAGAGTCTATTCTTATGTTTCCAGGTGGATAAGGACCTTTAAAAGATGATTGTGCATGTTAGTCAGGGATGTCACTAGGTTTGCTCCCTACCTAATCATCTCAACTGCTACATGTCATCTAATAGTTTGTCATTAGCTATCTGATATTGTGGCAGGGCATTAGCCCTGTGGATGTAAATAGTGTGTGTGGGGGATTATAAGGATGGCAGGTATGGGGTTATATCTGCCTCTGCCAGCTATCACAGGTCTGGCCATTGCTCAGGTAATTTATGCTAAGTGGGGAGTGGCCACATTTGGTAAAAGTGTTTTAGGTGGCGAGTTGGTAAACTGTGTGCAGTGTAATTGCTTTACTGGTCAGTGAAGGCAAATGACTAGCCTGACAACAGTGTTTTATGCGCAGTTGTGTCTTGTGTACACCTTCCATTTTGGTCACCATGTCTGTGTGTTTGCTCGAATGTTTTGTTTGTCTATTAAAAATGTATATATGTGCTTAAACTGAAGCTTTTGCTTCAGTTTAAAGTGTTGCCACAGTTTACATGATCTTTCCTCATACTAATAATAATAACAATAGTAGTAGTAATAATAATAATAATAATAATATTTAAGGTAGTAAAAGAAAATAAGGGTTTTTTGTATAGTATGCTTTACTGTGAGATGAAAAGTCAATCTAAATACTGTCTTTCAAAAGCCTTATTAGTTACTAATGGAAGTTATTAGTCATCTGTTATTATTTATAATATTACTGTAAATATATTATAAAATCACACTGTTTCATCTTCACTTCTGTCTATGTACCCAATATGCTTGTAGGGCTTTATTTGAATGAAAGTGTCTCTTTCTCATTCGATAAGAGAAACTGTGAAGATTTAGCTTTTACGAAAGTGTTAAAACAGCAGCTTTCATGTGGTGTTTGGCTTGCAGGGGAGGGCGAGGTATGTACAATGTATTCAATTAAAGTTACGTTTTAGATTTGGAATTAGAATTATCTATTGGAACGTTATATATTAAAGACATTATGAAACAGTTAATAATAATAATAACAATAATAAAAGTATGCCTATCTAAAAGTGAATATTGACAGTAAATGTAATTGTTTCTCTTTGAAATATTATGTCTCTTCTAGTTCTAGTTGCTTTGCTCCAGAGATATCATAGTTTTTCTATTCTGTAGGGATTCATTCAGACTCCACAGACTCCATCAACAACTCCATTGTTTCCTTCTCCACATGGAGACTGAATAGACTGTGGGTTCTGACACCACTGTATGCACCTCCTATATCAACAGGGAACACCCAGCGCCCTGGATAGTTCACATTGCTGGTTGAGTTGATTTGGGTAATGTTAGATTGCATGGAGCCAGGAAGGTTGAAAAATACATTTTTGCTTTCAAATCCAGCCTGGAAGTCAGATGAAAAAGACAAAACAAGATTAGTTAACCAGAACAATGTGACATTTACCTATCAGAATGTTCCAACCCTCCTATCACCAGTTGTCTTTTAAATGTATTTGGTTCATGAATTGGAAAGATCTTGTGATGAAAAACTTATCTGATGAAACCATATCTGATAAACACTGTTGACAATCCCCAGTAGTTCTTAGTGCATTTTTCTCTTTATAGATGTATAATATATGTGCCCTCCCAATGGCATTCAAGTACTGCATGACTTTGAAAAATAATTCGTATCTGTTACATCAGCACCATGTTGTGTTTCTTAATATGCCTATATTTTGTTGACCAGCACATTAATATGCTTTGAGGAATCAAATATAAGGTCTTTACCACCACATTTCGAGTTGTCACATCTATGTATCCGTAGTTCATAATAACGAAGGAATTATTTCCGTTTGTGATTAAAACAGCCTGGAATGTGTTCTTCTGCAACAACAATAACAATGCATAATAACTAATCAAAAAGGATGACAGTGGTACACTACACATGTATTACCTTTCCCTCCCCCTCTCTCATTCTTTGAATGAAATGTGTATTATCATCATGTTGCATGATCGTTATCTTAGTACAATTGTTATTTTTATCACATATTTTTCTTTCTATAGTTAGTGTTTTTTAGATATCAGTATTTACCATTCCAGTAAATTTACCGTTTCTGGGCTTGAAAAATATGGCACCTTGTCCCACGTGGCAACAAAAACCCAGGTGGCATTAAAGTCCAGAAAATGGTAATATCTGTTGATGTCTTGAGTTGCCCGCTGGAGAAGCTGTGGGTCGTTGCTTTCTCTGTAAGAAACAATTCCACTGACTCTGTTGTCCAGATCTGTCCAGAATGGTGCAATGATAGTATGGGGAGTAGGTAATGGGAATAAGTTGGGGGTAAAGGAATTGAAAGCTTCATTGAATGAAATCAAGCCATTGTTGCTGACCTAAAGGGACAAACAGATCCTAATTAGACTTTAGAAAATTCTAAATCAATCAATTCAACCAGAAGTTTGAAAAGGACTCAAGTCGACATGAGCTTTTTTTTGTCTTACGACAAAGCCTGCCATTAAGCACAGACAATTTTTTATAGCATTTGTAACATCTAGTACTTTTAAACACTCAAATATTTGAATATACTTACACTAATTATGTTAATTACCTAACTTTCTCACTGAGAACTGAACTCTTTTATACATGTAATGTGTGGGAAGTAGAATGTAGAAGTATATTGAATGCACTTCTATAGAGACTCATAATAACGTGCTGTGATTCAGACTCAATTTTATTGTTGTGCTTTCCTACTTCATCCTGCACCTTCGGCACCTATTCTGACATCATTAAAAGGTGCAGCCACCCTACTCCTGGTACCATAATCTTACACATTGAATGTGTATTATGACTGATACACAGGACTATACCTACTGTAATCCTTTGAATTTAAGACGCCCTCGAATTTAAGACTCAGCCCAAATTTACCACCCTCAAATTGAGGACAAAAAAAAACATCAAATAAATATGCATTTACAAAGATACAACCTAAACTACACTGTTTAAAACCAATACAAAATAGTGTTGTTGTAGATTAATCACAGAGCTTATTTATTATGCTGTGCACTGTGTAATACTTAAGATGGTATCTCTGTCATACACATACCACCACCCACTCACGGCATCACACATCCTGGCAACAGCAAGCACGACTCAACACTCCACCGCATCAGGAAACATGTAACCCAGCAACCACAACAGCACTGAACATTGCTTGGCATGTAGAAAAATATGGGGGTCTGTGGCAGAGCAAAGCTCTGCCCTTTAAATTGGCAGGGATGGGGTTAACTTCCCCTACCTGCCTGGGTTTATTATGTTCAGGTGGCTGGGGTTGATTAGTTGATTAGGTTGATTAACGATCAATCAGCGCCCAGCCACCTGATATAAAAGGAGGCCTCTGCTTCTCATTTGGGGAGAGGGAGCTGAGGAAGCAGGTTGGTGTTTGTTTTGTGGTTTTTGAATTTTCTAAATCCAGTGAAGGCATTGCCCAGCCTGGAAACTTTATTTTTGTGAGTTTTGTTTTTGCTTTATTTGTGTTTGAGTATCTGTTATTTTGCCCTTGTGCACTTTATTTTTGTTTATTTATAATAAAATAGTTATTTTTTTTTAACTGCAGTCTGTCTCTGGGCCTCTATCCACTCGCCAGCCTGCCACAGGGTCTGATCAGCATTTTCTTAGTAGTGCCACGTTACTGCTTGTGTATTTGGGCGGATGCCTTTGTTGTCTTTGCTTGGCAGTCAGTCACGTTGCTGCTTGTGTACTCGGGTTGTCACATCTTTTGTTGGTGATTTTAATACACTCATCACTATACGGTACCCTAATTTAAGACACATACTATTTTTGAGAAGCAAAAAATGGTTAAAGTGTGACAAATTCGAAGGAATACGAGAATAAAAATATATAAAATGTGAATTTAAATGATAGAAATCAATTAGAATGCTGTATAGTTAACTCCATAATTAGGATGAGTTGGTGAAAATGTCACTGTTCATAAAATTGTTTAAATTATAACACTCCCAATCAAGAGACCTCCAGAAATGAAGCGGGCCAGCATGTTTCTGTGTGATTTGCATTCAACCAGTGCTGTACTGTAGAAATCAGGGCATACGGACAAATGTTTCTCTAAGACGAGAATGTACTATTGTTAAAACCATGGATCTGCCTTGAAGTGATGTTGTTATATCTTTTGGATATCATTGATAAAGCATGTATTGAGTGGGAAGTTATATAGTGTTACAAGTTTACTTTGGATATTTATATTGTTGAACATCTGGGCAGTGAACACACACACACCGTGCAGAACTTACATAAAGCCTAAACATGCATGCACACACACACACACACACACATCATGCAGTTCTTACATAAAGCTTGTTGTATGTTCCTCCAGATAGTGGAATACTCAGTGATCCACCATCATCTTCCTTGGGGTTAACTGTGTCTCCATTGGCAGAGCCAAAAGGGTAGAAGTGATTCCCTGAAATATAAAAAGCACATTCCCAAATAAAACTTCCACCATATTGAACAATAGTAAGAACAGCGCTTATTTGGAGAGGAGTAAAATGAGAGTGTGATGTGTTTTCTCAGAGGTCTTGTTGTATTCTTTAATAAGCATGTCAGTAAATACAGGGTGTGCAAAAAGTTTCTTGGGTATATATATCCAAACATGGTGATTCTGATACTCTCGTGATCTGAACAAGTTAACTGCTTCACTGTGAAGCTGGAGCTTTAGTTGACTACATAAGTTTACACGGACACATGCCCCTGTTTTCTGCATTCAGTTCAATTGGCTTTATACATACTGTGTGCACACTTTGCACTTGTGTATTTCCTATTTCTTTGTGGAAAGGATTATCTATTCAAAGAAATCTTGCTTGTCAAATTCCAGGTAAACTTGTGTAATACGTTATTATCACATGTTGAACTATCTGCTATTTTCTAATCTTAGTCTCATGTGACAGTTTATCGTACAACAGTATTTAAAAAAGTGGAGTACCTGCTTGTGCAAAGACCTGCACACCTAAAATGAGAAAAAACAATGATCAGTATTGCTTAGAGCAATAGTTCTGCACTGCAATTACCAATGCAATTTTTACTTGTGTTTATTTGCAAATAATAATAATAATAATGATAACAATAATAATAATAATAATTACAGACTGCATTAATGCAATCATAAAGAAATTGACTCAATGACTTATTTAAACTAAATTTAAACTACTGCCCAGATTTTTCATGCAGTGTTTACATTTTTATCTAAAGAAAGGAAACACAGTTTGTGGCAAAAACAATCAGAAATGCATTTGAATCCTTGATTTTGCCAATTCCTCTTTGAAGTGAGATTTGCTGCGTATACATGTTTTTTTTTCATTAAAATGTTCCATTTTAACGTATTCCCTCTTTAAAATCAACAGAAGTGGAGTAATTACATTGAGCTGAGGCTGTAAAACAGGGAGAGGAGGTTGTCAACTTACCCCAACTAAGCAGCACCACACTAATGATTAGGTTACCATACATACTGAACTTTACTTAACAATCCTAGAAAAAAATAAACAAGAAAAGCAATAATTCAGCATCTTTTCAGGAAAGTGGTCAGTTTCAATGTTAGTCACTTGGAACATGCAACATCTTGTCTAGGGGAGGGTACAATACATATCTGGGATGCATGATAAGGCAGACTGATCACTGAGACACATTGTGAATTCCTTTTATACACCAGGCATCTTCTACTAGTTTAATGGTTTGATGGATTTATACTGCATTTATGTTTTAAAGGGAAGAGTTTGGTAAAATGTTTAATAAACAGATAGTAAAGACGAAACAGCGGTTTTATTCTTATACAATGTATGCATCATATGCATCTTACATTGATTTCTGCATAAGAACAGAAGCCAGGAGAACCAAGACACCTGCCTTTAATTTATGCAGCACCACTTATCTTTTTCAATCTTTATTTTATATAGCGCCTTTCATAGCTGACTACCATCACAATGCACTTTACAAGATAGTGAGGAACAATGCATAATGCAATAAATCCAGTGAATACAGGGCATATACAAACAGTAAAAAACAGTAAAAAAATACATTAAATACAGGCATATTACATTAAAGGCAAGGCTAGGATGTGAATTCTAAACACTGTGGATGATTGTGCCATTGTAACAGAAATATAAGGAGTTCTGGTTGTAAATCTCCCTCCCAACCTGGAAGGGCGCCAAGTAGCAAAAGGGGAAGTCTTTGGACAGGCTGGCTTGACAGTTCATTTCCAGGGTCGGGAAGTCGGTCAGCCTGGAAAAAAGCGACTCTGTTGCAGGAACATATTGACCCAAAAGGTAAACGATGTAGCAGCTGCAGGCAATAGAGACAGCTGCAATTGTTTACCAAGGGGTCATGCATGATAGCATAAAGGGGACGGAGAATCGTAAATCTTATCCTTCGCTTGGTTCAGAAATGGAAGGACTGGGAAAGTTTCAAAATAAAAAGACAGAAAGGAGTTTGAGTTTTGTTTTGTAACCCGACTCTGGTCACTCTGAGCTACCAGAGTAAAACAAGCAATATTTAGAACGTATTTACTTGTCTGAGTAGCTGATATTGACTTGGTTTACAGTAATATGCATACAAAGATCTTGGTTCCCAGTGGCTGGTGTTGAGCTGACTGGTACTGTAATATTCTATATGCAAATATCTTCAAGAATGAAGATTGAATTAAATATCTGCCCTTTTTTTCTGTTTACAGCAGTAATATGCAGCGATATTTAAACAGGTAAATACACTCACAACTCCAATGAAACAAAGAGTTGATTGTTCATGAGGAAAAAATAAATAAAATAGACCCAACTTAATGTCAAAGAGCACTATTGCATTTAATACTTAAATATCTGGCAGAGTTCTTATATATTACAAACACTTCAAAACAACCCCAGATTCCCCTAAATTAAACAATAACATACAAACACAACTGTGGCAGGCTGGCGAGTGAATAGAGGCCCAGAGACAGTCTGCAGTTCAAAAAAATACTAGTTTTATTATAAATAAACAAAAATAAAGGTGCACAAGGGCAAAATAATAGATACTTAAACACAAATAAAGCAAAAACAAAACTCACAAAAATAAAGGTTTCCAGGCTGGGCAATGGCTTCACTGGTACCAACACCAACACCAACACCAACACCAACACCAACACCAACACCAACACCAACACCAACACCAACACCAACACCAACACCAACACCAACACCAACACCAACACCAACACCAACACCACCAACACCAACACCAACACCAACACCAACACCAACACCAACACCAACACCAACACCAACCTACTTCCTCAGCTCCCTCATCCCAAATGAGAAGCAGAGGCCTCCTTTTATGTCAGGTGGCTGGGCGCTGATTGATCGTTAATTAATCAAATCAACTAATCAACCCCAACCACCTGAACATAATAAACCCAGGCAGGTAGGGGAAATTAACCCCATCCCTGCCAATTTAAAAAGGGCGGAGCTTTGCTCTGCCACAACAACACATTACATACCATATAACATTCAGAAAGAAAACAAAAGCAAGTCCAATGCAATGCAAACTCGTGTAGACTTCATTCCTTTTGTTCTATATGGAGCTAGCATAACTCTTTGGGGCCCATTCTGTCATTTTATTATTTATTTTCCGTTGGTGCACGTTAACATTAACCAACTGCTTTCACTCACCTCGTGGTATTTTCTTTTTCAGTCACAAGGAGGACTTTTTTTTGTTTTATTTATTTATTTGCTACTCACAAGTTTCCTTCGTAGATGTTGTGGATAAGAGCATACAGAAGACAAGGGGTTCCGAAAAAAAAAAAATGCACAGGCAGGTTGCAGAAAACAACGTCTGTACAATGCTTCCAGCACACACATGCCTCTTTAGAGTATGCGCCAGTAACTGGAATTACACTAGTCAGGCTGTCACGCGAGCTCACTTGACTTGCTTCAGTCCTACCTGGTAATTAATTCCATTTAAGCCAGTCAAGACATTAGTCTAAATAAAATTAACCGGCGTTTGCAATTCTAACTCTTACTGTTGAAGCTATACTGAAACGCAAATGTTTTTTTTTTCCTTAACACACTGAATCGTCTTCATAAAATCTAGGGCCATCAGCATCGTCTCCCTTGTTTTATTTCTTTCTCCCTCACAGACACAACGTCCGCCCAACGTAAAACCAAGAGAAAAAGAGACAAAGACCCCCCCCTTTCCGGGCGGAGCTTATCCTTATAATAGCGTCTATTAAAGGTGGGATGTGCAGCCGATTCTCCTTCCTGATTGGTGCTCTGTATTGATTGACACTCTGCAGTGTAAAGTTCAATCCCCTTCTGCGCGAAATTGCATTATGGGGCGAGTAGTTTTTTTTCTAATGCAGTCAATAATAACAGAGGCCAACAATCGTCGATTTTTAAAGGTGCCTACAGTTTGTTTTGTCGCTGTTAGTAATTGTCGTTTGTTTTTGTAAATTCACTAGACGGCTAACACTTCTCTGGACTGTCGCCTTGGCTAGCACTACCCGGAACAACATTACACCATAGTCACGATTTTATAATTTATCATCATTTCCCTCCGTGCTTTACACATTGGCATGTATTGCTGGAGGTTTATTGTTTGGTCACCAGACCGGGAATACAAAATAAAGAAACCTTTCCTAAACTGGATTATAATTGTCTGCCTGTGATTATTCCTGCACCTGTTCACTATCAGCATCCACTTTGCCACACGTGGTGTCAGAACTGGGAGATGGATCGCAACTCACTAGCAGAGCTGCTGGAGGAGCTGGATAGCAGACGGGACACAGAGGAGAAAAGGAGAGAGGAGCATTACACTGCGCTCATTGAATGGTAGGGCTGGCATTGTCCATAGCAACAGCCCCTACCACAACACCAGCAATGTCGGCACCGAAGGCTCGGGCGATGAAGATGATGGTGGAGAATAATCCAGAGGCATACCTGGTGGCATTTGAGAGGATGGCTACCACGTGTCTTGGCCGCGGGAGCTCTGGGCAAGCCAGCTGAGACCCTGCCTGAGGCTCAGGCAGCCTAGCAGGCTATGAGCGACTTCAATGCTGCCAGCTGTGACCTGGTCAAACAGGCCATTCTCCGCCGCCTTAACATCACGACAGAGACCCACCAGGTAAGGTTGAGGGAGTTCCGAAGATCCCTGGAGACACGACCCAGGGTGGTTGCGGAGCGGTTGTGGGACCACATCGTACACTAGATAAGACCCCCAAGAAAAAAAAAAACATCCTGCAAATGGGGGAAGCCATGGTGGTGGAGCAATTTTGCCATGTGGTCAGCGCCTGGGTAAGGTGCCACAACCCCGACTCCCTGGACGCCATCGTAAAACTAGCGGAGGATTATGAGGACTCCCACCCTTCGGAATAACCAACCGCTACCTCCCTCTCCTCCAGCACCACCGGTACCAGCAGTCCCGGGATCCAGACCTCCGAGACCGTCAACCCAAATGGGCCCCCTTGCCTCCTCTTCATGGAGACCAAGGTTGGCCCCCAGCTGGGGTAGAGGTGCTGCTACCATACCAGTAACAAGACAATTCTTATCTCCACTCTGGACCTGACAAAGGGACACTGGCAGATCCCTTTAACCTGCATCCAAACAACACCCTCCCTCGAAATCAGCCAGTCAAACTGCCAACCCTGTGTTTCAGTTCGTTCCTCACAGCAAATCCACTCCCTGCCTGCTTGAATGAGCTCCGCCTCCAACAACAAGTTTCGAGTCTGACTCTATACTACACAGACTATTCAACAATCCCACAGTTAATCTGGTAATGTCATAATAATAATATAAACTGTTTTCTCTACATCTGTGTTCTAATTATATTAGGGCCTATTTTCCTCAGCGGAATGTTACCCAGCAAAATATCAGAAGTTCAAGGTAAATATAAGTTTTAAAGTTGTTTTTTTTTTTTAAAGAGAAAATAAATACATTGTTTTCTAATAGCGATAGAGCCCTCTCGATGCAGGCTCTACCGTGTAGTAGATGACCTTGACTTTCGCCCACATCAACGGGCTTTATCACTTAAATAGAGCCCAAAGTCCTCAAATGATTCTTATATATATATATATATATATATATATATATAATATATATATATATATATATATATATATATATATATATATATATATATAAACACCCCCCCCCCCCCTTTCAAAACTTAGCCTGCCATTTGATGTGTATTCTAAAGTCTACACACAAATGTGTTTCAGTGGCTCAGCAAGATCAAATGACTTCTTGCAAGAATGCATACTTCAACAAATCTGTTTCTACACTGCCTGAAAAACCTATAGAATACAGCATAAAGAAGTAAAGGGAAAGGCTTTTTAAAAAAACTACAGTATTATTTCCTTGTTATTCACATTGACTGACATTAGCTATTCCATGTGAAACATTAATAATTATCATGATAATGTTACATATGAATGCAATTACCTTTCTAAATACCAGGAATACTGTTCCAGTTTCAGTTTCAGTAATGCAGTAATATCAATACTCACTAGAAACCTATCATTCATCCAACAGTTTGCAAACACTGTGGGCATATTCCAGCAATGCAGTTTTCCAACACATTCATCCATTTTTTTAAAATTAATTTTAAAATAGCATTTGTAAATCTTTTTTTTTTCATAATACTCAACTTTTTTTTTTAACGCGCTTCCTGATTTCCAAGCAATACAGAAAATGTGCTCTTCGTAAACCGTCACAGTAACATGTTGTCTTGTGTATCTAAAGGAGAAAGTTTTGTCTCTGCATTGGAAAGGAAACTAGACAAATTCACAAATATTTACCTTTATACTGGCTTAATGAAAGCATACAATTTTGAATGGAATAGTGAAACGCTGTTGTATACAGATATGAACGGGGCCTATGAGTTCTAAACTATACTCAATCCACATTACACCAAACTCTCTGCGTCAGCAGCGGTTTTATTTTCAGTCCTTTTCCGTGCATACATTCATAAACATTAATATAAACACCACAGATAGCAGTTGGGATTCTACACAAGGTTCTTTATCAGCTTGGCGGCACTTTTTTTTTCATTGACGTTTGACACTGACTACTGGAAATAATTACGTTACTTGAATCCTCTATTTAACATAGAATACTTAATCTTAGTTAACTTGTTAAACGTAAAACACCATGGAATCTCACAACACAACGTAATAAAATATATAAAGTAGAAAATCTATATGTTAGAAAACAGTTTAGTCAAATATATGCACCTTTTGTACTGCAGTTGGTACAGTCGTGGTAAAGTTGTGGGTCCAGTTTCGTTTCTCACACGGGTCTTCATGCTTCAACAAAATGCCATCAGCCAGTGTTGCCAGATTTTGTAGCTAGTTTATAGCCCAATCAAAGCTAAAATCCCGCCCAAATTCCCTAAAGTAGCCCAAGCACAGAGTAAGGAGTAGAATGACGGGGGGGGGGGGGGGGGGGGGGGTGTTGGCATACAACCATATATTCACCACCTAATACATTTGTATTATAGTAGAAACACTACAAAGAAAAACAAGTTTAGACTTACTGACTGCAGTAAAAGACATTAGTCTTGTAGCACTGCATAATCAACATTCCAAAAGCATAAGCATAAACTATATACATTCCACTTTGTCGTCATAGAGTCACACCTATTTTCCAGCAGTATCGGCTAGTTGCTATACATGCTGGAATCAAAATTGGCCAGCAGTTCCCACTGAGGACTAAAAGATGCAGAAGTCCCTCCATTCCTGATCACTCCTGATCTTTGAAAGCAGTTTCAATCCTATTCTGTTTTGGGTATTGTCTTTAAGAAGAGCCACTTGTGAAAACTCTCTCCACGTGTGCATTGGATATTGACAGAATACGCAGCTTTATGGCTCCTAAGGCCAGTTCTTAGAAGAAATAATTTCCACCTGCCTCTGTGCATTAACAGATTCATTCACTTTGAGCCACATTTCTTCAAGAGTGCCCTTCTCTGTTAAATTAGAGGGAGGCAACACTTCTCATTGTGTTTCAAGAACATCGACTGGACTTGTGAAAAACTGAATTGGCAGTTCACTCACACATGGTTTCGCATTGGACATCACTGTTTTGGGACTAAAGCATTTCCTCAGCATATCCATCGATTCAGCCAGTCACATTTGGTATTGGGTCAATAGTTGTTTGGTGAACTCAATGCACCTTGCTGTTATTGCATTTTTGGGAACCGGTGACAGTATCAGCATCTTATACTGTCAATTCCAGGTAAGTATAATTTTGATAATTATTTTTCTAACCCTCTGTACACAGAGAGTTAGAAAAATAATTATAAAAATTATAATTATTACACCCTCTTATAATTATAATTATTACACACTCTGTCGTATTTTGCACACAAACAAGTAAGTAAAAAATATTTTTCTTTTACAGGGAAATAATACAGTTTTTCTCTATAAGACGACTTCACAAAATCCCCCCTAAAACTGCCTTAAAGGGTGATCATATATTCCCTTTCTTCCCAATACAACCAAAAGCACCTAAAAACATGCACCAAGTAAAACCAGAAATTTGATGAGAAGATAACTCCAATACATTCACCTGGGCCTCAGACAGACCTAGAAATCACAGTTAGTAGGTCCTCTTAATTACAAGGGGATGGTCCATCACTTAATCCAAGTCAAACACTGTCCCAGTAGAAAAGCCAACAAGGATAAGTAAAGTTATTTGGCTCACTTCAGGCTCAATTCCTCCTCTCTAGCACGACACAGAATCCTGCAATGGAAGAACGAACAGCACTGAATACACCGTGTAACAATTTATTTTTTTTTGGTTCCTGGGTAGTAAGTGTTATTTCCTAATAGCTTATGCCTCAAAAGTATAGAAAATGGCTATTATTCCCCACAAACTTTGCTTTTGTGACCAGGACAGTGATATTTTGAAATTTACCTATTTTCCAGAACATTCCAGATAGATTCAGTGCTGAGTAAACTTGGAGTAACTTCTAGAATGTTCTAGAACTTTCCAGTAATATAAATAGTAGTATAAATACAGGGGCCTTAAGCCCACCAGTTCAGTTTAGTTCCAGCTGCCTAAGTGGATACATATCTGCATTTTTCTGAGATGGCATAAGGGGCTGCAAGCATCCGGCAGACGCATTTTGCCATGTCTGCGGCCAATTTATCAAGACAAGAGAGAAAAAGTACTCCGTGGAAGCATCTGCTAAGATGTGTGAGGCCTACAAGGCATATTTCGGCATGCCTGTCGGGGATCAAGACAAACCCTGGGCACCTCATTTCACCTGTGAGCACTGCGAAAAAACTCTGGAAGGTAAGATGGACAATTGTTGCTCGGAATTTTATGTTATAACATTTGTTAAAATTTTTAAAATTGTAAAAGTTTTTAATTTTAAAATGTTTTACAATTTTCAATGTTATTGAAAAAATATATCATATATGAAAAATGTTGCGAGAATCTCTTACACATTAGTCATGGGTGAAATAAATGTATTTTTGTAGGATGGTACAGAGGGGAAAAGAGAGCCATGAAGTTCGCTATCCCAAGAATTTGGCGGGAACCCACTGACCACTCAAGCAACTGCTACTTCTGCATGGTGGACCCTTCCAAACGTCGGACTGGCAAGAATGCACCTGCTATCACGTATCCGGACCTTCCTTCATCCATCGCCCCGGTGCCACACTGTCATGAGCTCCCTGTACCCACTCCTCCGGAGAGAGAGCAGCCGTCTTTAGAAGAGAGCAGCAAGTCAGAGAGCGAGGAAGACGTTGTAGATCCAGATGACAATTTCAGAGGTGGAGCTGAGGAGAGAAACCCATACTACCCCAACCAAAAAGACCTCAACGACTTGATTAGAGATCTTGGTCTCACCAAGTCCAATGCCGAGCTTTTGACGTCTAGGCTCAAGCAATGGAACTTGTTGGATGAAAGTGTGCAAGTCGCAGATCAGAGGAAGCGTCACCAACCTTTTTCCAGCTTCTTCACCCGTCAAGATGGGCTCTGCTTCTGCCACAATGTGACCAGTCTGTTCAAGGCAATCGGAATCGCCTGTAACCAGAATGAGTGGCGCCTCTTCATTGACAGCTTATCCAGGAGCCTCAAAGCCGTGCTGCTCCATAATGGTAACAAGTACCCGTCTCTTCCCCTGGCTCACTCAGTGCACCTCAAAGAGGATTACAACAGCATCAAGACCTTGCTGGATGCCTTGAAGTATGATGAGTACGGCTGGGAGGTCATAGGAGACTTCAAAATGGTGGCATTCCTGATGGGTCTCCAAGACGGTTTTACCAAGTTTCCCTGCTATCTTTGCCTTTGGGACAGCAGGGACACCAAGGCGCACTACCACAGGCGAAACTGGCCACAGCGGACCGAGTTCTCTGTGGGGAGGAACAACATCAAGTGGGAGCCACTGGTGGACCCCCGGAAGGTGCTGATGCCACCACTGCACATCAAATTGGGCCTTATGAAACAATTTGTCAGAGCTCTAGATAAGGAGTCGGCAGCCTTCAAGTACCTTCAAGACTTCTTCCCTAAGCTGTCTGAGGCAAAGGTCAAAGCTGGTGTCTTCGTCGGACCACAGATAAAGTAGATCCTGGAGTGCAATGAAGTCCCCAAGAAGCTCACTAGTAAGGAGAAAGTGGCTTGGAACAGTTTTGTCGCAGTGGAAACTATGTTGAGCTGGTTGAGACTCTGGTGAAGAACTACGGCACAATGGGCTGTAGGATGTCCCTTAAAGTTCATATCCTTGATGCTCATCTTGATAAATTCAAGGAGAACATGGGAGCGTACTCGAAGGAGCAAGGCGAGTGCTTCCACCAGGATATACTGGACTTTGAATGTCGCTACCAAGGACAGTATAACGAGAACATGATGGGAGACTACATTTGGGGGCTGATTCGTGAAAGTGATTTAAAGTATAATCGTAAATCTTGAAATACTACTCACTTCTAAATCTTTTGTAGTCATTTTTGTATTACTTTAGTATAAATACATGTTAATTTGGATTCATATGTTGTTTTCTTCTGACTTTATGTCAACGAAAAGACACAAATTCGCCTGTTTTCTCATTGGAAATAAGTAAATTTCAAAATATCACTATACTGGTCACAAAAGCAAAGTTTGTGGGGAATAATAGCCATTTTCTATACTTTTGAGGCATAAGCAATTAGGAAATAACACTTACTACCCAGGAACAAAAATTGTGTTACATAGTGATATCCACATTCCTCCTGTGTCCCTGGTCATTCATTACTTACACCCTGATCTCGGTGATCCCTATGTTTATTAGGTCCTCCGACCAAGCCACTGGTACTTCTCTTAAATAGGGTAGGACCTCGTGTCTCAGGTGTGTACAGGAAACTGGCAGTTCGTCCCCCAAGGTGTCAGTTGTCGGGGGGGGGGGGGGGGGGGGGGTGTCTTGAAGGGGAGCAGTACATCTCCTTGTCAAATAAACCACAATTGTTATTTGTAACTATAAATCTTTCTGCCAAGTGTCTATTTTTGAGTCAAATATTAAATACCACACTGTCACAAATTAACCTAAAAGCTGTCTTCCCTTGTACAAGGTGCAATCACATTTGTTGAGTAGCAGGTTTAAGTGGCAGAGATAGATGTCTCTTTGATAGAAACAGTTTACAGTCTTCCCACTTATGATAGGAATGGGAATGTAGAGATGGAAACTCTGCTAACAAGATTTACATTTTTGCAGGTATCAGGCTTTTAAAGACACACCTGTGGTGGCTTTGATAGACTCACTGTGAGCAGAAACTGACCAAAGACTGTGACAGCTACTGGAAGCAGGCTGATCTTTGATGCAAATTGAACATTTGCGAAACTGATCATAGTGCAAGATGGGCACATTTGGGTAATCTGAAATGTAAATAAGGTATCCCTGCTATAATTGTCCAGATATCCTGCAGATATCAAGTAAAGGCTGTTGTCTCTTATATCTGTGATGTGAAAAGACAGCTTGTCCTTTCGTAGCCTTCACAGAACCACTCAGAGCTGAACCAGAAAGGGAAGCTGAATCCTGATGGAATAGGGCTGATTTGCTTGACATAACTGCAAATCAGCCCTATAACTGACATAACTGCTCCTGCTGCTCTGCTCCTGACGGTGGCGGAGGCAGAGGCAGCTCCTGCTGCTCTGCTCCTGCTGATGGAGGTGGCGAAAGGCGTGTAGTTTCCTGCCGACAGAGGTGGGAGCGGCGTGTAGTATCCTGGCGACGGAGGGTCTCCCTCACTTGCTAGGGACTGGTGCGGCTCTCCCTAACTTGCAGGGGACTGGTGTGGCTCTTCCTCACTTGTAGGGGACTGGTGCGTTGGCTCCTCTCCCTCTGGTCCTGGAGACTGTGTCAGGGATTCTCCTGATGAGACCAGAGGCGGGACCCCTCCGGTATCGACAGCCAGGTAGTTGAACACCATGGCTGCGATATCTCGGAGGGACACTGGGTAGTGTTGCTGTTCCCAAGTTTCCCAACGCTCCCTATCTCAGGCCCAAACCAGGTTAATCACCTTTGGGAGGTCTCTTTCCAGGCCACCATCAGGGTTCGTCAGCCAGTCCCAGATCTCCCTTTATGGTGGCCCTCGAACAAGCAGGGCTTCTCCCACCGATGCTGGAGACGGAACCAGCAGGCACTCTTCCTCTGCTGGTGGAGACTCAGGCTGTGGACGCTCCGACACCCCCTTTGCGGGTTGTGGGCGCACTGACTCCTCCCTCTTGGGCTGTCGACGTTCGGCCTCCTTCCACGCAGGCTGTGGAGGTGAAACCAGCAGGCATTCTTCCTCTGCTGGTGGAGGCTTGGGCGCTGCCTTCCTTTTCCCCTTCCCCTTCTCTGCCTCCTTCTGCTCACCTTTCTCTCCTGGGCCAGTTCCTCCTCTCCCTCTTGGTAGGGGCAGATAGCCACCATGTCCTCCAGACCACTGAGGAGCTCCTCCAGCTCCGTGCAGCCTTCTCTCCAGCTTATCATTTTTGGTGTTTTTTTTAAGGAAAAAAAAAACATTGAGGTTCCCACTCTGGTCTGTGTCTAGGAGGCACTGGTAATCCCGGTTCTGACACCACGTGTCACAAAGACGGCCGGAGTGGGTGACGTCAAACCAGAAACAGGTACCAGGAAATAAATGACAGAGAGGTGGAGTTTGGTGAAGCTGAGCGAATGGTCTTGCTTAACATTTAATAGTGCACAGACAGACAGAAAATAAACATAAGAACATAAGAACATAAGAAAGTTTACAAACGAGAGGAGGCCATTTGGCCCATCTTGCTCGTTTGGCTGTTAGTAGCTTATTGATCCCAGACTCTCATCAAGTAGCTTCTTGAAGGATCCCAGGGTTTCCGCTTCAACAACATTACTGAGGAGTTGATTCCAGACCCTCACGATTCTCTGTGTAAAAAAGTGCCTCCTATTTTCTGTTCTGAATGCCCCTTTGTCTAATCTCCATTTGTGACCCCTGGTCCTTGTTTCTTTTTTCAGGTCGAAAAAGTCCTTTGGGTCGACATTGTCAATACCTTTTAGAATTTTGATTGCTTGAATTAGGTCGTCGCGTAGTCTTCTTTGTTCAAGACTGAATAGATTCAATTCTTTTAGCCTGTCTGCATATGACATGCCTTTTAAGCCCGGAATATTTCTGGTCGCTCTTCTTTGCACTCTTTCTAAAGCAGCAATATCTTTTTTATAGTGAGGTGACCAGAACTGAACACGGTATTCAAGATGAGGTCTTACTAGTGCATTGTACAGTTTTAACATTACTTCCCTTGATTTAAATTCAACACTTTTCACAATGTATCCGAGCATCTTGTTAGCCTTTTATTTATAGCTTCCCCACATTGTCTAGATGAAGACATTTCTGAGTCAACAAAAACTCCTAGGTCTTTTTCATAGATTCCTTCTCCAATTTCAGGATCTCCCATATGATATTTATAATGTACATTTTTATTTCCTGCATTACACTTTTCTCTATTAAATGTCATTTGCCATGTGTCTGCCCAGTTCTGAATCTTATCTAGATCATTTTGAATGACCTTTGCTGCTGCAACAGTGTTTGCCACTCCTCCTATTTTTGTGTCATCTGCAAATTTAACAAGTTTGCTTACTATACCAGAATCTAAATCATTAATGTAGATTAGGAATAGCAGAGGACCTAATACTGATCCCTGTGGTACACCATTGGTTACCACACTCCATTCTGAGGTTTTTCCTCTAATCAGTACTTTCTGTTTTCTACATGTTAACCACTCCCTAATCCATGTACACGTGTTTCCTTGAATCCCAACTGCATTCAGTTTGAGAATTAATCTTTTGTGCGTGACTTTGTCAAAAGCTTTCTGGAAATCTAAATAAACCATGTCATATGCTTTGCAATTATCCATTATCGATGTTGCATCCTCAAAAAAATCAAGCAAGTTAGTTAGACACGATCTCCCTTTTCCTAAAACCATGTTGACTGTCTCCCAGGACCCTGTTACCATATAGGTAATTTTCCATTTTGGATCTTATTATAGTTTCCATAAGTTTGCATATAATAGAAGTCAGGCTTACTGGTCTGTAGTTACCTGGTTCAGTTTTGTTTCCCTTTTTGTGGATCGGTATTACGTTTGCAATTTTCCAGTCTGTCGGTACCACCCCTGTGTCAAGAGACTGCTGCATAATCTTGGTTAGCGGTTTGTAAATTACTTCTTTCATTTCTTTGAGTACTACTGGGAGGATCTCATCCGGCCCAGGGGATTTGTTTATTTTAAGAGCTCCTAGTCACTTTAACACTTCTGCCTCGGTTATGCTAAAGTTATTTAAAACTGGATAGGAACTGCATGACATGTGGAGCATGTTGTCCGTATCTTCCTTTGTAAAAACTTGTGAAAAGTAATCATTTAATATATTTGCTATTTTTTTCTTCATCTACGATTTTGCCATTTGTATCTCTTAAACGGTTGTAAGACAAACAAAAACCCAGGACACGGTACTTGTAGCCAAAATAAACAGACAAACAAAACGGACTAACACTAAACAAACATGGTGAGCTGATGTTTTTTATTATTATTATTATTATTATTATTATTATTATTATTATTATTATTATTATTATTATTATTATTACCTCTGTCTCCATATCCCGTTCTCCACTCACCAAACACACAACACAAAATACACACAGGGGCGGGCAGTTTGCCACAGAGAGTTAATTGCTAAAAGGTCATGCTGGCAGGCTGAAAAGTCTTGAGTCTCTCTTATCAGGAGGTAGAATCTCTAAAATAACCATGAAGCCTTCTTTGGCATTCCAGTTTAGTGAAGCATAGGAGAGCAGCCGACTATGAAAATAGCCATTAAATCTAGGAGCAGTTGGAATTGAATTAAAGGAACTAGTTATTCTAGATTTTACTTTAATGAAAGAATAATAAGAAGTCTACTAGTAGAAAGGTTATAAAGATTTGAAACTAAGAGAATACAGTGTAGAAATTAACTTGAAGAAAAACTTCAGTCAAAACATAAAGGTACCAGTCTGTGTCAGGCTATACTAGGCTTGACAAAGAGAAGGTAATTCATTTTGGTAACCTTGTTTGATTGAAGGGCTAAGTGGGGGTAGTTCAAGGACTCCTAACCACTAATGCAAGTTAGACTGGTTAGGTGGTTCTGAAATCCAAGATTCCATGATGAACTCGATTGAGAAGCAGGAAGTTTGGAGCCTGCCTGAACGTGATTTTTGTGGAAAGCACAAAGAGAGATCCTGTTTAGTTTAGCGCACTGAATATCTAACATGACACTGTTACGTTCTAACTATATTTTTGATAGCCTAGATTTAAGTGAAGCTAATTGGATTTATAACTGCTGACTTACAAGCTTGCTATGAACCTCCTAACAGCCTTAATCCAACATGACTGTTAATTGTTAAATCACATCTATACATGTAAGGAAGCCGACCTATTAAGAAGGATGTCTTATGTTAAAAGGGAAATATATTTTTAACCCAGGATTGGAATAGTTAAATCAGTGTTATCAAGTTAGTTTTAGTCTATCAATATATCTATATATATATATATATATTAATAATATACCATATGATATAATATATATAATAATATATATTATATATATAATATATAGTATAACATATATCTCCATATACTTCAACTGTATTCACATGCATAGTGTATTCAGGTACTCCCTAAAGCAATAACAATCGGTCAAGAGTTCACCTTCCATAGTTTGGTGATGTGGGAGAGGTGGATTATGGAATAATGGCTAATTGATCATATACAAGGAGTTACCAGGTGCTTTAAAATGTTATGTACTGAAAGGACTGGAACTGTCAAGGCAGAATAATGTTTGAGATTTAATTAAGACTTAAAAAGCGAAGCAAAAACCTCATAAAAACTAAGGTAAAATCCTAGTCAAGTGTCACTGAACTTGTTAATGTAGCAGACACGATCCTGCTGCTAGGGTATCTTTCTCTACGCTGCTAACGAGTGTTGATTCAGTCTCTGTTTATTGTGCCCATTTAACAGAAAATAAAAAGAATACCAGCACATGCAGATCACTCCAGAAGTTCTCACCCCTCAGCATTAACAACAGGGCGATTGGGGGATTACTGGGTAATTCTTGTAGTAATCAGACATGTACCAATTCATAGTAAATTAAATAAAAACAAAAAACAATAAACAATGTATTCTTTTTTTTAGATCTTATAGTGGTATTACAGGTTTCTTTTGTCTTTTGTTCCCACAAATTAAAAGTTTACAATGCACATCCTTATTACTCGGATTCTAATTGTTTTTTTCTATCTTTCCTCTACACGCACACACACAGGCAAAGACTTATCAGTTTTACATTTTTTAGACCACACAGTAACTAGTCAGAAACATACCTGTTTAACAGAAAATAAAAAGAATACCAGCACATGCAGATCACTCCAGAGTTCTCTCCCTATATCATGAATATATATTACAACATGAGTTACAACAGTTTTCTCCATGTACAAATGTATTTTAAATAAAGATTCTAGTCTATAAAAGGGAGAGAACATGAAACACGATTTACCCTCAGCATTAACAACAGGGCGATTGAGGGATTACTGGGTAATTCTTGCATGTGCTTGGTCTTAAAGTCCTATTCCCTATTAATGACCTCCGACTACAATTAAAGGAAACAAACATTTTTCTTTGAAACAAAACAGCAAATTGACATGAAACTTTGGTGAAATTCAAAAAAATAAAATAATAAATGGCACTTGTTACACTAACCACAAGCTGATGTGATTCATGCTTTGAAGATCTCTGATCAAGCTGATTGCTGTTGGTGTCGTATTTAGAAGTCTTTGTCTTTGAAGACAGTTCCTGTCCTTACATTTTATTCTACACTTCCATATATATATTTTTGGAGGTAAGAACTGTTTTGAATTTATGTCTCTTTTATATTGATGCATTGTTATAAGGTATAGGTTTTATGTTTTAGCTGTGGGGAAGTGTAATATTGGACGCTATATGATTTAGCGGTGGCCTTTTTTAGCTTTAGGCATGCGGAGCTTAAGAACAAAACATTTTATAACCATAAATGTATTGAAGTGCTAATTGTCAATGCTATTATACCTGTTAAGGCACTGGACCTCCCAGATTGCCTGTCAGCTGGGATTCGACGTAGTCTGTAACTACTCAATCCATTTTTAGAGCATTCAATTAACCGAAGGAGTACTGATGTTACTCTGATTCGTTAAAAACTTAAAATTGAATCAGTCTGTGTGGTCTTTTTGATATTATATTCTTATTCTGTTTATAGTTGTTGCTTTAGTGTGTGTGCGGTACTTTTGTTAGTTTTACCTTTTTATTTTTGTCTTCTCCTTTATCATTGTTGGTACTGGTGGGGACTTATTTTGACTATTTTTATTTTTCTCGTTGTTCTTTTTTTTTTTTTATTTGTTGGAATATTGGTCAGAGGCCACCTACGGCCAGACAAATAAAACCCCCTGCTGCGGGAAAACCCTAACAAGCCTCCTGAGTATTTTTGCCGGTCCCACCACCACCTGACTCATAAATACATATAGAGAGATGTGTTTAAATATATAACACCTACTCTGTTTAATTATTCCAACCTAGGTTTAAAATATAGTTCCCTTTTAACATTAACCCTTTGCGGTTATTCAACTTTTGTCAGGCTCGTCAGGTCCAATTTATTTTCACACGCACTGTTTATTTTACACGCGCTGTTTAAAATACATATTTTTTTCAGAGTAAACAGGTTTAAAAGGCATTGAACTGCAAAAGGACACTCAGTACTGTATCTCCAGCCAAGCCCCACCCCTTGTTTGCTGTATTTTTCACATACCTGTTTATAGACGTGAATACTGATAAATCCTCTCCTGATCGCTTGTTTTATCACCAAACTCCTCAATAATGAGATCCAAGTCATTATTTTATTCCTATAACTTCTCAAAATCTCTGCAAATGTCTGTGATATTCTTTGAGCGCTGGATGCAGAAGCAGCTATCTCCTTTGTTTATGTCTGTGTTATCTATGTGCTATCAGAACTCCATTTTTTTTTTAGCTTCATTCGGCTCCTATCAGTATTACTTGGCTATTTAAAGGTTTTCTCTGCTTTTTACGGAGAAAAAACGACTAGAGACCTGTGCTTTACGTCTTTTTGATGATGTTGGACAGGGTCCGACATCGGACTGGGAAGGGAAAATAGTAATATAGCACCTGGTCCGACATAGGAACGCAAAGAGTTAAAAATATCCTCCTCAGTTAGTTGGCTTTATTTATGTATAGATGTGATTTAACAATTAATAAAGTCATATTGGATAAAGGTTGGTAAAAGTTTCATAACAAACTTCTAAATCTGCAATTATATATCCAATTATTTTCACTTAAATCCAGTCTATCAAAAACATAACAAAACATATCAAAATATTAGCAATTCAATGTTTAAACTAATCTTGATCTCCCTCTTTGTTTTTACAAATATTCTGTTCAGGCAAGTTTCATTCTACCAAGGTCATCCATCATTAATAGAAGACTCTTCTGTAAGCATTCTTCTAGATGTGTGGCATTCTTACTAAATCTAAACACGGTTCTATGCTATTGCTCCCCCTCACTTGTTTTACCAGGTCTTCATTAATGTCTATGATTTAATGAAGCCATAGACAGTTCACTATATACTCCCTTTCATGTATCAGAAGATTTTTTTTTTTAAAGATCAATCATCGTAGAAACCTTTGATTTTAAACTACTGACCAGTAAGTCTAGCTTCAATTGCCAAGGGTTATTTTCTCCAGTTACCCACATGCCTGGTACCGCTTCGTTTCAAGCAAAGACAAGATTAGCAAATTAATTAGATTCTCTTTGGCAGACCTACTATATGCATGACGCAGACCATTATGCTTTTTCTGAAGTTTTTATTTTAAGTTAATTTCTGCACTATATTCTCTTAATTTCAAACTCGTACAGTTCTTCTGTTATAATAAAACATTTACACTTATATTCTGTTTGAATTATTCTACTATACCTGTGTTTAGCTTAAAGATTACTTTCAGATCAAGCTTACTTCTTTTTTTCTACATAAGAGACTTGCCTATGAACATTTGAGTTAATTAAATAAGATTCTCATTCTGCTCAAGGTTATTAGCCTTGGCACCAGTAGCTCAGACAAAGATAAGTTTAGCTCATTTCACAGGTGTTTTTTGGTCAGCGTGACCCCAACCCAGCTCCCATCTCTACATTCTCTTTCCCATCATCTTTGGGAAAACTTATAAATTAAATAAATTAAACTGTTTCTACCAATGTGCCATCCATCTCTGCCGCATATACCTTTTCATTCATTCACACCTTGTGCAAGAGAAGACAGGTTTTAGATTCATTCATGACATTTTTCCCCTCTGGCTCTTTTGATAGAATCAGTACCAGATCTGGAATATGTGGTAGAGATCAGACTGTAATGCTCACACTAGCAATAGTTAATTTTTATCTTGCACACATGCCCCTATACTTTTAAACTATTTAAACATTTAAACTATTTATGCAATAGGCCATCATACCATAATCCACTTCCTCTACATTTCCAAAATATATAAGGTGAACTTTTGAACTGATGTTATTCTCTTTTAGTACCAGGGATTTCCTGAATACAGGGAAGGGACCATCGCAGCCACCGTCGGAATGCCTCCTGTTCTTTGTGTGAGTATTACTGGATCTCCTCCACTGCCGGCCCGAATGTATGGCCAGGGGTGATAGGCATGTCTAACAAGGCTGATTTGTCTGCATACGGAATCCTGACCTGAGACAGCCAAGGCTGTCTACTCACCACCACAAGCCCTGCTAGGCTTCTACCTAAGACACTAGATGCAGCTCTGAGGCTATCCAGGATCCGTAGGAGGCCTGCCTTGTGGGTGAAGTGCGCTACCTGCGTCTCAGTTTGCTAAGCTTTCTTAAGGTGGGCCTCTGTGATCCTGCATTGGCCATTAGGGCATACAGGGTCCTTGGCCAGACCTCCTACTGGAGGGGCTCACACCAGGGCCGCTATGGTGGAGCAAACTGCGGTAGTCATGGCGCCCCTGTGCCTTCCAAGGAGGCCAGTGTGGCTACGTGCTTGGATACACACGGTGCCAAGGCCGGTCAGTGCCAGGAAGATTGAACCTCCTCCAAAAAATCCTGGAATACCCGAAAAGGCTAGGGAGTCGAAGCTTCTGCCTGTCTGAATAAAGACCGGAGCTATTCAGGCATTGCATTCCAGGGAACCTGGAGGAAGTTGGAGGCTCCCTCCATGAACGCTCAACCCGAGCTTGACGGAAGGGTAATGTCAGTCTTTGAGCTGAGCCCTGCCTCCTGAGTCACTTCCTGGACCCCTTGTCTCCTGCTGCTCCAAAGAGTCACCATCCCAGGAGGCCACAATGGAAATCGCGTCCTGGTCTCAATCCGAGACGTCGTTGACCACTGTTAAGGACAGACACAGTGCCAGGGCAGGAGTCAGAGGAGGAGCTAGGGCAGGCGCAGGGGGGCAACACCTGCTGCTTGACCAGGTACTCAAGGACCTGGGCCATCTGGCTCTTCAGGTCCGAAATGCCCTTGCCTGCCTACTGTGTCTGGCTCGCTTACTGTTCCTCGAGGGAGACAGTGAGCAGCTACTGGCTCGGTGGGCAGGAACCCTGCGATGGGCTGGAAGGCAAGAAGAGGGAGGGTGAGGCTCCCAACACTGCAGAGTGTTCACGTGAGCTGGCTGATGAAGCAGCCCCTGTGAACTTTGCCAGTCTTCTGTACATGGTCCAAGGCTGAGACGCCGTACAAATCAAACAGAACATATTGTAGCCTAAGGCAGAGGAGGTGTGCTGCATCCCCAAGCACTTAACACACAAGAGGTTCTTGTCCTGTTGGAGAAGCATCCCTCCACAGGATGTGCAAGGTTAGAACTTGGACATGGGGCTGCCCGGAACATCTGCAGTAGGGGTGTCTAGGTCAGGTAAGGGACCGAGGAGCCAAGCACCGAAGCACCGATGCACTGAAAGTTTCAACGCACAGGATGTCCGTGCAACGAAAATGCCGAAGCACAGAGGCGTTGAGGCTCTGGATCACCGAAGGTGTTGAAGCACTAATGCACCGAGGGAGCACCTGTGTACTGCAGCGCCGTGCCCCGGTGGAGGAAGCGACTCTCTTTTCTCTGTTATTTATTTATTTATTTAGCTGCAAAAACAGGACAAATCACAATCAGCAGATGCTGTAGGTTAGAAAGCAGCCTACAATCAGAGCAATGTAGGCTTTTGAAATAAGAAAAACACGTTTTTTCTTTTTCTTTTAATGGAGCGCAGTTGCACAACGTTTGCTCAGCCCTCAGATGCCGAGTTACCGATTCCAGGAAGCGGCAAGCCAATTTCCAGCAGTTTCTTGCCGTGGAATTACAGAAAAACTCAAAGTGAGAGCTCTTTACAAGATACATTTGTGTGATACCTACCTTATCTACCTGATTGAGAGGGAGGGGCCTATCGGCAGCTTTGACATAAAATGCTCAGTACATATCTGACCTGTGACAGGCATATCCCAAAAGTATTGTTGTTGGTCGTCTTCAAATTGAAAGGGAACTGTTTGTTTCTTCTAGTTTGATATGAGTACAACTGTATTTATCCCAGAAAATGTCCTTTTGAACTTGCTTGAAAATATCTAATTACTAACAGAACAGTCTGTGAAATAGGCAGGCATGGCCATATATGTAGCAGGACATGGCTTGTTAGTCATGCAAATGAAATAATAAAATAAGCATTTACAGAACAATATTTTAACACCTAAAAAACCAATATACACCAAAGTTGGCCAGCTTTACGAGTAGTAGGTGGGTTGAGGTGGAGAGAGAAAGAATAAAGAATAATGAGTCAAGTTGGAGATGGATGTTATAGGGATAGAGGTGGGGATAGAAGAAAGGTGGGAGTCAAGCTCGTCAAGGAAGTGAGCCTGGGGACCAGGAGTAGAGGAATGGGGCAGGGGGAGAGAGATCAGATTAGAAAGGTTTGAGTAGTGCTGGTGGGAGATTGAGCGAGAGCATGAGGAGAGAAGGACTGGGATAGCAGAGAAAGCCATTGTGGATAGAGTGGTTCTCCACTGGCGAGTCGAGCAACAACCAAACCATGAAACTCTGGCCTCACAAGACATCTGAATCCGGCTTGCGAGCTGAGCCGAGCTAGGGGCAGGGTTAAGGATTTCCGTCATTATGTTGCATCAGTCAGTACACCAGAAAGAAAACAACAAACATGGCAGGCATTGAGTGTGATGAGAGAAGAGTACAGCCTTGGGAGTTTATCTGTAGGCAGACAGAAGTGTTCAGGAAGATCTGGAGTCATGAGTCAGAAGTGAGAAAGTTTATGCCTGAATTTCTGGTGATTTGAAGCAAATGGACATAAACCGTGGGTGCGGCACACCTAACTCAGACTCAAAAACATTAAATTCTACCAATTTCTTTCATCCTTGACCTTTATTATATTAATATAAAGGAAAAAAGTGAAAATAAAGCTATTCTAAACTTATTTACAAAAATATAGTCAAATAAAATACTGTACAGCTGTACCATACATATAGGCCATGATTTCAAGCCACATGCTGTTCAACCCCATTCCAAGGTCAGAGGGTCTAAAAAATAACGATGGGAATCTATCGATAAAA
This sequence comes from Polyodon spathula, assembly GCF_017654505.1. NCBI lineage: Eukaryota > Metazoa > Chordata > Actinopteri > Acipenseriformes > Polyodontidae > Polyodon > Polyodon spathula. The sequence continues at coordinate 4,525,653 of NC_054540.1, forward strand.
CATCTGGACTGGAGCAATGTAGATGAGATTACTGTATGCAAATGAGGTATAAATATGTACGGTTGTAGTAAGATGTACAATGTAGACCAATCAGCGAGCAGTATTTGTAAACAGTGTGTCATGGTCGCATCCATTGATCATATGGGATCTCAAAGCATCCACCCTGTCCGAGCCTAAATCCACTAAAAAAAAACAAAGCTGCGTTGCTGACCCATTGTTCAGAAAAGGAGTACAGTATTTTACAGCCACCCAGTGGGAAACGTATATAAACTGTTTAAGGAAATGGCTTGGATTAGAGTAGACAGTGACTGTCACAACATTGCAAATTATTACATACAGTTTAAGAACATGGACTTCACTGAAATTTCCGAAGACATAGGATATTCTTCTTGTTATCGTTGATTCACTGACAGAAGATCACTGGAATTAACTGAGAAAAGGTGAGCCAAACGACCAGAGGAGAGCTGGCTTGGTGTCGAGGACTGTGAACATCGTAAGTGACATGCATCAACATCACCGTCTCCAAGGAAAAACCTGCGGTCCAGGTCTGACCTTATTTGAAGTCAATCTCTATCTCCAATGCTTCCAGCTGTGTTTATCATCTGTAAAAAAAATGTAATCAAAATGTAATAATAATATTATTATTATTATTATTATTATTATTGTTGTTGTTTAGTGAATAGTGAATGACATACTATATTATACAGACAGTCTGGCTAAAAGACATATAGATTTGGAATAGCATAAATGGCAAGGATGTGCTAAAATTCAAATAAAAATAATTATATAAATAATAAAAATAATGTATAATAATATTAAATCATAATACATTTTAATTATTGTTAAACAGCTTTTAAAATAATTTAAACATTTATGAATGAGTTGCTGTGTTTACAGACAGCCAAGAGCTGTACGTCTTTGTTGTTTTGTTTTTTTATTGGAACACAACAATATTACATATTATTATAGTCTATATATTTTTGCTTTTCATATTGCTGTAAATCTTCACCACCCAATTTCTACCTCTCCCACCTCCCCAGAGGAAAAAATAAAAGGGAAAGAAAGTAATAATAGTAATACGTGATAATAATGTTAATACTTTGAAAAGCAAAAGAACAGGGATATAAATCACAGAGTGAAGAATAAAGACAAAGATAAATCAAAGTATAGAGAAAAACTTTAGCCTATTAAAAAGGGCTCTCCCTCTTTTTTTACTGTGAAAAAAAGTGGGAGGCGCAACCATCAAAGTAATCAATACAATGTACTGGCATCTGATGATGGGTCTGATTATATGTAATTTCCTTCCTGGTTCAGTGTAAATATGTATATATTAATGTTGTTTGTTTACCATCAGTGTAAATATGTATATATTAATGTAGTTTGTTTACCATCAGTGTAAATATGTATATATTAATGTTGTTTGTTTACCATCAGTGTAAATATGTATATATTAATGTTGTTTGTTTACCATCAGTGTAAATATGTATATATTAATGTTGTTTGTTTACCATCAGTGTAAATATGTATATATTAATGTTGTTTGTTTACCATCAGTGTAAATATGTATATATTAATGTTGTTTGTTTACCATCAGTGTAAATATGTATATATTAATGTTGTTTGTTTATCATCAGTTCTGTTGAAGGGGAAAAAGGTTTGAAAAATATAATTTACCAAAGATATTGCTCACAACTATCCTTAAACGGAGCAATATCTTTGGTAAATCATATTTTTCAAACCTTGGATTATAAAGACATTCCTAAATATATTTACAAAATATAGCAATACAAGAGACAAATGTACTATTGGTCTATTCATTTTTTAACACCATTTGTTTGCGCATCTTTTGGTAAACTGAGTTAATTAATAACAAAGAATTAATAACAACGGTCTTTCGTTGCATGTGACGTCCGTAGCATGGCTTGGCTCTGTAGTTGAAAAAGTTGTTGTATGGTGGAAAAGAGGCATTAGACAGTTTAGCAAACAATTACTGTGGTAATTTAGTCTAACAAGCAATATATCTTGGCTTGATCCATGCATAGGCAAACAAGTTTTGAGTATAGTTTCACTTTCCATTTCCAATAGAAGTGAAATCTGCATGTTTTACTGTAATCCTGTTATACTAGATGTCAAACCCAGTAGAGAACATCTAATGTATTGTTTTACTTTGTTATGACACAGTGCACATAGTTCATATGACATAGATAATTTTATTGTGCCACACTATGGTAATCAGAATGAATATGTGATTTCAATGGTAATGCATGATAATGTATTTAGATGAGGCACCCCACTCTGAATAATGAGATGAACTTCCTTCAAACCGTATTTACTAATGGGTGGTAATTGTATTGTGCATGTTAAAGTGATCGATAACAAGTTTGGAAACCAGGCTTTAACCACTGATAGGCGTGCTATTTATACCTATTTTTCTGGCCTGAATACTAGTGATGTGCAGTTCAATTCTTTTTACTGACTTGATTCGATGGATTCATTCAGTTTAGTGAATCAGTTCAACAGATTTGTTTGTTTGATTCACTGATTCACTAACGCTAAATAAATACATCTTGCTGAATTACTTGTTGTGACAGGGCGAGTGGTGACGTCAGGCCAGAAGCAGGAAATACACAGACAGGTAAGAACTGGTCAAAAGCGCACTGCGGCATTGTTTTCTTTAACAAACAAAAGAAAATATTTGAACAAAAAAAAACACAGTGCGAAAGTAAAAAGGGTAAACAAACCAAATCACAAACACAAAAGAAACAAAACAATACCTCAGTCAGGCTGGGCAATAGTCTTAACTGATCCTATGGGATGGATGGGCTTTGTGCAGCGCATCATAGTTACATTGTATGGTATAATCTTTCATAACTGCAAGCGTTGCACTGCATATCAGACATTGGCATGTATGTTGTTATGGGACAAAATGTGTTTTTAAGCACCCCTTTGCAGTGCATCAAATAATCATTTGGAATTCTGCCCACACAGGTAGAATCCATCTTAGGTGAAAAAAGGGATAGGGTTTCTGGACACTTTCAGCCGTTTATTTTCATTGCACTCAATCACTCACTTTGCAGCACAGTTCAGGTCAATGCAGTTCTGCTTTAAGCTGAAATTCCTTCCTCATGAATTGTTCAAGGTAGGCATACTTTTGTTTCTTTCACGCCATGCCTGTCTGTAAGATTTGTGCCCCCATGTGGTTTATTCTGGTATGACATGCCTAATATGATTAACAATTTACACAGCACACCTAGTGCTGCTCTCAGGATAGGGGGTGTATGTGATGTGTTGCCCTGGATAAGGGCGTCTGCTAAGAAATTAATAATTAATAATAACAATTTTACAATGGTTTCTTAGAACACTCATCACGCCTTTCTAAATCAGAGTATTTCTGTAGTTTTCATCCAGCTATCTGCATGATATCCTTACTGCTACATGTAGCTATTAATTCCCTACAGTCTGACAGTGTCCTTAAAAAAAAAAAAAAAAAAAAAAAGCTATAAAAAAGGACAAAAGTCTGATGACTTCAATATCACATGGCTTATTAACAAGCGCCCAACACATAGACAGGCATTTCAATAGCACAGACCGAAACAGGATTAATGTGTGGCTTGCGTTAAGAGATTATGCTAAAAATATTTTGAGGCATTTTACCAATTCACCTATTAGCATAAATATTAGTTTTGACATTTCTGATTTGATTAAACAAAAAATTGATTTTAGACGATGGTAATAGCATGTTCACAGCACACATAATAGATCACTTACATAACTTTCAGCAATAGGTTTGACTAGAATTACAATTGGCGGCCGGTAATCAAGGGACCTTTTGTTTTAAGTAAATCCATGCAAGGTTCTCAGATGTACACTTCCAATTGTGAGAGAGGCCCCAACAAACATGTGATGTGACCTTTCAACGATACTGCTCTAAACTCACTGAATATGCAGTGTGTGGTCACCAGATACACCAGTACACGCCTGACATGGATTATGCATACTGGAAATATACACAGATCTCTAAATGTCTCTTATTTGTTTGGCTCTATGCATGTTGGCTCAGTCTAATCTTTACAATACTATTGACAGGGTCCTACATCCAGCTTCTTTACTACAGCCTTTGCTGTTTTCTTCTTCAAACAAGGTCAGGAGAGCTGACATTTACCAGTATATTGTCTCAAGGTGCCTCATACCACAACTAAAAGGACCTCTACTGTGAGCTGCGACTAAGTTGGCTTAATATAACGCATTTGAAAGAGCAGTGGTTGGTTATTCATGATTAGGAATTCATGTTGGTCACAACAGCTAAGATTTATTGTCATTAACAAACAATGCTGGCTGAATTACAGTTAATTTAATAATTTAAATCATTGATTGCTAAGGTAAACTAGACTGCACTTAAAAATAGTAATTTAGATTTCCTTTGCGTGCTGGACTGTGATAAATTGCGAGGCTGATTAGAAACGTGTGTAAAGTATATGGCTCCAGGCCTACAGGATAGTATAAATTGGCAATCAGTGTCTTAAAACGCCAGCCATTCTAAACGCCAGCCGTCTATGGGCCATACGTCCAAGGGTAGTCTGAGTTGTGACAGTCCGAGCGAGGACAGGTGGAGCGAGGACCTTTTTCAAATCCCTCCCAATGGCTACCAGAGGCCTCACTCCTACTATGACACCTAACGTCTGGATCCCCTGGACAAAGCCTCCTCACAAATTCTCCACTCCCAGAATTAACACTTGTAAGTATGTGCTGCCGTATATAGCCGTTACTAACTCCTTCACACCCTACATTGCCTGCTACAAACTTAAAAATATCCTTTTTCAATTGTCTCTTTCTGACTAACAAATCTCAGCTTCTCAGCGAAGTATAACCTCCGTCATCTCGATTTTTGAGTCAATGTTGGAACACTTGTTCCAACATTGGGGCCAATCAAATCAAAAGGAGCGTGTTCCAACATTCAGTGGGGCCAATCATGTTGCGAGGAGCTTGTTCCAACATTCACATGCGGCCAATCAAATCGCGAGCCTGTTCCAACATTTGTTTCAGCATTGTAAGGGGCGGCCATTAAAAAATACTGTTATTCTGAACTGCTTGCAGAGCCAGAGAGGTGAGTTTTGACATTTGGGCAGTATTTTATTAATATGAAAATGATATTTTTCCAACTTTTTAAGCATGTCGACGTATACCCCATCTTTTACTGTATTCGTGTATTTTTTTTGACGAATAACAAGAATATATTGCCACGAATTAGTATGATTTAATGGTAGCGTAACAGTAAATCTACTCGACTTTTTTATTTTATTTATTATTTTAATTATTAATACATATTTTTTAAACGAGTATTGTGCTTTGTGTTCATTTATTTAAAAAAAGAAAACAAAAATAGCAATACGCTGCGACGTTTGTTTGTATTAAACCATGAACGTTTATTAATGTATTTCTTTTGTTTTTGTTAGCGTGTGTATTGGTGGGCTTTCTGTGTTTACGTTTAGCTATGCATATTTAGTCGAGATAAAGCGCTTATCATTCATTAATGTAATTGCTCTTGATGTATTGCAACGTTTATCATAACACTGTTTTTATATATGTTGTATATATTTTACTGTAATACAGACACTTTTTGGAACCCAAATGGTACCCAACTAATTGTTTGAGTTGTCATTCCTTCACAGAACTGAGCCAAAGCTTTATCCAAAGGTAAAGTGCCTCCTTTATAGCGAGTGTAAAATAAATTGTAGCTACTGCAATTACAAGTGAATTTAAAGTATTTGAAGCTTGTAACAAAATATCTAGGAGATGAGCTTCATCAAGTTCTGTCGTGTGGTCTTCATCATCATAATAAGTAATAACATGTAAAATGTGCATTATTCATACCTTTATTCCAGTAATCGACAATGGAACAACTTTTTCAGAGGGTGGCGGGGTCCAAGGAGCGTCTGCTGAAGCCCTCCCCCGAAGCTGCCAGCGTCTCAGCTGCCATTAAGGCGGGCACTGTCCGTTTTTCAGTCAAGATGGCAGAAGAGGTCCGGAGGGATGCGGTGGCCCGCGTCGTGTCGGGGGGAGGCGACCCCGGGAACACCATGCTGGTACTCAGCCAGAGTACCATGCAGTTCGGTAAGTACCGGGGTCAAACCTTCCAGGCTCTGTGCCAGGAGTCTCCTCGGGCTCTCGCTCCTACAGGTTCAACTGTGAGAGATCCCGAGGTGAGCGGAATGCGTAGATGTTCATCGTTTCCCTTTCTGCGTACTGTTGCACATAAGCCACAGTCTACGCTAACACGGCTCTAAGTTTGGTTTTCTTTCCGTGTTTTCAGGAGTCGTGTGGACCCGATGTTGCCCCCGGGTACCAGCATGTCCAGTGCCTGGCCAGCAGTCTGGTGAGCCTACGTGAGTTGGCCTGTCTGACGGAGGAGAAAGTTCATCGAGCTGTGGTGTCTCCTCCCCGAAGGAGATAAGCAGCGCCTCATCTACCCTGCCCGTCACCAGGACAGGCTGATTCAGGGGCGATTTAAGACCACGAAGAGCCCAATCTCTTTCAGCCCGGGCACGGACAGCCTGAAACGGTAATTTTGTGTATCTTTTAATCTCATTACAACAGTAACAAACAAACAAACAAACAAACCCCTAAAATGTAAACATGTTCATATTACTACTAAAACCTTTTTTTATTACTATTATTTATTTATTTATTTGCTTGTTTACAGGTGCCTGCTCGGACAGCGCTCGGGATCTGCCCAGTGGCCGCAGGCGAGCCGGGTCGTAGAGGCCGTTTGCATCCAGCTCTGCCGCCTCCATCCGTCCTCCACCAGGTCCGCAGGTGCGAGGACTTCCCGGTGGGCGGCTGTCCTCAGGGACTACATCCAAGTCTGAGAGCTGGTGCTGGGCAACCCGAGGCTGATGGAGAAGACCACCCTCCAGCTGTTCGAGTTGAACCAGCGCACCCTGGCTCAATGGTAAGGTTCGGCTCTTGTCTGGATACTACACCTCGAAAAGCATAATGGCGACAAAAAAATGCACAATATCTACACAACTATCACAAACAAGTGACTGTGTTTTTGCTGAACCATAAAACTGACAATTTTGTGCATTTGCTGGGTTTCAGGCACAACAAACGCCAGAAGGGGCAGGAGCAGGCTGTCCTTCTCCAGGGGGTGCAGCCCCCTAGCGCCAGCGCAGTGGACCCGGAGCCTCAACCCCAGCCGCGCCCGCTGCTACGAGAGGCGCCGACGTACGCCCACCTGCAGTACGTCTTTTTGAGCCCTCCGAACGCCGTGGGTCTGGCGAAACAGAGGAACCACCCCGGGGCCGCTGTGCGGACCATCGCCCCAGCCCTGGCACCCTTGGTCATCCCTGTGCCGCATGCCCCGGCACTCCCTTCCACCTCTTCGGCGGCGGCTGCTGCTGCTGCTCCTCCTCCTCCTCCTCGTCTTGTTCAAAGGACCACCAGCTGGCGCCACAAAAAGAGGGCAGAGGAGCAGGAGGAGGGTTCCAAGAGGAAGTATGAGCGGAAGAGAGCAGAGAACATGTGTGGTCTGTGCGGACAGCGAAAGCGGAAGGAGTTTGGGCTCAGCCGCTTTGGCAACACTTCCTTCTGCTCTGCTTCCTCGGGCAAAACTGTGGCACAGTGGCTGGCTGAAATGCGTGCCGGGAAACTTTAATCCCTTCTCCCTTTGTTTTGTTTTTGTTGTTTTTTTTACAATTTTTATTTTATTATCATCTGTGCAGCTGATGGGGGGGGGGGGTTTAAATATGTATAATATATGTAAATAAAAACAAACCTCTGTATATATATATATATATATATAAGTAAGTCTAACTTTTAACTTTTAACTTTTTTACCTGCTGTTAGCTCCGCAAACAAGTGTTGTCTTGTCTGTAAGTTAAGCACAACTTGAGAATCATCTCCATCTCTTTTTTATTTTTACCACCATTGTTCTTCTAAGACCTTCTCTCATCTCTGCATCTTACCTGTGCTGACCACTATGTTCTTGGCTGTTACTGATTTAACTGAGACAGCTAGACGTGTGAGGGGGGAGGGGTGTCTCCACTTCTAAACAAAGGTAGTCTGACCTCAACATTGTAACAGGACACCCACAGTCACCTGAGGAGTGATCAACCCAGTCAGCTTGATGGAATGTTTTTGTATTATCCATGATTAATTCCTAGGATTGTTTATTTGTGCAGGTTCTTACACAATTCATTACACATACAGACATGTACCTCTTCAAATTGTATACATATTTGTCCTAAAAGACATGCCTTTAATTTTCAATCATGCAAATGTACTGAGCAGTGCTGTTCGTGTAGCCTGTGATCTCCTGTGGTGTGAATTTACTGCATTTTTCATGTCTGGTTTCTCTTTTTATGCACGGATGTGTAAAGTATGTATCAATAACATAAGTTCTTATTTTTCTAAGCACATTGTGTTGCTTCATTTCATTTAAAAAAAAAAAAAATATCATAGAAAGGAATTAGCAATATGTCATTTTCTATATAAATTCTCTCTATCCAAGGGTTTTCCATATTCTTATTGATGTTTTAATATGTATTTAGAAATACATGCATGTGGAAGGGGTGTGGGTAATTCACTGACTAGGAGACAGACAGGTGTACTTGAAAACACCACACAGGTGCCCAGTTTTATTTTCAGACAGTTCTTGCTTTTTCCGGCAGAGGGCACTGTTGACCATGGGCTGCCTATCAACGATGATAGACAGCACCACGGAAATACCACAGCTGGTACGTGAACAGCACGGGCACTCGCAGGTGCTCAAAGAAATAATAATGAAAACAGAAGGCGAAAAGAACAAGGGAAAATAAAACAGTAATAAAACTACAAACAAAAGGTGCTGCACTCGGCAGCGTTATCCCGGTCGCCGCTACCCGCACGACCCGGATCACCGTCCTATTCTATCGGCTATCTAGCCTGCTCTTTCACAATACGCCGGGGTCTGCCCAAGGATTCCCTGCTCTCGCTCTCTCTCTGTCTCTCTGTGAGTCTTTATTTTTCTCCTGGCTGATTCCTGGTCCTGAATCAAAGCTTCTGCACACTTTGCGCATCTAAGTGGGCAGACCTGAGGAAACAACAGAGCGTTATTTTATAGGACCAACAATCACCCAAGACCTGCCTCTCAGCCATTCAGAGAGGGGGAAAGTCCACACACCCACTTTCCCACCTCCCTGTGTCACTGCCATGACTCACAGGTGGTTGTTGGGTGACTGCTGCCCTCTTCCTGCAGCCCATGAACACGCCTGCAGAGTCAGTACAGATCTCTCCCTGTTACAATGCATTTTCTATTTGCTGCACTGTGTTATTATATTTTCTATACATTATTATCATTTAGTATACAGTTGTTATAAATTTGTCTTTTATTGTTGTTTGTATGTTTTCGTGTACATATGCAACAACAATTATTACAATTACTGGTAGTGCTAATTTTGATGCAATCTGTGTTGGGAGCTGGCTGGGGATTGAACATGGGTCTCTGCTTGTAGTGTATATTTTCTATATATGCATTATTATGATTTAGTATACAGTTACTATAAATTCGTGTTTTTATTGTTGTTCTTATGTTTTTGTGCACATATGCAACAACAATTAGTACAGTTATTAGTAGCGCTAATTTTGATGGAATTTGTGCGTTGAGTGCTGGCCAGGGATTGAACACGGGTCTCTGCGCTCATGGGGCTGGAGTCCTGCTGCCGTGCCGCTGGTGCCCCGCCCCCAAGCAGGCCTGGGACGCAAAGATTGCGCAGGGTCTTTTGCGCTGATACCAATCTTGATCTCTGTCTAGATGAAATCTGGCACTGTAAACGACTTGCACTCGCTGCATCTAGCCACCCCAAAGGGCTATTCCCTCTTTGACAAACCTCGTCTAACTGGCCGAGGCAGGGGCACTACTGTTATTGCAAATTCTGTGGTTGCTTCCTCTGTTCTTTCTTTGCCTGCCTTTTCTTCATTTGAGCATCTTGTCATTTAGCACCCCTCTTCCATGTCTTTCACCCTTGCTGTCATCTACCATCTACCTAAGAGCAACTCTGCTTTTATTGTAGAGTTTTGAGAATTCCTCTCCCTTGTCTGCACTTCTACTGACAAACTCCTACTCCTAGGTGACTTCAACATTCATGTTCAACATTCCCCACTAGTGACTGACATACTTCTGGACTGTCTTGGACTCTCATATCTGTCAATGTCCCCAGTCTCTCTGTCTCAGATGTCTCTCTCTGACCATTTCTTAATCTCCCTGCTCCTTCCTCTGCAACTGATACTTTTATCTCCTTTCATCCCAAGAATCTGCTGAATCCTCCGAAACTCTCGGAATGTGTCTCTGCATCCCCTCTAAGTGATACTCTCTCGTGCCGTGACCCTTTACAACACCACGCTTACTCATATCATCGACACTGTTGCCCCGCTTACAACCAGAACCATCAAGAAAGATCAAAACTGCCCATGGTACACCTTCAAACTTCAAGTGCTTAAGTCTGCTTGCTGCAAGCTTGAAGTGGAGGTCGTCTGGAATAACGGTTCACAGAGAGATCTGGACCAACCATCTCACGAGCTACAGGTGTGCGCTCACCGCGGCCATGGTGACATACTTTTCTGAAATCATAACTATGGGAAATGGTAAACCCAATGTTCTCTTTAAGACCATTGACCAAATCCTATATCCAGCCACCGTCAGATCCATCTCCCGTTCATCCTCTCTTACCTGTCATGATCTCTCCTCTTTCTTTCAGAACAAAATTGGCAACATCTATTCTACGCTGTCCCGCCACAAACCCAGTCTACTACTTGACCACCTTGATGCTCCTCTGGTTGCCCCTCCTGCCCTCTCCTCCTTCTCTCCTCTCTCCATTGCTGATGTTTCCAGCTTAGTTTTGACAGCCACGTGCCCCCTGGACCCCTAGCCAACTAATCTTGTCCGTCTCTGTGCTTCTGACGGTGCTCCTTTCATTATGCACACTCTCAATCTGTCCATGGACTCTGGCTCGGTTCCTGCTGCCATTAAGCTTGCCTGACTTACGCCGGTACTCAAAAAAACCCTAACCCTCAACCTGGCTGACTTATCTAATTTCCATCCTATCTCCAATCTCCCTTTTCTTCTAAAAACTGTCGGAGTTACTTTGTAGTCCAGTCCTATTATTAATGACCTTAGAGATAAGGGGACCCAAAGACCGGCGTAGTGTCATGACTTTGACGAGACGAGGTCTAACACCTTGAACACGTACTAGAGACGAATTACGACTAACTACTACACAGGTAGACACGAACAGGGGAACTGGATTGTCAGCGAAAACTGTGTGTCTATTACATTGTGCTTGAAGAACTGGCGGTAGTCTTTATACAACCTTAAGACCTTGGACAGAGAGGACCTACAGGAGAATGGATAGGCCCTCGTACGTTAGTCCTGACAAATCTCAGGACTCAGAATCTGAACTCCTTCTAGTAGGATCTAAAACTCAACTTAAGAATCTAGAATATAGTTGCCCTGAACCTTGGAAACTATCTGCTGCTGCCTTGCCCCACAGTATGAAGCCTTGGTGTACTTTTTCACAGCAACCTCTCCTTTGATGCTCACATCTCCTCCGTGGTCAAATCTTCCTTCTACCATCTTCAAAACATCTCCAAAGTCTATCCCTGCCTTTCCCTTCCAGATGTGGAGATACTTTGTCATGCATTTGTCTCCTCTCGACTCGACTACTGCAACTCTCTATATGGTGGTCTCCTGGCACGCACCATAAACCGAGTGCAGCTAGTTCAGAATGTTGCTGCTAGGATCCTTACCAGATGTAAAAAACATGATCACATCACCCCCGTCTTGCCCAGCTGCACTGGCTACCTGTAAAGTTCAGGATTATTTTCAAAACTCTCCTGCTCACCTACAATGCCCCTCATCACACAGGTCCTGAGTACCTCCTCAACCTGCTGACCCGTTATGTACCTGTCCGCAAGCTGAGGTCCTCTGCCTCTGGCCAGCTTGTTATCCCTAAGCAAAAGTGCACCACACTTGGAGAACGCTTGTTCAGCTTCATGGCTCTGACTCTTTGAAACTCTCTCCCAGCTTTGGTGCGTGATGCTCCCACCGTCGCTCACTTTAAATCAACCCTCAAGACCCACCTGTTCTCTCTTGCTTTCCATGCTTTTTAAGCCTGATATCTGCTATTAGCTGCAGTGTTGCTGCTACTGTTTCATGTATTATGCACTTTCCACTATATCTCATGCACTATTTCATGTATTATGCACTTTCCACTGTATTTAATGTATTATGCATTTTCTTAGACTAAATTACTATTGTACTCTCAGCCAGCATTTTATTGCCAACTTAGACGTACCATAATACACTAATATATTCTGTAACATTTTCCCATGAAAATTAATTTCAAACTGTAATACAATTTACTTTTTTCCATAAAAAAAAGATCATAATAATACATTGATACTTTCATAATGTGGTCTTTTGTGCAATTGCACAGACATCTCTAAACAAACAGATCATGCGTTTAAAAACGGGTGTCAATGTGACACTAGTAACACATTGTAAAGTCAAGTCATGTCATGTCAGGCGTCACATGTTGAAATGTGCTGTATGCAGACTCATAACAGCTGTGGTTTAAAGTTCATGAAGCTTGAAATGTCACTGTAATATTTTAATTTACTCCTCTCTTATCTTATGATATTTGCAAGTTCTCTTGCTCTATTTTTTGATGACTTCCTCTCTATTGCTTAAACTGGCTGCCAACTATTCTTTACAACCAGTTAGACTGAGCAATAGAGACATTAAAATAAATTTGAACATTAGAGCAACTCAGAATCATTTAGACTGATTGCAGACAAGTTAAACAAACTACTTGGCATAGTACGAGGACACAGTTAGAAATTATGTGGAGATGGTAGGAGACATTTCATTGGACAGACAGTGGTGAGGGTTTGGAATGGGTTACCTAGTCATGAGAGTGGTGAGGGTATGGAATGGGTTACCTAGTCATGAGAGTGGTGAGGGTATGGAATGGGTTACCTAGTCGTGAGAGTGGTGAGGGTATGGAATGGGTTACCTAGTCATGAGAGTGGTGAGGGTATGCAATGGGTTGGTTGCCTAGTCATGAGAGTGGTGAGGGTATGCAATGGGTTACCTAGTCATGAGAGTGGTGAGGGTATGGAATGGGTTACCTAGTCATGAGAGTGGTGAGGGTATGGAATGGGTTACCTAGTCATGAGAGTGGTGAGGGTGTGGAATGGGTTACCTAATCATGAGAGTGGTGAGGGTGTGGAATGGGTTACCTAGTCATGAGAGTGGTGAGGGTGTGGAATGGGTTACCTAGTCATGAGAGTGGTGAGGGTGTGGAATGGGTTACCTAGTCATGAGAGTGGTGAGGGTGTGGAATGGGTTACCTAGTCATGAGAGTGGTGAGGGTATGGAATGGGTTACCTAGTCATGAGAGTGGTGAGGGTATGGAATGGGTTACCTAGTCATGAGAGTGGTGAGGGTATGCAATGGGTTGGTTGCCTAGTCATGAGAGTGGTGAGGGTATGCAATGGGTTGGTTGCCTAGTCATGAGAGTGGTGAGGGTATGCAATGGGTTACCTAGTCATGAGAGTGGTGAGGGTATGGAATGGGTTACCTAGTCATGAGAGTGGTGAGGGTATGGAATGGGTTACCTAGTCATGAGAGTGGTGAGGGTATACAATGGGTTACCTAGTCATGAGAGTGGTGAGGGTGTGGAATGGGTTACCTAATCATGAGAGTGGTGAGGGTGTGGAATGGGTTACCTAGTCATGAGAGTGGTGAGGGTATGGAATGGGTTACCTAGTCATGAGAGTGGTGAGGGTGTGGAATGGGTTACCTAGTCATGAGAGTGGTGAGGGTGTGGAATGGGTTACCTAGTCATGAGAGTGGTGAGGGTGTGGAATGGGTTACCTAGTCATGAGAGTGGTGAGGGTGTGGAATGGGTTACCTAGTCATGAGAGTGGTGAGGGTGTGGAATGGGTTACCTAGTCATGAGAGTGGTGAGGGTGTGGAATGGGTTACCTAGTCATGAGAGTGGTGAGGGTGTGGAATGGGTTACCTAGTCATGAGAGTGGTGAGGGTATGGAATGGGTTACCTAGTCATGAGAGTGGTGAGGGTGTGGAATGGGTTACCTAATCATGAGAGTGGTGAGGGTGTGGAATGGGTTACCTAATCATGAGAGTGGTGAGGGTGTGGAATGGGTTACCTAGTCATGAGAGTGGTGAAGGTATGGAATGGGTTACCTAGTCATGAGAGTGGTGAGGGTGTGGAATGGGTTACCTAGTCATGAGAGTGGTGAGGGTGTGGAATGGGTTACCTAGTCATGAGAGTGGTGAGGGTGTGGAATGGGTTACCTAGTCATGAGAGTGGTGAGGGTGTGGAATGGGTTACCTAGTCATGAGAGTGGTGAGGGTGTGGAATGGGTTACCTAGTCATGAGAGTGGTGAGGGTGTGGAATGGGTTACCTAGTCATGAGAGTGGTGAGGGTGTGGAATGGGTTACCTAGTCATGAGAGTGGTGAGGGTGTGGAATGGGTTACCTAGTCATGAGAGTGGTGAGGGTATGGAATGGGTTACCTAGTCATGAGAGTGGTGAGGGTGTGGAATGGGTTACCTAGTCATGAGAGTGGTGAGGGTGTGGAATGGGTTACCTAGTCATGAGAGTGGTGAGGGTGTGGAATGGGTTACCTAGTCATGAGAGTGGTGAGGGTGTGGAATGGGTTACCTAGTCATGAGAGTGGTGAGGGTATGGAATGGGTTACCTAGTCATGAGAGTGGTGAGGGTATGGAATGGGTTACCTAGTCATGAGAGTGGTGAGGGTGTGGAATGGGTTACCTAGTCATGAGAGTGGTGAGGGTATGGAATGGGTTACCTAGTCATGAGAGTGGTGAGGGTGTGGAATGGGTTACCTAGTCATGAGAGTGGTGAGGGTGTGGAATGGGTTACCTAGTCATGAGAGTGGTGAGGGTGTGGAATGGGTTACCTAGTCATGAGAGTGGTGAGGGTGTGGAATGGGTTACCTAGTCATGAGAGTGGTGAGGGTGTGGAATGGGTTACCTAGTCATGAGAGTGGTGAGGGTGTGGAATGGGTTACCTAGTCATGAGAGTGGTGAGGGTGTGGAATGGGTTACCTAGTCATGAGAGTGGTGAGGGTGTGGAATGGGTTACCTAGTCATGAGAGTGGTGAGGGTGTGGAATGGGTTACCTAGTCATGAGAGTGGTGAGGGTGTGGAATGGGTTACCTAGTCATGAGAGTGGTGAGGGTGTGGAATGGGTTACCTAGTCATGAGAGTGGTGAGGGTGTGGAATGGGTTACCTAGTCATGAGAGTGGTGAGGGTGTGGAATGGGTTACCTAGTCATGTTGTTGAAACTTATTCATTGGGATTCTTAAGACCCAACTTATGGGATCAACAAGCTACTAGGAACAGGGTGAACACTGAAGGGTTAAAAGTTCTTATGTCCGTTATGTGAAGAAAACTAAACCCAGACTATTAATATTTACCTTAACTGCAGTGCAGGCAAGATGACTGCTACATATCTTAGACTTAAACACTTAGAGCAGGCAGCACAGCGCCAAACTCTCACAACTGGTACCTATTAAAGGAGTGAGAAGAAAGATTTTTAAAATCACATTTCTTACTCTTTATGCTCCTTTATCTTTTGCTTCTTTGCTTTCATTTTTAGAATTTAATTCAGAATATGCAGGCATTCGGAATACAGCTGTATATTAAATTACAATAATGCTGCTGTTCCCTGGTACCTAATCACTTCCTGTGCTATCTGTCAATATATGTCCAATGGTCAAGCTGCAATCTGACAATATGACTTACAGCAAAGTAAGTGAATCAGTAATAGGTATGCATCTTGACAGATATGTATTGTGAATTTTATGTGTAATATGCTACAAAACTTGTTGTTTTTTAATGTCAGCTATTACTGTATCTTGCTACAATTTATAATTTTGACTAAAATATTCCATATCACATATATTAATCTATACTGTGATATCTTTGCATGCAATTTTATACTTGGCTTGCTATTAAAATATTGCTCATTCCCAACCTTTTTCAGCTCTTTCATAATGCATTTGTTTGTTTGCTTGTTTGTTTGTTTCTTTATTTACTTCCCACTCCCACACACAACTACACTGCGTTCTCTAATTTGAACTTGCACCTTTTTTCTGCCTCGGCCCGGTTCATCATATGAGCCTCAGTGTGACGTAAGAGGAAAGAGACGCCATTAAACTGGAGAGAGAGAGAGTGTGAGAGAGGGGGTGTGTGTCTGATTGAGCCTAGCTTATTGACACCGGCCGTGTTTCACGCTGGGACTGGAACTATCGTCTCTTCGTTTCCAGTTTTAGATTTCAATGTCGGATGTGACACGCCAATTGGAATTTTGCTGAATTACCTTTTTTTTTTTTTTTTTTTTTTTTTTTAAAAGCAAGGACTTCGCGATGGCGGCTGGTGGAACA
This sequence comes from Polyodon spathula, assembly GCF_017654505.1. Taxonomy (NCBI): domain Eukaryota; kingdom Metazoa; phylum Chordata; class Actinopteri; order Acipenseriformes; family Polyodontidae; genus Polyodon; species Polyodon spathula. The sequence goes on from NC_054540.1 coordinate 4,542,127, forward strand.
GGGGGCGGTAATAAAACGTATTCTTTTAAGGTGGTTTTGTTAGGAGAAGGCTGTGTGGGGAAGACATCATTGGTGCTGCGGTACTGCGAGAACAAATTCAACGACAAACACATCACAACGTTGCAGGTTTGTGTGGCTTTTGTGTATGCCGGACTGGAAGGGGTTAACTCACTGCGTTGTTTATCTGATGAATCTGGCAATAGCGGTAGCCTGCTGCTTCTGACATTGGAACCGCCCAGGTTGGGCCTCGAAATACACCTGGATTGATCAGGTGGCGAATAGGACTGTGGAAGAAGAAAGCAAGCAGGAGAGTACGACTTTTTGTATTGATCAAGCGTGTATACTGGAAGCCACACTCCTACATTACACCACAACGCGTTTTATTTCACTACACTAGATGGTACTCAAATATAAAAATGCATGCGAAATAACGGTGCCATTTCCCAACTATGTAGTCTCTAGAGTATGCGTTGTTATTTAGTATCGTGGATATTTTCCAGTGTCGTCTGCGAATTACGAATAGTAAAATAAATAGTTGATCGAGTAAGGGCCTTTACCCATATTATATTATTTTGTGTGTGTCCATGGAGTAAACATCTTATCGGTACATCATTAACCATTTTGTTGCCAAAAAAGCTCAGAGTGACTTGTTACTTGGAGTATAATTTATGTTACACAAATTGTAGAAGAAAGTAAGGCTACAGTAATTTAATGTGGAGGACTCTCTCTTAGTATTTGAGGCACATTTTTACATCACAAAGGAAACTATGGCTGGTTCAGGTTTGCTCTTTATTAATAGCATCATGTCACTGTTTATTGTTATTGTTTGTATTTATTTAAATAATAATAATAATAATAATAATAATAATAATAATAATAATTTAATAATATTATTATTAAGTATTCAGATCTAGAAAATTGCCTGTACCCTGTCTCTTAAATTGCCTGTACCTGTAAAGGGCATCCAGTAATTCACGCTGCTCCACCTCTCAGTGTGAATGGCAGTTGCCTTAAAATGGACCTACCACACAGAGAGCTTAATGAGAAAGCTCTGTAGGCATTGGCGAGGAAGGTCTGGCAGTCATTGTGTGCCTGCAATACTGTATGGAGATCACTGCTGCAGCTGTTAGAAACTCAGTCTGATACGTGTGGCGGCTGCCACCCTTAAACCTGTACAAACTGCACACTAGCTGCCTTTTCTAGCTAAAGTCCATTTGTTTGCATTAAGAAGCTGTAGACTGTTTAATACTCACTGGCCCATGGCAGGAGACAGACAGCCTGAGGGCTGCGCTAAGTTGATGGTTTTTTTTTTTTTTTTTTTTGTCCTGTTGCTGTTTTTTCTTTTTTTTTTTTTGTGGATCTCAGTAATTCAGAAATACTTTATTACAATACATGTAATGGCAAATGTTTCAGCAAGACAACGTTGAATATATTCAGTTTATTTTAGTACTTCTGTATGTGAGTGTGTAGTGTTTATGGATAAAACTCGGGTACTGTCCTGAATTCCTATTTGAATCAAATGCATAATTGTTTTATTCCTTTCAGGAAATGTGACGATGTGTTTTTGCACTTGCTTCAAAACAGGGTCCTAAAAATTGCAAGTGGTTTTCTGTGTTTCCAATGTAAAAACCCATTCCTGAGCAAGCCTTGCCAAAGAGCATACACGCCTCATGCCCATTATTATTATTATTATTATTATTATTATTATTATTATTATTGTAGTCAGTGTTGATAGATCTACCTGTAGCGCTTCACCACAAACTTACAATTTAGAATCATCATGATGTAGGCCTTTATCCACAAAACACGCCAACTTTAAAGTAGGCTAGGCTTTGTTTTAACTTCAGACAGTAAATGAGGGAGTTGTGTGAACAGGGCCCAATGCTTTTGCCTGGCTATTTAGATGCAAAACATTGGCATGATTAACAAAATGCATTGGGTTTTAATTGCACAAAAAACCTCTGTTACAGTAAGCAGTTAAGATGTATCCCTTAATTTGTTTTGAGTGAATTGGTAAACTCACAGTTATTGCTTAACACTTTCGTTGATTGCACAAACACCTCGTGGAGGCAAATCCTGCTTTTGTAGAGCCTGTAGTTGTAATATAGGGGCTGTAGGCCCTTTGTTCTGCATAATTGTGAGAGGGAGCCCACAGTGACTGCTGCTGTAGCTAATGGGAGTAATTCATGGGAGGGAGTAATAGAAATATCCCCCTAAAACAGTGTGGATTTATATCACCTATTTTGTCCTGACATTTCATCTTTTTAATGTCCTATTCTGTATGTTCTGAATCTGATTCGGTATTGCTTCAGCTTAGATCATTGTTTTCTATGCTTACAACTACCCCTGCAGAAAATACTTCTAAAAAGAGTCATCGGGGCTGAATACAGGGCAGTGAGTTGGGAAAGCATAGTAGGCTGCTTCACCCATAGGTGCCCTGAAGCCTGTGCACCCCTAATACACTTCCACACAATCAGCTTGTAGGCGTAGTCTTTGCTGGAGTAGTTTCAGTAGTAAGCATGACATAAATAAAGTATCTCTAAGTAGGAGGTCTGCTTTTAGATAAGGTTTAGGATCATTTGATTTTTTTTTTATATATACTGTAGGTTAGGGATCAATAGCTAAGTGTGCACCAGATTGGTAGACGTTAAAAGACTATCAATGTATTCATTGATTTTTGCTCCCATGAGGAAAGGGTAGTCCTGCAGCAATTATAGATTTAAGGTTAATAAGCGTCTTACCCCAAAACTGGATCAAACTGCAGGTTACAGTAGCAATCATGGTACAGAACAGTTATTAGCCTTTACTATTTTATACATATCGATCATTTTATTACAGTAGCAACAAAAAGTCTGACTTGATTACAGCCAACAGTTGATCATTATGAGGAAGCAGTTTCCCATATAATGTACATTAGGCAGAGCTAGTGAAGTGTGTATAACGTACATTGTTGTTGTAAAAAATACATGCTTTGTACAAGGACATTTGTGGCTAAGTACATATCTAACCAAATACTCCACACTGTACAGTACATTGCTGCCTTTTCCTGACAGGTAACTAGGCTTTTTAACATTAAATAGAACATGACATTCCAAGTAAATGAATGGCAGAAAACCTCACTAAGTGATTTGCACACCGATAATAAAACTTTCTTCTCTTGGCATTCCACAGTAATTGGATAACGTGGGTGCAGTTTGGAAATAGCCCAGTAATATTCCTCTGCAGCCTCAGAAGATTCTGCTCATGCTGACAGGTTTCTTATTTTCCTTTCGTTTTTGGAAGGATGCCTCGGCTCGGCTGTAGTTTGAAACCTGAAAGGGAAGGAAGTGTAGTTGCTTTTTTGTTGAAAGCATGCTTGTGCAATACTCATCTCCAGGCTGAAAGTTAGTTATCCTAGAAGGACATGAAGGATGCATGTACTTCCATTTAAAAAAAAAAAAAAAAAAAAAAAAGTAAAAGATAAATATTGCCTGCTATTGTGCCTTTCTTTTTACATTCGTACTACCCTCTCCCCTCCCCTGCAAGAAGTGAGCAATGCAATACAATACAATTAATCTCAAGTCATTTAGTAAATAACTTGTGAATGATGTCTCAGGGTTTAGTTTTATTAGTTTTACAGTTTGTAAATGGTCATGATGAATACACAGGACCGAAGCTACAGTTTGACTGACTGACTGCACTGCAGAAGACTGGTGAAGAGGTCTCTGGTTTTTATCAGAGCTCTTTTTATTTAGTGACCGTGGGTACAGCATAATGTGTGTGAATACGAGCCTAGACATCATTGTGATTGCGTCGACCGATATATTGCAGGGATAGCAGACATACAATAAGAGACACTATTTGTAGTTTTAAAAATAAAATACAGCTACAGCATACAAATGGCTTGGAGAAAAGTGGGAATGTCAGGTTGGCTGTACTCTCAGCTGGTGTTTCTCAGAGCACACAGTGGGCATTTTCTCCTTTTTGTTTTGGAAAATACTCTGTTTGTTTGGATTAGGACATATAAAATGCAAATAAACATATTTGGATCACGTGATAAATTGGCTGAAGCAACGTCACAGAGGCGGGAGGTGCAAATCCAGAGGAAACCAGTCCAATCCAAATTCATAGTGTTCTCTTCACAAATGAGAACGCAAATCTTATTAAGCTGCTTTTTATTTTTTTGCTAAATTACCTTATGTGACATAACAAAATGTTCCATAATTCAGAGACTCTATACAGCAAGGATAGTTTACACGTTTTCAGGGTATTGGCGCAGCAAAAGTAAATCGGCAAAAGCATCATTTCACTTTTAATTTGTACTTCCCAACACTTGAATGAAATGTAATAAAGAAAAGCCAGTACCTGTCATACAGTAAGAGAAATCAATCACCATACGAAAGTAAACATGTCCTTCTCCTTGGCTTGTGTTTTTCAGGCACAATGAAAGTGGATCGAACTTGCATCAAAAACACAAGCCAACTTAATAGAAACAATTGTGGCAACCATGACCCCAACCGATTTTACAGTTGTGCCTATTTGCTTGGTGCTGGCAAAGGTTTTCCCAATGGTTTCTTAAAACTTGTCTTTGATATTTTCACATTTTCAGTGTGTGTTTGTTTCAGATACAGTAAGCAGACAGTACAGTACTTGCCAGACAGAAAACAGTAGTTTGCTGCACGGTGATGTGTCTACTGTATACTGTAAGTTACTTTTTCCACTAAAGAAAAGTTACAATATTATATGCATTCGTTCTAGGAAATAGCTAGCCTGAGTGGCAGTATTTGGGTTACTGATTACTTAAATTTTAACACCGCCCAAAAAACCCCAAAACATACAGGCCCCATGGTTTGAAACTCGCACAAGCCCTGTGCACAGTGCTTGGTTTCAGAACTACCTTCAATTAAGTATATTATTGAAATGGGAGTAATTGCCAGGTACACACTGTTTTGTTTTTGAACAACAAATAGTTTATTTCGAATTCTACCCATGTTATCACGGTATCATATTGTGGTTTTGAAGTCTTATCTTTTTAGGAAGTGTACCTTGCTGCCCTCTCTTGTGATAAATTAGAAACGAATCTTTGATCTTGCAGCTGTATGTGACACTTATAAAATACATTTCAAAGTGCTGCAGACTGCAGACTTCAGTATGAACTCGGTTACGCCCAAGCTTGTGGCCATTGGTGTTTTTCTGTTTTAAGACAAAGCACTTCTAACTAAGATTGTAGTCCAGGCTCTTGGTTCTGTGCAATGCTCCTGGATCTACCAGCGTTTCCGTTAACTGGTAAATACCCTCCGGAGATGCTTTCAGGAGCTAGTTGACAGGCAGAGATGGAAGATGTCCATCAGTTTGACTGGCAGCAAAAGGTCTGTGACGAGCAGCTAGAAAGAAACATTGACTGTCACTGACGAGAAAGAATGAGTGCGCCTCTAGACTACGCCCTTTTAAAGGCACAGGTAATCGAGTGATTCGGCAGTTCCTATCTTAGCGCATGCTTTTTAAAAAAGCAAGTCACCGAAAGGCCGATTCAGTCCACCCCCTCCTTTCGTTCCTCCTGGAGGGGAGGATCTCTTTATTTTGTTTTCATCCATGATTCTGATTGACTGTGCTTCATGTGTTTCTTGAAATGAAATTACAAAGCAAGTTCATTTTTATATTTGTGTAGTTTTTACATTGGAGACCCCTGCTCTATACTGTATCCTCATCCTTTTTAAGTGAACATCAAAGTGAATTGGAGTCCATAACACTTCCAGAATGGCTAAATGTCTGTGTGTTAATGTAACTGTAGATTTTGCATTAGAGGGACACGGCATACATAGGATACAGACCGTTAAACTCAGTCTTGGCATCCAGTAAGTGTGTTAAATCGAATTAGTCCTTTTATGATGTACAGGGCTAGGTAGCTTTTATTTTTATTTGAGGAAATCGTAATGAGCATAAAGTGGTCGGCTTGGGTTTCAGTTTAAAATCGTTGCTTTAGCTTTTTCCTAGAAAAACTGTCAAAGTGCCTGTTCCTTCCTAGGCATTGCAAGCTTTATACATAGCTATCTTAAGGTTGAATTTCAGCAGTGGTAAGCTCTTTTTTCTGGCAGTTGTGTGTGAGATTAACCAAGGTCAAACACACTTGTGCTAAACCAACACAGGATGACAATACGTCAGTACTGTGCTTGACTTCATGTTTATAGTTTAGCAGTTCAGGTATATTTATTTGTTTATTAGTAGCTTTTGAAAATGAGTCCTACTAATTGATAAATACTAACATCTATTGTATTCTGTATTATTGTACTGTAATCCTCAGATTTTGAAGATGTGCTGCTTTTTATAAAAATTCTGCTGCACTATTCTATCTCTGGTCGTTATGTGTTCTGCTTGTCATGTGGTTATTTCATTCCCCCCACTTCTAAGAACCCCTTGTTTGTTTAATAAATGAAATAAGACGGGACCAGGCACAGAATCTCATTACCTTGTGCATCTTGTTGGTTAGAGTTATGATACTGCTGTCCAAAAGGCTAGCACTGTAATTCAAAAACCTTGCAATTCACATGTGATAGTATTTGACATGCTAAGATCCCGGTCTTATGATGTGCTTTGGGTAATGACTTGATTTATTGCACTTTCGTGCAGTATTAATAAAGTAGATGGAAAATATATTTTATTAGTGGAATTAATATTTATACAAAACAAACTATTTTACGCTTCTCTATCTTCGTGGGTCACTCATACTTTCTTCCCTGTAAAGGAAGAGGAGGAGAAGGGGCGAGTTATGGATGTGTTTTCGTATGTTGTAGAGCATACTTGGGTATGTCCGAGGCAATGCTGGAGCATACAGTATGCAAAATAGGAGGCCTTTTCTAGATTAAAAGGGTCCCTGTACGGTTTGAAACACTGTGTGTTACATTTCTTGTATGTTGGTTTTGATCTGCACGGTAATTTATTTAAGAAGTTATCTATTCAAATCTTTTCACATGCAATGATGAAATTAAGGGATTTGCTGTACATATTTTAAAAAGGCCAAACTACTGACGTTTAAGAAAAAATTAAAGATACTGTTTTGGCTAACATTCATTAACCCAAACATGACCGCTCTGGAAAACAGACATGCGAGCACTTCACTAGTGTTTAAAGCAGGGGTGTCCAATCACAGTCCTGGAGAGTCATTTCACTCCAATTGAACAGATAAAATGATGTCATTAACGTACTTCAGGGTGTGGATGGAGGTTTAATTGGTTCAATTAAACAGTTTAGAACAGGGCTGGAACAAAGACCAGCAGTCGAAGGGCCAGCTTTGTCCACCCCTGGCTTAAAGCCTCAGTTGTTTTGGGATCTCATTTTTTGTTTTTTGGAGCTCACCATGCAATATAATGCAAGAATAACAGAAATCAAGCAGAAGAAGGATTGTGTGTCTAATGTTTGCTGTTGTTTTTTTTTTTTTTTTTTTTCAGGCATCCTTCTTAACAAAGAAATTGAACATCGGAGGGAAAAGAGTTAACCTTGCGATATGGGTATGTTTTTTGTACTGTTATCAAAGAGTTAACCTTGCGATGTGGGTATGTTTTTTGTACTGTTATCAATGAGTTATCCTTGCAATATGGGTGTGTTTTTTGTACTGTAATATCAATGAGTTAGAGCATTCTTATTTTCTTTTGGCATGAGCATGTTGGCATGTATTTCAATTAACTGTCTGGCATCTCCACGGCTGTTCGTCACCCTGCCCTGGACCATGAGGTTTGCATGTTGCTGCTGGTGTCTTATCTTGTAAATTGTTAATGACCTCCAGTAATGTGGAAGATGGTGCCTGTTACACCACACCACTTTTCCTTATAGGAAGATGATGCCACTCCACTTAGATGCTGGTAACCTACAGTGTTTCTTTTCTCTTTATCGATACAGGATACAGCAGGTCAAGAAAGGTTCCACGCCCTGGGCCCAATATATTACAGAGACTCCAACGGAGCCATATTAGTGTACGATGTCACAGATGAGGATTCCTTTCAGAAGGTACGGCTAGCCTCGATAGTAACACCTTTTATACCATTTTTGCAAAACCTAGATAATACAACAAATGCTTAAAGCCAGTATTTCTTAGTTTCAGTCCCTGGTTTTAACCATATTATGTTTAAAGTGTCTTTGTCTTATTCTGCTCAAGTAAGGATGAAGATACTAATCAGTGTGTTAAGATCTGCTGTTTTAACCAACAGACTGTTTTTGTGACTTATTTCGTTGTCCATATTGAGACAGTGTTACAGAACATACATGCAGTCTATGCTACCGTAGTATAATAGCATAATGGGCTGTTCTGTTAATAAAGCTAAAAAGTTAATAAATAGTTTGGAAAGTGACTTGCTTTTTCACTTCATAGTTTTCCTAAAAGCAAGAGCAAACTGTCAGTGACCAATATTAAGTAACAGATTGCATCGCTCAAATTGCAGTTTCTTTTGTCCAACAGAGTCTTTGTGTCTTTGTCTTGTAGGTGAAAAACTGGGTTAAAGAATTAAGAAAAATGTTGGGGAATGAAATATGTTTATGTATAGTTGGTAAGTTTTAAAATGACATTTCCTTATGCTTCCTAGTACCATTTGTTGTGGATTTTTTTTACATTTGTGGATTTAACCCTTTAAGGTATAAGGGACATATGAAAAAAGATCAGTAAAACATAAGCCCTCCTGAGATGTGTAAACATCTCGTGTATATCTGTGTGGAAATAAGAATTTCATGCGACAGTTCAACTTGAAACTCATCATAATGCAGTTTCAATCTTGGTTGGTTGAAAGCCATTATACTGTTTTATTTTCTATTTTGTAGGTAACAAAATAGACCTGGAAAAAGAAAGACACGTATCAGTACAAGAAGCAGAAGGGTAGGTGAATTCTAAACATGCATCATTGAGACTATTTGGAATGCATCAGATATTCATTCAGTGGGGTTTTTTTTTAATAGCTTTTGATACTGTTTTTAAATAATTTATTCCCCCCCCCCCCCCCCCCCCCTCCCATTCAGATATGCAGAATCAGTTGGGGCAAAGCACTATCACACTTCAGCCAAATTGAACAAAGGAATTGAAGAACTTTTTCTTGACCTTTGTAAAAGTAAGTTAATGCCTCAGGTATGTTTCTGAGCATTTTCAGTGATGGGGACTGGTCTAGTAGTTGTAGCACAGATCAGCAGACAGATGATGATTTTATTTATAGCTGTACTACTGGAATTTTGACAAACCATAATTGATTGATTGATTTATTTTTAATAGGAAACCGAAATCAGACTCTCTTGCTGAAGTCATGTAAACTTTTTATCGTTGGCCCTTTGTCCTTGAAAACCAGCTTTACCCCAGCGTTTATTTTTGTACTTTAGTTACCACTGACTGATGTATGTTGTAATTTCATATTAGAAATTAATGTTATTAGGATTTATTCAGCTTCAGTAACACATGTGACCTATTATCCAACTAGTAAAAGAATATTGAAATTAGGAAATGGAGAATCGATTAGGCCTGAATATAAATCCACTGGGTGTCTGTTATTTTTGTAGTGTTTTGGAGGTTCCTGTAAAATGCATGTATGTGGTTGTTGGAGAGGCATACTGAAAAGAAAGCAAGGGGAAATCCATTGCATATATTTAATTTTCCCAGATTTTATTATTTATTTATTTATTTATTTATTTATGAATTAAATCAACAGGAATGATTGAAACGGCACAGGCAGATGAGCGAGCAAAAGGTAATGGCTCCAGCCAATCAGGAGCAGCACGACGAGGGGTACAGATCGTGGACGATGAACCCCAGAGTGCTGCCGCTGCGGGTGGAGGCTGCTGTTCATCCGGCTAAAGAGTCTTTGCCCCAACACCCCCTCCCCATCCCTTTCCATTTACATGAAGACTGCCCTGTTCAAGGTCACATGTTCATTCACCCAACAGAATACAATTAACAGTATTTTCATGTAATCCCATTTATAACATTTAAGAGACTTTTGAAAGTGCTAAACTAGTGGAGTGTGACCAATGAATATGCAGTTACGCTACTGTTAACAACAGCAATTAAAAATGGCCTTCTGCCCCGCGCCAGCCCCTCCTTATCAATTTTATTGTTTAATGACGCAGGTAATGCGCGTATAGAAATGTAAGAGCTTGTTATGTTTTTCTTTTAAATCAGATCTTTATTATTTAATGTTAACTTATGTACATGTTCTTTGGAAATGTATATGTTCAAACCCTTTTATTGTTGTGGTGAATTGTGTCACTTCTAAAGTTTCAAAAAATTATCATGATTATTTTTAATTTGGTAGATATCCAACAATCTATTTTTTTTTTGCACTGGCTCGTCACTATCAATGCTTTGTTATACTGTATTTCACAGTGTACTAACTTGGTGTGTGTGTGTATATACAATTGCAATTACAATATATAATTGCACAATACATATTAAATATTTTATCTGCTTTTACAAGCTTTGGGGAAAGAGTTGCAGGTGTAGAAATGTGTACATTATTCTTGTTAATGCTTGTAAAATGAAAAGAACAGTTGGTGAAAGCACACATTTTGGAATTGTAATGTAATCAATTTTTTTGTTTCTCTTTATTTAATTACATTCTTTGAAATCTCATGTGTTTTGTAATAAAACACATTGTCATTATTGTAAACATTTCTGTTTTGTATTTATAAAAAAAAAAAAAAAAAAAAAAGCAATCCTAGAAGCATTTATAATATAATTTTGGCTAAAGCATTAGAGCACACTGCAGGGTTTACTAGAACCCAATTTCTTTCCCTTTGCTGTATCTCATGTTCTCTGTGCTGGAGGTATGCTTTATTTACTCACACATAATGGAGGATATACCCGCTGAAAGCTGAAGGGTATTCTGCAACTCTCACGATCTGTGATAAAAATATAAGGCAAAAGAGAGGTAAGAAACAGAGATTATTTCTTATTTAATAATGAAACTGGTGTTTTTTCATTAGTTATCAGGTTTGTTTAAGTGCCAGGGAAAATTTGTGACAGCAGTTTTGCAAAGTGCATGGGCATATACTACAATGCACGAAGAGGGGATAGACTTGATAATGCACTTTATTTATTTTTCTTAATATCAAAATAATTGGGGGGGCCAAGGTTGGAACATTTAAGAGTATATTTTGTTTAATTATACTTAAATGTATGGTTTTATCCTGTGTTTCAGTATTATTTTCTTGTTCACTATAGGCTCTCTACAGCAGTATGTTTCTTAGGGCCCTTTCTGTCACCTAGTGGTTTTCCTGGAAAAGGTGGAGAATAAGAAGAGAGTTAAGTATAGTGATACTACAGGTACAACCCAAATTGCAATGTGAAACAGAGTACAACTCAAGAGCATACTATTTTGTCATGATCTCTCTCAAAACGATCGGTTAGGTTAAAATCCCTGATAACTATTAACTGTCTAATAGAAAAGGTGCTAGATTTACAGTATATAGTCTCATTCCTTGAACACATCACAAAATATAGGATCTGGTTGAAGACTAAAGCAACACGTAGTGGTTTTCATATGAAAATGTTGAATTTTGAAACTGGGCCGTGTTCTTCTTGGAAACCTTGTAAATCAAAAGCCCAGCATTTCCAACAAACCGTGAAGAGGATGTGTGATCACCCAAGAGTAATCATATGACAAAACTGAAACGTAATGTAATGCCAGTTCTTTCCAATGTATATTGTTGAAAAGACAGTGTTGGTATTTTTGCCTCCATTATAAATCTCTAGGTAATAACCATTCTTTTTTAACCATATGTGTGTGCCATATATATATAATTTTGTTTTTTTCTTTTCTGAACTGCACAGAGAGAATCGTTTAAATGTACAGATATGGCCAATTAACACATTTTGCTTCATAAAGTTACGTTAACATTGAATTACTTAGCTTTGTAGTTTCCCATATACATAATGAAAAATTGACAAAAATTGAACAGTGACATTTGAAAATCTAACATGAAATACTGTTATGGCTTCCAGTGGACTAAAAATATCCAATGACTGCTGTGAATAGTGCAGCTGGAAACAAGGGAAAGACCTTGTGACAACATGGAGAGACAGCTGACAGGAGGAAAGAGACCCCATTGGGGCTGGCAAGGGTTAGCTACCCTGGTCGGCAGTATCTAGCTCTGTGCTTTCAAAGGTAAAGAGGATGCTGGAGACACCCGCCCATGGCTCCTAAGAAATTAAAGAGAAAAATACCCCTAGAGTCTGTGAGAGCGGGGACGGAAGATGACTCAGTGTTGGTCAGTCGAATGAAATCCAGCGACAGGAAGCAAACCACAGTTAGCAGGAGATCAGCACCCCTGTCATAGACGTGAGGAGGACTTGCGTGGCTACAACTAGTGATGAACCTAATGATCCTTGCAAACCCGCTCAGATGAACCATCGTAAGAGAGAAAAGAACCTCAACGGGCACAAGCCTGGCGTTAAATGGCCAAGAGCTTGTGAGAAAACTGCGTGGGACACAGTAAACACAGATCTGTTTTACTTTGGAAAGGTTAAGTGGAACAGTTGAAAAGAAGCTGGATAAATTTGGGGACGTCATCTACGCATATGGAAGCGAGAGGGTTGGAATTGAAAAAAAGGAAGGAAAAAGTACAAACTATTCCTGGAAAGTCTAGACGGCAGCAGGAGATTGAACGCTTAGAGAAAGGAGGCAGTTGAGGAAGCAATGGAAAAAAGCAGAACAAAGTCACAAGGAGGGACTCAATCTGTTACAAAGGGTGATAAAAGATAAGCTTGCAACATTGCGCAGAGCTGAGTGCCTACGGAAACGCTACAAAAAGAAAGAGCATGCGAGACCTAACTTTTATAAAGATCCATTCAAATTTGTAAAGAAGATATTCACCATCGAGAAATATTACACACTAAAATCATCTAAGTTTGAGCCGGAGAGATATTTGGAGGAAACACATACAGATTCAAAAAGGCAGAAGCCTATGTCAATTCCTTCAGATATTCCACCTATCAATCCACCCGAATACCAAATGGAGGACTCTGCACCTAACTGGAAAGTAGTAGAGCAAGCTGTGAAAAAAAGCAAGGGTATCATCATCTCCAGGGCCTAATGGAGTTCCATACAGAGTATACAAGAGTGCTTCTGGAGTTCTACGAATCCTGTGGAAATTGATGAAAGTGGCCTGGGAAAAACAGGTTGTACCAAACTCTGGTGCTTTCAGTTTGGTCTACTGCCAAGACTGCTGTGGCCACTGACTGTACAAGGTTTCCTGACAACAGTTGAGAAACTGGAAGCTTTAATCAGTTCATACATCAGGAAATGGTTGGGAATTCCATGCTGCCTCAGCAGAGTGGGACTTTATGGTAAATGAATACTGCAGCTACCAATCTCTGCTCTAACTGAGGAGTTTAAGTGCGCCAAAGTCCGATTGGAAATGACATTAGTAGCTAAGGCTGCCCTTCGAATCAGAGATATTATGAGGCAAGTTCAGATGGGAGAGTGTGGAACAACTCAAGATCGGCTGACAAGACCTGTGGACAATGGAACAGTGCAGGATCAGTTTCCTCATCAGATTAGCATATGATGTTCTCCCATCACCACAGAACCTAAACCTCTGGGTGGTTGAGGATCCCTCATATCATTTGTGTTCATTACCTGCAACATTTTGATAGGATGTGAGGTGGGCCTTAGCCAAGGACGTTTTACTTGGTGCCATGATGTTTGGCCTTTAGCATTGGAAGACAAGCGTAACCTGACCAATAAGTTGCCACTAGTTCCATCAAAGCATTACACACAAAAGGCAATATTCCTCTGTCCAGGAGAAAAACCACCAAGAAAAGGTGTTAAAACCAAGCCTCGCTCAGGAGAACTGGAAACTGCTAGAGACTGGAAGTTGGTCAACAGCTTATTTTTCCACCTGAGATTGCCACCATTAATCTTCAACCAGACATTGTCTTGTGGTCTGGATCAGCATGCCTTGTTCAACTGGTACAGTTAACAGTACCATGGGAAGATACTGTGGATGAGGCGTATGAGAGGAAGAAACTTCGGTGTGCTCAACTAGCTGCTGAAGCGGAACAGCGAGGATGGAGGGTCCGGGTTTACCCAGTGGAGGTGGGTTGTCGAGGATTTGTGGCACACTCTACAACCCGGTTTCTCAGAAACGTCGGGTTCAGTGGCCAAGAGTTGTGTCGTGAAGAACAGCAACTGTGGCTGATACGAAAAGATTCTGGATGGGGATCTCGAGCACAATAGAAAGAAAGCAACTCTGATGTACAGGTAAGTAAGCTGGGCTGAGCTGAGTGGGGGATAGAGGGGGGTGATGCTGGGAAGCCAGAGTCACTGTTGAGCCCTCTTGAGGTGTCGTGGGCTAGTCAACGAAACACAGAGGATGGAAGGTGCCCACTTGAAGACCCCAGAGATGTACTCTACTTAGCTCAATTCAGATGGTTGTCATGCTGATCCACAGGAGATACCTCACTGGGTTGATCCCCGGAGCCAGCAACGCAGCCGTTGCGTGTGCTGATGCGCTGGGGAGGCAAAATGAGCTGATCCCTGGAGCCAGCATTACACTTCAGCAATCAACACCAGACAGAAGGATATCTACGTCATCAGATGGAAAACAACGCAAATGGATGGAGATGCAGATGGATCACATTAGTTTACTGCAAAGCTACATCTTAGTTGATGCTTATCTTGGCGAGAGCCGAGTTCAAATCAGCATGAAGTTCAACGTCTACGCTCATGTAAGGGAAATCATAAATTAGGTTAATGTAGTTTTTTATTTGTTTTATTATATCTCAACCCTAAAATTCTAGGTGATGCAAAACTGTTACTATACAACATTAATAACCTTTTATTTATTGGATCTCCAAGAAATATCGCCTTTCATCCTTTATTTTAGCTGCAGCGTTGGTAAATTCAGTTGGCAAGTGGTATGGTAGGTGTCTCTTTTGATTCAATTCATTTTAATGCTGGATTGCCATATCTGATCATGAGATTATCAGACTCCTGATCTGCTACCATTGCTGACGTCTGTAGGATAGTATTCACACATAAAACACTCGGCAGCGTTTGAGTTCACATCCCCAACCCTGCTGTGTGCGAGGTCCTGCTGTAGTGATGGAGGAACGCCCCAGGTGGCAGCAGTGAGCTAAAGCAATGCTTACTGCTTACAGTACAGTCAGCAAGATTAAAAACATCAGTCTCGCTTATGATTGTGACATTATCAATAAAGAAGCAACAAGTTACCATGTTTCTGCTTTACTAGCATTAAAACTGAGATACTGATTAATAAAACCTAAGTGCAAAAGGTTTCATGTTTTTTTTTATTATCTATTATGTGTGTATTATTTACAAAAAATATATAAAAGTATTAGATAGTAATAGATATAAAAATGTAAAATGAACACCCCTGTATAGTTATGCAGGGTGTTAAGTAATATGTGGTGAGTATTACTATAGTAATACAATCCTTAGTTTACAAAACCAAACCAAAACTTGACCCTCTAGAAGATGTATTTGTTAAACTTAAATTAGGTAGAAATAAGGAATTGACTGTTGGCTGTCTATACAGAGCCCCCTCCTCTGATCCATCTACTTTTCAAAACTAGAGTACGTTTTAGGAGAGATGGAATTGGGCAAGGAATTGTTTTTAATGGGCCATGTAAACCTAACTTGGCAAGATAGGAGCTCTGAAAAAGTAAAAAGCTTACTGGATGACTGGCACCTATATCAAATTACTAATCAACCTACTAGGATACATGCTCAGTCAGGTAATCACTCTATTATAGACTGGATCATGGTCCTGAAAACCCAGGCAGTGACCCAGTGTGGGGTACTAGCAGAAGAGTTTAGTGACCATTGTCTAGTCTATTGTATTTGGAATGCTAAAACAAATAAAAGACTGACAAAATTATCTCGTACAGGTGTTTTTGTAAGTTTGAGCTGAATGCCTGTGATGTTGCAAACATAAATTGGAAACATAAATTCTGGATTTTACCTCACACTTAAACCTGCAAATCTCTAATGCATTTAACAACTACTTTACAAATCTAAGTGAATACACAATTAAATTAAAAACTCTTGATTATGAAACCCTTACTGGCAGTAATTCTGAATCTTGCTTTCATTTTAAACCGGTAAATGAGCGTGAACTATATAAACTCTTAATGCAAGTTGATGTTTCCAAAAAAACAAGCTATAGTATCTCCCGTTTTGTAAAAGTGTGGATGTCACGTCACCTGGTAATTACAGATCTATATCTATATATCTATGTCTTACCAGTATTATCAAAGACTATTGACTAATTATCTAACAACAAGTAATTTATTTACTGATTACACCATGTAACAATTTTTTTTTGGGGGGGTTCCTGGGTAGTAGGTGTTATTTCCTAATTGCTTATGCCTCAAAAGTATAGAAAATGGCCATTATTCCCCACAAACTTTGCTTTTATGACCAGGACAGTGATATTTTGAAATGTACCTATTTTCCAGAACATTCCAGATAGATTCAGTGCTGAGTAAACTTGGAGTAACTTCTAGAACTTTTTCTAGAACTTTCCAGTAATATAAATAGTAGTATAAATACAGGGGCCTTAAGCCCACCAGTTCAGTTTAGTTCCAGCTGCCTAAGTGTATACATATCTGCATTTTTCTGAGATGGCATCAAGAGGCTGCAATGGTGGCATTCCTGATAGGTCTCCAAGGTGGTTTTACCAAGTTTCCCTGCTATCTTTGCCTTTGGGACAGCAGGGACACCAAGGTGCACTACCACAAGCAGGACTAGAGTTCTCTGTGGGGAGGAACAACGTCAAGTGGGAGCCACGTGGACCCCCGGAAGGTGCTGATGCCACCACTGCACATCAAATTGGGCCTTATGAAACAATTTGTCAGAACTCTAGATAAGGAGTCGGCAGCCTTCAAGTACCTTCAAGACTTCTTCCCTAAGCTGTCTGAGGCAAAGGTCAATGCTGGTGTTTTCGTCAGACCACAGATAAAGAAGATCCTGGAGTACAATGAATTCCCCAAGAAGCTCACTAGTAAGGAGAAAGCAGCTTGGAACAGCTTTGTCGCAGTGGTTCGGGGCTTCCTGGGCAATCACAAGACCGAAAACTATGTGGAGCTGGTTGAGACTCTGGTGAAGAACTACGGCACAATGGGCTGTAGGATGTCCCTCAAAGTCCATCTCCTTGATGCTCATCTTGATAAATTCAAGGAGAACATGGGAGTGTACTTGGAGGAGCAAGGCGAGCGCTTCCACCAGGATATACTGGACTTTGAACGCCTACATTTGGGGGCTGATTCGTGAAAGTGAATTACAGTATAATCGTAAATCTCGAAAAACTACTCACTTCTAAATCTTTTGTAGTCATTTTTGTATTACTTTAGTATAAATACATGTTAATTTGGATTCATATGTTGTTTTTTTCTGACTTTATGTGAACGAAAAGACACAAATTCGCCTGTTTTCTCATTGGAAATAAAATATCACTGTCCTGGTCACAAAAGCAAAGTTTGTGGGGAATAATAGCCATTTTCTATACTTCTGAGGCATAAGCAATTAGGAAATAACACTTACTACCCAGGAACAAAAATTGTGTTACATAGTGTTATCAATCTGGTTCTCGAAAAGCTCATTCAACCACTACTGCATTACTAAAACTAACAAATGATATATATCAGGCTACAGGGGAAAAGAAACTCACTGGGGCCATTTTTATTGACTTTTCTAAAGTGTTTGATCTAGCTGACCATACAATATTTCTCAACAAGTTAAGTGATCTTGGCGTTACGGGTATTACATCGTCGTCGTTTAAGTCATTTTTATCAGAACGTTCTCAAACTGTTGACTTTGGAAAAAAGAAATTTGGCTTCATGACTATGTCCCTAGGTGTCCTGCAAGGGTCAATTCTTGGACCTCTTTTTTTTATTAATGAAATACCTAATATCTGCAAGAAAAGTTTTGTATATATGTATGTGGATGATACTGTGGTTTATTGTAGCTCTGAAAAATATCCATGACTTAACTAAAATATTGCAGAGTGATTTTCTTGAACTTCAAAAATAATTTGATGAAAATGGTCTGATCTTAAATGAAAAAAAGACAAATATGCTATTTGGTTTGGAGAAATTGATACAGAATACTAGTTCAAATTTTTCTATTGTTTCTTGTAATACTACACCATTGGAGGGAGTTGACATTTTAAAATATCTAAGGGCTTATATTGACAACTTTTAAATTTGAAAAACACATCACAGGTGTATGGTCAGCGCCACTGTTTAAGCTTTACAGTAAAGTTTAAATTAGCCCAACAACTTTTATTCCCTATCCTAGACTATAATGATGTGATCTACAGGACTGCGAGTAAGGAATCACTGAAGATCGATACAATGTATAACAGGATCTGTAGGTTTTTTTACTTCAATGTACTCCACTAGAGCATCACTGCAGCTTGTATTCTAGATTAAATTTGCTATCACCTGCTAACAGGAGGAATTATCACTGGAATCTGATTCTTTTTAGAGGTGCATATAACACATTACCAGTTTATTTAAACAGCTTGTTTCATGAGTTTACCTGTAAATATAGCCTACATAATGCCTGTGGCACAAAATATTTCAATATAACATCTGTAAAAAGTGCTGTGGGAAGAACATCTTTTGTTTGTTCTGTTGTTACAGACTGGAACCTGTTACCCACAGGACTTAGTATTAATTAAAAAAAAAAAAAAACTCTTGTTCCAGTACTTGAATAGGCCATGTGCATGTGCTGTGTAAATCGAATATGTACTTTGTGTATTGTCTTGTCATTGTGTTTTTATTAATTTTATTTTTGAAACCTGTAACTGCAGCTGTACTGCGACACCTTTGAAACTGAGCTACCTGAAGCTCATATGGCCTTCCTAAATAAAGAATTTGTATTAATTAATTAAATAATAATAATAATAATAATAATAATAATAATAATAATAATAATAATAATAATAATTACATCAGTAGATTTTGCAGTGCTGGAAAAAAATACATTAGACTACTGTGCACATCAGAGGGCTACATCAAGTACAATAGAATCATGTAGCACTTAATTAAATTGCAGTGGCAAAAGCTTTTCAAATACCCAAGACAGTTTTTGAAATGAAGACTGAGGATCAGGAGTGCTGTTCAGTACAAGAATCAGTCATGTGAGAGACAGAACAAAATTGTCCTAGTTTCCATTCTGCCATTTGGATAAGCTTGGTCGTTTCAAAACTATGAAATCTAACTGATCTTGACAACTAATCTTGCATGCATTCTTTTTTTTTTTTTTTTTTTTTTTTTTTGTTGTTGCCAATTATTTTTGTTATTTTTCTCCCAATTTGAAATGCCCAATTATTATTTAGACTCAGCTCACCGCTGCCACCCCTGCGCTGAATCGGAAGGGCGAAGACAAACGCCTGCTGTCCTCCGAAGCGTGTGCTGTCAGCCGACTGCTTCTTTACACGCTGAGCATTCACAATGCAGCCACCCAGGAACTACAATGTTGGAGGACAACGCAGCTCCTGGGCAGCTAACAAGCAAGCCCGCAGGCACTGGGCCAGACTACAGGGGTCGCTGGTGCGTGGTGAGCTGAGGACACCCTTGCTGACTTAAGCCCTCCCCCCTGGCGATGCTCAGCCAGTTGAGCGCTGCCTCCTTGGAACTCCCGTCCACAGTTGGCTGTGGAATAGCCCAGACGTCCGGCGACGTCCAGGCTATAGGGTGCACTCACGCAGAGCGCCTTTACTGGAAGCACCACTCGGGAACCCCTTTGCATGCATTCTTTATCTGTATTTCAGTAGGGATTGAAAGTTCAGAGTAATGCTATTAAAATAAGTGATAGAATCCATCTCTGATGTTCCTTCATGGAGCAAGCTTTACTTTCTTTGAGAAACTGTTGATGTCTCTCATTCAATGGTGTGCTGTACATCGCATACCATAATCTTAAATTATCAAATATAATGTGAACAAAGATCATCTTAAGTGGAACATATCATAAAGTAAAACCAAAGTTTGATATGCAGAGCTGTGTTAGCAGCTGTTGTCCACAAACAGAATAGCTTTGTAGCGAGCCAATAGGTATGGCTTCCCATTAACTAATTTAGTAGAGACAGTGCTCCCTTACTATAATGCTGGGAGCCATCACTAAGAGACAGCACTGTGTTGCTCCACATATCAAAAATGGAAGTGCATGTGAAATTGCATTGTGCAGACAAGTTAAATTACCATACTGTCTTACAATAGGGCTGCTTGAATATATTTTCTGTCTGGATATATATGCTTGTCTCCCTAGAGGTCCTATTGATATGAAAGTTGCTTCAATTGGGTGATTTCACAGTTAAAAATCAATTCAATTGATTTTGACTTCACCCTTTTGGTCATAGAAAGCATAATCCCTTCATTCCTAATCAAGATATTGATTTCCAATTGTCCAAAAACTGGGCAAGATTGGGTTTGTGTCCCAAGAGCATAGACGCATTTGTGAAACACTGAAACGCAAAACACCAAGTAAACATACATTAGTACTAAAAAAAAAAAGAAACTACTGACATTTGATTCTTTGCAAGACTGAGCACAGTACATTAGAGAGGAGAAGGCTTGTATATGTAAATACATTGCATTCAAGTGCATTGAGAATAGAAATAACAGTTTCTACCCCATCTGTTTAGCTGACCCTGCCCCGCCTTCCCTCCCAAATTAACACCATCAAAAACAACAAAGCACCAAAACTGCATCTCAATCAACCAACTTGCTTGCTCATCATCTTGCGTGAAAGAGTAAAAAGAGGAGGTGTGTTGTCGTCAAGGTGTAATTCTTGGCTACTCTACCATGCAGATGAGCTCCAGGGCCTGATCAATTAAATTAAAACAGCACTGAGTGAAGTGATGCGAGGTAATGAGCCTTACAGATCTGAGCTTGGTTGTGAGGTGGTAGACTGTTGCCATAGGAACACCTTCTGAGGGGTTTACTGGCTATCACACTGTGAGCCAACCTTCCTTTCTTAATTCAGGATTGTGGCAAAGTGGTGAGTGCAGTGCCGTGCAGGTACAAAATACACAGAGAATTACTTTCAGGTGCAGGGGTGTTTATTGATAACACTATGTAACACAATTTTACTGTATAATCGTGAATCTCGAAAAACTACTCGCTTCTAAATCTTTTGTAGTCATTTTTGTATTATTTTAGTACAAATACATGTTAATTTGGATTCATATGTTGTTTTTTTCTGACTTTATGTGAACAAAAAGACACAAAAGCTCCCGTTTTCTCATTGGAAATAGTGATATTTCAAAATATCACTGTCCTGGTCACAAAAGCAAAGTTTGTGGGGAATAATAGCCATTTTCTATACTTTTGAGGCATAAGCAATTAGGAAATAACACTTACTACCCAGGAACCAAAAAAAAAAAAAAAAAAAAAATAGTTACACGGTGTAATAATAATAATATCCAGAGCCCTAAGGCAAACACCTGTAAATAATAAATGCTGGAGTGATACAGCGGTGTGTATGACTCGTAACTGTAATCCCCAGGCCTGACCCACAACCAAAAGTACAGGTTTTACGCACACCCACACAAACACAAAACACAAACACAAGACAGTGAGTGAAATTAGGTGCTAGTGGTGATTACAGCACTCTGTGAAATGCAGGGGTGAAAAGTGATGTCTGGGTTAATGCTGGCTTGCACTCTAGCTCTGGATCATGTTACTGATAGTCTACAAAGAAAAACAACAGCTACACTGACACTTTAGAAAAACAAAACAAACACTCATGGTTCTCAGCAATACATTTACTCCTTTTAGGTTAACTCCAACCATTTACAAAGGAGCAGATTACTTTGCTGCGCCCCTATTTTATACCCTTGCTCATGAGCCCTTGGTTAACGAGCGCATTCGCTTCTCCAATCCGCGGATGCCACACTGTTTCCCGTTCAGGTCACTGAGTTCGGGTACCGTAGTTCAGTCCCTCTTCTAGCCGGCCGACTTCAACCTACCAACGGGAATAAAGTGCCATGCCTTTTAGTCCAGGGTAATCTGCTCCCTTTATCTAGTACCCTGTCAGGTCAGGAGGGAGATCTAACACCAAGCTTCATTCGATCTCTGTCACAAGGATGCATTCAGTTTTTGAAATACAATGCTGTAGATCTCTCTGATTAATTCCTGTGTGGAGCAGGTAACGTTGTATGATTAGACCAGGGAGACCACATGCAGTCATGGACCATTCTACTCCAGGTTTAACAGGTATAATTCAATAATTAACTACTTTAGAGCTTTACAGATTCAATGAAACAATTTAGAACATCTTAGAAATTAAGAGTTGGACTGAAAAGCCCAACTTTGCCTAGCCATGATCTGGACTATTGGAGTAAAACAGCAAAGAAAGCAATTCGCATACAGAAATGCAATAGCTACCTCGACTTCTATAGCATTGTCTTTGAAATATCCAAACAGATCTTTAGCAGAAACCTTCTGTAGAAGTGAAACCTTTACACAGGCGTGGCTGTTTATTATTGCATTAGCGCATGAATGGCCATCATGCATTTTGTCTCACTCAAAGCGTGTCAATCTGCATCCTGAGGTGGTTCGCTGGGATCCGGGTCAACCCATGTACAACCCAGATATGCGGGTTCACACTATGCGGGATTGTGACCGGGGTAGCCAGAACCCGGGTCTGGACCTGGGTAGGAGGGCCAGTGTGAAAGGGGCTTTAGACAGCTTTAGTTCTAGCAGATTTCAGCACAATTGAGCACGTAATTCTTTGGCAACTCTTGGCTGTATATACTGCTGATTCTGCTCTGTCCTAGTTCAGTTTCTACCTGTCCAACTGAAGGCAGTGTGTTCTTTTTGCCTACTTTTGACTCCTCACCTCCCTTGCAGGCTTAATAGTTTCCAGAACACTGTAATAAAACTCATAAATAAGTTGAGTGCAGTTGTGGGTTCAGACAATGCAGAATTTGTAAAACATTGTTCATATTTCTGTGATTTACTGTCATTGTTTATTGCAAGGTAGCAGTGATATACAATCCGGAAAACACCAGAACTTCACATTCTCCTGGTTCTGGTCTATAAGAAAGATTTTGCTGGCCAAGGATTTGTTCTGTATATTACTTTAGGGAAACCTGATAAGTCGTGATACATTACTATATTTTAAATGTTGCTTCTCAGGATAGCCTCATGAACGTTCCAATGACATGGAAATGGGGTGCTTGGCTGGTCCCTTCCGAATCTGTCTAGTAGTGCATTCAGTCACAATTTATTACATGGTTATAGGTACCAGGATTTTTTAATTTTACACGTGAATTCAGCACCATTTTGTAAAATAAAAAAAACAACAACAAATGCAACTTCTCCAATTACTCATGCAAATACAATATGTGCCACTTTTGTTAATGGCAACCGAAACAGTTGTGGTTTGAAGGTACACTTCATTAACTTCCTCTGAATCTGCCAGCTGTTTAATGACAACCCTAGCAGACACTGAAAAATCCCCATTGCCTCTCAAATGAAAACTTGTTCATTCCACTTGTACATTTGGAGGAAATTAAACTGTTGTCTTATCAGCGGAAGAGATCAGATCTATTCCTAAGGTTTATTCTAACATTTGCGCTATTGAATTTCACATTAAGAGTTCAATCAATTTACAAAACAACTACAACGGTCCCAAGTGAAATTGCTATTCTTTTAATTGCATAATACAGAGGAACTACTTAGTCCAAGACCTTCAGACAAATTTGTAGAAATGTAACCGTACATACGTAACAACAGACGATAGCCACCTCCTTATATCCCCACATCCAGACCCAATAACCCAATAACGTGCCTCATACAATTAGCAGTGTTTATATAGATAGATAGATAGATAGATAGATAGATAGATAGATAGATAGATAGATAGATAGATATAGCAGTAAGGGAAGATTAAATAGACATGGGTGACATATATTCATTTGAAAGATAATTAACTCTTGGAACAAGTTAACAAGCCAATTCCCTGTCTAAGAGGAGACTGTGTTCCATTTAATTAACTTTTTTAATTGACTCTGTGACTTTTAAATAGAGATATACCAGTGTGATTGGTTGACCTACTGGGTGGGATTGCATTAGGACAGCAGAATGAAGTATGTGTTATGAAATAAACAGTGTTTGTTAAGCGGCAGTATCTCAAAAAGCATAAAGTCAACCAATTTATCACTTCCGTGTCGCAGTATTAGAGTGCTGTGGTGATTACTATATTTTAAAGCTTGGCTGGGGTCCACAGAGAGAGCTGCATTGACCTTTGTGACCCCATGGGTTGGGAAGAAAATCATCTGGGATCCATGCGGTGACTTTCCATTTCTTCAATTCATTAACAGACTGAAAACAATGGCATTTAAAAAAATCTAAAAGCTTTGCGAATGGGGTCACTTTGCACAATATTCTTCCAAGTAATCAGAAAACGGTTTCAGCTACAAAAAGACTTGCTGCTGCTATGCCATTCAGCAACGGGTAGTTATGAATTTCACTAACAAATGAGTTAACATAGGAAATGGTGTTCCAGCTTATCATGCTGCTGCACCAAAATCAGAACAGTGCCGCACTTTGATCACCAGGTGGCTCTTTTGTATCAGCTCAGGAATCTCAAAAAGCAAAATGAAGTAAACCAATTTTTTTAATTTGCTTATGATGCATGCAGTCTAAAAGAGGATAAAAATAGCAACACCGACAACTGCGTCAACACCCCCCCATGCCCTCCAGGGAAGATTTGTCTCCTGGGCAAAGACAGTTTGTGGGCCGTGTTGGATGTGCTGCCACATCCATTTTCAGAGACACATTGAAACAGTGAAAGATATGCCATCCATTGGCATGCTGCGAGTGACAGGGGAAAGCAGTCGCAGAGCCTCAGACAGGCCGATATTTAACAATGCACATTGTGCTGCAGAGAGAGTGTCTGCAATAATTATGGCAATATCCTGTTCCGTTATTGAGAGGGATATCTCTCCTATATCATCTTAGAATACAAAGTTAATTTCCTCTTGCAGAGGACCGCTACATGAGAATTCATGTGCCAAAGTTGCTCTTTTAGATTACAGTAGGGATAACAGGGACAGAACATGATGACGAGTCAATGTTATGCAAATCAGGTGAGTCATGTGATATGTCACACAATCGGCTGCGTTATAAAAGAGTAGTTTGCTGTTAGTTAGATGGTGAAAAAAATTGAGCATTTACCAGCGACAAAGGTTCAGATGGTCTATTCAATAGCTCTATACAGAGCAGATCGTAATAACGTCACAATGAACCAGGATGAAGGCAGGAAAGCACTGAGGGTGTCATCCACAAACCAGAAAGCAATGGAAGTCAAGAATGGGTAAAAGAATGAATTAAACGAATAAAGCCACACATGTTGGCTGATCAGTTAAGATGACCCTGGTGTGGGGTCTGTTCAGGACAATGCATTGAGCAATCCAAACTGCAAAGAGCTGACTGATATAGAAACTATTTATGGAATGCCTGTTCCAAAAGATACACACACTGAATGGCATTCCAGATGTTAGTGTCAATATAACAAAAAGCACTTACAATAATGATACAAAAGAGTATTTGTGAGCATTCTGACACGTACAATAAAAAAACAATAAGGTGGTCCAGCAAGTATGTTTTTTTTTTGCCTATATCAGATTCCTAATAAGTGTCATGCACACAAATAGTTCTTCGGGGAATTAAAAAACAATCACATCCAGAAATGCACTTTGAATAATATATTTTATAAAGCCAGTGGTAGAAGGTGATAAAACACTATACAGCCAAACCACAAGAAGTACAAGCTTGGCTACAACAAAACAGTGTGGTGTGATAAAGCAACAGCAAAATAATCTGGGCTGAAAATGAAATGGAGAAATCTGCGAGCAGAAAAGATTAATTAATTTGAATACAGTAAGAGCAATAACAAGGTCCACAGATGTATCCCTGTCTCTTTCTGACACCTCGTGTTACAGTGTATATAGAAGTTGGTAGAGCAAGTACAGTTGAAAAGACACTGTTGTTTTCTGGGAGCCGAAAACCCAGAGCCTGAAATTTTATTTTTTTTAATTTAGTGTGTCCAATTATAATGTTTCCCTCAATTTTCTCCCAATTTGGCATGCCCAATTGCTTTTCTCCATTCCCCACATGGCTCAAGAGACACAAAGATTGAGTGGGCATCCTCCGATCCCACGACCATGCCGGCTTCCTTTTTCACCCAGGAGCTCGAGAGCAGATGTCAGGGAGCTACTGGACACTGGAGGACAAAGGCCAGCCCTGAAGGTGTCCACTCTGAGCTCACTGGGCACCCAGCAAGTAGGGTCCTCTGTACAGTGATGAGGAGAAACAGCCCCTGCTGGTTTTACCTCCCTAACCCACGGAAGCACCTGGGCCAATGTGGCACTCCCTTCAGAGTCCCCAGAGAAGAGTGGCTAACTTTCCACAGCCAGGATGCAAACCTGCGCTCTATGACTCCCCCCTCCACACCACACTGCTGTGTTTCTACCAGGTGAGCCACTCAGAGCCACGCTGGGTTCAGCATATTTTAAGTGTATCTAGAAAGCATAGATTGTACTGATATCTTAGCTAGTCAGTTCCAGATCAAAATCAAAAGAGACAAGAGAATATTAATACGTTTTTGTAGACAGCAATTCCTAGATCTCAAATATTCATTGACCCCATGTATGAATAGATTTTTTTTTATTTACAGTAGTTTGAGTTTTAAAACCAGTAAACAAATTGCTATTTATTCATTTTCAAGCTACTGGAATTGAAATAGGCAATTTCCCAGCAGAAAAGCACCGAGAGACAGACATCACAAAATAAGGCTCTTAAACAGCAACGTGCTTCTTCTGCTAATCCCCTCAATGTGCATGTGTGAATTATTTATTAAACAACATACATCTTGGCTTTATGATACCTCTGAGGAGGGAGTGTGTGTGTGTGTGCTGGTTTTCCTCCTCCTTTACTCTGTGAGAGTTTTTAGACCGTAAAATTTAATTTCGAGGCCTCCTCACATCACAGTTACAGTTTGGCTGTAATTCTTATGTGTTTCGACTGCAGTTGGTAATTAATTGGTCGAAAACAAAACATATAACTGTAGATCAACAGTGAATGTGAATATTATCATCAGACAAACCATGAAACTGCTTTACAAAGACACTGGTTTTCACCTGGTCAGCATAAGGAACAGATAATACCAAACTTCTGAAACCTGGTCTCCAACTGGACTTGTAGGTGACCAGTAGGGGTCACTGCAGAACGGGGAACTAGCCAGGTAAACTATCCCCGGCCCATCCTCCTACCTTACCCCTGGATGCACAAAGGCCAGTGCAGGTTTCCAGAAGGGCACCCTGCCAAGACTGGTAACTCAACATGACCAGTATTCTAACTCCTGATTGTATGACACCCTGCTCAACATGACCAGTATTCTAACTCCTGATTGTATGACACTCTGCTCAACATGACCAGTATTCTAACTCTTGATTGTATGACACCCTGCTCAACATGACCAGTAGTCTAACTCCTGATTGTATGACACCCTGCGCTCACATAATTGAGCCACTGGGGACCGCTCAGTTCATCATTCACAAATACTGCTAATATTTAGATTACAGAGCATTCACATAAAGTGCCTCTTTATATACTGTATCTGCAAATAAGCTCTATAAGTTATTCTAACACTTGTCTTTATGAGGTACATGATGCTAATTTCATGAAGCATCGTTGCTGTAAATGATTTCAAAGCAAGATAACTACAAATAGTACTTTGAAAATTGTAAATGAAATTTGACATTGGAAGTTGCAAAACATAAAAAAGATGGAAAACAGAGACAGATTTGGATAAGTAGAAACATCAACGCATTTGAAAAATGTACAGTTCGAAAAATCTGCATGCTTTTGACACCTGAGGCTTTGACTGGCTAAAGTGTTTATTAAGAAAGAAAGTTTACCACATTTTTTCCCCCCATGTTTACAGAATATACGGTACACAGACGTCATTCACCAATTCACCTCTCGGTTACAGTCAAGATGTAAAGGCACTGAATTACCTATGGGTATAAAATACTGCTTTTTGACTACATAGATGCACCAATCATCCCCCGTTAATTAAGAAAGCTTCAGATGATATCCTGTAGTTTCATTTCAGTGAGCTGTTATGTATTGTGTATCTAGCAGATGGCGTTGGTATACATGCTGGGCTTCACTAAGAAGGGAGGTAGCGAGTCACATTTTTAAAGGACTAAGACAGGGAGTTCTGGATTTAAGCTCTAATGTTTCATTAGAAGACACCAAAGCAGGACAAATCCACTGAGATGCAGCATCTCATTTCCAGGAATGGGATTGAAGATAATTCACTTGGGGAGATTTACTGTATTAGGCCAGACCAATGTTTTATTGACCTATTAAACTCTTGAGCAATATATGGGTCATTGAGCTCCACAATAGGCTATTTTGAGTTGCAGTAGAAGTGAAGGGTTTTTTAAAGTTGGTTATTTAAGCAGTTTTTCTTTTTTTAAAAAACATATTTTACATCAGCATCGTGACCCGTAAATAGGTCAGACACACGGTGATACACGCATGAAATCTTGACGGCAGCCAGCACAGTGGGGCCACTTGACAAATGACTCACTTCCACGGATACATTACGTGCTCTTCCCTTTGCTCACACACAGGCGCCAAGCTCCCTGGTGTTCTGTCTTTTCTGCGCCTGCGCTCCGCCTCCACTCAAAAGACGACTGGTCTGTGTTGTTATGGAGTGCAGACAGGCACGTGAGCAGTTCTACGTCATCGTAAACACCAGCGGGCGACATGGCGGCTCCTGCAGCTGGCAAGGTACTGAAATAAAACCCACACAGAAGCGATTTAACACAACGTAGGAGCCATTTATTACAATAGAAAGAGGGTATCGGTAGCAGGAAGATCACAGATTGAACACTTGTGGAGTTGTTGAAACAAATTGTGTTTAAGATGAACACGTAAACCCGTGGTGAGGTTTTATAGTGTTTAACATGCATTTTATGAAATAAAAAAGGCTTTTTTGTTTAAAATAGGCAGACCCAAGACCATGAAATAAAACAGAAAGAAGTACAATCTGATGTTGTTTTTTCGTGCCATAGAAATGTATGCTTCAGGGTCATACTAGCGATATACGTCACAAATTTAAATAGTAATACAGTTTGTGTTGTGTGGTGGTGCAACGGTAAATCGGAACTGTTTCAAACTGTAAACACATCCGTTTTGAAATTGCTATACCAGTTCCTGAAATGAAACTTTACCGAAAACCCCATTACATAGTAGTGTAGTACTGACTGTTTGTGTTCAACAGACACTGGAAGGAAATGGACAGGATCACGTGTATTCAGAACAGCATTTGTTTCTGACTGTGCTAAACATGTTTTCACGTTTTTCGCTATCACGAGTTTAGCTGGCCGAGTTCTGCTGTAGTAACTGTCTGCACTGAGGTACACAAGCTGGTGGCCTGCCCTTGGTGTACCTCTATTTCAACCGTTTAACAGTCGCTTGCATTGCCAGCATTTAAACACGCTAGGTAATTTTAGGATGTGTAAATAGTGTGCACTGTTGGTTGTCTGAGAAGGTCAAATATTAGTTTTACTTATTAATTATAATCAATGTACGTTTTTAAGTTGTAGATACAGTATGTGTAGTTATATTAATTCCCTGAGCAAATATCTTTTACACAGTGTTTATATAGATTTCAAAAGCTACTACGACTACTAACAATAATTGATAAGTGGTTTTGATATTGGCGGTTTCTGTTATGCC
This sequence comes from Polyodon spathula, assembly GCF_017654505.1. Taxonomy (NCBI): domain Eukaryota; kingdom Metazoa; phylum Chordata; class Actinopteri; order Acipenseriformes; family Polyodontidae; genus Polyodon; species Polyodon spathula. Next base: position 4,571,861 of record NC_054540.1, read on the forward strand.
CTTTAGTATTCACACACACAACCATGTGTTTTTATTATTATTATTATTATTATTATTATTATTATTATTATTATTATATCTATGTGTAAACTGTTTGTCAGAACAGAGAGGCGTTTAAAGTCCAGAAAGTCAAAATAAATAACTAGATAATCTGGTGTAGCATCAGGGATTAACTGGATGGATAACCCAACTAATACAGTCTAACAAAATACTGTAAATGTCCACAGACAATGTATTGTTTAGATAAACAGTGATTTGACTGTTTGCTTTAAATTCTATACATTAAGTGTAGCATGCACTGTATGGTTCTGCATGTTACACATGGTGTATTAAAAATGCACACTGAATATTGCTTTTACTATTGGTTCTCGTTTTCTTACAGGTTGTGTATGAGCAAGATGGCATTTTTATTCACTCAAGCACAGAAAGAAATGAAGACCAAGATTCCCTCATTTCAGGCATACTTCGGATTATTGAAAAGGTATACTTGCAATGTTTTAAATACTTCATGTTAGTGATAAATGTTTAAGTGATCTTGGGGATGATTTTAGGATTTCCCATGACACTGGTGGCTACAAGTCATCTTTTAATGTAATGGTAAATGTGACCATAAAAAGAGCAGCAGCCACATACAAACTAAAGTTAGCCACCGGATAGAGGGAATCTGTTTGCAGATACTACCGGAATTAGATCGTAATCTGTCATAGAGACCTTGTGTTACTGAATTGGCACAGGGACTGGGGTGAAGACATCTGGATGAGTGTTTGTTGCCTTTTTGACTGTATTACAAAGGGTAGAGGTTGATATTTTAAGACATACAAGGGTACAATACTAATACAGATATTCTTTTTTTTCCAGGATGGTGAATTAGTGGTGGAATATAAACCACTGGAAGATGGTGTTGATTTATCAAATATGCTTTATGCTGGAAAGGTATACCTAATTTATTCTTTCAAAGAACTAAACAGCTGTTATTGAAATATTGACAGTTGCATTTTATATGCTTTTTATTTCTACAGTTTTCCTAAAATTATGTAATTCTATTTTTTTAAAATTATATTTTGCCTGAATTGTTTCAAATGTTATATATCAGGTATTTTGTTATGTTATTCTTTTACACCGCACAATGCTATATTATACGACCAAAACACTGGCCTTGTTTCTAGGATTCCAGTTCAGTTGTAGAATGGACACAGAGTCCCACAGAAAAGACACAAAAGAATGCAGAACATCAGCACAGCTATGAAGCTGAGTGGGATATGATCAACACCGTCTCCTTCAAAAAGAAACCTTACACAAATGGAGAAGGTGTGTTGAACTTTCATTACCCACTCTCACCCATCAATCACAACGCTTGGCGATTGCAAAGGTTGTTGTATACATATACAGTAGAATTGCTGAGAGATCAGCATGTGTCATGCATTGTGACAAGAAGGCACAGTGAAGAAAATAAATACTAATATAGCATCATCTGTGGCAACACTTGGGAAGGGACTGCAGGTAAAGCAGGGCATTGGCAGTTCTGTCAGTTTAGAAAAAACATCTTTGAGAAAAAATTATATAGTGTGTCTGACAGAATGTCTGCCCAAACCCTCCCAGTTAAACACACGTCAGCACCATATGTCAGAAATTTTGTGGATCACACAGCAGTCTTCTGCGGTGCATCCTGTATATGCAAACCTGCAACCTGCATGAGGCTTTCATGTGTATTCCCCAGAGTGGATTGAACTCGCCTTGGCAATATTATTAGGGATTTAAATCTAACATTATCCCCTAGTATACTCTGTCTAGATGTGCTATGAGGCTGCTAATTTCTATAGATGAGGTGTAAACCAAAGCTTTAGATTACACAGTGAAGTTGGGTTGTTGATCCAGAGTCTCTGAACACATCTAGCCGCTTACAGTGGATATTGACTGTTTTAGAAATATACATATGAATATGCTCCAGGAAACTTCACAGTAACAGTTGCTTTCAAAGCAGTAAATGTAAAGCAAGTAACATTAGGGGTCTTGTACTTTATTTTTACGCTAATAATGACATGTTGTTGTTTCATCACTTTATATTAATAAAATCACTGACCCAAGACTGGTAAAGGTCTGCTAGAATATTAATACAGTCAGGGTAATGTGTGATGTCTAGATTTATTGTTGCAGTATATGTCTTATTTATTATTTATTTATATTTTTTATGTTTAATAAAGTCTAGTAAAATAGTAAACAAACAAACGTCTTGTAATTATTTCAGGGACATCAAACCATGTACATGAAAGAAGCAAATGGGCCTTCTTCTTTAATGTGGTTGACCTCAAAACAATTAAAATAAAGCTGGAGGGCTGGTCACGTCTTGTCTTCTGCCTTAAAGATGAAACTTCCTTACCTGCCCTTCATTTCCATCAAGGAGGCAGTGATTTGTTCATAGATTGCCTTAAGAACTATGTGCTGATGAATGAGTAAGTACTAAAAAAAAAAAAAAAAAAAAAAAAAAAACATTTTTACTTCCTGCGGTTAACAATTAAAGAGATTTGGACAAGTGGTTTTAACAAGAAAACAAGAAAGCCTTATTGAAGTTATTTTAGCTTATGTAGTAGGGGGCATGTATGAAAATGATTGATTCCCAAATGTTTTTAATTCTTTGTGTAATAAGAGCTAAATTGCTCAGGCAGAGCATAAAATATAATTGCACTGAGTTGCATTAAAGTTTAAACAGAAATATTTTGATACCTGGTCCAGTGTGCATATATAGGGGATTTAAAATACTACTATTGCTAAGGCTTGTGTATGCTGAGCACAATGAAAATTACAATTGGGTTAAAATAGACTATAACACACACCCTTTTTGAGGTCCATAGTTCGGTAGGATTAATCTAAATGCCAGTGGATCATTAAAAGGGCCCTTTGATGTAGTTTACATTCTTTTGATGATAATTTTGTTTAGCAAATAGAGGGTTTTGTAAATACTGCTCACATGGCCAGCTAAACAAAGAGTTTGTGAAAAAGGCATGAATGGACATTGTGGATGAGCAATGATTAAGACAGGCAGGTATCCTTATGGTGAGTGACTCATCAGGGCTTATCTGTAGGGTCCTTGTTTATAAATGCCATTAGTGACTGTCAGGGTGGTTTAGTTCCATATGGATGATGCTTTCGATGTTGATCCCAGATAGGCAGACATATGAGTTTACAAAAAAGTAATTGTTCTGGGTTCTTAAAGCTTTTTTTGTTTGCTCCAAAATTACCACAATTTTTTTAAGAATTTTCATTTAGGGCTTGTACTGTATGTACAGCTTTAGAATGTACCTTTATGACTATAATAGATGTTTTTTTTTATTTTTTCTTAATTGCCTACAGTGTTTTTCAGTAGTAGTATTTTAAAGGAGTTTAATTCTAAATTCTGCAGACATTTTGATCTTGATTTCAGTCTCCTTAAATGTTTTAACCATAGTGTTAGAATGCAGAAATTATTTGATTTAGTAGCACTTATGAATGTGTAGTTTGGAATGCAGTTATCAGAAAAGTGTCCCTGTTAAACTAGAAAGCATTTTTTTCTGACTTAATTTAAATGTTTTCTTTTTATGGTTTAGCTTTAAAGCTTTCTTATAAACTGTCTGCAGTTTTGCATGTTGAAAAGGCCTTCATTCGCTTTGCTAGCTGAATGAATGACTTGCCCTTTGCCAATCCCACTGACTGCAGTAGAAATGAGATGTGATTGTTCATTAACTACTGACTCCTCCAAAGACCTTATACAATCCCTTGCCTACCTCTTAGAAGGAAATGTCACGTCCGATATCACATCACCTCATACTTGCCATCCTGTCATATCTAAGCTTGAAAAACAGATAGCAGGTATTAAAGTTCTTATCACTGGCTTTAATAATGAAATTGTAAGGATTAGTTGCTGGTGGGATAAATCAGCCTTAGTCTTACTTATGTTTGACATGAGTATAATATCTTAGTTGCCGGATTTAAAATAACAGTACCTTCATTAGCACTGGAATTAATTATACAATGCCTATTAAAGTTCATTGTTTGCTAATGGAGCTACCAGAGCCACAGTGATATTGCATATTTCAGTGTTAAATTGTGTTCATACTTTGAATTAGAAAGCAAGGCCTCTGTTGAAAGTTCAACTGGGAATTGCTAAACTCAGTTTGAAGAAGAGGAAGACCAATGCTTGGTTAAATTCCAGTGCTGATCAAAAACTGCCTGGTAAATGTAATTCAGAAAGTCTTCAAGTCACCAAACCTCTCAATCTCATTAATTACGTATTATATCAACTCTTAAGAGGAAGACCAATGCTTGGTTAAATTCCAGTACTGATCAAAAACTGCCTGGTAAATGTAATTCAGAAAGTCTTCAAGTCACCAAACCTCTCGATCTCATTAACTACGTATTATATCAACTCTGCTGCAAAAACAAGCAATGTAAACAGTCTTTCTGTAGGTTAGACAATATAAGAACAGAAGCTTGTGGCTGAGGGAATAGGCCTGAAATAGAAGTAACTGCCATACATGTCTTCACAGTATTCACTGGTCATTTCCCCATTTTTACTGGGCTGTATTGTGTAGTTTGTCGTTGGTGTTTCCTCCTGTAGCACACTAACCTCACCGTAAGGAATTTACAAGTTTATTGCAGTGTGCAGGGGATAACCTGGACGTACTCCATGTACAAATGACTTGTTTTTGAGAGAGGCAGTGTATTGAAACTTGAGACTTAAAACCAATGCATCATCTTATTTGTGTGAAAGATTTTCCAGGAAGAGCCAGTTTGTGAAACTTATTTATAACATTTAAACTTAAATAACATGCATGCAATCTTATAATACAAAAATGTTCTCAAATGTATAACTTTAACATTTATAAATGTATAACTCTTATCCTACAACCCATACTTATACCTTGAGTGCTAATTATTACATAACAGGAATAGGAACTGGATACCATTCTAGACTCTAACACTGGAGTATATCTGTGAAGTAGATATAGTGAAGCCGGGTGCCGTCCTGTATGTCACGCTTCACACATGTTTGCATATATCTGGAAAACCACATATGCAATTGTTATGAATCTTGGTATTAATATTGTTTAGCATAACTTATTGAGAGCATCAGATTTTGGGTATGCAAAAGGGTGCCTCTAACTGAACAGCTTACATTTTTGCATATAGTATGTCTGGAGAACTGCTTATCCAGTTGTCACAGCACTTGGTATTAACATTATTTAGCATAAGCTATTGAGAATGTCCGATTCTGCGGATGTACTGTAGGGGGTGTCTGTCTGTCTGTCTCTCTGTCTGTATCTGCATTAATATATGTGGAGAATCGCTTATCAAACTGATCAAATATTTCATTGGTAATTTGAATTCTGTATGATTCTGTAGATAATGTTAAATTATGTCAAGGTCATCAACAGTGATTTATTTCCCATTAGGTCTCTACTTGATGAAAGAGTTTTAATTGTCAGCAACTGCAACAAGGCTCTTTCTCAGTCCTTTGAGAACTTGTTTGATGATACCACGTTTGGCCTTGTTCAAGTAGGTGCTCTTCTTCTTTATATGCATAGGCGGCATGGCTCTGCCAGGTTCAATGTAATGTAACTGCTGTTTATTACTGCTGGTTAAAAAACAAAACAACAAAAACATTAGTGTTCAGAATCCTGGGATTGTTTTATTTATTTTTTTTATTAAATTTGACTCGCTCTGTCAACACACAAGTATCTTTGTAAAATAATATGTTAAATTAGTGTCTGTTAACTGGTTTAAAATTAAGGCTATTACCCTTTAGTGGGAGTTCTTAACTGAATGTACGTTTCGTTCGCACCAACTCATTTTATCTAATTCTGTGTATTGGAATCCCACAAGATTAAAGAGATTGTAGCTAACAAAATAATCATTCATTCACTGTATAGCTCTCAAATGGTTTGAAACACTGCTATGTAATTTGGTACCCATCTCTACCTTAGCCATCTATTTTAATAACCTTCATTTGCTAGTTGGCTAAACTGGTGAATGAAGTGTGTCCCTTGCTCCTGTATTGTTTTTGGCTGTCACTTTTTTTGCAAGAGGTTTCTTATATTGCATAGCAATTAAAATATTGTTTGGCTTTGACCTTAAGTACATTTAGCTAATAAAATGAATCCAGTTAATCCTATGTACAACCATATATATTCCTGAATGAGAGAGGCACATGTTATGTTAAGCATACATTAAAATTGTAATGGTATTTTTTTCATGGCTTTTATAAACCCTGAGCATATCTTGCACTCTTTTTTCCTTGCTGTGCATTCCATTAAAGGAATGTTTCCAGCACATCTGAGTTGCTTATGGCAGTTTGAAAAGCAACTGTAAACCTTCTCCAACAGTTTCAAATCAATTACTGTTTAAAAATTCACCTTTACCATAACGTATAGGAAAACCTGAGACCAACAAAATGATAGCAATATATATTGGGTAAGATTTACTGGAATTATGTTGTTAGCACAGTGTACTTTAACCTGGTTCTTTGCTGTTTTATTTTTTTTTCCAGAAATTTAGGAAAGATCCTTACACAACAACAATGGGAGGCTTTTCTAAAGTTACCAACTACTTATTTGATGCATTTAGAGGGGCTGATGTTGAACACCAACAACGACCAGCTGCAGAAATGGCAGACATTCTGAATGAGGTCATTCCAGGGCTTGAAATCAACCACCAGGAGGAGCCAGGCTTTGAAGTAATCAAAAGAGTAAGCCAGTCCTTTTTATAAGGAGTAAACATTTATTCTCATCAGCTGCACGATTAATTTTTAATGGCCTTTATCCTTTACCCTGTATATCACTTGCAGTACCCATGGAAACAACTTTTGCTTTTTTAAAAGCCTTAGCAGCTTGCTAAGTATGTCTCTGATTGTTTTCAGATTCCAGCCTGCATCACAGAGCTGAAGTCCATGCTTGTGATCTATGTAGCATAGGATGTAAGACTTTTCTAGTGTTTGGAGTAGTCACTGATAGCTGAATTCTTTGTCTGTTAATTCACAGAAACCATGCTCTTGAGAATTCCAAGAAAGCATATGATAATAATGCAGACAGATGAAGCCGGACACAGTATGTTTGGGCTGAAATCAGTATGCCATCAGACACTTCATTTATACAAAATAAATAAATAAAAAGGAGTTAAAATGTGTATTTGAAGGCTACTTGCATTAGTTTCTTGTAATGTCTATAGAGACCTGCAGTGTTGTAAGCTTGCTTTGAACTTATTGATTGACATTGTTCATCATAGCTGGGAAAAATCGAATGCAAATCACAAAACCAAACTTGTAAAAACAGTTTGAAATTTTGTATTTCTGTTAGATCATCTGGAAAGGCTTTATTGCCTTTATTCATGGGTTAAACTTTATAGATGGCACAACCCTGCAAACTGGCTTGCAGAGAGACAAGCAATAGTAGTAACTTGTCTGCATATTTCAGATTGATTTGGGCACAAAGCCAGATGTTCAGAGAAGAGAACCAGTTTCTGTTGAAGACTGGAATAAGAATATGGACACAGAAGGAAGAATACAAAATGTTCATGATTTAAAGCAAAGAATTTTCAATGGGGTAATTGTATTTGTTTTTATAAACCCTATATATTTTTTTTTTTATCCAACTTGATTGATCCAAAACTATATAGACTTGTAATTAAATAAAATATTTAAGCCAAAGGGCATTACAGCACTCAGGCAGTAACATAAACTAAGCTATATTTAATTCTTACAGTATGGAAAAACTGTGCATTTCATGGTTTGCATTGTTGCATTGTAAATTCTTCAGCAAGTACTTCTGCTTGCAAACAAATATATTGCATTAAGAATGGTCAAGTTATTTTTATTGGGGGAGTTTGTTTGACTCCCGTCCATTAGTTATCTGTGAATGGAACCCACAGTTTTTTCTTTAAGGGCAATCAAAGGTGGTGTTTCTTGCTGTGTAAGCAAGCAGTACATTTCCTACTGAAGAATTCAAGTTTGACTACAATTTTGTGCCAGAGAGCTTGCTATTGACCTTAAGAGTTGTTTACAGCTGCTGACTGTCGGAAAACTCTTAAAGAATTACACCCCCAGTAGAGGTCACCGTAGACACTGATGTATGCATCTTGTAAGGGAAAGTCAGGGGGTATAAGTCCAAAGGCTAAATCAAATAGGTGTTCCTAGCTCTGTCCCTCGTCTGTTATGGGGTAACAGAGGGTAAGTGGGTAACCTTGTAGTTTGATGCCTACCTTGTAACAGTCTCACAAAATAATGTAACAGCAGATTATTAAAAAAACAACAGATTTTGTTCTAGGGTGGTTAGGCTATTGATTGTAATTTAGTCTGTTATTTTTTTTTTCTTTTGCTGTATTAATAAATAGCTGTTGCCTCCTTAGGGACTTTGCCATGCAGTAAGAAAAGAGGCTTGGAAATTTTTGCTGGGTTATTTTCCTTGGAACAGCACGAGAGACGACAGAAAGGTTTCGCAAAAAAGAAAAATGTGAGTATTTATGTATTTTCTGTGACAGTAGTAGAATGGTTGCAAAAAACTGCACTATAGAGTTTACAAGTCATTAAACCATTGTGACATGTATGTTTGTGTTAAACCAGTCTGCCCATGCCACTGGGTCTGTGCATAGTTCACTTGTTCTATTTTCTGTACTTCAATAGTACAAAAACAAAGCCACTAATAATCTAATTTATTTCTTAATTAGTGACGAGTACTTCAGAATGAAACTCCAGTGGAAATCAGTCAGTGAAGAGCAAGAAAAAAGAAATTCAAGATTAAGAGATTATAGAAGCCTCATAGGTAATGATGAATCATTTGAAGTAATGCCATTTTTTTTGACAAACTATGACATAAAACAAAAAGCAATATCAGGCTATTTTGGTATCTCTAAACTGTGATAGACAGGAATGAGTTTAATACTACGCTATATTTCAGCATATGAGTTCTGCTGATTTTACATTGTTTGAACTCACTGACTGCAATGCAGCCCTTTATTCAGTTCTTCAGATTATTAATCTATACAGTATTTTCTGGTGCTGTTTAGAAGTGTGGTTTAGTTATCACGCTTTGTGGTTTCCTCTCACAATGATTCAGATAGATAGACTTGATGCTGACTTTGGCATTTGAAAGTATTTAAATACTTTACATAAATCACCTTATTAAGCTGTCTGCGTTTGCCAAAATGCCACTGGATTGATATCATGATAACTCATTTTATAACATTTTGAGTGAAAGCTTTTCTAAACTTGACTATAGCCTTTTTAGTCCTATTTGCTTTTAACAGGCTGCAAATGGAGCTCAAATTCTCCTTTGTAACGAAAATATATTCTGCTTTAGTTTCTGTTCATCTCAATGAAGGACAGTGTTTGACAGTTCTTGGAAAGAGGAAAAATGAACATTGCTTGCCATAATAACATATACACAGCCTAGACGTTTTGAACGTATTGATCTGTGTCCAGTCCTTGCAGCATAATGCCGTTAGGTTGGACAGTAATTGTGGTTTATCGGTGTAGAGACAATATATTCCTTGGCCTTTGTTAGGCTCTGAGAATAATTTTGCATTTATAATAAGTGTTGTGGTAGTTCAGTTCTATAAATGTGTCAATTGTATTAATTGTTTCGAACTGGAAGTCTTCATTGAAATATATTTCTAGACCAAACATTTGTCATTGAACTTAAGTTTCTTTTAGCATTTCTAAATGTATAACTGTGGACAGTATGTTGGCGATGTCAACATAACAGTGACCAAAACTGCTTCACTGTTCATCGCTGAGCTGTGTGGTTCTGTGTGTAATGTGTATTTAGATACCAAAATAAAACTTATTTTGACCCAATGCAAAGCAAAATGTTTTATTTCTGTACATGTTTTTCTGCTCCACAATTTATGAAACTACAGGGAAAAAGATAATATGCTAAATAATCATTGTGTATGTTTCTAGAGAAAGATGTAAACAGAACAGACCGAACCAACACGTTTTATGAAGGTCCAGATAACCCAGGACTTATTTTACTTCACGATATTCTGATGACATACTGTATGTATGATTTTGATCTTGGTAAGTCTTAAATTGTATGTTCATTGTACCCTCACATTGTTCTGGACACAGTGTCACTAGTAGTTAAGATAAGAAATTAAACCTGTGCTTTTCTATTTGTATTTTTGAATTTACTAATAGACGTATAATGAAGTGTGATCATGCCTAGAACTTTAAAAAATGTGAAACCTTTTTTGATTTTGAAAAAACAGAATTAACATAGATGACATCCAAGTGGTAAAATTAATATAAATGACTCGTTACTTGTTTTAATAAGTCTGCTGCCACCACTTCACATCAGACACCATGTGTTAAGAAAAACATAACTGTCTGGTTTCAGTACATGTCCTGGAGTAGTAGATTTTGTTCTCTTTGCGTGACGATGAATTTCACTTTAATGGTGATGTTTTGTTTTTTCTGTCCCCCCCCCCCCCCCCCCCCACAAGGGTATGTTCAGGGAATGAGTGATTTACTTTCTCCAATTCTTTATGTAATGGAAAATGAAGTGGATGCCTTCTGGTGCTTTGTGTCCTTCATGGATCAGATGGTAAGGTCTTATAATAGGTAAATCAGCTTACCATCATCAGTGCCAGTTTTGCTCAGTTGCATTTGAATCACAGACAACTGCGCATGCGTTTATTCATATACAGTATGTGCCTATTCGGGGAGTTTTCGGGTTTAACCCGAATGCAGAAAAAACATTCGTGGGGGGGTGGGGGGAGGATGAAATCGGGTTAAATTGGGTAAAACCTGAAGATCGGATGCCTTAATTATACATTAAAGGAATACTTAAATTCTATGTATTTATTTATTTTTAAGCACCATAATTTTGAGGAGCAGATGCAGGGGATGAAGACCCAGTTGATTCAGCTCAGCAATTTACTGCGCTTGCTAGACCTTGCATTCTGGAATTACCTTGGTAAGGGGATGAAGCTTTACTTTGTGGATTCTCTGTAATAGGCACTTTCAAATATTATTATAGTTCCATATGCTACTAAATATCTTTATCAATATGAGCAGTAGTGTATTTGATTCTGAAACACTCAAGTAGCTTTTGCACGGTTGATAAAAACAAAAAAAAATGAAAACCTTGGTTGCTTAATTCTGAAAGCATTGTCTGCAAAGATGACATGTTAAGGTTTGCATTATAATTGACTGAAATTCCATGTGCTGCTGGAGTGGTGGAGATTTATACTTAATTGCATGATACTTCAGAGAACAGCTGGAGATTTGGAATGTATGATTAGTGTGTTTTTTTAAAATTGAGAATGTACGGAATTGCTCAAATTAAGGTTTTGTCAACGGATATCAATTTTTAGATCTGACCTTGATTTGCTGTTTGGTGAATCTCTGGTCAAAACTTACGCTTCAAGTTAGTTTAGAGTTTGATTGTTCTGATTGTTCATTGCATAGTTTAAAATATTCAGAAGCTAAATCGCTGTTTGTCTTATTGCACAGAATCGCAAGATTCAGGGTACCTCTACTTCTGTTTCCGGTGGCTTCTAATCCACTTCAAACGGGAATTCAGCTTCCAGGATGTACTGCGGCTATGGGAGGTGAGAGTCCACTGTCAGCCAAGAATTAGAGTTAGAGCTGTGGAGACACATGTTTTATACTCGATTAATGGGAGCAACCTTTATCCATCACACAGAGGGGAAGCAATTTAGGCCCAATTGCGTCTTCTTTATACAGCAAAACAGTGTTAAAACTATAACATACTTTAATGTAATGAACATTTATTATTGGTGCATAGTTGCTACTCCAGTTACTACTTCTGGCAGTTTGGGCATGTTTATTTTAGTTTTTTTTCCTCTTATGATTTGTGGAACCCTTCAGTGCTTGAAGGTTAGTTTTATTTTGCGAGAGGCACGTGATCTATGCATCAAAAATAATAATAAACCCTAAAACCTCTTTTTACAATATTTTTGTTAAAGGTGATGTGGACAGGATTACCTTGCCAAAACTTCCACCTGCTTGTTTGCTGTGCCATATTGGATTCTGAGAAACAGAAAATAATGGATGAACATTACGGATTTAATGAAATTCTCAAGGTAGTAATAACATTGGTGTAGTCTTAATTTTGTATTATTTAATTATTGTTTGTATTTACCTTTCTGTTGAAGTGTGTTCTTCAGGGTCTGTGGTGTTCAGTGGGTTAATGCACTAGTTCTAAATTCCAGTCTGACTGTATAGCAGATTACATCACAAATGTACAGTTTGCCATTATTGTCACCAACGATCTGTCAGTACAATTGACCCTAATCTTTTCATGAACAATGCATTCACCATATACATCGTCAATGCTTTCTCATTTATATTGTCAGTATTTTACAAACACAAGGCATGCAGTTCTTTTTGTTTCACATATCAGTTACAAAAGAAATACATAGGTTATAGTCTTTTTCTTTTTGTTTATACCTACTTCAGATTTTCACTTTTAGTTTGCTGCTTTCTGAATTTTATAGTTCACTTTTATCATAGCACATCAACGAGCTTTCCATGAAATTGGACGTGGAAGAAGTACTTCGCAAAGCTGAGGCCATCTGTTTTCAGATAAAAAATTGCAAGGTATGTTGATTTGTATTGTTTGAGGAAAATATTATGTTTCACATGTATCTTTTTACTTCATTCTTTTCTTTTTACACATTGTGCATATAGGGAATCTTTTTATTTGTACACAGTGCACTCATGTCTAGTTCCTGATGGTGCTTGCAGTGCATTGGTTTAATGAGAGGGGGAAATCCTTATCAATTTGTGTTTGTTTTAGGATTTACCTTATGCAGTTCGTGAGATCCTGGAAGTGATACCTGACACAGCTGCTCCTGCAGGAGAGATATGCGAACATGGAGCACTTGATACCAGGAGCCCACCTAATGCAACTTGCACAGATGAGTTACAGCCAAACTCTGTGCCAAATGGAAGAGACGGAAATTCAGGGCGCAGGGAGACTGCACAACATGTTTACAAATTGGCACATATATAGAACTGGAAAACTAAGCAGTTTTTATACCAACAACATTTTGTTTTACCCACCAACCTCAAACATAAAGGTTTGATTATAAATATTTGGTTTTCAAAGGTGGTAATTTAAATAAGTTTCTTATACTTTGGCACTATTGATTATGGGAAAAAAAGGATCAACAAAGATTGAAGATCTGATTATTTTTGTAATTACTTGTACCATTGTGTCCTTTCATTCAAAATCAGCATTCCTTTTCGCTTATTGATGCTACATATATTTCTTACTATAAAGAAAGTGGGGGTTCGGATCAGGTTGATTTTTTTTTTTTAAATGTTCTGAACCATGTAAAAATATATTTTAAATCTTGTTAAGTCTAACAAAGTTGATCAGATTTGTATAAAAATAAAAAAGGGTTAAAAGAGAGCAGTTGTAATAATCATGGAATGGTATAATCATGGACAAGAACAGTTTTGATGCTAAATGTAAGGTGCAAATGACAGTATTGCATTTGGAAATGTTGATTTGAAGACACATACAAATCATTCTAAAGACCACAATCATTAATGTTTTATCTTAGCGCAAGAATACAAAAGTGAAGTTGCTTACACATTTGAACTGCACAGCCTGATGATATTATTAAATTTGTTTTTTGTTTTAATCAAAAGTAATATATATATTATATATATATATATATATATATATATGTTTTTATATATATATAGTATAAAACATATGCTCAGTTATTCTCAGAAATTCCTTTACATTGTGGTATAAGTATAAAGTATAATTATTTGACCATCTATAAATTAGTTATTGAAAAGCAGGGTACAGTGTGTATTTGGATATGTACAGGTGTATATGCTCAATGAACTTGCTGTATGTGTTTGATCATTCTTTTGATAGAGAAAAATGTTAGGCTTACATACCTACTTTTACTTGGTTTGTATGCTTTGTATGATAGTGTCACAGTGTTCACCTGTAATTTTCCATTGATAAAGCTTACAATTGAGATGGTTTTAAGTGGCTTCGACAATGTGTAAACAGCGTTTGTAGTGTTGGCAGGTCAAAGTTGTTAGAACTGTCGAGGTAAACATTTTCTTCAACAGAGTTTGCAGACTACCCGTGAATATGCAAACTAACTTAAAAATAAATGAAGCAAAGCAACTACTGCAACCATTTTTCTTGTAACTTCAAACTTTTGTAACTGTATGCCATCATACTACATTTTGTTTAAAATACATGGTACATCAAACCACTTTAGGCAGGATGTGCACGCGTTGTAGTGTTGCAGCTAGCGCTTGTCTCTTGATCTGACTCTGATGTTGCATATATTACTGACCAGACAGCTTTCTCTAACACACACGACTTGGGAGCAGCTTGCAGAAGGGCGCTGAAGTATTAAAAAAAATAAATAATAAATAAGGCAACAAAGAAAAGGCTGTTGACTGAAATCTCTTTAATCTGTTCATAAGACATCATCAGATTCATAAAGAGGTATCTAAGGCATACTCCCATTTCCAGACTTTTTCATATCCTGCCCCACAGGAAATTGCTTCACTTTTATGATAGCTTTTAGTTCCCTGTAATGTTTTTTCTTATCTTTTTTTCACTAGAAGAAATGTGCCTGCATTTGTTTGTTAAAAATAGAATGTTTTTTTTTTTGTATTTAAAGATTGAATAAAACCATAAACAAATTTTTTATATATTCATATATATATATATAAATATATATATATATATATATATATATATATATATATATATATATATATATATATATATATATATATATATATATATAGACAAGAAACACTAATAGTAAATGACAATACTATGTACATCTGGCCATGGTCCCAGGATGCAGGTGGTGTGGTCTAATGTTGAAGGTGGCAGGTGATAGGATACTGACCATCACCCTGAGTGACCTTGAAGAGATTTTGTAGGCTTCTTATGCTTGTCATTTACTTTGCAAAATTATAAAAGTATCTCCAGACTGAAAATTATATATTTGAAATTTTGGAGAATTTATTGATTGCTGCATACTGGAAAATATGTTATTGTAGATCACCAAGACTTACTGTATGTAAAAACCCAAACAAAATGCTGGACAAAATTATGATATAGGAACTGCTCTCGTAGTTAAAACTGTATTAAGAGGCATGTCTCTCACATGGCTGCAATCTGGAGAGCCTTTAAAAAACTTTTGCAGTGCCAGCTGGTGCTCTGTGTTTTAAGTTTTTTTCTTACCAATTTGTTCAATATTTTCTTTACAAGTTTTACTAGGTCTTTGTCTCCATAAAAGTGTTGAAGCGAAAGTTATAGACGGGTATTCTTCTGTGACTGTGATACAAGTAAATGAAAGTCTAATGGAAAAAAAAAATAAAGCAGCAAGACTGAGTGAAGTATGGGCTAGTTTGATAAATTTGGCCACAATCCTTGGTAATACTGAATTTTGGAAAGCCTTTCTGATATTAAATCAGTGGAGGAACAGAATAGTGGTATGTTGTTGAACACCACATCCCTGAGCAGCATTGGGAGTTTTCCGCGAACTGGAGCTTTATAACTTATATAAATAAACAGATAGATTTCACCTTTAAAAGTGACGTTGATCAAATCTGCCCACTTCTTTTCACAATTTAAAATAGGGCTCGAGTTCATCTTA
This sequence comes from Polyodon spathula, assembly GCF_017654505.1. Taxonomy (NCBI): domain Eukaryota; kingdom Metazoa; phylum Chordata; class Actinopteri; order Acipenseriformes; family Polyodontidae; genus Polyodon; species Polyodon spathula. Next base: position 4,587,506 of record NC_054540.1, read on the forward strand.
GTTGTAAAGGATCATTAATCTTTTGATCAAATCAAACACCCCACAGTTCATAGGAGGCAGTGTGGTCCAGTGGTTAAAATCCAGGGCTTGTAACTAGAAGATCACTGATTTAAATCCCACCTATGCCACTGACTGACTACTGCATGACCCTGAGCAAGTCACTTAACCTCCTTGTGCTCCATCCTGTGGATGAGATGTTAAATCAGTGTCCTATTGTAAGTGACTGCATATAATGCACAGTTCACAGCCTACCTCTGTAAAGCACTTTGTGATGGTGGTCTATATATATATATATATGTATATATATATATATATATATATATATATATATATATATAGATATATTATATATATATATAGTTTTTTTTTTTTTTTTTTTTTTTTTTCTGACTAAAAACATGAAAAAACTCAGTAAGGTTATTGAGTTCATGATTTAAACACTGGCTATATTTATGTCATCCACAGTTTTAGATCATGGATAGACCCAGATGAGTCTGCAAGGTGTTTAAATTGTTCCAGAGCAATGCTGGCTCTTCAGAGATATGTACACTAAATGTTTTTCTATTTTTTTTTTGTCCCTGCATGTCTTGCAAAGTGGCTGAGAGATCTGCAAGTGGGAGCTCATTAGATTAAAGTGCAATTAAATGTCGGTGTGAATAGCTTACTAAAATCTGTGTTACAACCCTTGTTTGGGATGCAAAGAAAGCTGGGGGTTGGAAGCACAATTCAGTTATCTGAAAATAGAATCGTTTATAAAGGATTAAAAACTTTTCTTTATAGGGCTCAAGGAAGGATCTGAGTACATTGAAAAATGCTTCAGGATAATGCAAAGCCAAAAGCGCATTTAGTGATATCTGCACATCTCCTCTGGAGTGTAGCTTCACTGATGTAGATGCACAGGGCTCCCAAAAGAGAGTTTAACAGTTATAAAGTGGGCACATCTGAAATGCGTTTTTATTTTGATGGTGATAAGAGATTATTTCATGAATTGATCATTATCATGCCTTCAAAAAAAAAAAAAAAAAAAAAAAAAGACAACATTTTTTTAGAGCTTTGTTGTTAATCTAAATTAGTGTGCGTGTGCAAAACAAATTATTGCATGGGATGTCATGCATGATTCTTCTTTTAGAAGGTGGGTTTTCACAGTGATAATAACATCACCCTAATGCCTGAGTTGTTTGTCGGTGGCAAAGGCGTATTGCACCCACGGGTGCTTTAAATGAATATATCCTAGGAAACGAGATTAAACAAGATTTCATCCTTGTTGGACCCGGGAAACGGGAGTAATCGTTCTTCAAAGTGCTCGTGGTAAATGTTCTGGGTAGTTTTGCACCCCATTCCACCAACTGAAGGTGTCGAAAATGATGTGTGTTTCATATACCGCAATCCACCTTTCCACCTGCCATGTGAGTTGTGTTATTGCTGTTAACAAATAGTTAAAGTAGTGCCTACAGAAACGTATAAAATGTAAAGAGCTGAATACAATAAAATATAGAACAAATTACACCTTCTGCAATTGAAGACTAAAAAACGCTGAATTTCAATTAGGGACATTGACAATAATGTTGTATACAGGTACTTTTCCTGTATATGCAATATGTCCACACATTCGAGCTATTATTATTCATAAACATCTAAATTCACTATTATTAGCATCTAATATCCAAATGTACAAAATGTACCCTTACATTAAATGTGTTTCTCTATAAACCACCAGCAGGCTGATTTCTCAACAAAAGGCATGTCAGGATTATCTTGAATGGGGAGCCTTATCTACATCAGCTGCATCAGCTGGGACAGTATATAAAGAATGAGAGATTCAGGCAGGAGAAAAGAACACCAAGACCCACGGTGTTGAATGAATCGCTAGCATTCAGCCACTTTTTGTTTCTCATACACTATATTTTGTAAGAAATAGATCACTAATTGCATCCACAATGCAACCAGCAATGATGATGTTCTCCAGCAAATACTGGGCAAGAAGAGGATTATCCTTGGATTCTGCTATGTTTGATGAGCACCATTTAGGCAACCAAACAGTGAGTACTTGATTTTGTTTAGTAGTTTATATAAAAAACGTATATATATATATATTATATATATATATATATATATATGTTATATATATATAAAAAATAAAAATTATTATAATACAATATTTCGTTAGATAAAGCAAACCTATTTTTATAAGCCACTTCTAGTTGCCGGTGTTAACAGATTTTTATGTGTTTTTTTTTTTTTTTTTTTTCAAAATCCTGCCTTTCTAACACCAGGTTAACGTCAGATGGATCACTTGAAGAGTGTTTTTTGAGCAGACACAGTCAGCTCCCCTGCTTACGTGGGGGCATTAATTCCCTCCAGCCTACCAAGTTGTACTTGCCTAAAGCTAGTGTACGCACATCTGTTAAGATCACGAGCCAGATAAAACTCAATCTACGACTTTATGAAAAAGTTTCTCTCTTCACCGTCATGCCAAAGACAACCAACAATCTAGATACAAAATAAAAAACCCACAGTGGTGCTCAGTTAAGATGAGGGGTATCTTCCAAACCCCCTCAAGTGAAGCTAAGTGAGCAGTCTGTGAACAGGGCTCTGGGTACTTTCAAGAGGCTGAACATGCGTTCCCCTTGAATTTAAATATCATCCTGCTTTTAGTTATTTTCTAAATTAAGAAAGTTGTTGTTGGCAACAACCAAATTAGGTACAACACTCAGATGAGGACCTGATCTTAGTCTGGACCCTATTATTTATACTATTTTAAAAAGTAAAACCCATCTGTTGCTTTTCTGTTGTTTAGATTTTGGACTTTTTTCACTTTTTGTTTTTATAATGAATTTGGTCAAATAAATTAATGCTGACTTGTTACAAAAGTTATCTCTCTGATTTGTGGGAGAGAGAGATTAATATATATATAATATATATATATTTCTTTGTTGCAAAAGCATGATATATATTCTATAACGTTTATATACGAGATAAGATATTTCTTTGACTAGAAGATTGTTGCAAAAGCATAAAGTACATTCAGTATCAAAACTTCTTACAAAGGTTCTTCAAAACAGACCATTATGAAAGTGATTTGTGGCAATTTGGCTGCTGTTTGTGCACTTTTTAATGCAGAAAGACATTATTCCACAATAATACACAATAATATATAATCAAATTAGTGGCATCCAAGCTGGTAACTATTTTTGTGAATTGCTAAATAAATGAATACCTTAAGCTTTTAGTTTTAGATTCTTGTTATAAATAAAATATGTAATTGAATTCAATTTTAATCAACATTCTGCACATGTAAGTTTGTATATTGCAAGAGGGGACAGAAAACCATGCATGATTTCCAAAGCTTAGAAGAGGGACACATATAAATACTCTACAGGGTTTTTCATTATTTTAGAGGTTTGTATCAGTATAACTGTTTTCACATTAAACTAGCAAAAAACAACCACCTGTGACTGCTGCACCTTCACTGTGTGTTATAAACACACATACTGCTATTTTTATTTTATTTTATTACATTCTATCACTTTGCATACTTTTAATGTAGTATAGTGACCCCTATGAAAACATATTATTCAGAAACATTGTTTTACACACGCAGTATGTATGACATGTTTAATGCATTTTAAACATAAGCATATACCGTAAATATAAGCATGGTCTACATTTATTGTTGGTTACTGCAGAAGAGTGGATTTTTAAGTTACTGGTACATTCTTTTACACTGCAAGCAGTGGCACTGGAACAATTTTTAAAGTGGGGGTGCTGAAAGCCATTAAAAAAAAACTGTAACCCCTTGTAAGAGGTTAGTGGGCTGAGTCAAATGATGGTGATGATGGGACCGGCAAAAAGTACACAGGAGGCTTGAATAGTTTTCCCAGCAGCAGGGTTTTTATTTGTCTGGCCGTAGATGGCCACCGACCAGTATTCCAATCAAAAAGAAAGTAAAAAAACAAAATTAAATAAAAATAGTCAAAATAAATTCCCCCACCAATATCAACAATGATAAAGGAGGAGGAGAAAATAAAAAGGTACAACTAATAAAGTCCCGCACACAGTAGAATATAATATAAATATATAATATAAATAAATAGAATATATATAAAACATTTTTTACAAGAAATGTTGGTGCTCCATTTAGTTTTTTTAGTTTTATTTTCCAGTTTCTCATGTCTGTTGTTTCTGTTTTCCTTTAATATTTTACTTGCTGTAATCCAGACTTTTTGTTATTTTGAATTCTTGAAACCTCTCTGCTACTCCGCCATGGGAGCAGTGGTGCTGGAACAATTTTTATAGTGGGGGTGCTGAAAGCCATTTAACAAAACTGTAACCCCTGTATGTGATGGAAGCAGAAAATGGCCCGAGTAACTCAAGAAAGGGTATAGCCTATTGAAGAGCAATAACTTTACCTATATGAAGGCATTCTTTACAAATGTTGCATTCTCTAATACACTGGTACATTACTTTAAACCAATGGAACCATTTAAATATGGAAATTATGTAAGGCGTTTGCAATTTTTTGGGAAAAATGTTATGCCTGCTGCCTCCTGCATCTGTTCCTGCCACTAGCCAGGCTTGGCCACAACACTACCCTTCAACTAGCCCTATGTTTTGACATGTTTCTTAAAATGTTCATTTTGTTATATAGAATTCTGCGGCTTTCATCACTGTTTTAATGGGTGGCACACTTAAGCACCAGTACATATATACAAATGTTAATTGTCATGCACACTGTTTCACTTTACTCTCCTATCTATTATAACAGTACAAGAGTGTTTTTAGTAAAATTGAGGAAGCTGGCAAAGTGAAAAGCAAGGCAGCTGATGTTGAGAAAATGGCAGTGGTGTTCTCCCTGAAAAACGAAGTCGGTTGCTTGGTAAAAGCCCTCAGAATCTTTCAGGTTTGTGTTTATTACATTAATTTTATAGAGGGGGAGAGAGAAAAGGGCACCATTCACTGGACAGTAACGTTTTTTATATTTTTGAGTTGCCTAAACACACAAGATACAACACCCAAATACCATTTTTTCCCTAAAAGCAAAGTGTACTTACAAGCCTTGAAAATACATTTCTGTGATATTTCTGGTTTCCCCAAAGTGTTGGGAGCAATAGACTGCACACATGTGCAGCTAACCCCTCCAGCTCATTCTGAGCATCTGTATAGGAACAGGACACACAGCTATTCTGTTAATGTGCAGGTGGTTTGTAATTGTGCACAGTTTAGCACTGCACCCATCACTAGCTTAAATACAAACTGACATTGTACATTTGGCTTATAGGCTACTAATATGAATTAGTGGTATAATTAAAAAAAAGCAAATTTAATTTAAATTTAGTTTCAATTTAAAGTAATCTTTTATTTGCATTGTACACCAATGTGTACAATGCAGCAACATGGTTTATTTTGTGTTACTGGCAGCCTACAGGCTAAATTAAAAAAAAAGTGCGCTAGGTCTTCATTTGATTTTACTACTGTACTGTATAGTCATACTGTACAGATTGTTTTTTTCATAATGTAATGTGTAGCCTACACAAACCACATTAGTGTTATTTCAGCACAATGATTTTTACATTTAAAATACATTGAGCACTATAAATGTATGTGTGTGAGTGATTTTATTGTATTTTTTTAAATCCCACACCTCCTTATGTCAGACAGACATATCCAGTTTAGTGAGGGTCTACTGTATGATTATGAAAAGCTTTTTGATAGAACCACATTTTTTATTTGGGGGTGAAAGTGGGGACCCCACTATAGAATCTGATGGGATTAAACTGCCTTTCATTATTTATTCGAAAAAATGTTGCATGACATTCGCAATGCTAGAGATCTCACTAAGATGACACAACAAATATTTAAATTAGCATATTATTAACATTTTTTCTCTTAGTACGTATGACAAAATGTATACTCTTCAAATTGTTACAAATTGCAGTATGTTAGCACTGCGACTGGCCCATCTCAGTACATTTACCCTTGAATGCTTTCAGCACCTATCAAATATTTAAATGCATTTTCCTTAGATATTATTTTTTTTTAATAAAGAAGCCCCTGTGCCCATATAACCTGCAATTTGTTAAGCAATTATTCGCATGCTAGTCAGAGCTTTAGCCATGTGTCTTTTTTATACAAATACTATTTTCTTAAAGATAAAAAACTACTGGCTCCTTTGCACATAAAGTAAATGCCCATGGGATCAATCCTTACACCCTGCCATTTTTTGCCTTTCCATCATTTTGCACCCTACTATATTTTAACTGCTTTGTTGTATTTAATAATAAGGCAGCCATAGACTGCTCAAGGTTGTCTGAAAGCAACTTACTTTTCCAAAAATGTTTCACCTTTATCAATGTACAAGAAGTCACTTGTCACTTTTTCTTCACTACGCCTGCCAGGAAAAGCATGTCAATCTTGTTCACATCGAATCGAGAAAGTCCAAGCGGAGAAACTCTGAGGTCGAAATCTACGCTGACTGCGACTGCAGCAAGAAAGAGTTTAACGAGCTGATCCTGGTTCTGAAACTCCACAGCAGCAGCATCACTCTGAACCCTCCCGGCAGCATGTGGACAGAGCAGGAGGAGGAGGGGGGTAAGGGCGCCTTCTCCATTCCGGATTCAGTATTCAAACCCACCCTGTAGCTGTTAGGCAGTGTCTCTGTGGAGCTTTGCTCAGAGATTATACCAGGTGTGCCCCCACTCTCAGTCATAAATCAAAGTCTATCAAAGTAAAAGAAGATCATCTTTTAACTGTACGAGACTCCAGATGTTAGTTAATATTACAACCAACCATAACTTCAACAAGCATTGTATTAAGATCTGACAACACCATGGTCCATATTTACAATGCCTAAGTCCACCAGAAAATGCATTATTGGTTATTTGCTAGTCTTTCACTTGACTGTCTTTGTACCTGAGACTGCACTCTAACTATCAGGCTTCCGCTGGTCTACTCTGCTGTTCGTTCACTGATTATTTGATTTAATTGTATTTCCAGCCCAAGCTCCAGCCTCCTGCAAGGCTTTTGTTTATAATGCTACCAAGCACTGTAACCTATAAGCCACTTGTTCCTTTGTACTTTGCTAATTGTTTTCTTTAAGAAGCTTCATTCAGTCACTTTCTTCAGTGTCTTATCTGTAATCAGCTTGCTGTATCATTATGCTATATGAAGTGTCTAATTCCTTTTGGGAAACCGTATTCCTGACAACTACTAGTTATCTACAGAAACTATAGACAGCAGATGTTTGAATCTTTAAATGACCCCTGTGGTTGATGGTATTCTTGTAATGGAAATGCACTCAGAGTAATGTATCCTTTTTCCAGTTTTCTGCACTGTAATTAATGCTTCTTTAACAATGAGTAGAAAATGACGGGTATGTTATTTAAATAGTTATAGCAACATGTGGTTACGTATAACACTATATTTTTCGGAACCCGGCTACTTAATCTTTTAAGGTCATTAAAAAGTATACAGTTTATACCTCCTACAGTTTATAACTACCCTCTTTCTGGTAATAATTTAACCCCAACAATATAAATCTTATCTATACTTTCAAGCCAGGAATATATTGTTAAATATTGTAGATGAATTGTTCTCCACCGTAGAAAATCTTCCTCCTCTTAACTTTCTAGATTGCCTTTATAAATAATAAATTATTTTCGAGTTCTGGAGCTCATTGTGTTCTGGGTCTTATTTAACAGGATTGGATGGTGTTTAAATTCCGATTGAGTTCTAGAACTCATTGTGTTCTGTGTTTGATTTGACAGGACTGGATGGTGTTCCTTGGTTCCCCAGAAAGATCGCAGAGCTGGATCAGTGCTCCCACAGAGTGCTGATGTACGGCTCAGAACTGGATGCTGATCATCCTGTAAGTCATTTTCCTGTCATCAGTCCTGAGGAGGCTTTTCAGAAGCATTTGCATTGGTATAGTTAGGAAGCCTAGCAAATAATGATCTTAACAAAAACAATAATAGAGAATCCTACAGAACACACATACTAGGGTTTTAAACCGGTAAGAACCCCCTTTTCTACTTACAATAATTTGGTAACACTTTACATTAAGTGTCTCTAATTATGGTGTATTTAATTAGTAGTTGCTTTATAAATACATGTGTACTTACACATAAGTATAACGTTTTACAATGTACAACATTTTTTACATAATATAACCCAAATCCTGACCTTAACTCTCAACCTAACCCTAACCCTAACCCCTCTAACCCTAACCCTAACCCTTTTCTGATACAATTGTGCAATTACATATATAGTGCAATTTTTAAAAAAAATACATTGTAACTATGCACAGTATCATTGCAATTATGTGTAAATACACAGTAATTAGAGGCACTTAGAGTAAAGTGTTACACATGCAGTATTAAAACTATGACAAACCTTACTATGAAAAAGCCATGGCATTAACATAGGGAATACATGGTAAAAAACTAAGCTACTGGGCAAAAATCATCTGAAATAGTTTGATAAAACATCTAGTTGTAATTGAATAACAAACTATTGTAGTATTCTGATATTTTCAGCACTTGCTAATACAAATGACTAAATATAATACAGTTAAAGTGAATGACTTCAAGGCAGATATACAAAATAAGGCAATCTATTGCTACATTAAAATTACTTTCAGGTATTTACCACATGCTGTAAAGATTTTGTGATCCCTCTGTAGCTTTTTCTGTCAGGCTAGCATACTAATTGAAGCCAATAGCAGGTCTTATTGTATGTAAATGATTATGGGGCTGTGGCAAAGTGGCTGATTGTGTGCAAATGCAGGAGTGATGCAGTGTGCAATGAACAGATAGAGATTTCTAATCCAGTTTAGAAAAGTACTTTTACTATACATTCCAGGTCTGGTGACCAAACTATGATCCCTGGCAATACACAGCAATGTGTAGTGCACAGGGTAAATAATAATGGGTTTGCAGTGCCAAACAATAAACACAAGTATTCCTCCCACAATATACAATCACCAGTCCTAGGTGCATGCTGTCGTGCTAGTGGTGGGTGATAAGGTTTAATGCGTGACAACAGTGTAGTGCTGTTCCGGGTTTTGTGCTGGCCCTTAGCGACAGCTCCGGAGTGTGTTAGCTGTCTATTAATACAATAAGAAACAGTATAAACAAGACAAAACACTCACGATACGTTATCACAATACTGCACAGGTCCTTCTGAGTTATTTCTCGTAACCAAAGCAAAGGAACAAATACATCGCTTCGATCCCTATTTATACCGTCACTCATGACCCCTTGGTAAATAACTGCAGCCGCTCCTGTAATCCGTGGCTGCCTCATTATTTACCTTCCAGGTCAATGAATTAGTGTACCGGAGCTCCATCTCTTTTCTACATGACCGACTTCCTTTTAACCCTCGGAACGAAGTGTCAGGTCAAGGAGTCCAGAGTATTCTGTTCCCGTTACTTAGTGCTCTCACAAGTTGGGAGGGAGATTTACCACCAAGAATCATTGTCTTTCTGTCACAGGGGCATACGAGTTTTCCAGCTCTGCTCATGTGGTGTTGGGTAGATTAAGGATATAGTTCTGCTATATCCTTCACTCAGGGACAGCGGTGATACAGAGAACAAAGAACAGGTTATCAAAGCTAAATGAAAGGCTCTGAGGGATGAAGTCATTGCAAACAGCTCCAAGCTGTTTGGAACTGAAGTGTGCTGTGTGGAGGTGAAGGCAAACTTTTAAGACTTGGCGATTTCGAAAATGGAGAAACCGATCTGTTCTTTTTGGATCAGTAGACATATACTGGTATGACATATGATTATAAATAGATTTGTTTTAATGATTCCCAGTGGCAATGAAAGTGCGTTGTAAATGAATGGAATGTGAGAGCGCTACGGTAACAGAGCAGCTCTATTTGCAAGCTTGATTGGTTGATGACCTTTAAATGCCATCCCACCCCCAGTGTTTAATTACAGCATCTCGGCAGAACTTTTGCTACTTTCATGGGGTAAAAATAGACCATGCTGGAGTTAATTACTGCCATCTTAATCGTTTAAGTATGGGAGGCTGTTACCATGGTAAACTGCAGACTCATTACAAAGTCTTGCCGCTAAGTAGCACACTTCGGAATATTGCAGTGAATATCTGACAGGCTAAACACAGTTATTGTCCTATTAGAAGGCAAAGTGATTTCCATGTCCCCTCTATTCTGCACTATGGGGGAGACTTGAAACAAAGCAAGATGCAAGAAGGGACTATAATTCTGCGTCTAATGTATACCTTTTAAGCATCTATTGTTCAGCCCTCTCTCAGTGAGTACAGTGTTTCACGCCCTCCCCATCACTGTGTAGTCAAACATTGTATTTATTTTCCTTTGCTCAATCAAGTGGCACAGAGGACTGCACTGTCCAGCAATTCCACTGTAAATGCAGTTGGTGGCCATATTAAAAAATCTTCCTTTAAAATAACATACATAGCCAATTCAATCCAAAACATATAGTAATCTTACATGATTAACAACTTGCATTCTCATTATCGACTGGGTTTGTAATAATACAATGAGTTAAATTTTATATCTATATCTATCTATCTATCTATATATATATATATATGTCATATATATATATATATATATATAGTATAAAAGTATATATAAAACCTTTTTATTGATTAAAGTAGCGTGCACATGCTCCAATGAACACATCGTTTTCTAACAAACTGTCTGAAGCTAGCTCTCCCTCTCGTGCTCATTCTTACTAATACAGTATTTTAGTTTCACTTTAGTCATTTTAGTTCTACTTTTGAAAATATTGATCATTTCACATGTTCACATGCTACATGTCTCCTTTTTTTAGGGGTTTAAAGACAATGTTTATCGACAAAGACGAAAATATTTTGTGGATGTTGCCATGAATTACAAATAGTAAGTACTAAACCTATTTGCCAATTTTACAGGAAATATAGCATAGAGGCCAACACCCTTATCTTGTCTTAATAAACTTGCAAACCGTAATGGCTAGTGGGCAAAAACATGTTGAACAAATCAGCTTTTAAAAGTGTAAAGGGTGCATTTGGGATTTTGGGATGACTTTCGTCCTCTGTGTTGGTCTATGTTTTATCTAATTCCGATGACAGCATTATGATGCCTGCATAAGTACCACAGTAGATTCTGAACAGGGCAGTGCTTAGTCAATGCTTAAAGGGAATTATGCAGAGCTGCAGAAACGATGTTGGTAGCTCAGAAGGGATGAGACATTAAACACAGATCCTGTCCATGCTGGAGACCTCAAACATTCAGGCCTCATTAAACAGAGATCCTGTCCACGCCGCAGACCTCAAACATTCAGGCCTCATTAAACACAGATCCTGTCCATGCTGGAGACCTCAAACATTCAGGCCTCATGAAACAGAGATCCTGTCCACGCCGCAGACCTCAAACATTCAGGCCTCATTAAACAGAGATCCTGTCCATGCTGGAGACCTCAAACATTCAGGCCTCATGAAACAGAGATCCTGTCCACGCCGCAGACCTCAAACATTCAGGCCTCATTAAACACAGATCCTGTCCATGCTGGAGACCTCAAACATTCAGGCCTCATGAAACAGAGATCCTGTCCACGCCGCAGACCTCAAACATTCAGGCCTCATTAAACAGAGATCCTGTCCATGCTGGAGACCTCAAACATTCAGGCCTCATTAAACAGAGATCCTGTCCATGCCACAGACTTCAAACATTCAGGCCTCATGAAACAGAGATCCTGTCCACGCCGCAGACCTCAAACATTCAGGCCTCATTAAACAGAGATCCTGTCCACGCCGCAGACCTCAAACATTCAGGCCTCATTAAACAGAGATCCTGTCCACGCCGCAGACCTCAAACATTCAGGCCTCATTAAACAGAGATCCTGTCCACGCCGCAGACCTCAAACATTCAGGCCTCATTAAACAGAGATCCTGTCCACGCCTCAGACCTCAAACATTCAGGCCTCATTAAACAGAGATCCTGTCCACGCCGCAGACCTCAAACATTCAGGCCTCATTAAACAGAGATCCTGTCCACGCCGCAGACCTCAAACATTCAGGCCTCATTAAACAGAGATCCTGTCCACGCCGCAGACCTCAAACATTCAGGCCTCATTAAACAGAGATCCTGTCCGTGCTGTAGACCTCAAACATTCAGGCCTCATTAAACAGAGATCCTGTCCATGCCACAGACTTCAAACATTCAGGCCTCATTAAACAGAGATCCTGTCCACGCCACAGACTTCAAACATTCAGGCCTCATGAAACAGAGATCCTGTCCGTGCTGTAGACCTCAAACATTCAGGCCTAATTCTAAGGAGTGCCTGGGTGTCTGGCATGATTGCTCTGAATTAAATGACGCTTTAAAATACAGTGAATATACTAAAATACTTGAAAAAAAATGCTTTTAGGTAACACACATAATTACAATGTTGTTAAGCATAGTTACAATGTACTTAATTTGTGAATCTTTTTTGTACAATATAACCTTAACCTTAATCCTAATCCTATCCCTAACCTTTTTCTGGTACAATTGTGTACTTACACATATTATGCAAAAGATTTACACATTATGTACATTGCAGCTATGCATCATAACATAACAAGTATGTGTAAGCACACATGTATTTACTAAGCAACTACAATGTAAATGTACAAAAATTAGAGACACTATCTAAAGTGTTACCATGTTTTATAACTGAGTAAACAGGAAAAAAAACCTGATATATACAAACATCTCTGTGTGAAAAATCTAGCTGCCTTTCATTGAAATCTTATGTAAACTACTGCAAGGAAGACCCCATTACAAGAGAGCTGTGGTGCCCTAGATGCCTGGGACGTAGCTGCATTATTCATACAACAATCCTTTTAAATAAAATGTTTACAGAAATTAATTAACGAGATGTAGCTGCTGCGGCCAAACAAAGAACGGTGAAAAATCAACCGAAGATAGCTCTGTGGGGTGCTTTGTATGGTTATCAAAGCTGGTACTTTCTCTTCCACAGATGTACAGATATTACTGTTTAAAGAATCACAAAAATTAGGAAAGGACTTTGTGGCAGGCTGGCGAGTGGAAAGAGGCCCAGAGACAGACTGCAGTTCAAAAAAATAACTATTTTATTATAAATAAACACAAAAATGAAAGGGCAATTTAAACACAAAGAAAGACAAAAAGCAAAACTTACAAAAATAACAATTTCCAGGCTGGGCAATGCCTTCACTGGATTCAAACTTTCCAAACAACCTGCTTCCTCAGCTCCCTCAGCTCCCTCCTCCTAAATGAGAAGCAGAGGCCTCCTTTTATGTCAGGTGGCTGGGCGCTGATTGATCGTTAATTAAACTAATCGTCTAATCAACCCCAGCCACCTGAACACAATGAACCAAGGAAGGTAGGGGAATTTAACCCCATCCCTGCCAATTTCTAAAGAGCAGAGCTGTGCTCTGCCACAGACTTTTTTTAGAAACATCATGCAATAGTGGTAGATTACTGAAAGGCCCATTATTAAAATTGGCTGAAGTATACTGTGTGTGGTAAAGCACAGTAAACCATGTTTAAGCACTGACGAGAACTATCTGAGAAGCATCATCAAAACCATACCTAGGTAAAAAGTTAATGGAAGTTAATTGCACAGGCTGAACCTAACTTGACCTACTTGAATCATGAACATCGCCAACTAAATATTTGCTCATTAAAAAATAATTATAATATGGCTACAAACTATCAATTTGTTAATAAATAAGTAGCTATGTCCAGAAGGCATACCAGATACCCTGATGAGACCTTTAAAATGTATATTCAGATGAGGCAGAGCTTGCTGGAGGGCAACACTTTCGACATTTGTGCTTTACGAGAGTGGAAAATCTCCCATCAGCAGGATAAACTCTGGCTTTGTTTAGAAGTTTGACAACGTTCTGAACGATCCCAAATGAATTTTTGATGGGAAGTTGAAACCACTGAACTGCACCAAAGTATTGAATTGCAACTGTTTAAGCAAAATGTTGCATTCCAGCAGTACATCTTTTCTGTTCTTCTCTCTAGTGGGCAGCCAATTCCCCGAATTGAGTACATGGAAGAGGAAGTGAAGACCTGGGGCACAGTGTTCAGAGAGTTGAGGAAGCTTTATCCCACTCACGCCTGCCGGGAATATCTCAAGAACCTTCCTTTACTGATGAAACACTGTGGGTACAGGGAAGACAATGTACCACAGCTTGAGGATGTTTCTAAATTCCTGAAAGGTATGTCTTGTAGCGCTGTCATTTATGAATAGGATGTCCACAAGATAAATAGAGGCACTCAAACCTAAAAAAAAATGCCTGGTAGTCCCTTTCAATGCCCTATCCTTGCCACAGTGGATCCCTTAAAACTTCGACCATTGCATGAGATTGAAAAGTCCTCAGACAACCATGGTGCCGTTTACTGTAAGTACAGTATGGTAGGGTTCAAACCCAATGAAGTCCACATTTTCAGACACATTAATTACTATGTAACAAACACTAGAAACTAAGTTACTATACTGAGGTGACAGACACAGCAACCCAGGGCATAATAATTCCAGTTGCAAGGGCGACATTGTATGGGATGTGCAGCAGTTTTAATAGCCAGTACTGTACCTATATTTGGTTCAAGAGTCTAGATATTTTGGATTGGGTTCAATTCTGAAAATGTGACTAACCTCATTTCATGTGCAGTGTGAGCTTTAGGAAAGTTAGAAATGATTGTCTCTTGATGAAGGGACACCATTCCTGGCGTCTCATTGGCTCAACCACAAAAAACAATCCTGCATAATACAACCCCCCCCTTATTCGATACGATTTGCCCTGCAGCTCCGAGCACACTCTTAATAATCACCTCAAAATGAAACCTGACAGTCGAATAGCTGAGGGATAATTGCCAGTTTGAGAAGCTGTTTAAAAATGCAGTGGATGAAGTGGCTGGTTGAACATGGGGACTATATGATTAAAATGACCTGTGTGGGTTGAGACTTTGAAGAGCTCTTTTTCTTTCTCAAATGTCACAAGCTGTCATTTTGGAGTTACACTGTGGAGAATGAGGCATACTACATGAGTTTCATGGTTGACCACTTCACTGTAGAACCAATAATACTGGTTAATAAAGGGCTGGTGATACACTTTTACCTGAACATATTTTGGTGAGAGTAAAAATATTCAGATTTTGGCATTCCACAATGTGTCGTACTCTCGGTTTCTTTGAAAATACCGGCACACTAAGGTTACCATTCATTAATATTTACTACATGCGTCTCTTACGAGGATGTAACTCCACACATTTACAGCATATATGTAATCATAAAACATCCTCAGCCCGGGGGCCAGTAGATTGAATTAGAAACGACCCTTTCAACACAAGTGCCAGAAATTTAAAATAACTTGTGTGCTGTAATTGGAAACTGCTATGGTCTCAATACATCATGTAAAACATAAAGGGAAGTGTGTTATGTTTGATGAAGATATTGATTTCCTGTCCTGGTCACTCGTAGTTCTGCAGTTCAGTTGATATGGTACAGTGAATTTTATACTTTATATCAGATGTTAATATTGCAACAAATTCTGTGAAAATCTTAAGAATTGAAAAGTATGAGCTTTGGCTGTAGTATTATCCTATGTTATTGAAATGTAGGGTGGTAGATATGGATGAAAATGAATGAATCCCTGGCTTCATTACTGACCAGTGTTGTGTGAAACCCTTAATTTGTGAACTCAACACTAACACACCCATCAATCAACAGAACACTGCTATCGAAACCACAAATAAGACTCATGCCTCTGGAACCTGCAGGTGCTGCTGGGAATTGTCCCAGTTAAACACAGCTGTTTTTATTTATTTTCTGTTAGAAATGGTAGTCCCTTTCAATGTTAAAGACATCCAGCTTTTCTTACTATGGTAACATACATTAAATCATTGAACATAATCAGATCACAGGCTTTTCAGTGCCTCCGAAGACCCTGCATTCCTGTTCCCAACATTATGGTTCTCCTGTAATTACTCTTGGTAAAAGCTGCTTGTAAGCATGTGTTGATGCTTACTACAGTCATTTTGATGAACGCCTTTACATGTTGTAATAGTATAGAAATACAGAACAGACATTTACCCCAAGGCATACTCAACTGTGCATTCCTTGGCACTGCACGTAGAAAATTGAGATCGATGTGGGGTTTTTTTGTTGCCATGGTGACCGAATTCATTCAGAAATGGCCGGAACAGTGGCTGTAATATAATTGGAATCACAGCATATCACAACAGGATGTCACTCTCTTTTCAGAGAGATCTGGTTTCACAGTCCGGCCTGTGGCAGGATACCTGTCACCCAGGGATTTCTTAGCTGGATTGGCCTACCGAGTGTTCAACTGTACTCAGTACATACGCCATAGCACGGACCCCCTCTACACCCCTGAACCGTAAGTGTCTGGCCATAACAGAGACCACCTCAAGCTATTTGTCACTGCAGGTACATTGTATTATATAGATGCACGTGCTAACATGCATTGGCTACTTACTAAACTAGATGTGTTTGTTTGTTTGTTTTTTTTTGGTAACACTATACATGAAGTGTCACTAATTACAGTGTATTTACAAAATAGTTACATAGTAAATTCATGTGTACTTACACATAATTATAATGTTATTATGCACAGTTACAATGTACTTAATGTGTACATCTTTAGGGATTAGGGTTAGGTTTAGAGTCAGGTTTAGAGTCAGGGTTTGGTGGTTTTGGATTAAGTTTAGAATTAGGTTTAGTTAGAGTTAGGGTTAGAATTACTCAGTTAGAGTTAGAGTTAGAGTTAGGGTTAGAATCATGCAAGAAAAATAATGTTACACATTAAATACATTGTAACTATGCATAATAACATTGTAATTATGTGTAAGTATACACATATTTACTACGTGACTACTATGTAAATACACAGCAGTTAAAGAAACAATGTAAAAATAGCTGCTTCTTGTTTTAGGGACACATGCCACGAGCTGCTGGGACACATGCCTCTCCTTGCCGATCCAAAGTTTGCCCAATTTTCACAGGAGATCGGACTAGCCTCGCTGGGAGCCACTGATGAAGATGTTCAGAAACTAGCAACAGTGAGTCCGTTATCTGTCTAATATAGAATTTTATTATATATATATATATATATATATATATATATATATATATATTATATATATATATATTTTTCACTGACCTGTTGACACACACATTCATGAACCTAATCTAATAAGCTAGACAGCTAAGCTGTTTACCGGCTAACAAAACACGTAGTTTTGGACAACCACAAAATACACAAAGTACCTTTTGTATTATGATTGAGCACACCTTCAATCAGGCTCCTTCACACAGCAGCAGCCCCGAATAGACGGCTTGCTCTTTTTAAATACCCTGCACCTGGCTGTAATTTACAACGTTATCTAGGTGCAGGTGATAATTAACTAATAAAACAAATAAACGTTTTTAGCAGGGAGGATATTAACTCCCTCCCTGCTGTGTTACTATATATATATATATATATATATATATATATATATAGTATATATATATATATATATATATATACATACAGTGCCTTGCAAAAGTATTCAGACCCCTGACCAATTCTCTCATATTACTGAATTACAAATGGTACATTGAAATTTCATTCTGTTTGATATTTTATTTTAAAACACTTAAACTCAAAATCAATTATTGTAAGGTGACATTGGTTTTATGTTGGGAAATATTTTTAAGAAAAATAAAAAACTGAAATATCTTGCTTGTATAAGTATTCAACTCCCACATATTAATATTTGGTAGAGCCACCTTTCGCTGCAATAACAGCTTTAAGTCTTTTGGGGTAAGTATGTACCAGCTTTGCACACAGTGTCGGAGTGATTTTGGCCCATTCTTCTTGGCAGATTTGCTCCAGGTTGTTCAGGTTGGTTGAACGACGCTTGTGGACCGCAATTTTCAAATAGTGCCACAGATTCTCAATGGGATTGAGATCAGGACTTTGACTGGGCCACTGTAGGACATTCACCTTTTTGTTCTTGAGCCACTCCAATGTTGCTTTGACCTTGTGCTTGGGATCATTGTCCTGCTGAAAGGTGAATTTCCTCCCAAGCTTCAGTTTTTTAGTGGACTGAAGCAAATTCTCTTGCAGTATTTTCCTGTATTTTGCTCCATCCATTCTTCCTTCAATTGTAACAAGATGCCCAGTCCCTGCTGATGAGAAGCATCCCCACAGCTGCCACCACCATACTTCACTGTAGGGATGGTGTGTCTTGAGGCATGGGCAGTGTTAGGTGTGTGCCACACATAGCACTTTGAATTTTGGCCAGTAAGCTCTATCTTGGTCTCATCTGACGACAAAACCTTTTCCCACATCGCAGCTGGGTCACTCTCATGCTTTCTGGCAAACTCCAGATGTGCTTTCAGATAGTACATTTGAGTGATGGCTTCTTTCTTGCCACCCTCCCATACAGGCCAGTGTTATGCAGAGCTCTTGATATGGTTGATTGGTGCACAATTACTCCACTCCCAGCCACTGAACTCTGTAGCTCCTTCAAAGTGATTGTTGGCCTCTCTGTGGCTTCTCTCACAAGTCTCCTTCTTGTTTGAGCTCTGAGTTTTGAAGGACAGCCTTTTCTTGGCAGTGCTTTTGGATGGTGTGATGCAGCTTCCCCTTCCTGATTATTGATCCAACTGTGCTCACTGGGATATCCAAACACTTGGATATTATTTTGTACCCTTTCCCTAATCTACGCATTTGTATTACTTTATCTCTAACTTCTGTAGAACGCTATTTGGTCTTCATTTTCCTTCATTTTCACAGCCTTACCAATGATCCTTTAACAGGGGGGGGGGGGGGTTTATCCAGAAAATGTGACAGGAACTTTAATGGTTCACAGGTGGAGGCCAATGGTAAGGTAATTGTGTCCTCGTTAGGGCAATTTCTTTCATCGGTGCAAACTGGGAGCTTCCACAGAACAGAGGTTGAATACTTATACAAGCAAGATATTTCAGTTTTTTATTTTTCTTAAAAATATTTCCCAACATAAAACCAATGTCACCTTACAATAATTGATCTTGAGTTTAAGTGTTTTAAAAAAAATATTGAACAGAATGAAATTTCAATGTACCATTTGTAATTCGGTAATATGAGAGAATTGGTCAGGGGTCTGAATACTTTTGCAAGCCACTGTGTGTGTGTGTGTGTGAACTATCCTTGCACCTCACTCTGTTCGTTGCCCCTTTAAATTAGACCCAGGACACAGAAAATGGGTTTTTACAGCGCTATTGGGATGACAGGGCTGACAAAAGCGATGACCGGGGACCAGGAGGATGCAGCAGTGGGCAAAGGTTTTCCACTGGGGACTGACACAGCGATGTCCGATCACCCAGGGGAAGCGAAGCAGCGAACAGGGGAAGCACTAACGACGTCTGGCAGCAGCCCAGAGACGTCTGGGTGTTCGGGGAGAGCGGAGAAGGAAACCAGTGTGGCCAGTGCTGTAGACTCCTGGGCTCCAGGTCCAGCGCAGGGAGGTCTAGGAATACCGGCAGTGTGTCCAGGAGCACGAGGCAAGGGACTGTACCTGACAGTGCCGGACTGGTTCGCTGGGGTGATGGAGGTGGGCATCTCACCTCCTCCTCTCTGGGCTCTGGGAGTGGCGGCTCCTCCTCTCTGGGCTCTGGGAGCGGCGGCTCCTCCTCTCTGGGCTCTGGGAGCGGCGGCTCCTCCTCTCTGGGCTCTGGGAGCTGCGGCTCCTCCCTCTCTGGGCTCTGGGAGCGGCGGCTCCTCCCTCTCTGGGCTCTGGGAGCGGCGGCTCCTCCTCTCTGGGCTCTGGGAGCGGCGGCTCCTCCTCTCTGGGCTCTGGGAGCGGCGGCTCCTCCTCTCTGGGCTCTGGGAGCGGCGGCTCCTCCTCTCTGGGCTCTGGGAGCGGCGGCTCCTCCTCTCTGGGCTCTGGGAGCAGCGACTCTGGCAGCAGCGACTCTGGCAGTCCAAACTCCTGCCTCCACTTTCTATTTTGCTCTTCTTGAGCAGCAATCGATTCTTTTAATCTTTTATTCTGTTCTTTTTGAGCAGCGATTAATTCCCACAGGCTTTCCATTTCTTATTGGTTCGTAGGGGCGCCCACACACGCTGCCACCATATGTGAACTATCCCTGCACCTCACTCTGTTCGTTGCCCCTTTAAATTAGACCCAGGACACAGAAAATGGGTTTTTACAGCACTATTGCGCACTTTTTAATAAACACCAAATCAAAAACAAAATCAATCAAACAGAAATAAACACCTAACTCCCTTTTGGAGCGCTAACTAAACACAGACTGGTCCCTCATTGACCACAGGACAGTTAAGCTGTTTACCTGTCATAAACACCAACACACAAAACTCACACGGGCTGCACACAATTCCTTTTCCTGACGACTGGACACACACACACACACACACACACACACACACACACACACACACACACACACACACACACACACACACACACACACACACACACACACACACACACACACACACACACACACACACACACACACAGTCGGGCTCTTCACTCAGCAGCCTCTAGCAGACTGGTTGCCTCCCTTAAATACCCTGCACCTGGCTCCAATTTACAATTAGCACCAGGTGCAGGGGATTAACTAAACAATAAAAACAATTAACACAATTTAAAACCCTTGGCCCATTCACCCAAAAGTGCATTTTCACATGGATTTAGCAGGGAGGAATTTTAACACCCTCCCTGCTATCTTACTATATATATAATATATATATATATATATATATATATATATATATATATATATATATATATATATATATATATATAATTATATATATGTACACATGCTGTTCTTTATAATGCGTATATGTTTGTTTTTTTCTAAAGTGTTGAGGGCAGCTTCTCGTACCCCATAGAGTTCACATAAACAGTGTTAACATTATAATAAAAGTAATAAAACATTTGTAACCAGAGAGGATGCACGGTATTGATTGCTATAACGCGGACCTGTAAATCACATTTCCAAATGTAATGATGTCTCTGTTTCTCATACCAGTTAATAATTAATATAAGCTAGGTTTCTTTACTTTAAAAAAAAACAAAAAAAAAAACAAAGCACAGTAGGATCCATACATTTGCTTGATGCTTGCTAAAGTAGGTATAGCAGAGTTTCTGAATTCATAATCAAATTTAAATATTTAGAAAGCCGAGATCAGGAATATTGGTTACGGTTTCTTTCAGTGCTGGCTTGCTTATTAGCTGTGTCAAATTATATTTGATGTGATGTTTTGACATCCGTTTGAAATTTGACATTTATGTAGATAAATTGGTCGGTAGAAAGAATAGCATCAGAACTCAAATCAAATGACCCCCTTGAGACACATCTTTACCTAAGTTTTTCTTTTTGGAGGCCAGTACTGTCTGTGAACATTAGTTTTACTTTAGGGTTCTTATGAATCTCTCACCTGGATAATAAGGAAGAATGCATTCTACCTGGCTATACCTGGCCACTTCATTAGGACCAGTAGTGGATTGCATTAACCCTGGTGTAGGGCTTGTTCTCCTAGTATACCCTGGTATAGGGCATGTTCTCCTGGTATACCCTGGTATGGGGCTTCTTCTCCTGGTATACCCTGGTATGGGTCTTGTTCTCCTGGTATATCCTGGTGTGGGGCTTGTTCTCCTGGTATACCCTAGTGTGGGGCTTGTTCTCCTGGTATACCCTGGTGTGGGGCTTGTTCTCCTGGTATATCCTGGTGTGGGGCTTGTTCTCCTGGTATACCCTGGTGTGGGGCTTGTTCTCCTGGTATACCCTGGTGTGGGGCTTGTTCTCCTGGTATACCCTGGTATAGGGCTTGTTCTCCTGGTATACCCTGGTGTGGGGCTTGTTCTCCTGGTATACCCTGGTATAGGGCTTGTTCTCCTGGTATACCCTGGTATGGGGCATGTTCTCCTGGTATACCCTGGTGTAGGGCTTGTTCTCCTGGTATACCCTGGTGTAGGGCTTGTTCTCCTGGTATACCCTGATATAGGGCGTGTTCTCCTGGTATACCCTGGTATAGGGCATGTTCTTCTGGTATACCCTGGTATCGGGCTTGTTCTCCTGGCATACCCTAGTGTGGGGCTTGTTCTCCTGGTATACCCTGGTGTGGGGCTTGTTCTCCTGGTATACCCTGGTGTGGGGCTTGTTCTCCTGGTATACCCTGGTGTGGGGCTTGTTCTCCTGGTATACCCTGGTGTGGGGCTTGTTCTCCTGGTATACCCTGGTGTGGGGCTTGTTCTCCTGGTATACCCTGGTGTGGGGCTTGTTCTCCTGGTATACCCTGGTGTGGGGCTTGTTCTCCTGGTATACCCTGGTGTAGGGCTTGTTCTCCTGGTATACCCTGGTATAGGGCTTGTTCTCCTGGTATACCCTGGTGTGGGGCTTGTTCTCCTGGTATACCCTGGTGTGGGGCTTGTTCTCCTGGTATACCCTGGTGTGGGGCTTGTTCTCCTGGTATACCCTGGTGTGGGGCTTGTTCTCCTGGTATACCCTGGTGTGGGGCTTGTTCTCCTGGTATACCCTGGTGTAGGGCTTGTTCTCCTGGTATACCCTGGTGTAGGGCTTGTTCTCCTGGTATACCCTGGTATAGGGCTTGTTCTCCTGGTATACCCTGGTATAGGGCATGTTCTCCTGGTATACCCTGGTGTGGGGCTTGTTCTCCTGGTATACCCTGGTGTGGGGCTTGTTCTCCTGGTATACCCTGGTGTGGGGCTTGTTCTCCTGGTATACCCTGGTGTGGGGCTTGTTCTCCTGGTATACCCTGGTGTGGGGCTTGTTCTCCTGGTATACCCTGGTGTGGGGCTTGTTCTCCTGGTATACCCTGGTGTGGGGCTTGTTCTCCTGGTATACCCTGGGGCTTGTGGTATACCCCCTGGTATATGGGGCATGTTCTCCTGGTATACCCTGGTGTGGGGCTTGTTCTCCTGGTATACCCTGGTGTGGGGCTTGTTCTCCTGGTATACCCTGGTGTAGGGCTTGTTCTCCTGGTATACCCTGGTATAGGGCATGTTCTCCTGGTATACCCTGGTATGGGGCTTGTTCTCCTGGTATACCCTGGTGTGGGGCTTGTTCTCCTGGTATACCCTGGTGTGGGGCTTGTTCTCCTGGTATACCCTGGTGTGGGGCTTGTTCTCCTGGTATACCCTGGTGTGGGGCTTGTTCTCCTGGTATACCCTGGTGTGGGGCGTGTTCTCCTGGTATACCCTGGTGTGGGATGTGTTCTCCTGGTATACCCTGGTGTGGGCATGTTCTCCTGGTATACCCTGGTATAGGGCTTGTTCTCCTGGTATACCCTAGTGTGGGGCTTGTTCTCCTGGTATACCCTGGTATAGGGCTTGTTCTCCTGGTATACCCTGGTATAGGGCTTGTTCTCCTGGTTTATCCTAGTGTGGGGCTTGTTCTCCTGGTATACCCTGGTATAGGGCTTGTTCTCCTGGTATACCCTGGTATAGGGCTTGTTCTCCTGGTATACCCTGGTATAGGACTTGTTCTCCTGGTATACCCTGGTATAAGGCTTGTTCTCCTGGTATACCATAGTGTGGGGCTTGTTCTCTTGGTATTACTTTGATTACTCAGAAGAGCTGAATGAGTGTCGTAGTTTACTTGAGCTGCACTTCCAACTGTGGCAATGGCTTCATTTCAGGTTATAAAGGCACTGGCATGTACTGTAGTCTATGAAAATATAAGGGGCTAAAGAACTGGGGTGTACTTTATAGGGGTGTGCAATAATGCCTATATACTGGTATATTGCCATATTAATCAGGCAATACAATAACCAGCATTTGAACAACAATACCGGTATTTTTGGTTAAACTGATTCAGGGAAACGTCTACCGGAAAATGTCGGCTATTATCTCATGAGATAGTCACTTCCTGAGAGAGCTCGTAATTTGAGCAGTGCTAACACAAAAGAAAATATGGCAGAAACACACAGAGATTTTGAGCTGCTTAAATTCTGCAAAGCAATCATATTTATGGAATCATTTCCAAACAAAACAAATCTAAAAAGGATGGCTGTATAGCATTGTGGTAAAGTGGTAATTAGTACAGCAGGTGAAGTGCAGGTGCAGTAATCCCAAGAAACAAACAGACAACAGAGTACGGGTGAAATGGTTTGTTTTTAATGGTTTTATAATAGTCAGTAAACAATAATGAGCTTGCAATACACAACAATGTGTATTGCACAGTAGTGAAAAAGGTTGCAGTGCTGCAAATAATAAGCACAGCACTAACACACACAATTAGACACACACACGGTCACAGGTGAATGGTCTCAGTGAATGGTCTCAGTGCTTGTGGTGAAGTACAATATAAATACGTGCTACAGTGGTGAACAAGTGGTGAAATGTTGTATGGGTTTATTGCTGGCCAATAGTGACAGCTCTGGAACGTGTTAGCCATCTGTAAACACACAAGTAACAGTTAAAGACAAGACAAACAAAACAAACACTTGCGATTATTTATTTTGCGCACTGCACGGGTCCTTCCAGGTTAGGTTTCATAACCAAAGCGAAGGAAAAGATTTACGATTCTCCAGCCCCTTTATGCTATCACGCATGACCCCTTGGTAAATGATTTCAGCTGACTCTATTGCCTGCAGCTGCTACCTATTTTACCTTCCGGGTCAATACGTTCCTGCAACAGAGTCTCGCCCTCTTCCAGGCTGACCGACTTCCCGACCCTGGAAATGAACTGTCAGGCCAGATCCAAAGACTTTCCTGTTTGCTACCTAGCGCCCTCACAGGTCAGCAGGAAGATTTCCAACCAGAACTCATTACATTTCCGTCACAAACATCAAGCGTTGCGGTATGTCATTTATGCAAGGCCAAAGTAAAATAAGCGCGGTACCACCAACCTTACATACAGTGGTGTAGTCCTACATCTTAAAGTACTGGAACGCCAATTAAAATATAGATTTTTTTTCAAACAAATTGTACAAATTCTTATTTTACTTGTACACTGAACTTAAGGTAACATTTAACAGGCAATGCATGCATCTAGCATGCGATCTTTAGGCAAGTCCCCATTGATCAGTGCTGACAGATTGTCGGTTTTCCAGACTGTGACTTGTTTCGAAAGCTTCTAGTGGGTAAATGTTGTTCTTGGTGGTTTGGTTATTTTTTTGACTATTTTTTATCATGCATGTTGTTTTCTGTTCCTTTCGATTATGAGGTCATCTCCAGCACACAGCTTCAATCACATTGATGCCCTGTATAGTGTATCACATCCTCCTCATGTTTTCAATCGCATTGATGCCCTATATAGTGTATCACATCCTCTTCATGTCTTCAATCACACTGATGCCCTGTATAGTGTATCACATCCTCCTCATGTCTTCAATTACATTAATGCCCTGTATAGTGTATCACATCCTCCTCATGTCTTCAATTACATTGATGCCCTGTATAGTGTATCACATCCTCCTCATGTCTTCAATCACGCTGATGCCCTGTATAGTGTATCACATCCTCCTCATGTCTTCAATCACACTGATGCCCTGTATAGTGTATCACATCCTCCTCATGTCTTCAATCACGGTGATGCCCTGTATAGTGTATCACAACCTCCTCATGTCTTTTTTTCACCCCTGGACCTAACAAATTTGATCTTTAAAAAAAAAAAAAACAGTGGTTAATTTTAAATAAATGTGTAGCATTTATTTGTGCTATTGTAATAGAAAAAGCAATTTAAAAGCAAGGTCAGTCATTTATTCCAAACCTGGGCCTCTGCTAATATGTAAAGCAGCTTTAAACCTGTGTTTATGGCCACAGTCATAGGATGCACTTTTGAAAAACATGTTTAATATAAAATCAAAATGAATATATTATTTATAATTAAAAAAAAAAAAAAAAAAAATTACATTTAAAGTCAATGTTTATAGACAATTTTAAATAGGTTTCAAACCACCACTGAATTTCTATTTTTCAAATTGGGAGCACATGCACATACTTCAGAGGAGCCAACAAAAATGTGTTACTGGGCATTTCATATGAGAGTTTCATATTACATTCTAATACTTTAAATTCCATGAAAATGACAAAAAGCACAATTTATATATGCAGATTTATTTTGGGAGCAGAAGATCAGCATCAGCATCGTTTTACATTGAATGTATCACAATATTGTCTTCAGTATTGCAATACAGAGCTTCAGTCCCAATATCCACCCTTAGTATTTTATGAACACAGATACACTTTACTATGAAATTCAAATATTCCACTGTCTGACATTATTTTGGAGTGAAGACCATTGTCTTTCTTTTTGTTTTCAGTGCTATTTCTTCACCATAGAGTTCGGACTTTGCAAACAAGAAGGGCAGCTCCGGGCCTATGGGGCAGGGCTGCTGTCTTCTATTGGAGAGCTGAAGGTATACAATGGCTTTGTTGGCCTCTAACCAGGTCATTTGCACTCTGAACCAGAAATACAATGATGTGAACACAGTTTCGCTTGTGTCTTTGCAGCATGCACTCTCTGATAAGGCAAGTGTAAAGCCGTTTGACCCTAGAACCACATGCAATCAGGAGTGTCTGATTACAACGTTCCAAGAAGTCTATTTTGTTTCTGAAAGTTTCGAAGAAGCCAAAGACAAGATGAGGTGATTGTTTGACCTTGTGGGATAAAAAAAAAAAAACTATGATGGAATGAATTATAAATGTTATGACTTGTTTTTATAACCGAATGACATTCTTTTGTTTTTTGTTTTTAGGGAATTTGCAAAAACAATCAAACGTCCATTCTCGGTGTATTTTAACCCTTACACTCAAAGTGTGGAAATGTTGAAAGACACCAGAAGCATTGAGCATGTTGTCCAGGACTTGAGAAGTGACCTCAACACCGTGTGTGATGCTTTAAGTAAAATGAACAAATACCTAGGAATTTGAGTGCCATAGTGTTGTGTGTCTGTCTATTCAGATGTAACACTTGTTTAAGAATATCATTCTGATTCTTTCAATGTACATGCTTGCATTCAAACACCATATGTGTAATATATATATATATATATATATATATATATATATATATATATATATATATATATATATATATATATATATATAGATTATAGATTGTGCAGTGCAAAAATTGCGTACATACAATATGACTAGCTTAACCGCTCTCAAAGCATTGCGTATATGCATACCAAAGGTCTGAGCTAAAACACTCATCCAAAAGGGGAATTTGGAATCTGTTTTCCCTTTATTTTTGTGGGACAATAGACTATTTTCATCTGAAACACATTATAAAACAGCATTCGTTCAAGTGACACGCATTGATACTTGTTCAGTGTAGTGTTAGGGTTCTGGCATGCTTCAGTAGAGCTATAACAATACCCTTGGGATACACTGCTTCTTTGTCATGTATTCTGCTTCTCACAATGGAATGATGTGGTAGCTGTTTGAAGGGGGTGGTGGTGTGACACACGATTTGCACATCATTGTAGACATAGGTGCCTGTTTCAATGTTGAGAGGTTCCATACGCCATCTGATAGAAAAAAAAAAAAAAGCCATGTCTGTTTGATGTGTTTTAAATTACGTTATGCTATGACAATATTATTTATGGTAATGTGTATCACCCTTCTTGAACCAGGGTTCGAAGTATAACTGCTAAATATTGTAATAAAATCATACCACATTCTGCAGTATTTGTCTTGGTGTGCAGATAAGAAGAGTTTAGTAAAAGTACATTGTGTATTGGTTCTGACAATTCACTGCATAGATTGCAAAGGCATATTGCACAGCCTAATCACAAACTATTATCTGCAGTTTACAAAGGAATCAACCTAGACATGTTAATATTACCCCTTATACACCTTTACTCTGTTACATTTGCATAGCATTTTTTAAGTTTTCCATGGTTTTACTATGTATTTGCCACAGTTTACCATGGTTTGCTATGTTTTACAATATGTTGTACCGTATCTCTCTGGGTTTTACAATGCTCACCTATGTTTTACCATACCTTCACTGTGCTTTGCTACACTTCGCTATGCTTTTACAGCTGTAAACTTTTATAAGACTGCTCCCAAACACCTTGATGCATCCATGGTTTTAAAGGGTTCAGCAGTTAACAGCATGTTGGTTTGATATGTATGGGTCTGCTGATGGTGGCCTTAACGATTTACTGCCCAGGGTATGTTCCCATACATATTTATTGCCTATTTTCTGAATGTCAAATATATTGGACACTGGGCAGCAAAGGGTTAATACTGAATAATATTGGAGGTAGTTTTATATTACTGTGAACAGGAGAAAATCAGACCTGTAAATTGCCTTAATTAAAGCAATGTTTTACTGTAACTTGACATTATACTGTATGTGCAGCAGTGCTGTAAATTGATTCAGATGGCTACACACTGTAGGCTCGAAGAAGAGTCTTGGCAAGGGGCTTTACTGCTTTAACGGGTTGTCTTACTTCATATACCACTGGCAATAGCAGTCTGAAAAGAAATCCCACCATTCATTTTTATTTTAAATCCTTTCCCAACCACTGTGCAGTTCTCATTTGTTATTTCAAACCCATCAAATCTTCTCTCTACCTGGCTGTAGCGCAGAGAAGCCTCATTTTGCTGTACAATCCCAGAGTTGAACGAGGGTTTTTATTCTCGTATGCATAATTAATCTGATCAGGGAGAAAATCATGTGTGACCTGAATGCGAGATTTTCAATAGAATAAGGTAAAATCCAAGTGTCTTATTAAGCCCATATTGAAAATATCCTCTCTAGCCTGTTGCTGTTTTCTGTTAAATAATATTACAATTAAAATAAAAACACTTTTTTATTCCCTGGGCTATTGCATCATTTTAAAATGCCATTTATTTGTGAAAGAATGATACCTATTTGGTTCACAGAGCAATTTACAGATATGAAGATGGAAAGGATGAAACTAATAGCTGCATTTCTTTAATTGTTTTCATTGTTTAATTGTTTCTTCTTTGCTGTACGATACAAACTCATTATAACCTTGTCTGATTTGTACTCCACACTTTTCACTATAAAGCCAAGAATTCTGTTTGCCTTTTTTTATTGCTTCCCCACACTGTATGGTGGCTGAAAGTGATGACTCTATTACAACACCAAACTCTTTCTGGTAACACTTTACATTAAGTGTCTCTAATTACTGTGTATTTACATATTATTTACTTAGTAAAAAACACAATTCTCATACACAATTTTTATATATATATATATATATATATATATATATATATATATATATATATATATATATATATATATATTGTGTGTGTGTGTATGTTACTACTAAATACTATAAAGCTTTGCACAAACAATTGGTATACAGCAGCAGGAGGACAAGATTACTACAGCTTGACCTTATTTTTTGTATATAATTTAACCTCTAATTTAATACATATAACTGTAGAGACTGAAAAATAGGGTAGGCTTCTTTCTGAATGTTTTTGGTTCCACTGTGCCCGGTGAAGATGAAATACATTATCCATGACATTGCTTCCTAATACTATTCATAGAGCTGCCAAGGTCTGGACAGAGGCGATAGGGAGAATTAGTATGAGGGAGGTAAACTGCGTCTTCAACAGATTAAGACAAGGCATGTAGCAGGTAGGAGGTGGGATGTCAGAGGGTATTGGTTGGAGTTGAATAAAAATTGAATCCCAGGGTGAGAGTAGCTCTCAAGCGAAGTGAATGGGAAATGCTTCTTCATGACACAGAGATATTTTTTGTTGCATCAGGGATAACAAAGAGTACAGTTGCAGTAAGTGAACCCCAAAAACAGAAGAAGCAGGAATCTTTGGAAATGTTGCTGTACGAATTGCTTCTCCTGCCTGTTTCAATATTGACAAGAATCATTTGACCCCAGTTTATCCCCTCAGTTCCATTCCCTCACAGCAATCCCCAAGAGCTGAGAGGAACTGAAGGGCAGAGTGTGTCCTCCTGTGGAACAGGCTTCACTTTCTATACTTTAATAATAACATATCCTGTGTGTGCGTGCGTGCGTGCGTGCGTGCGTGTGTTTGAAAACAGAATTTGTAAAACTTCTGCTTTGTATCACTCATTTGGATGGGGTCCTGGATCCTGAACAATGGGTTTATTCCTGGGGGAAGGGAGCTGATTCTGTGTAAAATCACAGTAAGCAGCTGACAATGCCATGTATGGGTAAAGGCACTGTGTAGAGAGGGGTAGGAATGGGGAACGCAGACCACACCCAAAAATGAAAAGTGAAAATCTGAGCATTGCGCGCCATACAACCGTCAGACAACATTCAATTTGCAGGGTGGGGCGACCGGAACATAATTTGTTAAATTTATCTTTTATTTATAAATAGACTATTAACTGTGAACTCATGTGTTTAAAAGTTGTTGTAATTTTCTCGGGATAATATGATTAATATGAATTGTTGGTAATAAAAAGGCATAAACTACTATCTTGCACATTGAGTGATGGTCTGTTATTTAATGTTAATTATCTCATAATAATTTTATATCTGTAATATGATATGTCATGGTAGAATATCATTTGATGCATGATAAAATGACTGTTAACTATACGTTTAGTTGTACATATCAATTTGAGTAAAAATCTCCATATATCAAAATGGAATAATTATTATAGAGAGTAAGAACATATTATTATAAATAACTCCAACACTCCGATCCCACGTCCAAGCCAATTGACTCAATCCAGTGTTGAGCTAGTAGGTGAGCTACTAGACCCTGGAGGAGCTCACTGGGTGCCTGGCCAGTATATATATATATATATATATATATATATATATATATATATATATATATATATATATATACACACACATACACAGTGCCTATAGAAAGTCTACACCACCTTGAACTTTTTCACATTTTGTTGTGTCAGTGCCTCAGAGTTTCATGCACTTCAATGAAGATTTTTTTTCCACTTATCTATACACCATACTCCACACTGTTTAAGTGAAAAAATGTTTTATTGAGAAAAAATATATATATTAAAAAGACAAAACTGAAAGATCATAATTGGATAAGTCTTCATCCCCCCTAGTTAATACTTGGTGGAACACTTTGCGCACCTACTTTGCACACCTAAATTTGGCAATATTTGACCATTCTTCTTTACAAAACTCTGTCAAGTTCCTTGGGGAGCGTTGATGGACAGCAATCTTTAAGTCAAGCCACAAAGTTTTGATTGGATTTAGGTCAGGACTCTGACTGGGCCACTCAAGGACATTTACCTTTTTGTTCCTTAGCCACTCCAATGTAGCTTTGGCTGTGTGCTTTGGGTCGTTGTCATGCTAAAAGGTGAACTTCCATCCCAGTTTCAGCTTTCTCGCAGAGGGCAGAAGGTTTTCCTCAAGGACTTCTCTGTACTTTGCTCCATTCATTTTCCCTTCTATCCTGACAAGTGCCCCAGTCCCTGTCAATGAGAAACATCCCCATAACATGATGCTGCCACCACCATGCTTCATAGCAGGGATGGTGTTCTTTGGGTGATGCACCAAACATAACGCTTTACATTTAGGCCAAAAAGTTCCATTTTAGTTTTGTCAGACCAAACACTTTTTGCCACATGGCTACAGAATCTCATGAGTGTTTTTTTGTATACTTCAAACGGGATTCATGGTGGGCTTTCTTCAGTAATGGAGTCCTTATTGCCACCCTACCATATAGGCCAGATTTGTGGAGTGCTTGGGATATTGCTGTCACATGCACACTTTGACCAGTCTTGGCCATAAAAGCCTGTAGCTCTTGTAAAGTTGCCATTGGCCTCTTGGTAGCTTTTAATCAGTCTCCTTGCTCGGTCAAACGGTTTGGAGGGACGGCCTGATCTAGGCAGGGTCTTGGTAGTGCCAAACACCTTCCACTTCTTAATAATCGTCTTGACCATGCTCCAAGGGATATTCAAGGCCTTTGATATTTTTTTTATAGCCACCCCTTGATCTGTGCCTTTCAACAACTTTGTCCTGGAGTTCTTTTGAAAGCACCTTGGTGCTCATGTTTGAGTCTTTGCTTTGAAATACACTACCTAGCAGAGGGAACGTACAGAAACTGCTGAATTTATCCTGAAATCAGGTGAATCATTACAATTTAACACCAGTGGAGGCCACTTAATTGTGATTTTGAAGGCGATTGGTTACACCTGAGCTAATTTAGGATTGATATTATAAGGCGGGTGGACACTTATCCAACCAAGCTATTTCAGTTTTTATTTTTAATTAATTTTCCACAAATTTCTAGAACATTTTTTTCACTTGGAAGTTGTGGGGTAGGATGTGTAGATAAATGAAACAAAAAAAAAATATTTTAATGCATTTTAATTCCAGGCTATAAGGTAGCAAAGGGTGAATATTTTGAAAGGGGGTGTAGACTTTCTATAAGCACTGTTAGGAGAGAGAGAGAGAGAGAGAGAGAGAGAGAGAGAGAGAGAGAGAGAGAGAGAGAGAGAGAGAGAGAGAGAGAGAGAGAGAAAAGAGAATGTACTTGAAAACATATAACTGAATGTGAAGTGCATAACACTCATATTAGTCCTTGATTGAAAAGATATTTAATAAATGTTTCTCCCAGGGTGAAAGGAATGATCGAGACAAGTCACATCAAATGTGATTAATGTCAAATCTTATTGGCATAACCAAGGGTCTGTTGCAGTGTTTCTGTGAACAGAGCGGCACAGTGCAGCTGTCCCTGAGGAAACCTATTTACTCAAGAGGAGCTGCAGCCTGCTTTTGCAACCTTTACTGTCTCTTTATTGGTATTGTGTGTGTACAGTATGTATGTCTACAAGGCGTGGTCATTTCCTCAGGAGCTGAAAGGATCCAGTGTTATAAAAAGGAGCTGATCCACTTGGTGTGTCATGTTCTTGACAGTATATAAGCCCTAGAGGGGTTTGCTGTGTGTTAGCTGGCTGTAAATGGTGGGTATTATCTTAAGTTTAAAAAAGTCATGCTTTTATATGTTAAATTAATAGAAAGACATGAGTATACATATCTTTACTATAGATACAAGTTGCAGTTCACTAGGGACAGTCACTGCACAGCTTTGCTGAACTAAAGGTATCATGACAAGTGATTTCATTTCTTATTTTGTGTAGATAAAATAATTCAGGAGATCAATTTAAACTGGTAGGAACCTCAGGCAATTTAACAGAAAAGGTGCATGTTACACCAAGTCCTGTTGGTGGGATCAGCGGTCACAGATTGTTTGGAAATATTCCCGCTTTAATTTATTGAAGCTGCTAACAGTTGTAGCAAATTCAAAAGGAATACCAACTTTGGACTGCAACAGCAGTCAATAATTTGCTACACCTAGAGAGATAGTATCATCATTAAAAGGAATACTGTAACAAATTATTTACAGGCAAGATCTTAAATGAATGTCAACATTATTTAAAGGGCAATATATCATCGGTACTCAGCACCATTGGGAATGCACATGCATCAAGTAATGTCTGAAAGAATGCTATGTTTTGCGAGAGTATCCTTTTAATGAAATTAATTAGGGGTGACTTTTGGTTCAGTAGCTTGACTAAACAAAAACAAAGATTTTGGCATGCTTGCAGATTTTTTTATTGTATTTAAAATAATAATAATAATAATAATAATAATAATAATAATAATAATAATAATAATAATAATAAGGAACATTTTTATGTCAGGTATTGTTTTAATTGACTAAGGCATTGGATTAAAAAAAAAAAGTTATCTTTATTATGCATAATCAAAAAAAGGAAACTGTATCCCTATCTACCTGCCTCTCAGCGTGTTTGTAAGCTGTCTGTCTGTATGTTATTCAATGTTGTTTTTATATTTGCACAGTAAATATATGTTACCTAAAGTATAGAGTTGCAATGCAGTATGTTTGTATTACAGAATGGCAGTTTGAATTTCTACAGCCTAAAAAGTAGGAAAAAAATTTAAATGGGGTTCTGTATATTTATACCATAACTTAGGCTATCTCCCAAATTGTGAGTTACTTGCTAATATTTAAAGTAACAGATACAAACAAAACACTTTACCTAATAAACACACAATAACACACAGGCAGTATATACCGTAAGGGTTTGGACTTAAATACCTCTGTAATATATAAAAGCGCATCTCTCTGTTGCAAGTGAATTTAGGTTACAGTGGTCAGAAGAGAAGATGTGTCTGACTTTGACAGAGGCCTGATGGCAGGGGCTTCCCTATCCAGAACAATTTAAGCAGCTTGTTCCCAGGGCCACCCTGCCTACCCATGGTGGCCCCACACCCCATTGACAGTGTGATGGCAACTGTCTCAATTTGATTCCTATAACTCCAGCATGTTTCACATAAAAAGCCTCTTGCAAAGATTCATGAAAGGGGACACTGGCAGGATTTAATATTACCTGTTGTATTGAAAGTACAGTTGTGTATGTCTGAGGGTATTGCTTTTCAGGTTTAATCTTCCGCTGGGCCTAAATGACTTACTGTAGGTGTTGCTCAGGGATACATTAATATATGTAAGCAACTCACAATCAGTTATTGTATTAAGGGATGTTTTTATTGTCCTCTCTGGGTTTCCGCTGTGCAATTGATCCTGGATGCCCTGCATGCATTTGTCAATTTAATTGTGCAAACTGTAGTCATGCTTCCAGAAACCGAACTTCTGCCAGTATGAATTGCTTTTCTTTACAAAACCCTTAGCATACAGTAAAGAAATCGGGAAGGCAATTAACCGATGCCTTTTCTTATACTTCAGGCACTTTGTGTAGGATATTGAGTCATTAACCAGCACTTGAAAGCCATGCTGTTAGTATACCAGCCTCCTTGGAAGAGCTATTGGATAGATTCCAGTATGTATTTATGATGATTTTCCAATGATTCAGAACAACTGCTGGGGCTAGTTCTGTTAATTGATGAAGCCTGCTCTAAATTAGATTCCCTTAGTTATATGTTATGAGTAAATACTTCTGTTAGGGTAAAAATAATAAAATGCACTTTATTTTGTACCATTGCAGTGTTTTAGTGAAAGGTATAGGTTGATCACAGTTTGAGTTTACCCGATATTTTGAATTGAGTACCGGTATCTTGAAGTGCTGGGTGACTTATATGTATTGTATCACAGCCCCAACTATGGTGCACGACATTAAGAATGATTTGCTGCTAAGCATTCGCTATACCAAGATTTTCAGGTATGCTTTATCATTCCTTCACCATGCATTTTCTATGCTTTTTTAGTGGTGTGACACCTAAACTTTTTAAACTACTGCATGCTGTAATATATCACCACACGCACTCCCAGTTGACATATATTTCCGTGCTCTAATAGGCATCCACTTTGGGGAGCAGTATCGTATTTCATGTGTAGTATTGCCATCTACTAGACACTCCCTCTGAAACAACTGCAGTTATTCATTCTTTGATAGTGACATTTTCCCCCAAACTTATATTGCCTGTAGTGCTACTATAAGGTAAAACAATAATATACAACATAAATCAATTTGAAAGGAAACAAAAAATAAATAAAATTCAAAGTAAACTGGCACAAAATGACTGGCAATGAGACCTAGTCACTGAATTTTGCCCGAGGTCCTGATTACTTTAACTCCAGATGTACAGGCCCTGTGCAGGATTCAGGTTTCTTCTCAACCAGTGAAACAGCATGAACATGAACCATTGACCCCCCCCCCCCCCCCCCCTCTCCTCTCTCTCTCTCTCTCTCTCTCTCTCTCTCTCTCTCTCTCTCTCTCTCTCTCTCTCTCTCTCTTTTCTCCCCTGTTCCCTGTTTTCACTTTGTGGTCATGTGTGTAAGACGTACTGGATACTAGTACATATCTTGGTGGGGTTTCACTCATTTATTTCGATGTTGCACATAGGTGCACTGTCTGGATCTTTGCACTCATGTATTGTATTATTTCAATTGTCTGGTCATTTTCACAACCCTTCTGCAACGTGTCAGTAGGGACCAGCTGCAAGAAATGCTGAATGCTGTGCACTGAACCATACTGAAGATGTCATTTCCCCAATACATTATTGACTCTATGAAGAAAATGCCTATAATGCCGACGTGTCTTCGCAACAGCTGTAAATCAAAGTGGAGTTGTTTAAAAGAAGACGACGCCATGAAGCATTTCTGAAATAATTTGTATTGTATATTTTAATGATTGCTTGCGTTGTATTTACTGGTTTTCGGGTTGTCCTCAGACAGAAATGAGACAGCAGAAGGGAACAGATGAAGGCTCAAGCGATTTATTATTTACACTTTAATCTCAAAATAAAATCGCAAGTGAGGGAAAGTGAAACTGGGAGTCAGAAATGGACAGAAATGATTACAAATTGTTCGTCTTTGATTCCTCCGATCCTTTCCCTCTCTATCGCTATCTCTCCCCACACACTCCCATGCCCGCCCCTCCCTGCCCCACACCGCCCCGCACACCACCGTGTTTCGCGCCAAAACTGCACCCCAATTCTCCTCTACACATCCACACGCACATCCACACACACATCACACACACACACACACACACACACACACACACACACACACACACATACGCAAACGTAGGGGGGGGGGCCCTTGCATCCCCCCCCCCCCCAACACACACTACACTCTCCTGATTCTCCTAATAATTACCCCCCCCTATCATTTTGTAATAATAATAATAATAATAATAATAATAATAATAATAATAATAATAATAATAATAATAATAATAATAATAGCAAAAAACAACAACAGCATTTGGTCTTTATCCAGTTATTGCACGAATGACATGTTCGGTCCTAGGCCACAAGGTGGAGTAATTGAGGAGGCAAACCATTTAAAAGCTCACACAAGTACAAACTGTGCAGTAGTACTGAATAGCCTAATCCAAAACCTGATAACAATAATTACAAATATAAATCCAAACCTTTATGATACACAGTCTCACTTTTTTCAAAGATTCCAAAAAACTGAGTGGCTTAGAAGATAAATGTATCATGAATGATTGGCACAGTTGGTGCAAACAGGTTAAAGATCTTCTATGAAGCTCTGCTGGTGCCTTTCAGCTCTGGTTAAGTAATTTGTAAGAAAAAAAAAGCTACAGTGTCATTTGAATAATAATAATAATAATAATAATAATAATAAATAATAATAATAATAATAATAAAATATGTCCTGTAATATTAATAATATGTTGTATTATTATTACGGGACCATTCATTTGGACTTTTATATGTATAACGTTTGAAACAAGAAATTTTGAGGCATATTTTATACTGAACACATAGTTTATTCACTATTAACCCCTGTGCTCTGCAAAGAACCGATGACAGGCAGACTATCTGCCTATGAAGTCACCTTTTTACCAATAATCTCGCAACCCTATCAGGGCTCGTCCCAAGCCGCGCCCACTCCAGCACACACGCAGCAGGCTATAGTTACACTTAGCACCTGAGAACAAGGCATGCATGCTGTGCTTGGCTGCTGGGTTTATTTTAAATGGGTAAAATATCAACCGTTCTGATCAAGGGATGTAAAAAAAAAAAAAAAGTTAAAGGCGGTCCTGACATCGTGCCACACTTCCTAACTAGATGAGGCTTTGCTGCCGGAATGTATGTTGTAAGCTCGGATCGCATGGACCCTCCTCACGCTTCAGCTGAATATATATTATTTTATTCAACATATGCAGAGAGAGAGAGAGAGAGAGAAATAGGAGGGGGCTTGTTGCTTTGGTGATTCACACGTTGCCTACTCCACTGTCTGAGAGCCGCCGTGCGTCCTTTTGGAGTGGGCTGCAATCTGCAGATTGTGGTCTCTGTAGCACAGCTCTGCCTTGAGTGAGTGAGTGAGAGGGGGAGAGGGTTTCTAACTATGTGTGCAGAGTCTGTGGCTCGCTTTCTTTGCACTATCGTTACTGTTGCGAGACTGGGATCTTAAAACAAACAGACAAACAAAAAAAGAATAAAAACAGATACTGTAACATTTTACTATTGAATGAGCAGAATGCCGGGGTAGATTAAGTTGTATGCCGACTCTCAAATGTGTCGCAGCCGGAGCAGAGTTACTCTGGTAACCTATTAACTTTTTTTTTTGCCTGTTGCCTTCAAACTAATAGCTACCGAGGGTAGTATGGCTTTGGACGACACACGTGAAAAAAACTTATCTTTCACGCCAATGGTAATGGAAGACACGATGAGGAACGGCAGGGGCCTTTCAGATCAGTGGGCGGACACCGTAGTGGTAAGACCCAGGACCACGGAGCGGAACATCACCGTGCACAAACGACTTGTCCTGGCTTTCGCCATCTCAATTCTGACCCTCATCATCGTGACCGTCATCGCTGTGCTGCTCAGTGTCAGATTCGAGGAGTGCAGCGGCGACAGCACCGCCAGCGCATCTCATGCGAACCTCACAAAGTTCAACCAGTCACGGGACGCTCATTTCAACCACAGGGGCGAAGACTCCTTCCATCCCTGGCGGCAGTTGAGGTTACCCGGTTCACTGAGACCACTTCACTATGACCTGCACATTATAGTGTTTACGGACAACTTTACTTTCTCTGGAGAAGTCAGCATTGAACTGCAGTGCCTCAACTCCACAAAGTACATCGTCCTGCATGCGGACAGGCTGCTGGTGCAGAAAGCAGTGGTGCACTCAGAGAGCAAGAAGACGAGAGCGCTCAAGATTCACCGGCACTTCAGATATCCAGCGAATCAAGTTTTTGTTATCGCTATGCACAAAGAACTAGAGTCCCAGAAAAATTACAAAGTGAACATAACTTTTCACGCGCACATAGAAGATGAACTTCTTGGTTTTTTCCGCAGTTCCTATGTATTGTACGGAGAAAAAAGGTATGAAAAAAAACAAAACAAAACAAAAAAAACGAATGATATGTATTATTGCTGGTTCTGAATACATTTCGAATATGTGAGATTGATCTTTAGATGCACTCTTCATACTACTCCCGGTCAATTAATATTGTTTTAAGCGCTCGTAAAATGTCATCAGACAGCATTATTCGGTACTGTTGACAGGTTAGCTAGCTGTCGATTTGAATTGTCGTTGGTGTTTATTTTTTGACAGATGATAGGAACGGCCTACATTATCACAGAAGGGATACTGTACCAAACCGAGCAATTTAAACTTCACAGTGTCAAGCATGACTCAATTGAATGTGCAGGCACCCCTCTGCACAGTCTTTAACTGCTCACTGCTGTGGGTTAGGCTAATATATAGTATGTACAGCTATGGACACAAGTTTTGCATCCCCTAGAATTGTAGGATTGAGACATCCCAATAATTAAAAAAACAAAACAAAAAAACAACCCCCCCCCCCCCCCCCCCCCCCCCCCCCCCCCCCCCCCCCCCCCCCCAAAAAAAAAGACCGATATGAACATAATTTTGATATTATTTAACATCATGTTATCAAAGACATTACAGAATGATATCACAAGTCTACCGGAAGCCATAATAGTAGCACAGTATTTCATGTTAGATTTCGAAATGTCACAGTTTTTCGTTAAGTATATGACAAACTCCAAAGCTGTATGTAATTCGATATGTTAGCGTGACATTATTCAGCTGGTTTCAAACGACTTTGTGAAGCAAAATCTGGTATCGGGTGATGCAAAACCTTTGCTCATAGCTGTATCAGGTCGATACATAAAAGCAGCCTATCGATTATAAACAACCCATTTGGTGCGAATTGCATTATTTTATTTACATTTAACCCACATAATTATAATATGCCTTAACGTTATAATTCTAATACGCCTTAACGTTATACCGCCCCTTCGCATAAACACTCCTGACCTAATGTCAAAAGTTAGCAGACTGGCATAAGCTGTCTGAACTCATCTACAAGTTTGCTCCCGGACCTGAATGTAAAGCACACTCGTAACAATGTAGCGAATCAGGTTGCCAACATAGGCATGTGGAATATCCCTCTACCACATCACCCCTCCACACTTCCAACAGAAACACCTAACAGATTATCTGCAAGTCAAACTGATCACATCAACACTTTCGATTAGATATCACTGACACTTTCATTTCCTACTTTATGTACTGTACATATTTCTAATGAAGTTCGCCCCAGTACAGGTTTGCATTCCACACAAGTCATTTTGAAAAACATGTTCACTCACTATAGGGTATAGGTGGCTACAGTGGTAGATCTTGTGTATGCTTAATTAAATGTACACTAATATATATATATAGCGTTGTGCAAATGTCAGCCTTTGGATGTGTTTCACTTTTGCACTAGTATCCAAATAAAGGTGCAGTACACGTGAAGTTGCAGTGCTTAGGACAGGTACAGAACTCCAAGGATTAGTTCAGAAAGGCAATTTAATGACATTTTGTTTTTGCTAACCTCCTTATCACCTTCAGACTTCTTCCAAGTTCACTTTCTTTTTTTTAATATACCAAAATGTGCACTTTACTGATACTTTCCATGAATGAACCTCTTTATTGTTGCTAATGATAACCCTGCCTTGAATAAAGTAACAGCAGTAATATACTAGTTTACCAGCCTCCTGAATGCCAGCCAGCTGGAGTCCTAGTTGCGGATGATAGTAAACAGATTATGTTGTGGTATTAAGGCAGATTTTTTTTCTTTGGCACTGAAATGCACATTCTAGCCTGACTGGCAGAAAAAAACATTCATGAAAAAAACCAAAGGCAACAATATATGAAGTTAATTCTGTCTTTATTAATAAACAAATCACTCTGTCACTAGTGATACAAATGTTGCATAACACCCCTGCATTGAGATAAAGCAGTAAAGCTGTCATGCTCTATTCCCACCGTTAGTTGTTTTCATAAACATCATGGTGCCATTGATAGTTATTGTAGCTATTATTGTGGGATGTAAATGTAATACAAGTATCTTAGTGCTTAATGCAATCATCAGCACATCATTTGATGGGCCACGGGATGTGCTGTGGATTCTTTAGGTGGCAGTTCTCTAAATGTTAGCAGCAGCCATCTGTTGATCAGTGAACAATGTGCTTATTCCAGTTTATGCCAGCTCCACCAGTGACTCCCACACAGCCATCTCACTTTTGGAACATTTTTAAAAATAGCTGGGAAATTATGTTTTTGTCTTTCATAGATGCAAAGAAAGATGTTCTTGAAATATAGGAAACACAGTAACAGCAGCCCATTGTTCATCTGAGGGGTGTTAGAGTTCAAATGTTTCAATGTTTGCCAAGTGTTAAATGTTCAGTTTGTCTTCGTGTAACCATTGCAGACAATATGCAGGCCAAATATAGGAGCTAGGCTTAGTGTTTACATAGTACAGTAGTAAGAGTACAGTGTAAGCTACACTCATTTATTTCATATTTTTTCATGGTGTTTTCCATATGCAATTACAGGGCTACGTTCTCAGTGCTGTAAAACTCCCAATTCGTCATTTTAGCACGTTCAGAAAGGAGAAATGCACCAAACAAAGTTACCAAACCAGAATTAAACTACTCAGACTTTTAATTCAGGGGCTTGTATGAAACAACGTATTAATTTTCTTATTCGTTTTATACGTTTAATTGGTGGGGCTTTTTTGTGTTCTGCTGAATTGTGCTGATCACGATTAGGAGTAAATAGCTTTGAGAATCTAGCTCAGTCTTTTACATGAATACATGTTGCAGAAACACAAAGAATGTGATGACAAGCTTCTTACAATGGCTTTCTGATTGATTGGTAACAAACATTCTGCATTCTGCCAACATAAAAAAATATTATTGTGTTTAATACTGAATTTGAAATGCTTGGGAAATTATACAGAAGCTAACAACTTGTGCAAGGAAGAAGGATTGATTTCAGAAAATGTTGGCAGGGATGGCCCTGCGTTTCAATATAGCAGTCTCTTTTTGCACTCATGGAGGCACTAGATTGAAATACCTCTCAAAGTTGTTTCTAGGGGTCTATTGAATTGATTTAAAACAGAGGCGGGTTGAAATGCAGCTGTTGTTTAGATAATCAAAGCAGAGCCCTTTGTGTGCCAGGTTTATGCAATTCAAACATCTTAACAGGGACTGTATTGTGAAGTGAGATACATGGGAAATTGATCACGGGGGATGCTGCTGCACTCGTGGATGCTTGCGAGGTAGGAATGCAAGTGCAGGGTTATCTGCATCAGATCTGTAAGACCCAACCTGTATAAGCAGCGGTTTGAAGAACCAGAGAGAGACGCTGAGACGCTTGTCATCAGTACTCGTTAAACCTCGGAGTTCAGCGAGGAAGATGCTGGTGATTCATTGGAATTTCCGATATGGAAACGAGAAAGTGCCAGTGCACGAGACTGGAGACCATTTAAATGTAGTTCATTTTTGTTTTGTTTTTACGTGTACAGATGAACAGAGTATCAGATTCTAGGTCATGGAAACCTGCTTTTAACACAAGTTCTGATCTCTGCTTGGTTGGGAAATGAAAATGCTTTCGTTGGTGTTTTGTTCTGCTGCCTTTCTTTTTCATAATACCAATCTGTCAATTGTTCTTTTACAGCTCTGATATTATTCTGCATATTTTTTATAATGTCAGGGCGTACTATAATTATGTGGTTGACATTTACTTTCTTTGAGCAATTGTCTCTGTTATGTGCTTTAGCTAATTATTTATTCCTTGTCTTTGTTTCAGGTATCTTGCAGTAACCCAGTTTTCTCCCACTCATGCAAGAAAGGCCTTTCCCTGTCTTGACGAGCCTATCTATAAAGCAACATTTAAAATCAGCATTAAGCATGAAAGCACATATTTGTCTCTGTCCAACATGCCGGTTGAAGCCTCGATTTCTGAAGATGATGGATGGGTCACTGACTATTTTTTTAGGACTCCTCGAATGTCCACTTACTATCTTGCCTGGGCAGTGTGCAATTTCACATTCAAGGAAACTGTTACAGATAGCGGTATCACAGTAAGTGCTTTTTCTGTTACTTTTAATGCATATTGATTGCACAGTCCCTCAGACTTAAGAGACTGTCAGTGGTGTCAGGCCATAGAAATTGCCTTTGGCTCTAGCAGAATACACTCTTTACAGTGTGTACTGTAAGAACCCCACAAAACAGGCAAGCCACTATCTGACCACAAACTACAGCAGTTTGTCACACAGTGGATTTTAAACTATGAAGCTGGAGGGCCAGAGAAGCATAATAGGGTGATGTTGCTAGAGGTAATAAAGTTAATAAAATAACCTCTCCTGCAGGAGCAAATTATTGTTATCATGTAGCACTGAATTTGGAAGTTTCTTGCTTGACTTTATTGAGGATACCTCATGCCGCAAAACATGAATATGATTGGCTGTTTTGTAGGTATAATGCATGCACTTGGATTCTGATTGGTTGCCGAAATGTGGCACAAGCCTCTGAGTCAATGTCTGCTATATTAATTCTTCATATTCAATAGTATTTGCTCTTGTGTTATATGTAGAGCTGATGATGTTAATTATATAAACACTTCCTTAGCTCTCTTAGCTTAGCCATTCAGGAAACGTTTTTAGATTTTTAATCACATCTTTTCAATTATGAGCTATATCCCATTTTGAAACAGCATCTCCTAATATATATAGAAATATACATATATGATGGATTGAACTATGCAATACAAATTTACCTTCCAGTTGGCTAATGCATAGTCACATGACCATAAATTGTGTTGTTTCCAAAAAAAACAAAAAAAAGGTCTACAGTCAATCAGTCAGGCAGTACCCTCTGACACCAGCCCAGAAAAGACAAAATGGCAGACCAACCACAGAGTTCTTTTTAGATGAAAATGTTTTATTAATTTAACAGATACGAGTTTATCAAACAGATATTGACTGCAGTGTTCATATTATATTGGAAAACAGTTCCCCTTGGGTTGAAATATACAACATTACAAATTAGAAG
Organism: Polyodon spathula; assembly: GCF_017654505.1. Classification (NCBI taxonomy): domain Eukaryota; kingdom Metazoa; phylum Chordata; class Actinopteri; order Acipenseriformes; family Polyodontidae; genus Polyodon; species Polyodon spathula. The sequence continues at coordinate 4,631,323 of NC_054540.1, forward strand.
CTGAAAAATACCTATTATCTTAGAGGGCCCTGCAAAAGCAAAGATAATTTATTTGGAGAATTTATAAAAAAAAAAAAAAAAAAAAGGAATTGTAAAAAAAAAAAAAAACAGGAGATGCAGAAACAACTTTAGATGCAGGAAGAAGCGAGGGTTTTACATTTTTCAGAAGTTCCACACTTGTTTTATCTTGTTAAAATGTAACTGAAGAGTTAAGCTAAAAATAGAAACACGCAAACATACAATAAATAAATAAATAAATAAGCAGCACATCAAAGAACCAGTGTAAATAGACCAGCTGCCAAGAGAAAGTGAATGCACTAGGTTTTAATGACTAAACATAACAACCTTAGGAAACAGAATTTACAATTGATTTGAAAGTTAGAAGGCTCTCAATGCATCATTTGAAAAGGTTTTTGCATATTGCAAAACACTGTATCTTTTTATTTCACAAACTGAAAGATATTTCTGACATAGTAAATGTAAAAAAGAAAAAAGCACAAGGGTAAAAAAAAAAAACACCTCTATGCTGAGTTTTGTTTGATTTCCATTAACCCCCCTCATTACAGAAATGAATACATTGAAATACACAATGCTGTATTCATACTGCTGATGTAGAGTGATTGCCATGTAGAAACCATTAGCATGTGCAGCCTGTAGTGCTTTTGAAATGAAGAAAGCAATGCATTCAGATCACACTAAAGTAAAATGAGTTCACACTGGAGATTTTGCAACAAATAATGTGATTAGGGTGTGTGATGGGAGCAATGAATTCTGATACAGCTTGGTTAATTAGTTGGAGGCTTGATATGACCCTGTTTATATTTTCAAGATGTGAGATGATACAAGAAAACAAGGTCAATTCTCATGCTTTTGACTCTTGTCATTATTCACCATGGGAGCAGGCAAAATAAATTTCCAATCAGCAAGCAGAGATATTAAATTGATCTCTTGCGCTCCTGGAAATTAGGAATCTGTATCTCAAAAAACAAACAAACAGCTATTTGCAACTGCACAGCATCTGTCAGGAACAGATTTAACAGACAGTTTTGCAGAGTGATTTGTATAGATGTCTGAAGGCATACAAAAAGTAGAGCTTCCACTCTTACAGATGTTTGTAAATGTGTGCACTTATCTGCATTAGACTAAATTGTACTGAACTAACTCCTTTTCCATACTAGGCTTTAGTGTGATAGTGGGAGTTCCCTTGGGCTAGACTCCCTACTGTTCACCTTCACAGCAAAGCGGACCGTGGAGAGGGTTCACCTGTCTGTTAAAAGACCAATTCCTACCCCAGAGGTGGCTTAGATACATAATTAAATACAAAATAATAAAAAAAAAAACTAAGAACATACAGTGCAGTAAAACTAATGCAGCAGGGTTAATAGATTTTTTCATAAATGTTTCACCATTATTGTTATTTATTCAGTATTTTCTTCCATTTCCATTTTGTACACATGTATTCTCGCACTATTATGTTGTAGTGCATCATAAATAACTAACAGAACTCTAAGACATGTTAACGTTTAGGAAATGAAATGGAACATGATATCCCTACTGGAAAGCACTGTGTACTTTACACACCCGAGTTCTTTACTCCCTACTTGAATACTCACTCCTGTGTATTTTACACACCCTGGTTCATTACTCCCTACATGAACACCCACTAGACTACTTGGTTCTGCAGTTGGTGGTTGTTTAAAATCATTGAATTCAGCTGCTTTTCTGCATCTTGGTCATGCCGCTTGGATCCTGATGTTGGTACTGATGTGCAGATCAAATGTAGTTTAATGTGCTGTAAAATGCAGGGTTCCACCAATGTTTCATTTACACATTCAATGACTAGCTTAATCTTTGGTAGACGGAAGCTACACTAAAGCTTTTGCACACTTTTTGTGACACGCTCACAGTAGTTGATGCAAAGATCTAAAAATTTACAGGGGGCTAAAGAAGCTTGCGTAAAGTTTCTGTGCGCTAATTTTAGAATGAAATATTGTCTACTTGACAGAAACAAAAAAAAAAAAAAAAAAAAAGAAACATACAGCTGACCCCATGGGATTACCGGAAATAAATAAACCCTAATGTTTCCTTTTTTACTTGTATTTTCTGTGTAGATACGGCTCTATGCCAGGCCTGATGCAATCCAAAGGGGATCGGGAGACTATGCGCTGCATATCACAAAGAGACTTCTAGGGTTTTATGAAGACTATTTCAAAGTGAAGTATTCCCTACCCAAACTAGGTAGGCTAACAGGTGCATTTCTCAGTGTGTGTCTGTGTTAATGTATGAGAAAATGGGGCTCAGCTGAAAGCGTTGGTTTCTTTTTTTATGTTCTGGTGGTGCATGCTTTGAACAAACAGAATGGCATTTCATTAACATGCTGTTACTATACCCTGCAGTCTGCGCTGCTGTGTGGTGCTGCGGGGGGATGCGTCTTAGAGCCCATGAAAAGCTAATCACCTGTTCTTCAGCTACAGTAGTGCTAGTTGTGCAATCAATTATCAGATAGTTAATAATAAATAGTGATCAATGCGTTGAGAATACATTATTATTCAATAGCAAGAGGCAAGGAAATAAAACTGTGTAGACTCTTCACAAAGCCTACAAACAACTGAAAACATCCATGTGCTTGTATAATAATGTATACATCATGGCGTTCTTGATCGATGAATGCTTAATTGGGGCTCGCAAAATAAAAGCCATGACAACTAGTAATAGATTAATAGATTCATTTTTGCATCACTATGGTTTCAGGAACTCGAACAAGCATTTAGCTGTGTGACCTATACCGTTACTAATTAATTAACTAATTCAAGGGATACTTTATGTCACCATTTTCTTAATATTTACTTTCTATTCCATTCTGTGTTCTTTGTCACATCCCAACATGTTTCTGCTTAGGTATTATTAGGTAGTATTTACCTGGCTTGCTAACTAATGTCTTCTTTCAACCACTAGGCTGTGCAACTATAATTTCTGCCCCCTCTGTAACTGTGGCAACTTTCATAGCCTGTACAAGCCTTTTTGCTAAAGTCTGGAGGGCATCTTTTGCCACGGTTCCCAACAATCAGATTCAGCTGCTCAGTAACTTGAAGCCTGCTCCTATTCCCAGCCACTGAACTTGATATTTTGATTTGATTCAGTGAAGTTAATCTGGGCAACCTTTTATTGCACGCTATTTGTGAGAATAATATTGAAACTAATGCTAATACTTACGGTGCACACTACTGTATAGTATGTGCCAGTGGTTTTAATGAGCAAGCCCTTTCACATGTTTGGAACAAAAATGTATCCATTTTCTAGGAACAAAGCTGTTATTGCCCATTTTTAATCCAAACAAACTCTTTTGGTATCCATGAATAGGGGAAATATGTTAATAAGCAAGACATCCCAGGGGTGCACCAGCATTTATCAATTTACTACCTTTTTTTGGCATTTAACAAGGTATATCGAACTGGAATAGAAATCAAAAACAGTTTGTGAACAGGTGCCTAAGCAGTAAACTTGGCAGAACCTGGAAACTCTCACAAAGGGTTAACTAATGAAAACTATTCTCAAATTACACTAATGCCTGAAACTAAATAACTAAATTATTATTATTTATTATTATTATTATTATTATATTATTATTATTATTATTATTATTATTATTATTATTATTATTTTTGTGGTTATATAAGGCGCCATCTGGGTGATGGGTGCAGGCAGCAGTTGCTTGCCCTCAGGAGCATTAGGAGAGGCACTGCTGTCCAAATAAACATACGAAGACGTGTTGCCGAGAGCAAGTGGAAAATACGTGATGCAAGAAAATCTTTTTGCAAAGCCCTTGAAACTGTTCTAGAAAACCAAAAGGGTAGCTGAACTGCCGGCATTCGGTTGCCTTCCCAAATCTTTTTAAGTGTTGAAGTTGGCAACAAGCTATCAACTGTGTAGGGAGGTCTTCGGGTGGAGAGTGGGAGTCTGTGACACACGCAGGTTCTTATGTCTTTCGAGAAGCATTTGAGCTAGTCTTGTTTTACAAGGTAAGCAAGCTGTCATATACAGGGGGCTGATCATAATTACCCACCCACTTTCATGTCTTAGTGCCTTTGAGGAGAGATCTTTTTAGGAGGCTGAATTCTTATGGATGTTGTAGCCAACTGGATTTTAATGAAGACGTTGATTCTTTCATTGAAGTTTGTTAGCGCACGAGTTGGGGGAATAACAGCTGTAAAAGACAAACTTTTTTTTCAGGGAACACAAAGATACAATGTCAAAAATGCATAGCTGAAAGGCCTGTTTTAAAATAAGTAGGCTTCCATTGTGATGTACTGTAGATGGTTTTGTTGGTATAGTACTATATTTTCAACAGAAGTAGTATTTTAATTCAGAACGATATGATTCTGAAAATATCACTTGCCAAAAGAGACGACTGGACACATGGACTGTAATACAATACATACTTTTAAATCCGGTATGTATTGTAGCAGTATGTAAAATTCCCCATTAACGACCCAACACCAAAATGAAATCAAAATGTTACCCATGCACAGAATTGCTTAAAATGTAAATGCAGTGCAGTTTAGCAAAAGATTAAAAAATAACAACAGTCTTCAGAGTTAAAACCGTATCCAAAGTCAGTATTCAAAATTGCAGAATATAGTGCTCGAGAAGTCCCTAATGTCACAGTTCACTTGCAAATGAAAAAGCATAAACACAATTAAAGAGCACAGATTTAAAAAAAAAACAAATGCATCACAGTATCTAAAACTGTTTAATGAGTAGCTTTTACATTTCCGTGCCTTGTCTCGTTGGCTTTGTTTTTGGAGGAAGTGCTGTGCAACTGCAGTGCACAATAAAGACAGACCTGGTTGGTCATCCAGATTCATAATAATCGACCCAAAATATAATATATATATATATATATATATATATATATATATATATATATATATATATATATATATAACAGGGATTGATTTTATTCTTAATACAAGGACGGTGAAACATGACTGACGTGTGTCATATATCTGAATGCTGACTGTATAACCCTTTTTTTTCATTGTATTGTCCTGTGTTGTATGTATGCAACTTTATTAGGTTATGTGATGATAAAGTGCTTTGGTAAAGTACTACAATGTGTCTTAATTTTGGTGCCTGGGTATTTCTTACTTACATTGTATATCTGTATGTGTATTGCTGCCAGGACTGAAAGTAGCTTTTCAGGAAATGGATGATAAATGAAACAGTACTGTCCCGGTAACAGATTTGATTTTCAAAGAATATTCCTGTGCCAGTTTATAAACAGATCTTAATCTCACAGTCTGTTTAATTACAACTTCAGCATGCTGCTAAATGTTGTGTTAAACTGCTTGACAAACATCTATTGATAACAGTGCCTTCGACACATGGATTAGGTGCTAAGAGTTTGCTTTTATTTGTATTTCTTTGTTCAGATGCTGTTGGTCAGATGAGATTTAAATAGATTGATTGGAAGAGTTATATAGGTGTTAACCTCACTTGTAAGAACTGAAACACAAATGGGCTTCTCTTTTGAAATAGCTCTTCATAATTGTATTGTTTCTCCAGGTTTTACTTTCTACAGCCATCAAAAACAAAATGTGACTGTGACAGTCTGTGAGTGGAATGCCGCAGTATCAGTCCTCTTCATTTCCACCTGCAGCAGACCCAAATTAAACTGGTTTGAAATGGACTCCAGGTCTTCCGGACTGTAGTGAGTGACTAATGAGCTCCCAATGCAAATTACAGACCTCGGACTGCAGAGAAAATAATACCAGATTCCCAGCACCTTTATAATGCGCAGCCAATACTCATGACTGCCATTCACATTCCCAGTGACGTTTCAAAATGTGATGATCTCGCATTATTTCCGTTGTGTAAATAGGCTGAAATAGAACTGAAGGCTGTTAATTAATTGTACTGTCAGGGAAATATTGGATGAATGTGAATGCCAGTTGATGAATGTGAATTACATTGTCGATCCTTGACCTTTGTTTTAATACCCGTTGAGGGTTGGATTGGTGACTGCAGATGGATCTGAGGCCAGTCCCAGTTGGATATGAGAATGAGATGAGATTGATTTTTATAGATGGGTTTCCTGGTGCAGATGGGGGGGGGGGGGGGGGGGGGGGGGGGGGGGGGGGGGGGGGGGAAGCAGTGCCGGGGGGGGGGGAGTGGGGGCCGGGGGGGGGGGGGGGGGGGGGGGGGGGGGGGGGGGAGGGGTGGAGGGATATTAAAGCCCGTCCCATTCATTATTTGAATCTGACGGTGGATTCAGTTTATCTAACAGACACGAATAACGCACAGCAAAACGGGCCAAAGCAAAAAACACCTCGCCCCCAAAATGGTGGGGGGGGGGTGGGGGGGGGGGGGGGGGGGGGGGGTGGGGGGGGGTGGGGGGGGGGGGGGGGGGCGTGGGGGGGGTGGGGGGGGGGGGGTGGGGGGTGGCATTAGGCGGGGGGTTAGAATAGAGGAGTCAGACTGCCAAGCAAAAAACAAAATTTCTGAAGCACACCTATTCCCTCACTCACTCCTGTGTGCTTATGAGACAGCCATAAAGGTCGTGCCAGCGGCTGAATCATTAGTGTTGCTTTTAAGACTTCAAGATCAGGCATGCTTGCTTGGCCAGTGAGTTGTTAAAGGTGACGGTTGTTAATTTAGCTGTTTGTATTTATTTTTTTTAAATGTTTAAGTGCTTACTTCTGTTTATCACACTACTACCATATTCACACGTCACTGGAGTGTATTATACATATGAGCCCTCTTGATTTGTTTTTAATTTTGTACAGCGCTCTGGGATGCTGTGGTGCATTACAAATTAATTTGTAATATAAGGCAGCAGACAATAAAGATCATAAAATAAATCTGCAAACCACTAGTCTGGATTACATTAATTGCCTATAAACATTATTTCATGTAAAACTGAATTAAATGCAATTAAAGCTACAAAAAAAAGCTAATTATCTATCTAATTTGTATGAACAAGTACAAAAGGCACATTGCTCTTTCGGCTCAGGTCCGAAGCATATTGCAGTTCATATGACAGGATGTTAATTGGCAATCTGGATATTTTTACAGCTCTGCCTTACTTAGAACCAACAGCTTTATTTAAAACAATGACTGTGTTCAGTAAGCTTTGTAGAGGTGATACATAGTCTTCTCTTTTAGAGTCCAGTAGACCACATTAAATGAGCTTTATCACATCGATACACTCCTTTTCTTCTCTTCTCGTTTGTTTTTCCCCTTCCATTTCCACATTGAAAAAAGCAGTGTATATTGACTCAATAAAGCTAGGTGAATACAGACCAATAACCCTGCTATTACGAAATAGCAGTTGTGGTGAAAAAATTGTGCAATCTATGACTGCTGAAGGCTCTAAACTGCATGATTTCATTTGTTTTAGCTTTGAAGACTGCAAGTATAAACTAATATGTAGCTTTCAAGCTGAAACATTTAAGATCCACAAAGTAATTGTAATAATTATTCTAGAGAATAAGTTCCAGAGAAAGCTCTTCTCTAACTCACTGTAATACTTAAATCTGTGGACCCGTGGCATTGCCAGACCACCCATACCATTTAACATGACTGCTGAGGGGAAAAAAAAAAAAAAACAATAAGAAAAATAGACTATTTAATAAGTTAAATAGACAACTTCTGCTTTACATGGTGTTTGTAAAGGGTAATTTAGTTAAATGCCATTGTATTGTCTTCTATTGACCTTTTCCTTACCTTATTTTATGATGTTTACAAATATACTGATTTCTGTTCTTCCAATACTGGACTTTTTCAATACTTTAAAAAGAAGATTTCTTTGATTCAGAATTCACCTAGCAAGTTCTGTACCTCACTGGCTTCTTTTGACTATCCTGATTCCAAAGAAATCCAGTAATACTGTATATATGCATATATAAAACGAGATATGTGTACATGCAAGAGATTACTTTGTAATTCATTATGCAGAGATAAACTGTACTGCATATTCTTCCTGTCCAACACACTGGAATACAAACAACCTGCTCATTTCTTGTTCAAGAGGATCTGAATCCTTTTGATTTGAATTTAAAAGCTTGTCAATTGTTTGCCTTTATTTGAAAGCTGGCAGGGAGTTTAGCACAGCAGCTTGCACTGTATTTCAAGCAGATTATTACCTTCTCTATTGGAAATACCAACAGCCTTCAAAAGTGCAGAATTGTATAAAGCATGCTGTTTGGCTCTGCTGCCGCAATCTATTGTTTTCGGATTTGAGAAAAAAAAAAAGAAAAAAGAAAAAAGCCCTCACAGGGATCAGAATCAGTTTAAGAAGGGCTTGCCTGACACGAAGGTTAATGTTTTGCTCAGGCTTTTGATTCAGTTTAACATAATGCTTGTGGTACCTTTGAAACCTTGTTAAACTCTGTTACTTAACTAATCTTTTAGTTTAAAACACTTCAATGTTTCTTCTGGCTTTTAAACTAATCTTGGTGGGCTACTTTGTCAGCCTAAAGCTGGACCCCAATTCATCACTTGTAAGATTACTGGGAAAAAAATTGGATCAAGTTCAGTAACAGCTGTAGGAATAAAAAAAAAAAGGCAAGGTCCCTTTTCTTCTACATGCATATTTTTCATTTTAAATGGTTTGGAAAAGGTTTTGGAAAGCAAAGACATGGTGCCAAGTCGGTATGCTTCTCAGAAAATAAGCAAACATAGTTTCTTGCACAGTTTTTTCAAAATATTTGAATTGAATAAAACAGTGTGATGTTATATTACATGAGAAAAGTAATATAACCCCTGTGACTGGGGTTCCAATCTTGCTCTCATAGGGTATTAGTTGAGGACCCACGTGGAATGTGTCTCAGTATTTACAAATAAATGTGTAGGTGTGTTCTTTTGAATAATTTTAGTGCTAAACCAGATCACATATAAACATTCACTGTTAAATGTCTTTTTTTTTTTAGTGTGTGTTGTACACAGACTTTCTTTGTTTTATTTATTTTTGTTTCGTCTCCATAAAAGGAGCAAAAGCAGGCAGTATTTTCTTTTAATGACTGGCTACAGTTGTGTTTTTTTTTTTTTTTTTTTTTTTTGTATGTACCTGTGCTGTATTTGTGTCATTTGCTTTGCTCCTGGGCTGCATAGCCCTTAAGTCTAGGTCAACCACCCCCAACACCCCCCGCCCCAGCTACTTCACAAACCCCAAGCCAACTCTGTACAAAAGGCTAAGATCATCTTGAATACACTAAAGTATTTTAATAGGGCTGCAAGACTAATGAGGTCAAAGATGTTTATCTCATTACTTCAGCATTACCCATCTAGAACCCCTGTAATTAGCTGAGGCTGGGCACAAACTGACAGAAATTATAATGCAGAAGACATTGACACAAAATGAAATGATTCTTTTTAGGACTCCAGTATTATCTTATGCTTGAGCATTTGAAGTTATGAATGGTAGGCATTATTCAAAACAGAAGTGTGTGGCATGTTAAGCTGCTAACTACTTGTTTCATGTGCAAATAAGTGAAAATTGCCTTTTGTAATCGTCATACATAAACATGGCCTTGTGTTCAACTTTTCCTGTCAGGAGTCTGGTCTGATACAGCAGCTTACACAGTAATGAATAGGGGCTCCTTGCAGTTGGACTGAAAACCAATGAAGACCGGAACAGCTAACAGATGCTTACTGTGTCACAAATGTACCCTGTCATTTCTGTCTGCATTAATGCAGCCCTTGCTTTATGTGGAACACATACGCACTTTGTATTGGTTTCCACAGAGACAAGCAAATCAATCTCTTCAATTCCTTCTACCAGAAAAAGCGCTCTTTAGTATTAGAAACTGTCTTAGCTTGAGGGGCTGCAAACTATTATTTTGCTCCAATTAGCAAGACTTTTGGGGAAGCTGCATTTATTACTTCAGAAAGAACTGACCTTGGACCTTTGACACTGAAGGTAAAAAAAAAAGTGTCTGGATATACTGTAGCAGACTTTCTGTCTCTCATCTACATAACTTCTTACAAATCACTGCTGAACAGCCTACAAATAAGCAAAACTACAATCAGCCACTAGAGCTTTGGTGAGACCGAAATCTTCCTGTCAATGTAAACACACTGATTGCCCGCTGTAACACTGGGTGATGCTCTGGAACGGGATGGAAAAGTATGCCCTATCGTGAATATTGGATGATACAGAAAGGAAATTGGCATTGCTCTTGCTGATCAGCCTCCACCAGAATCTGAACTCCCTACAGTTACCCTTTTACCCTAATACTGTGTGGTATGTGTGATCAGCGTGGCCTAAGGCAATTGTCTCATCTGTCCAGATCTACTGGAATCTTGCCAAGGGTTAGGGCGGTAGGATTCCAGTTCTCAGATGAAATTTATTAGAGCTACAGGGGCTTCACAATGTTCATTTATTAGCACTAGTGCAGAAACATTAAACTTAAGTCTTATTAAACTGAAATCTGGGAGTGCCAGCAGGCAAAGGTTAAAGGATACAGGTTTGGAAGCAAATCTGGTCCAGCACACTGTGCTTCATTTTTGGACGTGACAGAGTCAGAGGCCAGGGTAGGGTCACAAAAAATCTATCAGGGCCATTGATCACCAGTCCCTTAACAGCTGCTGGTGCATTAATACTCTATTTATTGGATGGCAGTGCAGTGCTGTGCAGGCTCTTGCAGATGAACTTTCTATATTTAATATTTTCCATATGTACAGCTTTTCCTTTTTAAATTTGTTCTTGCTTTCTGGAAGGAATAAGTGATAAGCTGCAAAGAATTGAGGCTGCTCCAGACAGGAAAGCCAGACTGGCAGAGGGGAGTGCCAAATTTATTTAATTTAACTTTTTTGTCTAACCTGTAGCCAGTTCATCCATCCACAAAGCAGGAATGGATTAAAAAACAACAGTATCGTTTCATTTTTTTTTATTTTTTTTTTTTAGCAAAAACTTAGGAAGAAATTACAGAGAAGGTGGTAGTAACTAATTTGCCCTTGTAAGCTCAAGCAAAAAAATGTTAAGATAGTGTGGTGGGATGGCTAGGTGGGTGATGTCACCAGACCAGGACATACAAGCACACTCTCACAAGGACTGCAGGGTGAGTCACCACAGTGCTCTGTCTTTTATTAAAACAAAAGATTTGAACAAACAAAAACCAAACACTGTCACCAAACAAAAAGGCATGTTAGCCAAGCAAACAGACAAACTATTTTAACAGGTATCGTGCTGGTCCTTCCAGCACGAGTAGCAATTGTTATTTTTAGTTTTGTTTCTCTCAGCTCTATCTCCTCTGCTACCCACTCTCTCCCCTTTTTGAGCGGCTGATGCACTTTTATGTACATGGTAATCTCTAAATTGGTATTTACTTAATTAATTTATAGATGCCCAAGTTACGCATGCGTTTAGCTGGGTGGGGAATTTGAACCCCATCGATGCTGCAAAACAACAATGAACCATTCCTTTAAATAACCACAAAACAATCCATTTAAATCATAATAATACACAAATAATATAGGGGTGGGCGTACCCTGTCACAGAGTAGGTGAATGTGAGTTGAGTTTCTTGACTAAAATGTGGAGTTCATTAGTCTTAAATGTGGCACGGACTTTATATCTATGTACCAGTGTTGAAAATGCAGTTATTTTCCAATTAAGTGATGGCAGTACAGGGCGTGTAGAAATAGGCAGGCTCAGGCACAAACATTATTTCTGTTCACATTTTACCTAGAACTTCATATAGCCCTGCTGAACTTTAGCTAAGAAACTGCATGTTTTGTACTGTACTCTACTTCTGGAAACGGTGCTGACGGCCACAGCAACCCCGTTGTTAGCTTAACTTGGCTTGTCAATGATGTGGGGTAAGGTAGGGCACCTCCACATCAACACAGTGAACAGTAAAGAAGTTTTACTTGAACACAGCAGATGTGAAGCAGGAGATCAAAGATATCACAGTGCACCCTTATCTTATCATCCTGGGTGTGTGTATCTTGTCTACTGAAGAACTGCTGAACTAGTACTGGCTTCTGCCTCACACTTCAGCTTACTTAACATGAGGTATATAGATGACAATGAACGTCTTAATAAGGGAACCCAAATGAACCCATTTTGTTCAAGTGCTTGTACAGTCAATTATTATTTTTATCGCATGATTTACGATTCACTGCGTGAATTTAAGGATGCTGTGGTGGTGTTTTTTTTCTACTGTGAAAATAGGTATACCATTTTTTCCCATAGTTTTTGGTATTGAAAGTTGCATCAACATGGTTTTGCTAGCACTTATTTTTTTTTAAAAAGTGTTTTTGCACCGTCTTCTTCACCTCATTATAGCTGCTCCTATATTCAAAACAAGTTCTAAACCTTTACTTCTGTCTGCTATTCATGTTAAAAAAACAAACAAAAAAGACCACAGTGGAATAACCTCAAAACCTGCAAAATGAAAATGTTGGCATGGCTGTTTATCATGAAAAAATGATTCAGGCCCCTTGAAAGCAGTCATTCACACAATTCCTCTGCCACGGAGAAAAAAAGAAAACCTTATTTACTTTATCAGTGATACGTGTAAACATTTATGAAACTGTGTGTAGAATGATGCAGCCTGAATCCAATCCTCCGTCCTATCTCAACATCAGGGATTACTGTGATTCCTACAGAACTCTGACCTTAACACCTCAACTGTTAAAGTCTGTATCGCAGCCACAGAAGTCTCTAATATGTTACTTTCTATAAATAATCTTGTGAGTAAAATAAACAAGGTAACCCATCAAATGACCTATTAAAGAAAGGAGTGGAACACTATTCTGTACAATAGAATGAGTGTTGTTTATTTTAACCCTCATTTATGCATTGGTTTCCTATGACTGATGTCTTTGCGATGCAGTCATTTGTAAATGTTGTTGTTTGCTGCAGAACATATTGTTTCATTATGCAAATATTTGTCTCAGCACTAGTATTTTTCAAATGCATAGCATTATCTGCTCATATTTTAACCCATACACAAAAAGCTTTTGACATTTAGAAACTTGACTTAAAGGTGGCATCCTGATTTTAATTGTCCCCTGCAGCTAAATGATTGCTGCTCCTAACGCACTGCTGTTGGGGTCTTTTGTGCTGAAGGATACACATGAAAAGGTTGGAGAATGCTGGTATCCACAACAGCCATATCTTAGGTTAACCACAGGGGTAACTGTAAAAGATGTATCTAAATGGCAGCTTCCAAAATACATTCCCAAGCAAATATCTGCTGGACGCTTTGCAGTTTGTTCCATCAGTTTTGTGGGCTGCCATAGACTGAGGATCAAGGCAAAGGTGCTGTCTTTTGTTCTGTTATTATACCTACTGTAGGGCGAGATGATGGAGAATGAGACAACAACTATTTGCTCCACAAAGGTTCTATTAATGCTCAGCACAGTCTATCCCTAGAAACCAATAACTGAATATGTGTACCCCCTTATTTTATTCCATGTACTTTCAACCAAAACCTTCATTTTAAGATCCCTAACCATAATTGCAATCCTGTGTATTAAAAAGGCATTTAACCAAGAGACTAAAAGGTTAATGACTATGAAGTGAATCAGAGTTGCTTCAGACCTTTATGCCTCGGAAGCAGGGAGAACCGATCAAATAGCTTATGAGAATCGATCCCACTACAAAGACCAGGATTCTGATTTATTGAACCTTGCAGAAGTTACAGAAGAGATATTTCTTTCCTAGCAATTATATATCTGATATCTGAAGGAATCCCAGGTGTGCACATAGTTAAGCTGTACATTGTTCAGCCTCATTTTGGGCTAAAGCTGAATGGATGTACAATATGGATCTGAGGTTGAATGAATCTGTCTGCAGCATCAATGCAATCTTGTGGTTCTTCCACAGATGGATAGTCCACAGATGGTGATGTGGTTATGGATCAGTTGACCCATTCTTTTAGTACAGTAGTTATTATGTCAGTACGGTCAGACCAAAATTAATTTCTTTCAGCTCCCAAGTGGGCAACACATCAAATAATAGAGTGCATGTTCAATTTCTCTCTTGCTCTGTTCTTTTTCACTCTGTGTCCTGCAGAGTTTAAAGATGGCAGAAGAATTACTCTCATGTGGTCCATGTATTGCCTTGATCAAAACAACAAGTAAGACAATACCATCGTCAATTTCTGACCTATTTCTACTTTGCAGATCACAGCTTTCTCCGTGCAGCTTGAAAGTTGCGTGGCTGATTTATTTGTTCTGCTTCCCAAAGAAGGTAACTGTTCTGCAGAAGGGAAACGATACCCCAAATTGCCGTTGATAAAATTGGCGATGATCAGTAGCTCTTGCTTCTAGTGTTTGTCTATGGAGACTTCATTAAAAAAGAAGAGATTTGTTTGCAGACTCTTTATCCCTTGACAGGCTAGTGGGTCAATTCAATTGATCTAGGCAGTGGTGGATCTCAATACTCTCAATACATAATAAGGGTGAAAGCTCTGCCGGTGCACGGGTGTGTGTGGGTGTGGGTGGGGGTGGGGTATTGAGTGGCAGGGATGTGTTTAAATAACACGTGGGGATGTGGCTGCCACAGGTATATAAATAGGGTGATCCCAGGCAGTAGGACAGGTAGTGTGGTGGTCAAGGCAGTGAGTATTGTGTTTTGTTTTGTGTGAAAATGTAGTGTAAATAAATGCGCGGAAGCACTTAACTACAGCGTGTCTCTGAGTCTTCTTGCCGTCACGCACCCCTTCACGGGGGCTTTGTTAATTACACTGATGATGAATGATGGAGCACCAAAACCATTTATCTTTACTATCTAACCATTGAACCATGTAGTCAGTGTCCCATCTTAGGCCACAGTGCGCAGCATTGTGGGCAATGCTCTGGAACCTGATCCATGAGCTGCTGAGTTAACCAGGGGATTGGGAACTCAACCCTGCAATTCCATTAAGGGATCAGGTTAGCTAAACCTGAAGCTTGGTCCAGTCTGGGTCTCGTGTTCCAGTCTGTAATCCCAGCGTAATTATTTTTTTTAAGTTGCCCGTTTTCACACTATTTGCATTTTACAGTAAGTTTTTGGCAGCGATTATAATGTGCTGTTATACATTCTTTGTATTTCAGATCACAGAGGTGTGATTCCTGGGGTGAAAATCCAGCAAACAAAATAAAGTGACTTGAGTTATAGGGGTATCACAAAAAACAAAAATCCAGTAAGTGAGTGCATAATGGCATCCACTTTATAAAGTTACTGTGTATTGTTATTCAAGTGTCACCCATAACCGAAATGAAGCACTGTCACAAAGACGGCTGTAGTGGGGACGTCAGACCAGAAGAAACACACAGTACTGCGAGATGGAATGATAAATGGATACGCTGCTGCGTAGTTTATTATTACAAAATAAAACAGGACAAAAACAGACAAAAGGCAGGACACGGCACTTTAAGCCAAAACAAAAAGACAAACAAAAACGGACTAACACTTAACAAAGGGTGAGTTTAAATAAACAAATACGGTGCTGGTCCCACCAGCACATAATAGCAATTGATATATCTAACTCTTACTCTTTCTCCTCCTCTCTCTCTCCCATTCCCTACTCACCTAACACCCAACCCCGAGTGGGTGAAAACATGCTGCTTTTATGCAGCTGTACCGTGACTCGATTGCTAATCAGTCATTCAATTGGAGTCTTGGTACAACTGCACGTGAATTAATAAAGTGCAATTCCCAGTGCTCACATAGTATTACTTTTTACTTGCACGTGAAGTGCTGTGCAATCCTCGTGCCTAAATACAAATATACATTTTTTAACACTCGTGAGACACAGACCCGTTTACATCCTGTGTACCAGTGCCTATACACCAACATTTAACACACCACACGCAACATATAACAGAAAATACACACAGGGGCGGGCACTTCGTCACATGCACTATAAAAAAAATTTAAATAATAACTTCATGATTTACTTTGACGGACCCATAGGTTGTCTGGTGTCGTACCGTTTAAAAGTGAAGTCAGGACAGTTGCACTCCAGGACTGTAGAGGTCGGTGAAACAGGGCAGTGCTCCCTGCCTGGGTGACACAAGGGATAGAGGAACAGCAGAGCGTGTGATGAGGCTGCCCCAGGCACAGCACCCTGCCTGGGTGACATGAGGAAGAGAGGAACAGCAGAGAGTGTGATGAGGCTGCCCTGGCCACAGAACCCTGCCTGGGTGACATGAGGAAGAGAGGAACAGCAGAGAGTGTGATGAGGCTGCCCTGGCCACAGAACCCTGCCTGGGTGACATGAGGAAGAGAGGAACAGCAGAGAGTGTGATGAGGCTGCCCCGGGCACAGCACACTGCCTGGGTGACATGAGGAAGAGAGGAACAGCAGAGAGTGTAATGAGGCTGCCCCGGGCACAGCACGCTGCCTGGGTGACATGAGGAAGAGAGGAACAGCAGAGCGTGTGATGAGGCTGCCCCAGGCACAGCACCCTGCCTGGGTGACATGAGGAAGAGAGGAACAGCAGAGAGTGTGATGAGGCTGCCCTGGCCACAGAACCCTGCTTGGGTGACACGAGGAAGAGAGGAACAGCAGAGAGTGTGATGAGGCTGCCCCGGGCACAGCACCCTGCCTGGGTGACATGAGGAAGAGAGGAACATCAGAGAGTGTGATGAGGCTGCCCCGGGCACAGCACAGGCAGGACAGAGCGGAAGAGAGGTATATCAGGCTGCAGTCATTGGACTGATAAGGGCAGGGCGCATTATTATTATGCTATATTGGAATATTTGTGTGTTTCTGTTCTTTGGACATTAAAACCCTCTTGAGTGGGGCTATTTTTCAAGAACTGATAATGGAGAAAAAGTACATAAGATTAATAAACTTCAAGCTTGACGTTTCTCTTTTTTTTACCAGTCAAACCTGTTCCTGTAGTAATTTGTCGAAAGCACTTTTTTTTTTTTTACTTTTAATCTCTCCCAACAAACTTATTGACAGGCTTCCTAAGATGAAAAACAGTAGCCTTCGTGAAATTTAATGTGTCCCTGTCATATTATTCTTAGATTTTAAAATGTTCACACACACACACACACACACACACACACACACACACACACACACACACACACACACACACACACACACACACATATATATAATTCTTGTAAATGATTTCGTATATGCTGCATTGGTATATTTATGCCTTTATTGCTATAGTAGCCATGGGGGATTATAACTTGCCTTTGCTGTATCTAAAAATGATGTACCAGAAAGTGAAGATACAGCACAAATGTTTCAGTACAATCATAATCCATTTTTGGCATATTTAGATGCAAGAAAAGTCAGAGAGACGTAATTTCTGTTCTAATTTTCATACTGACTTGGTTTTATACACAATATATATATATTCATCCCTTCTAACTGGTACTCTCCCGTCTTCGGTTGATGATGTGGTGACCCTCTACAACGCCGCCCTTACTCAGATCATCGACACTGTTGCCCCGCTTGCAACCAGAACGGTCAAGAAAGAGTGAATGGCACACCCTCAAACTTTGATTGCTTAAGTCTGCCTGCCACAAGCTTGAGCACAAGTGGATGTTGTCTGGACTAATGGTTCACAGAGAGATCTGGACCGACCATCTCAGTAGCTACAGGCGTGCGCTCACCTCTGCCCGGGTGAAGTACTCTGAAATCATAACTATGGGACATGGTAAACCCAATGTTCTCTTTAAGACCATTTAAACAAATCCTACATCCAGCAACCAACAGATCCATCTCCCGTTCATCCTCTCTTACCTGTCATGATTTCTCCCCTTTCTTTCGGGAAAAAAATTGACAGCATCTATTCTACGCTCTCCTGCCACAAACCCAGTTTACTACTTGACCACCTTGACTCGCCTCCGGTTCCTCCTCCTGCTCTCTCCAATAATGATGTTGTTTAAATCAACTACTGCCACTTGCCCCTTGGACCCCTGGCTGTCTAATCTTCTCTGTCTCTGTGCTTCTGGTCTTGCTCCTTCCATTATTCACACTCTCAACCTGCCCCTGGATTCAGGCTCGGTTCCTGCTGCCCTCAAGCTTGCAAGTTACACCCGTACTCAAAAAACCCTCCCTTAACCCGCTGTCTTATCTAATTTCCGTTCCATCTCCAATCTCCCTTTTCTCTTCAAAACTCTCGAAAGGGCTGTAGCCAGTCAGCTGATGAAACATCTCACAGATAACAATCTGCTTGAATCTCTGTAGTCTGGCTTCCGGCCACATCACAGTACTGCAACTGCTGTGCTGTGGATTGTAAATTATCTCCTGCTTAATGCTGATGCTGCTGCTCCCTCCGTGCTTGTCCTCCTTGACTTAACTGCTGCTTTTGATACCGGAGATCATATTATTCTTCTTGATCACCTTCAGAAGTATGCTGGGATCTCTGGAACCTGTCTCTCCTGGATATGCTCTTACCTATCTGAACGCATGCAGTCTGTTTTCTATGCTGGATCCAGTGGTGTTGCAAACCCAGTCATGTGTTGTCCCTCAAGGGCCTGTTCTTGGGCCCCTTCTCTTCAACATCTACATGCTTTCCTTGGGTCATCTCATCCACCAACACAACCTCATGTTTCACTCCAATGCTGACAACACCCAGCTCTACTTAAAACTCGACCCTGGAAGCCCCTCTGCCATGGTCAGGCTCTCAGCTTGCATTCAAGACATTGAGGCTTGGATGTCTGCGAATTATTTTCAACTCAACACTAGCAACTCTGAACTCCTTCTAGTAGGATCTAAAACTCAACTTAAAGGATACATAAGGACCTTTTTATTTAATTGTATTACATATTCCCATGTGTTGCTACAACTGTTTACGTAAGGTGTGTGTGTGTGTACTGTTTTAATTGTTATTATTATTATTTTTTAACATTTTGACCACTTTTTTTAAACTTTTAAATTACATTCTCTGCTTCAAGATGGCTTCACATGTACCTGCATGGACCTCTCAGAACTACATTTCCCAACATCCTCCTGCTCACTGGTAAATCCATCTTAGTTACATATGTGAGCAATGTTTTAGAATTATTTTTACATCATAACCTTGTGTTTAATGTATTATGCATTGTTTTTCACTGTATTTAATGTGTTAGGCATTTTTTGGTTTTATTGTATCTTATAAAGCGATTTGTGATGGTGGTACACTATGAAAGGGGCTAAATAAAAAATATATATATATATAATTTATTTTCATAGTGGTTGTAGCAAAACACATACTAAAGGCAGCTTTGTATGAAAACTTTATTTTTTCAATTGCTGATAAAAGAAAATCGGAAGTGAAATGAGAGTTGTTGTTGCCGTGGTTGCTGCCTGTGAGTGTATACAGTTGCAGGATATGTTTTGTTATGAGTTCCCCTGTATCACATGCTCTATTAACTGTTCTTTCAGGAAAATGGCTTTTGGCAATGTTCCACCATGTCAGTACTGACCCTGCACAATAGCAAGGATAGAACATTTTCAAAACTGATGCTCATAAAAGATTGATGCTGCCTAATGCAAAAAAAAAGATATATATATATATATTTAGCATGTATTAATAACGCACAGTCAACAGTTATGTAATATATACTGCAGAGGACATTTGCGACAGTAGAGTGTGTGTGTGTTTGTGTGTGTGTGTGTGTGTATATATATTAGGGCTGCTCTGATTTAACAGATTAATCAGACCAATTAATCAAGTAAATAGTTGATTGCAGATAAAAAAATAAAAATAAAAAAAATACAGTTTAATCAGGCAGGTTTTTTTTGGGGGGGGGGGGGCATTTTGAATTCCATTTCCCAACATATCCTGCTGAGAAAGAATGTGTGTGAGCAGGCTTCATGCGTCAGTTTGTATCTGGTTTGTTGTTGTTACACACACACACACACACACACACACACACACACACACACACACACACACACACACACAACATCCAGAACGATCCTCAATGTCTGCTGCCAGCTTGGAAAAATATGTCTGCATTTACTACACTCAAAGCAGACTTTATTCATTTTAAAACTGTTTTGGTGAAAAAGGAGTTTTTCTGCTTAGCCGGCTATGCGATTAATCTACCTATTAATCAACTAATGCTCAAAAATGAACTGATCAAAAATTGTAATCAAGTGACAGCCCAAATATATATATATATATATATATATATATATATATATATATATATATATATATATATATATATATATATATATATATATATATATACACACAGCAGAAATATGCTTATTGAATTTTCCGTTGGTTTCTGTGCTGCTTTACATTCTAATTTGTAAATAAGAAAGAAACACAAAAATGATAAATGTTTTATATTTCAACACACAATTAGCTGACATAAAGTAATCAAGCATTTTCTCCAGAGGTCCACTATGGAAATGTACTGCAGGTCAAATCAGATTCAGAGGTTGATTAGGCTGATGCAGCAATCGTTCTCAAAATTGGAGGTGTAAAAAAGTTTTAACACCTGCTCTCATGTTTTACACCTGCTCTCATGTTTTACGCCTACTCTCATGTTATAACACCTGCTCTCATGTTTTAACACCTGCTGTCATGTTTTAACACCTGCTCTCATGTTTTAACACCTACTCCCATGTATGGAAACCTTGTGGCTGGAGAGCAGTAAATCACAAACACAACAATATAGCTTGTTTTAACATTTTACCCCTCTTCTCAAAACTGGGACCTCAGAGCTTTAAAGTGCATTTTTATGGATATTTTGCTTGTTCCGTCTTCCTTGTCTTATGCTATTTGACTTTCTTGTTCCTAATAGAGTCTCCATAGACAGACAGCAATAAAGGTAAACTCATGACAAAGGGTTCTGTAAAAAAAAAAAAAAAAAATGTTAACAATTTAGAGCTGGTTTTAATTCATGCCCATAGAATGTCAGATGTCACACATCAGTTCACAGATGCACTTTGCATTGCACTGTTTCTACATCCTTGTTTAAGTTTTCTGTAGTGAAGTTGCTGTACGGTTAGCAGTAAAATAGCATTATCTTAGCCTGCTGATATAACATGTTTCTAAACATTAACAGCATCGGACAAGATACTGTTATTTCTGAATTGGTCCTTAAGCGTGACGTACTGTATACACACTTGTAATGTCACTCTCACTGTAACATTCCCATTCTTTACCTAAGATTTCATACTTTTACACATCCTTCTCTGTTGGATGATATGCATGGCATAAATCAACTACCTAAAGAAGTAACAGACCTGCAAAAAAGAGGGAGGATCGATATGAAGAAGACAGTACTGACTATGTGCTGACAATAGAGACACAGATGGAAAGCCTGCAGCATTGTAAAGCTAGCGTTTCTCCTGCTGTAGGTCATGGTGCACTAGAAGGGAACTTGATGTATGTAATTACCACTAGCCCCTTGTATTTCCAGACTAGCGATAAGCTTGATCCAGCTGTTATTAATGAACGTGGCATTTTCCATAACAATATGGCAATTTAATTGTAGCGCATTAGAGCTTAAAAAACAGTTCCACAGAAAGCAGTGCAGAATGTATTCAGCAACAAGATTCTATGTCATGTTATATCATTTTATTAAAAGCAACTTGTATATCAGGCTGGTAACTTTTTAGCTATATGGGCTTTAGTTGTTGCTAATATTTGCCATTAAAGATTAAACGTATTTTGGATTTCTCATTGACAGTATAATGACATGCTGGTTTTGGAATAATGCCGTTATTTTGATATTACAATGTGTGTATCAGAGCACAGATATGTATATAGTGGAGGCTGTGAATTGCGCAGACTTTGTCACACTATGCATTTTGGTGTATATCTGGGGAACCGCTAATCCAATTGTCATTAAACGTGGTATTAAAATAATTTAGCATCAGTTATTGAGAGACCAGATCCTGAGGACATGTGGAGATGGCTGTCAGTCCATACACCCGTTTATCTCTATGTCAAACATACACTTGTGCATATTTCTGGACAACTGCTTATCAAATTGTGATGAAACATTTCATTGCTAATTTGTATTTCATACCATCCATTCAAACTACAGCTATGGCCTTACGTTTTACATCATTCTAAAGAATTAACACATTTTGCTTCATAAAGTCATGAAGTCTGCTGAATGATGCTACATTAACATATTGAACTACACACAGTTTTGTAGATTTCTGTATCTTTAACAAAAAACTGCCACACATTGAAAAATGTGACATTTTGAAATCTAACATGAAATACTGTACTACTTTTATGACTTCTGGTAGACTTTTGCAATATCATTTTGTAGTTTATAGTAGTTTGTAGTAACTGCACTGCTGTGCTCGTATTTTATTAAATAAAACACAAGCGCGTACGGGGAGTAACTGCGCTGCTGTGCTCGTATTTTATTAAGTAAAACACAAGCGTGTACGGGTGTAACTGCACTGCTGTGCTCGGATTTTATTAAATAAAACACAAGAGCATACAGGGCGTGACTGTAATATCAAACAAGCACAAGGGTCAAAATAAAACAAACATAAACGAGTACCTATATGCATCACAATGAAAGTAGCAATCGTCTTCCTTTTCCGTTTTTTCTTTCTCGCTCTGTCTGTCGGTCCTTTTATAGTTTGTGGCTGGAGCTCAATTAACCAATAATTAACAATTACATAATAAAGGTTCCAGACACATTCTCAAATGTATTTTGGCAGGGAGTAATTTAACCCCCTCCCTGCCGATCCAAACCAAACAATGCTAAATAGCGGACGGCTCTCTCCCGCCCACATATAAACAAACATGATACAATATTTACAACAAAATAAACAAATGAAAAACACCAAAAATAATAACAATACAGCGCACGTATATGTAGGGACGGGGCACCCTGTCACATACACTTATTTTAATATAGTTAAACGTGCGGCCCATAGATGCCATGGATCCGTGCAAACACAAATCAGCACATACTGTATAGGGTTTCAATACAGGCCAATCACTGTCAATTTAAAATCAAGAATACCAGACACCTTCTATTTTATGTTACAGTGTTGATTTAGTTCCACTGTCTAAATTAAATAATTGAGTAGAATTGCCTGGTGTTGTCCATTTATAAAAGTTGTTGGGTTTTGTTTTGCTTTCCAGGGGATAATCTTTGTGGTTCACCCTCTCCTGTACAAGGGAGAAGTTTTTGCTGCTGGAATATTCCATGACAGTTTATCTAGTACTTTTATATAAAAAAAATATATCCATACTTACACAGCATGTTGATTTTGCCCTGCATTTAACTTTATTTATTTATTTATTTATTTATATAATTTGCTAGTGCTTTGATGCCCCAGTACCATCATTAAAATGTAACCCCAGCCTCACAGTTTCTTTCCAAACTGTTATGGAATATATGATTGCACAGTAAATGTGAATAAATTGCT
This sequence comes from Polyodon spathula, assembly GCF_017654505.1. Lineage (NCBI taxonomy): Eukaryota > Metazoa > Chordata > Actinopteri > Acipenseriformes > Polyodontidae > Polyodon > Polyodon spathula. Next base: position 4,654,630 of record NC_054540.1, read on the forward strand.
TATGTTCATGACCTCGTCCTTTTTTTTGCATAATATTATTTTGGATACAACGATTTGAACCATCAGTGCTTCTGGGTATAATTTGTATTTGAAAAAAAAAACATGATAGAAATAGAAATACACTTGGTAAAAAAGAAAACCTGTATACTTCTGAGTGGAATTTTTTAATGACATTTTTTTCAACCCATGTTTTAATATCCATCATCGTTTCCTTGTAAATTTGTCTTCGTTTGAATTGAAACGTCCAAGTTAATCAACTCAATTTCCTTCAAGCCAGGGAAGTTCAAAAGTGCATCGTGAAATCTGAGATTTTCAGCTGGATGCAAGATTTCAAGTGGCAGGATGACCCGACAGGTCTGTGTCCCATTTCTCTTCAGCTGGTTGCATTCCAACACTGCAGGCTGGCGTGGTGGAGGGGGGTCTGAGTCCATTGATGAGATGGGTTGTCATGGCAGGGAAAATATAAAAATTGAGCTGTCCATTCTTTGTCACCAACCACAGGGCTTACTGCCGAGAAGGCAAAGGCAAACAGACAGAGAGATGCAATTTATTCGGTTGCAGTTACAGCTGCTCGGGCAGTTTCTTGATTATTTGAACATGATTTAGTTTAAAAAAGTTTGAATAATATGTCTCTTCAGGCAAAATAAAAGGGATCTATTTTAATAACCTGAACAGGGGTGGATGTAAAAGCTTAACCCCATTATTTATTCTGGTGTATCTGCAGAGGGGATTAATTTATCCGGTTATTAACACCACTAACACAATGCAAGTGTTAATTTTTCAGATGCAGTCATTGTTTGGATAGCAGAGATGCGGCACTGTGTAAGAGCTCAAGGGCTCAGCAAGGCATTCAGTGCAGAATGGCTTGCTGATGTTTAATTATATTATGAATAGATATGTTATGAAACTCTGGATTCATGCTTTTATTTTAATAGGTTTTATTGCTGATAAATTATGTTTACCTGCTAATGTACCAGGTTTTGTTGTGGTGGTTTACCCTAATGTATATTACTGGTACAATTGAAAAACAACAACAAAAAATAAATAAATAAAAAAAATAAAAAAAATCAAATGTGTACCTGTAATGTTTTAATTTTTAAGGTGTTTAACAGCACATGTCAAGTTGAATTGTATTCTGTTTTGTTTTAAATGCCCAGGTGGTATCTGTACTCCGAGTTAAACCTGAAACGGTCTTTCCATGTTTAACCACTTTTATTTGTAATATAAATTAAATATAATGCAAATGTCATGGTAATACATATATTCATGCAGCTCATTAATCCCTGCTGTGCTGTATTAATCATTGTTTATATTATACATCATACTTTTTAAAATAAGAATCTATTAATGCTTGTACTGCTGGGAGTGTCAAACAGTTAAGAAGTTCAGTCAGGCAATGTCAGGGTGCTGTTACATGTGGAGGTTATGATCCTTGCCCTTATGACTGACCCTGAACTAAGCTTTCTAACGCAACATTCGATTGATTACTAGAGTTATTAATTTGGCTACTGCAGAGGCTCTGATCCTGTCACTTTTTCCACAAAAGGATGAGTTTTAAGATTTTGTCATTTGACACATTGCATAGAGCAAAGAGATAGAAGTCTCGTCAACCTAGCGCTTACTACTATCAGCCTAATCCAGTCAGTTAGATCTGCTGTTTTACCAACTGTTACTGAAACTGACTTGCAATAGGGGAGTCAGCTTTAATATACTATATAACACAGCAATGTGAGGATTGCCTTTTATATATGTATGTTAATCCCTATGTTACCACAAGTGTGTTTTTTAAGCTACATTGTGTAAAGATCGAATAAAGGATACACTGTTTCCATTCCTCCACTGACTTTAATACGTAACCAGTATTGACAGTAATTCTTTCATGCATTGGACCTCTGTAACGTGCATTGGGCCAAAGATGTTTCTCAACTGTTCTATTTAAATGTAGGGCGCTTTCCAAAATCAATGATTGAAAAGCTTGCAGTGCATTTTTTATGTTTTTTTTCTTTCTTTCCAGATCTTTTAGCTGTGCCTAAACACCCTTATGCTGCGATGGAGAACTGGGGACTGAGTGTGTTTGTCGAGCAGAAGATATTACTGGATCCAGGAGTCTCATCAATTTCATACTTGATGGATGTCACGATGGTTATCGTACATGAAATATGCCACCAGGTATGATCACTTCTATTCTTTTTCTTTTTGTTAATAGTTTATTGACTTTTAAACTGAATAGAAATGACTTCCATGGTGCAAGAACCATGCACAGTTCGTAACACATCTGCTGAAAAGCGTGCATCTTTGACTGACCTGTTACATACAGGTTTTGAACCTGGATTATGATTTAGATTGCAAACATCATGCAATAGTAGCATCAATGTAAAAGGAGAAAAAGCAATACAATAACTCAGTAGGTTAATTTATGGTCTCTGAAGAAGTCTCAATTTCTTGTTTTGTAATATTACAGATTTTTACATTTTCAGAAACAGGAGGTAATTACATACTGGAGAAGACTCTTGTGAATAGGTCCCTACAGTGTGTCTCTAGTATAGATTGGTTAGTGTATTGTAAGGTTGCACTGTTTCTGTTTTAAACGTGACTGAGATACTATGTTGAGTTTGCAGTGCAATGTGTGTCCAGTGTAGTGCCATTTTTGACCAAATCTTTCACCGGGCTCATGCCTCACCCAGTCATTTTCCATTCGCCATTCACACCATTTAGAGCTCTGATCCACACAACCAGCATGGCTGTTCCAGTTGAACCCCCCCATTGGATGGGGGTTGGGGGGGGGGGTTTGGGGGTGGGGGGGATTGGGGGTTGGGGGGGGTTGGGGGTGCTAATACGTATCACTTTCCTTGCATGGATTTGTAATGTTGCAGTGGAAAATCACAAGACCAAGTACATCAGTTATCACTATGACCAAGTACATCAGTTATTCATGCACCTCCTACAGTATTAGTCACATACAGAAATATATGAAATAAAAAAGTATATTTTTTTGTACCATTGATTGATCTCCTTCCCATGGCCAAAACAACCCATGAAAGAAAAAACAAAACAAAACTTTTGTTGTCTTGGCCTGGGTTGAATGCAGAGAGTTAAGCTGACAGATTTCCATTCTGCTTGCAGTTCCTCTCATGCATGACTGGGTTTGTTCTCTTGTAATGAGGGCAGGAGACAGGAAAATAAAGTTTAGTAAAAAATAGAAAAGTGCGTAGCCTTGCCTGGAACTCTCTCACTCATTTATCTATATTTAAATATATACGTATTAAATACAGAGGTAGTAGTGACACTGTTTGGATCTGACCTTGCCTTTAAATATTATTTCCAAAAATAACAATGTGTTTTATCAATCAGGATTATCTAAGCCAGGGGAGTCTTTGCAATGTTCATTTCTCACGCTGGGGAACTTAGTTACACAGTGCCTGTAGTTTGTTTCAGCCCATAACTGAATGAGACGGCACAGTAAATCATCCTTAGGAAGTTATTGTCTGATCTCCAAGTATTCGTATATCAAGTAAAATGTCTTTGGATTAAAATCTTTGTGCTTAATGGCAAACAACCAGTTTTTGGATGTGAGGAGTTTCCCAATAGACTATATGCGAGTGAAGTCAGGGGCTTGAACTTTCACAGTTCTACTAATTTAGTATTGGCTTTGTTAACAGTATGATCAATAAGAGTGGAAAAAACAGAAATGAAGAGCTAACCGCAGAAGTAGCAAGCCAGCCACCTGACTGCCCAGCTCCCAGTGAAGTCTTGAAATATAAAACTCAGCCTCTCAAAGACAATAAAGATGACATTATATACAGTGTGATGAGATGGAAACCATGCAGAAGTAGCTCACCTAGAGGTAGTTTGTGATAGAACCACAATAATTACCTGTAAAGTATGTGTATACCAAGTTTACAGATGCACAAGCTCTGCACGGGGTAATACATGCTCAGATTAGCATCTCAGAAGCCTGTTTTTTCATAGCAAACAAAGTGATCCTGATTCACCAAACTTAAAGTTTTTTTTTTTACAAACATTTCAACATGGATGTTAACCCTATTTTGAATTGTATTTATTTATTTTTTAATATATATTTTTCTAACTGTACTACAGCCCAAACAATTACCAGAGAAGACATAAACCCACATATGGGGCCTGAATCAATTAGTCATCCCAAGGGGAAAACAACCTACAGGATAAATGTAGAGTTTTAAATCATTAAATTATTGACCCCAAAGAAACCCTGAACTGGTCAACAGTGAAAAAACTCTGCTCTGGCACACTAGCAACCATGCTGGCACGTTGAACCAATTTAAAATCAAGAAAAAGGTGATCAGCGTGCACCTTCAGCAGTCAAAAGCATTATGTGTTGTTTTCTAGTCCATTCTGGATTCAGCCTCTGCCCAGCTGTTGCATTGGCTTGGTGTGGGGATGGTACTGTTTCCTGGCATTCTGTGGATCCAGCTTCTTCTCCAGCCAGCTGGCTGTCTGTGCCCACCAGAGTCAGCTTTGTAACACAGGAGCCTTTGGCTGTACCTTGTAACTCCATTAAATGATAATGTGGTAGCAGTAGAAAAAAGAGAGAGGATCCTCGTATTCCTGATTATGTGCGCATAGAGAAATGTCGTTACAGACTCAGAGGCAGACTTCAACAATAAACACAATGTACCAAGACATACAGTATCAAGAATGAATATATATATATATATATATATATATATATATATATATATATATATAATATATATATATATATATATATATATATATATATATATATAATATATTATATCTATATATATATATATATATATATATAGTTAATAATGAGCCCTTATATATTGCATTATATATTGCATATTGCATATCTTATATACAGACATGTAACCTAATGGGGATGGGGCAGTGTCTCCTGATTACTTTGGCTACAAAGATTTAAACCTTAAATTAGTTCAATGAGTCAAAAGTATAAGAAATTTAACTGACTCTGTAACAACTGCAGTCACAAGTGAGACTCAGCATAGTTATCTGTTAATGCCTTCTGTTCAATAGAGCCCCAGGACTACATAGCAGCGGTGTTCTGTCAGGTCAGAATTGAGGTGTACTGGCAGAGAATAGCACGGTAGCTCTTATTCCATCACTTTCCACAAGCCCTCCATTCACAAATGGCATCACAATACTGCCATGCCGGAGAGACTTTTCTATAAAACAGTGACATAGTTGAACACATACTGACATTTTATAATCAACTTGCAAAGAGCTCCACCAAAGAAAGCTGATTCTGCTTTGGGGACTATTAGATGAAGCTGACTTGAACATGAAGCATTGTATTGGAATCACTGTACTGTGGATGGAGCAAAGCACATGGAGTTTATTGCAAAAGCAGCTGCATAGACTCAGTAAAACAATAATTCAATCATGCTGAACTCCAGTAGATCTGCTGAAAGGTTTTAAAAAGACTTGCAAATGGGTCGACTTTTATGAATTGGTATTTAATTATAATGGAATAACAGCCTTCGTTTTGTAATAGCTTAGCTAAATTAATCATTGTGTCAACTGTAAAAAAAAAAAAAAAAAAACACTTGGTGAAATTAATATTTCTCTCCAGCTTCCAATGCATATTAATTATTTGTATATATTTATGATTTCATTGATATTGTTATTTTTTTATGTAAATAGACTGGATATTCAAAGTTATATGACAATCAAATGAAAATAAATAAAGATAAATTGAAATTCTGTTGGGATTTATCCCAGTAAATGCCACTCTTGTTAAAGTGAAGACTCCACATGGAGCAGATTATTTCATCTTGTAACGTCTGCTGAATATGCTTTATGTTTAAATGTAGTGCTACACTGACCTAGGTGCATTGTTAGTGCATTCAGTGTTTTTACATTTTCTCAAACCACTAAAGATGTTCGAGCACATAATAAATGTTACAGGGCTAGTTTTACAAGCTAACAAGTATTCTGTTTTGTCATACTGGTGTTTGTTTTTCATAGCTGATCTTTTTACAGGACATTTCGTCCATAGAATACCCACCAATAATTCCAACTACAGACATAAAAATAGAGCTGCTGTTCCTCATGCCTACTTTCATAAATATACACCTCTTAAATAGTTTTTAAAACGGGAGTGAGATCGCTCTGTTGTGTATCAACGGGGAACCAAGCAGAACGCTGCTGGGAATGCGTACTGAAAAAACAAAAAGCTGTAAAAGAAGAAAGAAAGAAAAAATCAAGCCAGCATTATGGTGACTAAAATACTATTTCTATATACTGTATGTGTTTGTTAGGCTAAACACAACATCTGCAAACCTAGAGTCACATTTGTTTTTTCCTTCATGTCTGAATCATAAGGATGGGACTGAACTCTTAAGGTTCAGCATACAGATCAGAATTTACAGTCCAACTAAAATGCATTTTAACAGTTTATAAATGCATGATATGAAAGAGTGACTGATGCTAGGGGCATGTGGGAAATCTCTGGAAGATCTGGTTCTCTTCAGATGCCATGTTAGGGTATCTGATGTACAGGTTTGTCTTGGAGCTTTAATAGAAGTCTTTAAATAGATGGATGGCTATGGCCAAAGATCCATCACCAGCAACTGTGCTGGTTTATTTCCTTGCAGTTTGTGATAAAGAAGAAAGCTACTATATAAGGGGAATTTAAGAAGACAAACTTGTCTGCTCTTTAAACTGCAGCAAGAACACCACCACATTGCAGTTACCACTGATGAACTAAGATCCACCTTTTTTTAAAGAGCTCAAAGTTCATTTGCAGCTCAAGAAGGAGTGTAATTAATTGATATAAACACCAGTGCAGCTAAATGCCTTCCCAAGTTTAACCATGTCTGCCAACCTGCCAATGCACAGAAAGTACAGCTGTACAACATTACTGGTCATTTTTCAAACTACAAAACCACAGAACGATTGAAAAAATATAAATTATGATACAGAACAGGAAAAAGGTTAAACTTTATGAAAATGAAACAAAGTATACCTGTAAAGACCAGTATGTTTCAGGTCCTTGGTAATTTAAAGACTCAACCCTCTTTCTTCTCTCCCGTAGTGGTTTGGGGACCTGGTGACACCGGTGTGGTGGGAGGATGTTTGGTTAAAAGAGGGGTTTGCCCATTTCTTTGAATTCTTGGGTGCAGACTTCCTCTACCCAGACTGGCACATGGTAAGTTACCTAACTCCAGTATGTCACATTATCTCAAATGGCTTTTCGTTTGCCTTTCCACAGTACTCCTGTCTGTTATATTTCTCGGATTGCTGAAAGGTACCAGCTGGTGCTCTTGCAAGCATCAGCTTCCAACAATGCGTATCTGTTGAATCAGCCAAGTGGACAATATACTGTCAGTGTTCCACACGTAGATGCAGAGGAGTTAAAGAAATAAGCCTTGTGTATTTATCGGCATTTCATTTTAATTTCTATTATTTTATGAAAAAAGAAGAAAAAAATTGAACAATAAAAAGTATGTTTGCATAATACTTGTCAATAATGAGCTCTAGGTGGCATTCCATATTCTCAATTGTTTTTGTCATCCTGCTTTTGACTGCTAGTGGTTGGTGCAAATGCATAACACAAACATTCAGTGCTAAATTAATCTCGGCCAAATCCAGTACTTTTGCAGACAAGGTTCATTAAATAGTGGCCCAAAGCAGCCACCGAGACACATTAAGTGAATTCACCAGATCAAAACCATATCCTCTCTGGATTCTGTTAAATGAAACAAACAGTTGTTAAGAACTGTGCCTGTTTTGGAGACAATGCTATATCGAGAACAAAGTAAAGTATTTGTCAGGGGAAGAAACTGCTTAAATTGTGACAACATACTGTGTAGGACAGAGTTATCAAGGCCTCTGCTCTTTTTGGCAAGGCAAACTAAACTGCAAATGTTACATGTGACAAACACCTTTAGCACACATTCAAGTCCTGAAATAAATTTGTTTACAAACATTTACAGTTTTATTTATGTTGGTGCAAATTACATTTTGGTTTAAAGACCTTGGTAAATATGGAGATTTGTTTTCTGCACTACCAACTTACCAGTCATGCACAATGATAATGAAACATCAAGGAGCGCAGGCTTTGGATTTGAAAGGGCATTACATGCCTGTGGCAGATCTTGTGCTGACACAACAAATTAGCATCTACAGATCTAAATCCAAGCTTTCTTGTTACGCATTCTTGGAATAGCTTGCTTTTGTGGAAGACTAAGTGTGGCCAGAATCGCACTTGATCATCATAGTATCATACAGCCAAGTGTACAGCATCTAACTGGACAGTATTTTAACTCTGTGTTCCAAGTCCGGTACATTATTTACTACTTCCTGTATTTCCTAAGTCTGTTTATTCTAACATTGTCACGAATCTTCATTCCATTTCTACATTCTGCAGCAGTCTAAACAGTTAGTTCTGTAATGTTAGGCACAGTAGTATAGAGTGGATAGCTTGATTTTATTCCTGATCCTTATTCATATATGGGTTTTCTTGGGCAGAGCGCCCAGTAATTGCCGTAGTTAGTTTCAAATGCATGACCACCTGTGGTCAAACTCAGTATGAGGCTTAATCTATACATAACCAAGCCAGTGTTTTGAGGTATCCTGAGACTGACCTGTATTCACTTCTGGGTAGAGCTGACTGCTTTTATGTCCTTTGACCTTAACTGCATTAACTTTATTGAGCTCTCTAAAATCAGCATTTCATCCAGATTACAGGACATGAATAGCAATGTCATTACCATGTAATAAACATGTAATTACCAATAGATTCAGCTCGTACACAGTGCATGCTGTGTAATTACTTGGGAATGTCTTTGTGAAAAATATTTTGTTACCTAATGTGATTACATAGTAAAACCATGATGAAGACCATTTATGCATGCAATTACCGTGTTATAGCATGAACCATTAGTAGCTAGCCAGTTATTACGATAGAATTACATATTTATGTATGCTGACTAACTTAAAGTGCTAGCCATATTATTTTGTTTAAAATACCCTTGGCATGTATATGTAAGGGACCAATGATGTTTTCCTTATCCTGAAACATAGCTCAATCTTTGCCAGGACCCGGTCTTATTCTGCTGCTATTATCAGCTGTCAGAATGTCAGTGCAGTTATCAGGACTCTGTAACTCCAAGAATTACCACCTAAAATAAGATTCTTAGCTGTGTAAACAAACCTAACCTGCAGATGCACTATAGTAATAATAATAACCATGGCTACAGAATTGACTACTGCAACTTATACTACTAATAAAAAATGAGGAAGATGATGATGATGATGATGATGATGATGATGATGATGATGATGATGATGATGATGACGTTTTTGCAGAAAAAAGTAAAACAGGAAAAGGAAGCATTATTTTTAATTGGACCTAAAAAGTATTTACATGATAAAAAAAAACAAAAAACAAACAAACAAACAAACAAAAAAAAAAAAAGTACCCTGGAACTGTTTTGCTGTCCTTTTTAGTTTTCTCCTTATTTTCAAAACATACATTAATTACCGGGCATGACTAATCACATTCTCCTCATAAATATTAATTAAAGTACACCCATTCAAGTGTCCTTAAAAAAAAGTACACCTTAGTCATTTCCACCTTAATTAAGTGATAATTAGCTTTTAGAACTTGTTGTTATAATTCAGAATGTTCATTTCTGAGTTCACTGCAATTAAAAGCAAATCATGCTATTATACACCATTACTTTATAGAAAAATGTCTTACAACATAAACTGTTTACTGTCTTCAGCTTTATATTTTTTTTATTTTCTCATACTTGAATAAATCTTGACAGTGTTGCTTTTCACTTCGCTCCATATACACCATTTACTGGTGCAGGCACAATACATTGGTGGATAGTCACTACGGAAGAACAGTTCAAAGAAGGACGGGACTGGAAGCTCTGAAGTCCAGGCATCACCACGTCAACCACAACAGTGTTATATGTTTCATCATTTCACAGTACTGTCTATAACAACTGACAAGCAAGCTCTTTGGTAATCTCTATGAGTTCCCTTAACTTTTAATCAGGCAGCATTTATTCGTCTCTTGTGTTCAACTGTCTCGTGGATTAATAAAATAATTTAATCAACATTTCTGCCAGTCCTTTACCTTTCCTGAGCAGTAACAGGAAGATTAAAAAAAAAAAAAACACTGTGACTTATCAGCACAACAGAACCACTCACTGTATACGCACACAAAAAGAGAACCAATTAATCAATTCACCAGAAAAGTCTTTGGTAGTGTGGTGGATGACTGCATCACCATGGTAAAAGCAAATTTAGATTTTTTTAGCAAGATGAAGTCAGGTAAATGCAGAGCATATGCATTGGAAAATCTCATGGAAAACTGTAAAATGAGCATGCAATTATTAATTATAATTCCCAGCTAATCACAGGCAGGTGACATTCATTCATAATTAGAGCCAGATGAGCCTCATCCTGGTTCCCTCCTGTGGCATTCTGGGGATGTAGCCCCTCAGCCCCTCCTGGACTACATTTTTTTCTCCTCTTCCCCCTAGTCTGCCACAGTATCAATGTATGTATATCTTTATTTATTTAAAAAAATTGAAATGGAATACTATGTTTAGATCACAGTACAGCAGGGCATTAGCATTTCAATAGAACTGAAAACAATTCCATAAATGGCTCAGTCTTCCTACTAGTTTTATTCATCGAAGAATAAAGAGACTCCGTAAAAGGCTGTATAACTGGAGGTAAAGAATTCTTTAAACACAATGGAAAGCAGATCTTTCCGAGACCATCTTGACTGAGAGATGCCGAGATGCTGCCTTGGGCCTGCAGACTGGAAAAAGAGAGGCTGGCTTGACTGATAAACAGATCCTTTACCTTGCAGACCTTTAAAACCCACAATGTACCAATGGAATGATGCCATGTCAGAAAGGTCTACCCAGTTGTAAAGGAGGCAATGAAGTTTGAAGATAACCCGCTGAAGAATGAATGTTTTCCTTTATAATATTTACAGTACTGCTGGTATGCTGTGCAGCACCCCTTTAATCACTTGTCTGTAGGATAAGCAGTTTGATCAGCTGGGCATGTATAGTGTGATTAATGCAATTTTTATGCCTGAGGAAGACATTAGGCCTAAATATGTTGCCTGTAATCAGTTTACATGACTGCTGTAACGTAAGTTTATCGGTCAGTATTAAAAAGAGACATTTTAATGGAAGTCATACCATGGATACATTTTTCTAGTTGTTTTAAAAGTTGAGCTGCAAGGTCAAATCAAATTTAGAAGACACAATTGTTAGCTGCTCAGCTCTTAGAGTATCCTAAATGCAAGTCACTACTGTGAATTATAAACAGTTGAGGGAAAGATGAGATTACATTTCTTTTCAAGGCCCACAGGGATTAAGGTCGCCTAACAGGTGACAAACATGCAGGCAAATGACTGTATAAGATTTAGCTTAGGCCTTCATCACAGCATTTATGTGTTCATGCTTTTGAATTCTGGCACTCAGAGTCTCAGTGGAAAAAAGGTTTCATGCATCTACAAACATCGAGAGCTAAAAATCTAACTACATTATGCACACAGTGTGGCTGTCTACTTCTGTAATTTTCCCCAGACGGTGAAAACTGGCATTCTTTTATTTGACAGCTTTGAAAAATTCATTTTCACTGCAAATGAGCCGTTAATATCCCCTTAAGGATCCCGCAGTTCACGCTCACGTCACTCTGATTTATTTGAGGGATTACAAGGCTGGTGAGGTCATAGTATTACTGTGTGGGACAGGGTTTCAAACTGTTAAGGGATGCACGTTCTGATACACTGGCTTCTCATTGTCATACCTGAGACCATGCTAATTGTTTAGCCCTGAGGAATCCTAGGCTTATGCATTCAGTGTAATTTGGTAATAGCACACACGGACAGGCAGGACCATCTCTTCCATAGTTTGGCATTTCTATAGGCATAACAACAGAGAGCAATCATTTTGAACGATTAAGCAGACAATTGATATTTATAAATACTGTATGTGATGGACTCACCTGAGTCTGTGGTTATGTGTGCTGTGCTTGTAAACTGAGGTGTGTATGTACGCTGTTCGCACAGGTTTCAAAGAACCCATTTCTCTATAGTATACTGCAGAATGTGTTTACCAGGCTTAAACACATTGTTTAGAAACAATCACATTTTTTTAAATATTTGTCTTATAGCACTTTGGCATGGTACCAGTGAGAGGCACTGTATAAGAACTTGTATAATTTATAGCACAAAACAGAATATTAAAATATGTTTTCATACATAGAGTACAGTAAGCAGGCAGATGCGTTTTTCTGCTTTCCTTGCAGACAATTTTTCAGAAGTTCAAAAGACCTCGCTTTCACTGAAAATGGAGTGAAGGACTCGAAAAATCTAAAGAAAAAACTTCAGAAACATTCGTAATCTGACACCACAAACAGTGTTCTGAAAGGTGGCATTTGTTCAAACAGTCGAAGGAAGTATGTTCTGACTGTAACGTCACAATTATCAAATTCTCACAAAGCAGTGGTGCATGAAAACAGTATCCTACGAAAACATTTTGCCAAAAAAAATCTTTAAAATCAGGTTCGGATCAAGCTGTTGGTGTAGATAACAGCAATTCGAATAAATGTAGAAACTGTGAAGAGGATTCTGCAGGCAAGGGAATTGTTTTTTGTCGGCAGCCTCCTGCAGCAGTATTGATGTTAAACCAGCCAAGCATTGTCTCCTCCAATGACATTGAAATGCAATTAATCCTGTATCTGTACTACAGTGCTCATTTCGATATCCCAGCTGCCCTAGTGGTCTGGCGGTTGTACAGTAGAAAAACGAGGAATATGTTTGTCAGACCTGCTTTGCACTCTTGTTAGCCTCCCCAAACCTCTTAAAACCTTGCAGTTGAACTCTAGAACACTAGATCTGAGTTTCTTCAGGGGAAAGTAAAGTATGTAATTTTCTGTCCTGTTTGGCTTAACAATCTTACTTTGGGTGTCGGTAGATGAATGATTTTGCCTGTGCATTAAATGAGACGTTTTGGGCAGCGTGAGGCCAATGTCCTTGTTGTTTGTGATGTTCTCAGGAGAAGCAGAGGTTCCTGACGGATGTTCTACACGAGGTGATGCTGCTTGACGGCCTGGCCAGCTCCCACCCCATATCTCAGGAGGTGCTGAAGGCAACAGACATAGACAGAGTGTTTGACTGGATTGCCTATAAAAAGGTGAAAAACATCACTCACTCATAAAAACACCCTTTTCATATGGCTCTAATTTGTGGTATATCCGTGGTGTGACTATATTTGTATGTCTGATGACATCACCTGATTACGATTCAGTTTATCCATTTATACAGACTGTATCTTTAATACCTTACTATCATTTCAGTTTTTTAACTCTGTCCATTTTGTTCACAGGGTGCTGCATTAATCCGAATGCTTGCAAATGTTATGGGACAGCCATTGTTCCAGGTGGGATTAAACGTAAGTCTAGAGCTGTTTGCTATTTGTAAAACAGTGCCTTATATCTGTAGCACAAAACATTATTTGGACTCTCTCCAGATACTGTGTTTCCTTACAAGCATATTATCTGTGCTACTCAGCACTGAAGGGCTCAGTAGTATTTTCAATCATTGGTCAGGCGTGCATTCTAAGTCTTTGTAGGATTATTCCCATCTCTTCCCTAGCAGTAGACCAGAGTACTGATCGACTAGTTCTGGTTATGAGTTCTTTTAGATCCATTTAGATTGTCCTCCTGCCTTTACTACAAGTTGCCCCTGGATGCTTGATGTTCTATGCACAGTACTGGGGATATAATGTCATTACCAGCCTTAGGACCTGAACAATACAAATTGGCAATGGTTTTAGTAATTGCAATAGTTGTTTGTGTGTTTGGTTTCAAAGAGAATGAGAATGCAGTGCTTATTAAACCATAAATATTGCATTATTAGCCTGCTAAGCAAAGTTTGCTCATCATGGAAAAAAATAAACTGTTAATTTATAGATTCTAAGTAAATCCAAGCACATGATGATTCTCAAACTGGAATACAGATTTTTACTATATGGGTGCACTCCACTTATAACACATTCTGTTAGAACATCATTCACATGTATCATGCATGACCTGATTAATACTGGAGTTATTTGTTTTTCTATTCCTGAACACTAGATGTTTGTTGAACTAATTTTGATGCTGATTGTTTCTTATAATACTTATGAATGCATTAGCCAAAGCATTTGTTTGCTTGAGTTGTTTTATAGTTTTACATTGATTGGCTGTTCTGTTTGCTTCCCTTCATTTAAGTTAAATATCCCAGTTTAAGGGAGAAACAGTGTGGTCTAGTGGTTAAAGAAATGGGCTTGTAACCAGGAGGTCCCCAGCTCAGCCACTGACTCATTGTGTGACCCGAGCAAGTCACTTAACCTCCTTGTGCTCTGTCTTTTGGGTGAGACGTTGTTATAAGTGACTCTGCAGCTGATGCATAGTTCACACACCCAAGTCTCGTATCTTGTGAAGCACTTTGTGATGGTGGTCCACTGTGAAAGGTGCTATATAAAAATAAAGATTATTAAGAGTAAAAGGAAGTCAGATAATATTTGGAGCTTACTAAATAAAACAAGCCATGCCTTACACCATAGTGGATAATGGGGTCCTGATGCCCAGACCTTGGATAATTGTCCCGTCACATTTTGAAAATGTCTCTGTATTGCACTTGATCATTAGTTCAGCCATAAAGAAGACAAGAATGGGCTGCTTGTGTAATTTCACAGATCATTGCAGCAAGCGTATCATTAAACTTTGGATATACAACAAAGCTTAAATGATTACAAGAACTCTGTGATTTTCTTCAAACAGCTGTATGGAAAAAAGCACAACTGTGCTGTGACTGATTATTTGTACGAAACAGTTGATCACTTTAGTACGCAGCAATATAAATACTGTACATGGAAATTCTGTAAGATAGATATGTTTTGCTTTCTTTTCTCTTTATTGTTCTGAAACAGGCAGAATTTGCCCTTTAACATGAAAGATATAGTCAGAGATGGGTGGTATCCATGCCGTCTAACAAAATAGGATTTTTTAAAAAGGATGTGCAGTGCAATTCATGTACCTAGTGAGTGCATCAGAAATGCAATCACATTTCTATGTACTCATCATTTCAAAAGTCCTTATCACCCAATTACTTGCCACCCAGCTAAGCAGAGTTACTTTGCTGGTCAATTTGAAATAGACAACACAACGCCCCCTGAACAGTCACTTAGACTCTATCTAAATGATAGTTTGTAAGCACATTGCAGAATAAAGCTTGTATTATTCTATTTATATCAGTTTGTGGTAAACGCAGTTATGAATAGCAGTAAATTATGAATTATTTATGCTGCAGTCTGGCATTCAGAGTAGTCCCGTGAAGTAAATTGATGGTCACCTTGAGCACAATTACACCAAGAGAGGAGTGCGAGAGCAATCAATCTTATCAGTTCTTAGGGAGCAATTTTAATAAGCTGCATCTGGGGATCAGGTTCAGTTTTGGTGTAATAACTCTGCCTAATCAAAATGTATTGAGAAAATCCCCAAACCTGCCAACTAAAAAGAAAAGGAACTTCTCTACCCGGAATGCTCTTTTTTTTTAAGATAAGCATGTTAAATGGGATATGCTTGTTTACATGGCTAAGGTTAAATCAGTTACATGATAGTCATCCTTGTAAATCAATACAGAACATGATTGAGGTAACTTTAGCATTGATCTTTGTTTAAATGGATTCCACCTACACACTATTTTGCAGCTTATCTGTATTTGTTAACATGTTGGTGTTTGTGTGATTCATTTAGTCAATTGTAATCAGCTCCTTTCTACAGGAAAGGGGAGCCTGCGTGATATGGCTTAAATTGAAACCTGAGTAACCCCAGATGTCTCTGGAATTGTATTGCCTTCTTCTTCTTCTTCTTCTTCTTCTTCTTCTTCTTCTTCTTCTTCTTCTTCTTCTTCTTCTTCTACACTTTGCTGTGAATTTATCATGTTGTATTATGACAGTAGCCTGGTGATCAAATCTCTGTAATGAGTTCTTTCAGTAAAGTACAGTGGCCTTATTCTGTAGTGCTGATAAATGGATTCATGCATATCTTTCTCTCTTAAGATTAGGCATGTGCTCTGCAGAGAAATCCACTTTCGTGCTGATTTGCTGATTTGCTGGTTTGTATTTTTATTTAGGTACCTTCAATATGAATTAAGATATCAGGCTATTGAGACATTTTAGTAGTGTATGTATGTCAATCAAGGCAAACATGTCCTGCTAATTCATTCATTTACATACCTTTCAAATTATCGGGGTACCTCTTTAGGAAAGAGGGGGCTTAATAAGGTTATCTTGCTAGCCCTGCATGATACGGCATAATGTCAAATGTGAAAGAATATCCCAAAATGTCTCAGGAATCTTATTTCTTTCCACCTCCTGGTAACTTCAAAGCTCTCTTGTTCTGCAGGCTTGTCTTGAAATATGCAGCAGCTGAGCAATAACAGCAGGGTGTCATTGTGTAGCAGATCATTAGTTGTGTGTTAGCAGCAGTGTTTTCTGTTGTACCCTGATAAGACAATCAGGACTTTGGTGCACCCAATGTATTATGCATCATTTGTAAGTGTGTTTACAAGAGTAACACAATGTTGTGGTTTTCAAAGACTAAATAATTATGCGGTCAGGGATGTTTCCCTTTTGGAAAGGATTTGAGAGCAGCCATCTTTTTTATTAATTGTGTTTATGTTGAATTTTTAAAGAAAACATATATCATTCTACTACTAAAAACAGCAGTGTGAGGAAACTACACTGTCAACCTTATTTTTCCATCCTTTCTTCTCTAAACTCACACCTCCTGAAGTGAAATGCACCTTGGAGAAGGCCAGGGCACCCACACGGGCTTGAGGGTTGTAGTTAATCCATTACCACTTGCCCTGTAAAACTTCCCATAGTGAAAGCATGGTGAAGCATAGGTAGTGTTCTGTGTTTCTGGTTTATTCCGAATTTTACCGAAAAATTACAGGATTTTTTTTTTTTTTAACAACGTCAGCTTTTACTGATTTATACACAATTTTTGTCTACTGTTCAGTATTCTCCAGGTACTATTTTCCAGGAAATACATAATAGTTTGATTAAAATGCTGTTTTATATTGATTCTGACATTTTAATAAGCAGCCCTACACTGTATCCTAGGATACAGTAGATGTTTAGATGTTAGAGGATCAAGTCGCCAAAACTGGGACTCAGGTCGAGTCGAGTCACTAAACTGCTCGAGTCGAGTCTTTGACATGCCAAGCTCGAGTTGAGTCGAGTCACTAAACTGCTCGAGTCGAGTCTTTGACATGCCAAGCTCGAGTCGAGTCGAGTCACTAAACTGCTCGAGTCGAGTCTTTGACATGCCAAGCTCGAGTTGCGTCGAGTCACTAAACTGCTCGAGTCGAGTTTTTGACATGCCAAGCTCGAGTTGCGTCGAGTCACTAAACTGCTCGAGTCGAGTCTTTGACATGCCAAGCTCGAGTTGAGTCGAGTCACTAAACTGCTCGAGTCAAGTTTTTGACATGCCAAGCTCGAGTTGCGTCGAGTCACTAAACTGCTCGAGTCGAGTCTTTGACATGCCAAGCTCGAGTTGAGTCGAGTCACTAAACTGCTCGAGTCGAGTTTTTGACATGCCAAGCTCGAGTTGCGTCGAGTCACTAAACTGCTCGAGTCGAGTTGAGTCACCAATCTGGCTCGAATCACTTTGAGTTATTAGTTCTGACAGTTCAAGATATCTTTATTTAATCAGATTAGTTTTACAGGAGATTAGCAATCTATACATAAAAAAATAAATGTCTTAAAAATACAAAATTAGGGTGCACAATAATGTGGTCCCACTTGCCCCAATTATGTTCACCATTAGAAGTCCACAGTTTCTGCTTTGTTTTTGTCTTTCCATTTTAGTGAATTTGATTCCTTGATCTATTTATAAGCATGTGTTGCCCCTATATAAAGACCCCTTTCTCTGTGCTCAGTTGGGTTGGGTGTTTAGTAATGCATGATACCACAAAACAAACAACATATCCAGTATTTTCTCACTTCTCAACACTGACACTCCCCCTTATAGCTTTGTTACAGATACATTAACCAAAAAAAGGAAATCTGATGGCATTTAATTTCATTTTGAGATATTACTTCAAGGTTTTAACACAAAGGAGACAAATAGAAAAATAAAGAAACAGGCAACATTTTATATAATTCATTTTTATATAATTCACAGGTAACATAAACTCTGTACTACATATCTCTCCTCTTAGTGTAAGCTGAGCTATGGAGTGTCTTTTTCCATTAAATGTCAACTAGACATCTTTAAGTAACAGATACTGTTTCACAAAAGCACAAAACATGGCAATACAAAACATAATACTGTACTGAAAAAAAAAGTACAAAAACAAATGAATCTTGTAAACTTTCTCTCTGGTCACGGCTTATACTGTAATATTTTTTTTTAAATATCAAATATCGACTACCTACTCATTTTGGAAAAATACCACTGTGCATCAGATTCTCATTTTAGCCGTTGAAAAAAACAAAAAACATACCTGTGTAAATTAGAGGCAGTTACCGGTGCTGTGTTTTGAATGCAGTTTATTCATATTGTCACTTTACAGTGCTGGCAGGATGCAGCCTGCTTGTTTCTCTCCCGGTTGACTGTATAAAAGCGAACTCCACCACCGCAGGTACTTTTAGTGTACTCTCCATGTTGTTGTTGTTGTTTTGTTTTTTTCGTGTCTGTGACAAAACTCAAAAATCTCTATTTTCCTCAGGATTATCATTGATCAGTGATCAGAAATCTGTCTTTGCTTCCTGCCTACACATTCTGATTCCTGTGCTCCCTGCTGCTTGTGACATGATCACAGAACGGTGCTTTAGGCTAGAAAGGTGTTTTCTACTTTCTAATTGCTGGGAATAGTTACTACTAGCTTGATCAAAAACTAAATGGAACTACTTACACAAAACTTAATCAGAAACCAGAACTGCTATACATCATATTACACATGTAAAGTGTGTATACTGAGATATTTTTTCCCTGATTTTTACCGGTTTCAATTAAAAACAATTTTTTACTGATTTTATCCCTATTTTAATATATGTAAAGATAAAAGCCGAAAATGCGGAACACTAAGTAGAGGTAAGCATTGTGAAGCAAGGGTAAACCATGGTATGCAAAACTTCCTTACAAATGTACAGTGGTAAACTTTATAACGGTCCTAATACCTGTTATTACAGTGAGGACACAGAGGACTTGTGTCAATGATTCACTAACTGGACCTGATCAAACCTTTAGAAAGTTGAATACCCCCTCGTGGAAATCCGAGAAACTCAAATACAGCCTAGGAATGTTCAGGGGGATCTAATGGGCCTCACAATTTTTTTCTGTTCATTGCATAAACATCTACAATGTGTATTTCCAATTTAAAAAGCAAATTGAACAGGGCCCCTTATCATTCCTGGCTTCAGGTGGAGATACTGTGGTCTATTCATTTGAAATAAACAGCTCCCTAGTTTGAAATCTAACATGATATTTTTTTGGAAGACCTTATTGACAGGGTTGAGGGCATCAAACACGGTTGAAGGAAAGTAGACAGGTACTTTTATAATGTAGATGGGTTTCTCTATACAAGGACAAGGCAAAAAAAGCCACAAAGGTGATCAGCTATATGATCTTTAGATCAGCAATATTGGCAATGATTTAACATATCTAGCACTTGATTAGCTATTTATTCTGCAGCTTTCAGATTGTGCTCAGTTCTGGGTGATTTAAATCATGATTTTTGGCTCTCAGCAATTTTTTTTAAATTGGATAGCTGGGTTTGTAAAGATGTTTAATTTTACCCCAGGTATCTTCTGGGGTTCTGTCTTTTTCTGAACTTGTTTCCAGTGATGTCTTTTTCTGGCTTTGGGGAGTAAGCAAAAATCTGTTAAATAGTCAGAGATCATGGGGCCCATAACGTATTTAATTTAAATCTATTTATTAACCTATATACATGATGCAAGGACACATTGTTTGGACACCCATGTTCTTCTGAAAAAGGAGTGTTGTGGGATCTTTAATATCCAGAAAGTAAACAGAGCATTGGCATGTCCCACATCACAATACCTCTAACACAGAGGGTTGGCATGTCCCACATCACAATACTTCTAACACAGAGCATTGGCATGTCCCACATCACAATACTTCTAACACAGAGCGTTGGTAGGAGGTAGGTGTCAATGCTTCCCACATTACACAAAGCTTACCTTGAAGATCTTCATTCAAAGTACCTAGAGGCAACCTGCTTAGCTCCCAAGATCCAACACAATCAAAATCAAAGCTGAAATTGCTGTTACAAAAAACAAAAGATACAATTGTTTTGTTTTAATCCCATGGATACCTTCCACCGCCTAACGCCCCAGCATGTAGTGGTTTTGAAATGGATGTAAAGCAGAAGTTCCTTGTGCATTATTAAAGTGTAGGATCACTCACAGAATTTTCCTTAATGCTCAAGTTGTCTACCCTTCATAGTAACTTAGTGACTGCCTGGAAATGTGTGTATGTATATATATATATATATATATATATATATATATATATATATATATATATATATATATATATATACATACAGTGCCTGTAGAAATTTGTTTACCTTTTCTTGCCTTATACCTGGAATTAAAATGCTTTTTAAAAATGTTTTTCATTCATCTACACATCCTACCCCACAACTTCCAAGTGAAAAAAATATTCTAAAAATTTGTAGAAAATTAATTAAAAATAAAAACTGAAATAGCTTGGTTGGATAAGTGTCCACCCCCCTTGTAATAGCAATGCTAAATTAGCTCAGGTGTAACCAATCGCCTTCAAAATCACAAGTTAAGTGGCCTCCATCTATGTTAAATTGTAGTGATTCACATGATTTCAAGATAAATTCACTAGTTCCTGTAGGTTTCCTCTGCTGAGTAGTGCATTTCAAAGCAAAGACTCAACCATGAGCACCAAAGCGCTTTCAAAAGAACTCTGGGATAAAGTTGTTGGAAGGCACAGATCAGGGGATGGGTATAAAAGAATATCAAAGCCCTGAATATCCCTTGGAGCACGGTCAAGACGATTATTAAGAAGTGGAAGGTGTATAGCACCACCAAGACCCTGCCTATATCAGGCCGTCCCTCCAAACTGGATGACCGAGCAAGAAGGAGACTGATCAGAGAGGCTACCAAGAGGCCAATGGCAACTTTGCATGAGCTACAGGCTTTTATGGCCAAGACTGGTCACAGTGTGCATGTGACAACAATATCCGAAGCGCTCCACAAATCTGGCCTTTATGGAAGGGTGGCAAGAAGGAAGCCATTACTCAAGAAAGCCCACCTTGAATCCCGTTTGAAGCAGAGATGGAGTCTCGAAGCCGATCTCGAGGCCACATTTTAAAGTCTTGGTCTAGGTCTCGGTCTCGGCACATCGGGTCTTGGTCTGGGTCTCGGCACGTCGGGTCTTGGTCTGGGTCTCGGTCTCGGCACGCCTGCTCTTGGTCTGGGTCTGGGTCTCGGCACGTCGGGTCTTGGTCTGGGTCTTGGTCTCGGCACGCCTGCTCTTGGTCTGGGTCTGGGTCTCGGCACGTCGGGTCTTGGTCTGGGTCTCGGTCTCGGCACGCCTGCTCTTGGTCTGGGTCTGGGTCTCGGCACGTCGGGTCTTGGTCTGGGTCTCGGTCTCGGCACGCCTGCTCTTGGTCTGGGTCTGGGTCTCGGCACGTCGGGTCTTGGTCTGGGTCTCGGTCTCGGCACGCCTGCTCTTGGTCTAGGTCTGGGTCTCGGCACGTCGGGTCTTGGTCTGGGTCTCGGTCTCGGCATGCCTGCTCTTGGTCTGGGTATCGGTCTCGGCACGTCGGGTCTTGGTCTGGGTCTCGGTCTCGGCATGCCTGCTCTTGGTCTGGGTATCGGTCTCGGCACATCGGGTCTTGGTCTGGGTCTCGGTCTCGGCACGCCTGCTCTTGGTCTGGGTATCGGTCTCGGCACGTCGGGTCTTTGTCTGGGTCTGGTCTCGGCACGTCGGGTCTTGGTCTGGGTCTCGGTCTCGGCACGTCGGGTCTTGGTCTGGGTCTCGGTCTCGGCACGTCGGGTCTTGGTCTGGGTATCGGTCTCGGCATGTCGGGTCTTGGTCTGGGTATCGGTCTCGGCACGTCGGGTCTTGGTCTGGGTCTCGGTCTCGGCACGTCGGGTCTTTGTCTGGGTCTCGGTCTCGGCACGTCGGGTCTTGGTCTGGGTATCGGTCTTGGCACGTCGGGTCTTGGTCTGGGTATCGGTCTCGGCACGTCGGGTCTTGGTCTGGGTATCGGTCTCGGCACGTCGGGTCTTGGTCTGGGTATCGGTCTCGGCACGTCGGGTCTTGGTCTGGGTATCGGTCTCGGCACGTCGGGTTTTGGTCTGGGTCTCGGTCTCGGCACGTCGGGTCTTTGTCTGGGCCTCGGTCTCGGCACGTCGGGTCTTGGTCTTGATAGCAGGCAGCACGCAGCTTGGTCTCATTCATAAACAGTCTCAAGATTATTTTATTTCCTTGATTATCATATATCCTTTTTTATCCTTAAAAATGCACTCACTTTTATACATTGACAGCTATTAAATACAAAATAATGTAGCCATTACATTCTACAGCAGCACTCAAAATTACTAAATTTAACGCGTCAGACTACATGCTGCTACAGCGTCTCTCAGCCTCTCTAAGTATATTATTTTTCTCTTATTTATTTAAAACATATAACAACAAAAAAGCATCTTGATTTATTGGCACGGTTAGGTTTATAATTTTGGAATTAGGTATCACTGTTTTTGTCGAGCCAAAAATAAAATATGCCTGTGCACCTGCATTTTGTGATTTGCTACGTTTTTTGCTACAGTATTTGAAACTGCACAGCGCTTTGAGATGCTTTGCATTTTGGCACCATATAAAGTAAAAGTTTATTATTATTATTATTATTATTATTATTATTATTATTATTATTATTATACTATCGCCCCCATCCCCCACTGCAATAGTGTATGAAGTTACAGGTATATTTTAAATGACTAAGCTGCCTGCTGGTGCATTCACAGAATAATGTACTTGATCTTATTTCCATGTGATTTTGTGTGTGTATGTGTCTATATAAACAAATTTTGCAGCTTTATTTCGTACGCATACGTTTTAGCACATTATTATTTTTATTTTTTGTGGATGGAAACATAGGTATTGACAGTTTCCATAACAAATTCAGACCTCGCAAGTTTGTCTTCTCTATGAGCTGAAATGGAATCGAAGCAGCTGCCGTCATTCAGTTTGCCTACATCAATTTTGAAATTGATGAACATAATAATAAATGGACGGCAAAGTGCGAGCATTGTAACACAAAGGTGACAGAAGTGCGGGAGGCTTGTGGTTTCATGAATAAAATTCAGTTATTATTAAAACCAAAGTCTGTGTGTTATGTTATATAAATCAAAGATCAAGATACACAAGGTGTAAAAAACAAGTGTGTAAAAATGTTGTACTCTAAAGGAGCTACCATCACACTTTATATATGGAGCCCTGGGGATTCGGCCAACTTTTTTTTTTCTTTCCTTTCAACCATGTCTCCTGGACTCCATAACTCAATGGCAGCTTATACTTAATTCTATATCATGCTTATTGCTTATACTACTAATAATAATCAGAAGATTTGCTGATTTAATTTTTCTTTCTAAAAGTTTGATGTGAAAGTTGAATTTTAGAAGCGCATATGCATATACAGTACTGTGCAAAAGTTTTAGCCAGGTGTGAAAAAATGCTGTAAAGTAAGAATGCTTTCAAAAATAGACATGTTAATAGATTATATTTATCAATTAATAAAATGCAAAGTGAGTGAAGAGAAGAAAAATCAACATCAAATCAATATTTGGTGTGACCACCCTTTGCCTTCAAAACAGCATCAATTCTTCTAGGTATACTTGCACAAAGTCAGGGATTTTGTAGGCATATAGTCAGGTGTATGATTAAACAATTATACCAAACAGGTGCTAATGATCATCAGTTCAATATGTAGGTTGAAACACAATCATTAACTGAAACAGAATCAGCTGTGTAGGAGGAATAAAACTGGGTGAGGAACAGCCAAACTCAGCTAACAAGGTGAGGTTGCTGAAGACAGTTTACTGTCAAAAGTCATACACCATGGCAAGACTGAGCACAGCAACAAGACACAAGGTAGTTATACTGCATCAGCAAGGTCTCTCCCAGGCAGAAATTTCAAGGCAGACAGGGGTTTCCAGATAATCTGTCCAAGCTCTTTTGAAGAAGCACAAAGAAACGGGCAACGTTGAGGACCGTAGACGCAGTGGTCGGCCAAGGAAACTTACTGCAGCAGATGAAACACACATCATGCTTACTTCCCTTCGCAATCGGAAGATGTCCAGCAATGCCATCAGCTCAGAATTGGCAGAAAACAGTGGGACCCTGTTACACCCATCTACTGTCCGGAGAAGTCTGGTCAGAAGTGGCCTTCATGGAAGACTTGTGGCCAAAAAGTCATACCTCCGACGTGGAAACAAGGCCAAGCGACTCAACTATGCACGAAAACAGAGGAACTGGGGTGCAGAAAAATTGCAGCAGGTGCTCTGTACTGATGAGTCAAAATTTGAAATATTTAGCTGTAGCAGAAGACAGTTTGTTCGCCGAGGGCTGCAGAGCAGTACACGAATGAGTGTCTGCAGGCAACAATGAAGCATGGTGGAGGTTCCTTGCAAGTTTGGGGCTGCATTTCTGCACATGGAGTTGGGGATTTGGTCAGAATTAATGGTCTCCTCAATGCTGAGAAGTACAGGCAGATACTTATCCATCATGCAGTACCATCAGGGAGGCATCTGATTAGCACCAACTTTATTCTGCAGCATGACAACGACCCCAAACATTCAGTGAAAGTCATTAAGAACTTTAGCGTAAAGAAGAACAAGGAGTCTTGGAAGTGATGGTATGGCCCCCACAGAGCCCTGATCTCAACATCATCGAGTCTGTCTGGGATTACATGAAGAGAGAGAAGCAACTGAGGCTGCCTAAATCCACAGAAGAACTGTGGTTAGTTCTCCAAGATGTTTGGGCCAACCACCTACCTGCCGAGTTCCTTCAAAAACTGTGTGCAAGTGTACCTAGAAGAATTGATGCTGTTTTGAAGGCAAAGGGTGGTCACACCAAATATTAATTTGATGTAGATTTTTCTTCTGTTCACTCACTTTGCATTTTGTTAATTGATAAATATAATCTATTAACATGTCTATTTTTGAAAGCATTCGTACTTTACAGCATTTTTTCACACCTGCCTAAAACTTTTGCACAGTACTGTATGTGCAATACAAAATGAGAAGAATTGTGAGGCTTATCTATGAGTCATAGAATATTACTTAAGTTTCTATGTAGATTGCAAGTAGATGAAAACCAAAACATTTACATATATACATATATATATATATATATATATTATTACAAAAAAAATTGTTGTAATAAAATCTTAATTGTGAAGGTCGTTAATATTAATACCCCAAGCGGTTTTACTGGCATGAGAATGATCAGTAAATACAGGACCACATTTGTTAAGCGAGAACATCTTTCTATTTATGTTCCCAAAGCTAAGTGCAGCTTCTGCTTCTAGGTCACAGCCATCTGTTGCAGTAAATGTTTTTATACACCTTTTCAGGGTGTGTATGCCTAAGTGAATTGATTGGAACTGGAAAAAGTCAATAGAACAAATTTTTCAGTTGTTCCATCTGTTGTGTTTATTTTGTTTATTAAAGGAAAATAACTTTTAAAAAAAGTTATTATTATCATTGTTGTTGATCTTCTAGCAAAAATGTATTTAGTTTATAAGGTTGGTCACAAGACTTATCCAATTATGATCTTTCAGTTTTGTATTTTTAATATATAATTTTTTTCTGAAGAAAAATTTATTTTCCCCTTGACGGTGTGGAGTATGGTATGTAGAAAAAAAAATCCTCATGAAACTCTGAGGCACTGACACAACTGACATTCTCCTTTAGAATCTTCTGATACAATGCAGAATTCATGGTTGTGTCAATGACGGCAAGCCGTCCAGGTCCTGAGGCAGCAAAGCAGCCCCAAACCATCACACTCCAACCACCATGCTTGACAGTTGGGATAATGTTCTTCTGTTCAAACGAAGTGTTTGGTTTTCGCCAATCATAATGTTTTTCATTGAGTCCAAAAAGTTCTACTTTTGACTCGTCTGTCCAGAGAACATTGGCGAACTTCAGACAGGCAGCAATGTTAATTTTAGAGAGCAGTGGTTTCCTCCTGGCTATCCGTCCATGAACACCATTCTTGTTTAGACTTATTCTCATAGTTGAGTCATGAATACTCACATTAGCCAAGGTGAGAGTGGTCTGCAGATCCTTGGCTGTTACTCTGGGGTTCTTTTTGACTTCCTTGATCATTTTCCGGTTTGTTCTTGGAGAGATTTATGTGGGACAACCGCTCCTGGGTAGAGTGTCTGTGGTCTTGAACTTTCTCCATTTGTAGACTATCTGGCTGACAGTGGATTGGTGGAGTCCCAAATCCTTAGAAATGGTTTCTAGACTGATAAGCATCCATAACTTTTTTTCTGAGGTCCTCAGAGATTTCTTTTGATCATGGCATGAAGTCTTTCCACACACCTGTATGGTGAAGACCAAACTCACAAAGTTTTTGATCTTTATTTAGGGTGGGGCCTCCAAACTCACATACCCTGAATCTTAATTACTCATTGTTTGCCTAATTCATACATCATCATGTATTAAAACAAAGTTAAAACAAAGTTTGTACCTTACCCATTATAGTTTTGGATAACCATATAATTCATTTCTGACAAAAACTAGGTTATTCCGATAGTACCATTTTTTGTTCATTAAAGGTTTTTTCTCAGCACTATATATGAAAAAGAACGTGCAGTATACATATAATTGAAGGCAGTGTGTTTTCACCTTCTTTCACACAACAGCAGAAAAGATTTGTCGATTTTTTTCCTGAAAATTTTTAATCTTTTAAAATTAGAAAATTGTGAAAACACAAAAAATTTTTTTCATATATATTATATATATATATATATATATATATATATATATATATATATATATATATATATATATATATATACAGTACCAGTCAAAAGTTTGAGTACACCTGCTTGAAACCAGGTTTTTCATGATTATCTATGCTTTTAACTGTATAAACTTGTCTATAAACACTTCCTATTTGATTATATGATACGTGTACGTATATAAGCTGATAATCATAAGTGAATTGCACTCAAAAATTTTATTTTTAAATGAAAATGTAAATCTTGTCAATTTCAATGAAATGGTCACCAAAAGCAAGGGGATTTCAGTCTGAAGCCCAAGTCAGTTAAAACTTTGAAATGTGTATAACACGGTGTTAGAACACTGGCCTAAGTATAAAAGTGTCTTTGTTAGATGTTCTCTGAGTTAACTAGCATGTTACCTAATTAACCTTTTGTCACCAATTATTGGTAACAGGTGAGGGTCCATGATTACTATAAATATAGGTAGCATAGGCACAAGTTTGTCACTCCTGAATGTAAGGGAGCAGAAAATATGCTCAGTTAAGCAAAGAAAAAAGTCTGTAATTACTTAAAGAAATGAAGGTCAATCTTTAAGACAAATTGCAAGAACTTTGCAAGTGTCTGTAACTGCTGTGGCCAAGACCATTAAATGATTTAAAGAAACTGGTACTCATGAGGACCGAACAAGGTCAGGCAGGCCAAGGGTGACCTCAGAATCAGAGAACAAGTTCATTTGAGTCACAAGTCATGCGAAACCAGAGATTAACTGCCCCTGAAATACAAGCTCAGCTAAATGCTACTAGAAGTACAGATGTTTCAACATCAACTGTTCAGAGGAGATTGTGTGAAGCTGGCCTAACTGGAAGAATTGCTGCAAAGAAACCATTGATAAGAGTGCAGAATAAGAGGAAGAGACTTGCCTGGGCCAAAAAACTTGCTTTTAGAACATTCAGTTTTTTTTTTAAATTTTAGGATTACCTGATAACTCATATGTATGGCAATGCAGGAAGAGATGACCTGTGGAACAAGTTCTCTGAGGTAAAACACTAAATGCATTTGTTATTCATTTGTTTATTTTTAAAGAGGCTACCCAAGTATACAAAATGGTCACAGTAGTCACACACCCGTTGGTTATAAATGAAATTTCTCAAACAATGGATCGGGCCACTTAAAGTGACTTCAAGGGGTAATACCCATGTAGGATCATTTTACTAACTAAATACCACGTCTTATAATTCTACTGCTGCTGATGCTTTCATCCAGGGACCCTTTTTTAACCCCCATACAATGTTTAGATACAGAGAGGAAAGTACATTTAGCTTTATCTCATATTGCAGGATCTCATTCTAGAGCTAGCAATAATTTACATGGACATATTGATGAAATATCTGAAAGGTGTCAAGTCAGATCGAATGTCCTTGCAGATGCTACTGTTTAGTTTGTTTTCCATACATTATAATCAAATACCTTCATTTCATGTGTCTGTCATGAAACAGCATTGCATCACCTACTTTTTTTGTCTGACCTTCAGAAGAACTGCTTGGTGGGAACTTGGCAAGTCCTGAAATTAAAATTGATATCAACTGCTGGAACTTGATTAAATGGTACTAGACAGCAGAGGAGGCCGTCATGCTCGCTTCATGTCCAAAGCCTTTGAGATGCTGATATTTCAACACCAGCACCATTACATAATATTACATTGTATTTAAATAAGCACTTAAGGTAAATTAGAACATTACTGAACGCTGGCTTTAAGTATTCATCTATGCATGAAGGGCTGCCAAATTGAGTTCCATTCATAAAAAATAAGTGTCTCATAATGTTCACGTTCAGAGTAAATGTGGGTTTTCATTAGTGGCCCCGCTTGATTGGCTCTCCCTCCAGGCGATGCAGAAGGAAGGAAAGGATATAAATATAAAGGAAGTGATGGATCTCTGGACACTGCAGATGGGCTACCCGGTGGTCACCATCATGAAGAATGACAGCGTGGACAACAGCGTAACGATCAGCCAGGAACACTTCATCTCTGACATCAAGGATTCTGCACCCTCAAACAGCAGGTATTGCTTTTTTCACTTGTTTCTACTCTATGCTTAGAACCATGCACAAAATACAGCATGACAATATTCTCAGTTATATTGCTTTTTCTGCTAAATGCATTGTAGCAGCCTGTGCTTTTGTTTGACTATGAACAGGATTACTAGTCAGACCCAGTGCTAATGAATGAGCACAGAATACCTGTTTTTGAATAACATTGCGCATGTTCTCATCATGTAAGAAGTAGTGTTAGCAGATC
The DNA here is from genome assembly GCF_017654505.1 of Polyodon spathula. NCBI lineage: Eukaryota > Metazoa > Chordata > Actinopteri > Acipenseriformes > Polyodontidae > Polyodon > Polyodon spathula. Next base: position 4,683,996 of record NC_054540.1, read on the forward strand.
TGCTTCGGGTCCCAAACCCAAACAATGATAATAGATTCATACTCTAAGGGCATTCTCCCTGATATTGAGAATCAGTACTTGAGTGTAAATGCTGCGGTCCCATTGCTTACAGCACTTGAGGGATCAGTCACTCTTAAGTGTTGACTGCATACTAGCACATACCTGTACTCAACATTATTTATTCGTCTACCACTGCATTTACATCTACACTGTGTGATCTTCTAAATAGTTGAACTATTTCTGTGGCTTAGCCTGTAAAATTCCTAATCAAGATTCAAAGGTATGAGGTTTGAGTTTCCATTCAAATTCTGAACCTCCACACTGTTTCTTCTTGACCACATCCTTATAAATGGTTACCATGATAAAAGCATGGCAAATTGTATTAAAGCATAATGTTCGCATAGTAAAACATAGGTTAGCATTGCATAGCTCAGAGAGATATGGTGAAGCATATTAAAAAGCATGGCAAACCATGGTTATATATGTTAAATGCTTAATATAATCATGGGACCAGCATGGGAAAACTGCAGAATTAATGAGCAGATTATAGTGGCAAACTTTTATAAAAGCATAGATACCAACCAGCTATTCTTACACATCAAGTGGCTCAGTTTCCTGAGGGCTAAGAAAGTGGGGTGGTCTTGACAACTGAATCTTTGAATGCTTTCAGAAATTCCAGCTGAAGGCAATGGACCTGAACTAATGGGACATTTTCCAAGTTCTTATAGATTGTAAAACTTTAGGCTTTTTTTCACTTGATGAGTAGTGTCACTGGAGAAGAGCAACGGCTTTGATATGACTTTGATTGGCTCAAGGCATTCAAACGCTTGTCAGGATTTGTATTAGGCTAGTTTTGATGTCACAGAGAAATGGTGCCTCTTTTCCAGCATGTAACTTGCAGTGTTATAGTCCATATCATTGTATGAGTCAATGTGGCAAAGAGGTAATTAGTAGAGCAGGTGAAGTGCAGGTGCAGTAATCCAACAAGAAAAGACAAAGTACAGGTGAAATGGTTTCTGTTTTATTGTAATCCAAACGGATTGATGACCAAAACAGTAAACAGTAAGAGGGCTGGCAATACACAGCAATGTATTGCACAGTAGATAATTATGGGTTGCAGTCCCGTAAATAATAATAAACAATAGTCCAGTACATACACACACAAGACACAAACACTATCACCAGCCCAAAGTGAGTACTGTAGTGCTCGCTGAGAAGTACAATTTATCCTTGACACAATGTGCAGGGTTGTCCGTCTAGTCTAACAAACAAACAAACAGGGTGTTTTAGACAAACAGACAAAACAAACAAAACAGTACTGGTCATAATCACAGTACAGGTCCTTTCGGTTCTTAGCGTAACATCACAAGGAACAGATCACATCACTACATCCCCTTATATACTGTCAACCATGACCCCTTGGTTAACGAGTGCACCCATTCCACCAATCTGTGGATGGCATGCCATTTCCCTTCTCGGTCAATGGTTTAGTGTACCGTAGCTCTGCTGCCTTTCTAGATGGCCAACTTCCGCCGAACACTGGGAATTAATTGTTGGGCCATCCAGTCCATGGTACTCTGTTCCCTTAACACAACTCCCTCACAGGTTGGGAAGGAGTTCTAACACCAAGAATCATTCAATTTCAGTCACACTCAAATAACTAGTTACTGCCAGCAACAGAATAACCGGGCCAGGCTTACATTGTGTTCTTGTGGGGCTGGAGGAGACAGGGGTTGCTACAAATGTCCTCATATAATATCAGCTGAAAGCCCTAGAACTACTGAATGAACAAACAGTCAGTCATCTACCCACCACTGAACAATTTAGTGGACAGGGGCATTGTGATGATGGTGATACTATGGAGGTGTTGTGGTTTGAGACAGAGAGGAACATGCTCTCTTTAGTTCACACTCCAAGCCTTTGAAAATGAGATGGCTACTTTGAAGAAAGCTCTTGTCTCCAATAATGAAGCATTCTGTTTAGGCAATCAATATTCTGATATATTTTTACTTCATTTACTCTATGATGGTTAATTTCATCCATGATCATATCTTACAGCTGCAGTACAAAAATGCAATGTATTACACAGTCTGGCTGCATGGATTATTCTTCAGAGTCTTGAAATATTATATCCAGTCACATTATTATTACTTAGTCATTTAGCAGACACTTTTATCCAAAGTGAGACTTGGGGGTAAACTATGCATCACAGCTGCTGCTGCAGAGTTACTTACAATAGGACCTCGATTTTACATCTCATCCGAGGGACAGAGCACAAGGAAGTTAAATGACTTGATCAGGGTCTCACACAGAGTCAATGGCTAATCTGAGATGTAACTTGAAAACTTCTGGTAACAAGCCCCTTTCTTTAACCACTGGATCACCAAGGTGGTATTTTACGATTAAATTAAAAATGTATTTACTAAGCAGTGCGATTAGGCTTTCCTGGGTTTCCAGGCTTGGAGTGACCTTGGATTATGTCTCTCACTGCAGATTAAAAGCCTGTAAAACTCAGGAAGGAAATGATTTGTAAAATCTGATTTGAAGCAGACCTGTTTCTTCCACATCACTGTTTGAAAAATGTTGCACCCTGAAATCAATACTCCAGTCTAGCAGAGATATTAATAGCATCCTGGAATTGTGATTTCTGTGTACACTATTCATCTCTGTTACTATGTTAAATAAATGATGCACATTGGTGTATACATTTCATAACCCAGGTTCCATCGATATTGTTAATGTTAGATTACATTTATGTTTCCAATAGCTGATGTATTATTTTTTCATTGAGTTTACGTTTGCACAAGTAAAACACAATTGTTTACAAATTACAACCAAGATTGCACACTTTTTTTTCAGAGCTTGGCATTCATGCTTTACTGACTACTATTAAATGTTTTTTTTTTGTAAACAATGTATTATATTACACAGTTTACAGTGCTTCTTCTAGGGTTAAAGAAAATTTGATATCAAATTTGCAACGAGATAAATAATGTAAAGACATCTGTCTTTAATAGCATTGAAAACATCATGCATTCTACTACAGGTACTACTGCACACCTGTGAAACTGGTTAGCCACAATAACTGCTCTATTTGCTGCCCCACATACTTTTTGTTGTTGATGGATTTTCCTGCTAATGGAGGGATACTTTAAGCACAGGGTTACTTTCAGTGCAAGCAGTGTAAGGTGTTTGGGGAAACCTTTTTTAATGTGGATATACCATTTTTAATTAAAAAAATACCATAATACTGCCTGAAAATATAAAACCTGATTGACAGCCCTGTGTAGCAGTTTCTGCAGTATATCACAGTAAAAATGCACAAACATCAGCTATCCATTTGACCAGTTAAAGGTTTGTTAAAAACTCTGCAGTGCTAAATATCCCAATTGCACTGTTTTTTAAACAAATACAGCACAGTAATGGGTTAACTTAATCCGCCATTGAGATGAGATGAATTATTCAAGATCATTTGCAATCCCTTCACTTATTGCACCTCAGCTGCAAACAGAGAAAAACACTTTGCACCATTAATGTACAGACTTTGTGTTTCTATTGTGGGTAAATAATAGCGCTATTTGTCTTGAAAGTTTACTTAATGAGATCAAGCATGTGTGCTCTGAAAGCAGCAGTCACCGAGTAAATGGGATTCGAAACCCGGCAGAAACCATCTGACCTGCTTAGCCTTCCACTTCCATGTCTCCCTTTCCTTTTTGAAATGAACCAAGGGCATTCTGTGACATTTGTCTTATTCTTACCAAAGCTGACTTGCTTTACATTCTGTAATTCACTGAGGCATTTCAAGCCAGGACACTTAACCTGACTATTTGTACTCTATTTGATCACCTTGCCAAAATGGCGACCATGGCAGTCATTCACGTCAAGTACATTATTCTAGTCCGATTTATATTACCTGGTTAATTTGTAGCTGGGGCTGTTTGCTGTGGAAAGGTAAGTTGCTCATTGTTGTGTCTTCTTGAACTACGTATGTGCTTTATCTGTTGGTGTCGTGGAATGGGATGCTCCATCGAGTACCATTAACCTCAATCGAAGAAAGGCGTCTTTTGAAAACGCAGCAGACGTATGAGACTCATCAGTTAATGAGATTTCCTTCAGCTATGAGTGAATTTAAGTTGTTTGCGATTACAAATACAGAATCGGCACTGAGCAAATCCAATCCCTCAGTGATTTTTTAATTTATTTTTTTTTAATGCATTGCTTCATGTTGCTTGTAATTTGAAATTCTATTACCCCCTTTCATACAGGTATGCCGGGAGGGCAATCAAAGGCAGTTCTTCAAAATGCAGCTGTAACCTGAGCAACAGTCCTAGCTTGGACGGTGCTTTCTTTAAATTTCTGTGTAATATTTTTTTTGGCAAAAGGCAAAGATTATCGGCAACTAATCAGTGACCCAACGTTGAAGCAATATAGTGTTCAATACAAGCACATCATCCTAAGATTGGTTCCAATAATCGATTTCCCAACAAGCATTCTTCCTATATTATAGACCCACCTCTTTATTGAAAGGTGTTAATAGGTAATTGTACTTCCCATTAATGATTATATTGCGTATTCATTTCGTCAAGTCTTGATTTTAAATCTTGAACTCACTAAAGAGATTTTTATACAACAAAAAAATAAAATCATTTAAAGGATAATCTGTGTGTTTGTGCCTATTTTTAAACACAGTGATTTAAAGAATATAGAGATATTGAAGGAACCCATCTTCATGGAAAAAAATTATATTCCAACTGAAACTGAAACTGAAAACTATTCCAACTGAAACTTTTATCCATTTGAATTACAGTAGTTGAAGTAACTTAAAAAAAAATAGATGGTGAGTAAGTAGATTCAAGAAAATGCACAGAGTCCTTTTCTTCAGTCATTTGCCAGGTTTATTGAGATATGCAGGGAGTCTGGTCCCAGCTACAGGACAAACAGAATACTCATCATTACAATGTTTGCGTGACATTAAATACCCTTCTGTATAGATGGTCCACCTCCCCTTTCTCTGACACTTAACCAATTGCAAAGGTAATTTAATTTATTGTGTGAGTGTGTATGTTTGTGTGTGTAACCTAGTGTGACAACCTCTGAACTCAGTGCATTCTTCACACTCCTGGAGACAAAAGGTCCATACATCTGCCTTTATCTGTTATCTTCTTGCGACCCTTTGATCCCAGTGGCATTATCTCATTCGATCTCTCTGAAGTCTTTAGAGCCTGTCCCCTTCTAGTCCACAGCATCGTTAGCTCGTTAGCTTGCAGTCAATGTTAGGCAAAAGCTTGTAGACGCAACGTCTGGTTAGCAGTACATGCAATTTGAACCAAACAGTCTGCTATCTGCAATATTAGTCTCTTTTCAGAAAAGAACACCAGTATAGCTCTGCCAGTCCACATGCGTAGCAAACTGCTAATCAATTCTCGATCCATGTTTTCCAACAGTAGTTAATTCTCTTTGGTAGCAGCTCTGTGAACCACTATGATAATGCAATGCTTAAGTAATGGAAATGAAAGAGCAGCTACAATGGTAAAACCTGTACCACAATGGGAAAAACAAAAAATCATGACCACACACAACATGCACTGGCATTTTATCACTTTATCATTCATCACTCCAAATGAACTAGCTAAAATTAGTTTTATTTGTGTGTGTGTGTGTGTGTGTGTGTGTTTTTTTTTATATCCAATTTAAATTTAGCCAGTCAAAGCCGGTGCAGTTTCACTGTCTCTTTGTCAGACGCACTCCTTAATTGTAAATGTGTTGTAGTCTCATTTATCGCAGCCCTGATTTTTTTCCTTCTTCTCTTTATTTTTTTTTTGCAGCTTCCAGTGGCAAATTCCATTAACGATTTCAGTAGGAAATTCAAGTCACATTTCCCCCGAATCAATCATATGGATTTCTAATAGATCAGGTACTTTCATATTTTTTGTCTCGCCTGCTTATGTGTCATATACAACAGAAGCATTCTGGCTTTAGAATGCTCCCCAAGCATAAAGGGACCCTTGTGAGAACACTGTTCTTTACTATGTATCTTCTGACTAGCAGTGGTTGAATGTGTAATGGTTTGGTTTTGAGTCTTAAAATGTACGCCTGCTTCCCAAGTTTGATCAAGGTCTCCAATGCAATTCAATTCAGATTTTTAACATATTTCAAACGGTAGGCTGTGTTTGAATTAGTGCTGCTGCAAAGGGAGGGTAAATTAATTTCATATTATGTTGCTCTGTCTTACTAATTTAGAGGGAAATGATGGTTCTATTAATAATATTATTGATGGGTTTATTCCCAGTTGAGGTTTATATTCCACTGAGACAGCATATCATAGCTCATAAAGATTAAATGTATTTTTTCCAGTCAGTAGAAAATTCTCAACAGAGAAAAATGACTGGTATAAATTAAAAAAAAAAACAACCAAAAAAAAAAACTATATGTAATACAATATAATTATTCCTTTGCACATCCCTTAGTCCCTGTTCAATTTCCTGTTTCATTTTCTCAACATAAGATTGTAATTGGGAAATCTATTTCCCACAATGAGTTCCTGAAGTAGCTGAGGCTCTCCGAGATGCAGAGGTGGAAGGTGAAACAACAGAAGCTAGGGTTCCAAACCAAGATTTCTGGGAACCTCTTCCTCTGCACAGTATGACTATGATATCACCTGGTGACTTCTGTACACCTGCCATGGCAAACAAAAAAAAATACTGTATTGAATTGATGGACTCCATCCATCATGCAGTATTGAGTGACCCAAGGATTAATGCTTTCTCGAGATGGATGATGGCCATTAATGCTCTTTTTACCCAACGTCCCAAACTGCTGTTGCCCATCACCTGATGTCTGGGCTTTCTAGGGTTCATCGCTCTGCTTGAATGTTTTTTCCACAACATCAGCATGAAGTGACCAAGTGACTTTAAAGTCCTCTATATCAAAGCCCTTCATTCTCAGTTTGTACCGTTTTAAATTCTATATGTTGGTTTATATAGCTGTGGCCAGCAGTTTTGCATTGCCCTATACAATTAACTAATTTTGCTTCATAAAGTTGAATGAAACCTACTGAATAATGATCTTATGTTAACATATTGAATTACATGCCACTTTGTAGTTTTCCATATACTGTGACAAACTGACAAAAATGGAAAAATGTGACCTTGCGAAATCTACCATGGCTTCCGGTAGACTTTTGGTAGTTTATTTGATTACATGATGTTGAATACAATATAGTTTTTGTGTTTTATTACATCTCATTCCTAAAATTATAGGTGGTGCAAAACTTTTGGCCATAGCTGTAGGTCGATTTTCACTCTGAACTTGTGTAATTAGAGGTATCTCTTATTGTTGCACTGATACAGATTCTCAATTTATATGCAATGTAAATGTAGCCAGTCACATATATATATATATATATATATATATATATATATATATATATATACATATATATATATATATATACAGCTCTGGAAAAAATTAAGAGACCACTGCAAAATTATCAGTTTCACTGGTTTTACTATTTACAGGTATGTGTTTGGGTAAAATGAACATTTTTGTTTTATTCTATAAACTACTGACAACATTTCTCCCAAATTCCAAATAAAAATATTGTCAGAGCATTTATTTGCAGAAAGACAACTGGTCAAAATAATGCGAAGAAAATAAGTTCATATTCATTTTTAAACAACACAATACTAATGTTTTAACTTAGAAAGAGTTCAGAAATCAATATTTGGTGGAATAACCCTGATTTTCAAGCACAGCTTTCATGCGTCTTGGCATGCTCTCCACCAGTCTTTCACATTGATGTTGGGTGACTTTATGCCACTCCTGGTGCAAAAATTCAAGCAGCTCGGCTTTGTTTGATGGTTTGTGACCATCCATCTTCCTCTTGATCACATTCCAGAGGTTTTCAATGGGGTTGAGGTCTGGAGATTGGGCTGGCCATGACAGGATCTTGATCTGGTGGTCCTCCATCCACACCTTGATTGACCTGGCTGTGTGGCATGGAGCATTGTCCTGCTGGAAAAACCAATCCTCAGAGTTGGGGGACATTGTCAGAGCAGAAGGAAGCAAGTTTTCTTCCAGGACAACCTTGTATATATATATATATATATATATATATATATATATATATATATATATATATATATATATATATTATATATATATATATATATATATATATATATAGATATAGATATAGATAGATAGATAGATAGATAGATAGATAGATAGATAGATAGATAGATAGATATAGTCTGGCGGAGCATTGTTTTTAATAGTGCAGTACAGTATCTTCTGAAATGAATGAATGAGTGAGCATTTTCAAAAGGCTTTCTCATGAAGATATTTTTCCATGTGGAGATGTAGGAATACATTAATAATCCTGAATCTTTATAGTGACCATACATACCCTAATAAAAGTTTACTATGGCATATCAAAATACAGTAAAGCAAAGTAAAGCCATAGTAAACTCATGGTACAGCACAGGTAAGCATATTCAAGCATAGTACAAACCGTGGTTAACCGTAATCAATGATGTAAATACGTATGAACACGGAGAATGGATAAATAACTTGCAAATAACATGACAAGTTTAAAAGGTGTTCCTTTTTATTTTTAGAATCCCACAAAATTGGCTCAGTGGATGATGGGAGTTGGTTGCTTGGAAACATAAACCAAATGGGATACTTCAGGGTAAACTATGATCTCAGAAACTGGAGACTTTTAATTGAACAGTTGATGAGGAACCCTGAGGTAAAGGATTTTCTATTTTTTTCTTGTCGCCCGTAACATTGTATTTTTTAATCTCTTCACTGTGGACCCCCTGCTAATCTTTGTTTACACTAAACAGCTTGTGATTGATGCTTCCAGGTGATTTCTGTCGGTAACCGCGCAGGGCTGATCGACGATGTGTTCAACCTTGCCAGGTACAGTTTGGATTCTGAAAAGTTTCAGTGGTGCTGTACATTGTTGGTTACACGTCTTCTTTTTTTCTACTTAAGTAGAGAACAAAAGCTTTTTGGCCCATCTAATCTGAAGAACATTTTCCTGGACATTATTAGTAGTCACCCAATCATCCACAAACCCTATGTGCTGCAGGGACTTTCCAACTTTCAAGTAGCGCAATATTTACAGCAAATTAAATCTAGCGATTATGTTTGGTTTTTTTTGTAAAATGTCCCTCTTGTGGGTTTTTTTTTTTTTTGTGTCTTGTGTTTTTCTTTTTTTAAGCAAAAAATGTGTTTTTCTGCCATGGCCTAGATGTTTTTTATAGGGGCTGGACTATAAGTACTGCACTGTTTGTTAATGTGTCTATGCATACGTCACTGCTTTGGCTTCGTGTTTGTTCCTGTATGCACTCACACCAAGCCAACCCGTCTATAAGCTGGCAAAGGCAACACAGCCGATTTCATTTTCCTTTTTTTGTGTGTTATTTTGTCACATTTTGCATCCCATTCAAATGATTGTTATGTTCAAAACAGATTTAAGCATGCTAATTATTCACAGAGGTTTGTATAACAGCAGCTTGTTTTGGTTTTTGACTCGTCCCGGTATTGTAAACCCATGCTAGTGTTTTGTACCTCTGTCCAGCATATGGTACATTCATTTAACTGACACTCCAAAGCGTAACCACACAAAACCCCATTTGACAGCTTTGCCTGCAGCGTGTCCATGAACATATTGCACTACTTTTGACTGCTACCAGGCTCCTGATGTAGAGCACTCTGGAATGAAACAGATGTCAGTCTTTTGCTAAGCCATGTGAAAAGCTGTTCAGTCTAAGTTTGATGCGTCATTTTGTTCATGTAGAAAAAACCAAAAAACAACAACAAAGTTTGAAGCTGTCTTTTTTTTTTTTTTTTTTTTTTTTTTATTGTTGTCTCGTGGCAACCCAAGGAGATAGTTTTTAGAGTGACTGCGGTCAATTGCTAAAACGATGGTTAAATTGGTAGAAGGTGAGCTAGCATCCTCCTGTTAACCCTTTAATGTCCAGATACTGCAGCTCAACTGTTCATTCAAGATGGAATCCTCTGACTGTTTTTCTCATCTGACACTCTCTAATTTAAATTAATGCTGCCATAGGCTGGATTTGAATTTTGAATACTCATTTGCCAATGTGTATTACAATGAACATATGTAGGTAAGCTTATAACATACACCCCGATGCTTCTCTGTGAAAATAAATGGCAATTACATTGCTATTGAGGTTGCTGTACATGGGAAAGACCAGATACTCAGTTATTTGGCTATTTGAGGGTAGATACAGTAGTTCAAGATGTGGCCTCTCCTGCCCTCTACCTCAGTCTAAATCTGATCAAATCATTTCAAGGAAACTGTGAACCAACAGCAGAAAAACAGAACCCTCCTAGTTAATGAAAGCTGTTCCATTCATACCATGGATTCTGATCTTGTCAAATAACCAAACCTATGTGAGGTTCTTAACAGTAGAACATAAGAATATTTACTAAGAAGAAGATTTGGCCTGACAGTGCTCACCCGGTTCCCAACACTTTGTCAAGTCGGGTCTTGAGGATCCCAAGCAGTAACCCATTCCATACCCCACAACTCTGTCTCCACTAAATCTTCAACTGTGCCCCCTGGTTCTGGTTTCTGTGCTGTGCTAATTTGATAGGAGATAGGGTGTGTTGTGGTGTTGGGGGACACTTCTCCTTCTGGGCTGGAATCCTTCATTGAATGGTCAATGAGCTGCCAGAGGTGCTTTCCTTTGGAGCAGATGGTAGTTCTCAACCCCTCTGTCTCTGTAGATCTACAAAATCGCTACTGGCAAAAATCACTGACAAAAAATCTTGAATCCAGTTCTGAGTCATATACCTGGGAGTTTTTCCAGTTATTTTTGAAGATTCTGAGAGATTGCTCCACATATGGCTGAAATTAGAGTTGCTGTTGCTTTTAATTGAGCTTGTCAGCACTTTGACAACATTACTGATTGCGATAAGTTATACATTTTTTTCTGTATTATTATTTATTTTAAATTGTCTACTTTTCATTGTCAGACCACGAAGGACCATGTGGATTAAGAGTGGATAACGTCAAGCTTCTTTAACAAAAACATGCTGTATTCATTTTCCTTTCTGTTATTATTTATTGTGATTCTTTTTTGTTCAGTGATGTGATCTTGTAGCTTTCTGTCCTTACAGGGCTGGATACTTGCCCCAGAACATTCCTCTTGAGATAGTCCGCTACCTTTCTCAAGAGAAGGAGTTTCTGCCCTGGCATGCAGCCAGTCGTGTGCTCTATCATCTTGACAAACTGCTGGACCGTACAGAAGAATACAGCATCTTTAGTGTAGGTGAATTATACAGTCTGGTAATACTGAAAAGGCAGAACTGGTTAAAAAGCGACTGTGCAGTAATAATAATAATAATAATAATAATACATTACATTTAGACTGAAAGGAGGTAACAACTATTTTTAAATGTCACCAAAATAAACAGACATATATCTCATCCCAAAGTATATTTTCCTATAAATCAGAAAATAATTGTCTGCACTGATTTTTATATTGTAGACTGTCAGTGAAGTCCCTCACAAGACTGCTCTATATCCTCAATGTGTGCCTGTTTGACTTGACAGTTCCCTCTGGCGGTGATTTTCTTTGTGTTGTTTTCCCCTTGTCCTTCCACTGTAAAATCCCATTCCACACAGTTGTTTTTGGGTGTGTGGTTAGCTCACTGGTGTCCCTATTGCTCTTCCCACTAATATGGTGCCAGTCAGACAGTCAGACAGCTTTCAACTTTGAGACGTGGCTTCAAACTGGGCTGTATCAGCTGTGGCGTGACCTTGTATACGTGTTACCATCGGTACTATGCAAGTCATCAACACCTGAAGAGGTGTGGTGCATTAGAGGCTCCGTCTCGGGTGTGATCGAGCACTTTTTCCAGGATTCTGTATGCAACCCCATTTCGTTGTACCACAATTTTAATTGAGTCTGTGATTTGTGTCTCTTAACAGGAATACATATTGAAACAAGTCGCCTCAATGTATCACAAGCTCGGCTGGCCCACAAGTGCTGGGAATGGCACTAATACTCAAGCCACTTATCAGACTGAGTACTTTCTTAATTCAACTCTGTCTTTTCAATTAGCACCACACATTACAAGGAGCTCTTAATTGAAATGTGTTTTTTTTTTTTTTCTCCCTCACAGGGAGCTGCGTCGAGAAGTTATTATGTTAGCTTGCAGCTTTGGGAACAAGCACTGTCACCAGCAGGCAATAACTCTTATTTCTGAATGGATATCAAGCAACAAAAACAGGTGAGGGAGACTTTAGGTTGTAGAGTTCACACACCTCATCAAATTGTAATAATTGCATGAACCTATTCTTGTGCAAATGCATTGAGCAAACTCTGTCATGGTCATCACCTGTCTTGTCAGAAGTACATCATGTTGGAAAGGATAGGTATATTCGTAGTATAATAAATAGCCACACTGCCAGTACTTGGTGAAAATCATAATGATTGACTTCTTGTGCACTGTTCTGGTTGATACAGCTTACTCTTGACCCATTCAGTTTATTCTGCATTTTGATTGATGCCTTTCAGATGTCACAGCAATGGCTTACCCCTATGTGTCACCAGTCGCTTGTGACCGCACATAGACGGATATCACAAGTTGTTATTGAGGGATAATTACCACCTGGCACAGATACACATGACTGGAGAGAGTGGGTTTTAAATATACAGGACAAACTTAACAAGAGGGTTAAAGAGAATAATTTACTTTGACTTTTGACTTTGAATAACTGACCTCTCACATGCAGATGTAGTTTTCTAGCATTTACATTCATACTGGTGTACCCCGTTTCTTTCAGCAATTCAGTGCTATCTTATTTTAATCTGATTATACTTTCTAGTTTTAACCTCTTTGATTGTTCAATTGGTTACCAAGTCCCAATGCACTAATGTTGTCTATCAAAGGCACCAGTGCTTGCTGATGTGCATGGAGGTTTTACCCTTCCCTCCTCCACCTGTGACTTTGGATCAGCCATAATCCAGTTGCAGCATGGCATTCCCTTACCACTTTGGATCAGCCATGATCCAGTTGCAGCATGGCATTCCCTTACCACTTTGGATCAGCCATGATCTAGTTCCAGCATGGCATTCCCTTACCACTTTGGATCAGCCATGATCCAGTTCCAGCATGGCATTCCCTTACCACTTTGGATCAGCCATGATCTAGTTCCAGCATGGCATTCCCTTACCACTTTGGATCAGCCATAATCCAGTTCCAGCATGGCATTCCCTTACCACTTTGGATCAGCCATAATCCAGTTCCAGCATGGCATTCCCTTACCACTTTGCTCTCTGTGTCCCTTTTGTCTTCTAGCTTCATTCCAGCGAGGAGCAGAAAAAGGCTAAAAACTCAATTCAGCATTTCAGTAAATTGCAGCTGTAGTCTTGAAACTGTTTGATGTATTGACTTCTCAACCAGCATTAATTGCTTATTACGCTCACTGGTTATTTTATACACATGTTATGTACATACAGTAAAATGTCACTTCACATGTTGTAATATATTCAGTCCATTTATTAGCGATAACAAATTAGTCCTGTGACCATTTCATGCTTGACATTTGGAGCATGCAGTACCTATAAATCAGCTCCATTTTGATTTAGCTATTACACGAATGAACGAATGCTCAGCAGACTGTAGGAACAAGGTGCTTCAATGTTCATGTTGCATGTAAAGCTTATGTGCCTAAGGTACAGTTACTGAATACCAAATATCTTGCCAAACTATTTACTATTGTGCGTACCATTAACCTTCGTAGCATCTCCTCAGACATTAGGGTCAGCATTCTGAGCAGTGTTTCTCATACACTGTTGCGCTGCTGCCATTTGAACTGCTTAGCTTTGCTTTAATGGCAAATATAAGGATAAGCATTGAATGTGTCTTGAGCCTTTACCACAGCAGAATCTCATCAGTGATTTCATCAAGGTTTTTATGATGTGTTTTCACTGTCTGTGCACGTATGCCTGTAGGATACTTTGTTTATTTGAGTCCAATATTTTTTTTTTCCTTTTATGGAACAGGGCAACATTTTCGATGAGTTTTACTCAAGTGTGTTCCAACACTTTTTCTAAATGTAATCTTAATGTAATGTCTAATACATGGCAGTAAAAGCTTTTTTCTAGCCTCATTCAATGTCATTTTATGGAAATGAAGCCTTTTGGTTCAGGTAGAAAAGATCCTAAATATGTTGCTAGTGTGCCATTTTTCAAAATGTATTACCTGTTACTCACTCTTCCAATCATTAGGCAGTTGAAGCTTTGATGTGTATTATACAGCTGCCAAACTCCAGTTGAGGTCACACTCTTTCTTCAGTGGCTCAAAGGTGTGTGTCATGTAGCTGCAAGTCAGCAACTGTGCCTCACAACCTCTCACTGCTCCACTTCCTCAACCAAGCAAAGGAGCAGTTTGGGGGAATCAGCATTTCAGAAACCCTTTGAAGCACATGAACTCATTTTATTTTTATCCAATGCATATCCCTGGAAACATACAGTACAGGCTGTTTGTCACACTTTCAGCTCTATGATGAGAGCCACGTCCAATTGACATAAAACTTTAATAATAGTTCTTAAGGTGTCAGAATCAATGTCACGGTGGCTTTACTGACTTATTACATTTTTTTTCTTTTTAAATGTTACATAAATAAACCAATTTAGTTATAACTTCCCCGCTAAATAACATGCCTTCTGCTTAGGTATGTGACTGCAAATTGCTGCGGATGAAGAAAACCCACTCCACCCCCATCATAATGCTGTTCTTATAAAGCATTTCTTTATTACTCTAGGTGGAATTACTCTATAAGAATATCATTTTGAACCAAGTGAGAGTAAAGTAATTTCACAGATCAATAATTAATCTTACATCCCACACATTTTAAGTTATTAACCTATGTATCTCTGTGGCAGAGCAAAGCTCTGCCCTTTAAATTGGCAGGGATGGGGTTAACTTCCCCTACCTGCCTGGGTTTATTATGTTCAGGTGGCTGGGGTTGATTAGTTAATTAGGTTGATTAACGATCAATCAGCGCCCAGCCACCTGATATAAAAGGAGGCCTCTGCTTCTCATTTGGGGAGAGGGAGCTGAGGAAGCAGGTTGTTTTTTTTTTTGGGTTGTTTAGAAAGTTTGAATCCAGTGAAGGCATTGCCCAGCCTGGAAATTGTTATTTTTGTAAGTTTTGCTTTTTGTCTTTCTTTGTGTTGAAATTGCTTTGTTTTGGCCCTTGTTCCCTTTCATTTTTTGTTTATTTATAATAAAATAGTTATTTTTTTGAACTGCAGTCTGTCTCTGGGCCTCTATCCACTCGCCAGCCTGCCACATTTGGTGTCAGAAGTGGGATAGTGCCACCTAGAGGCTCAGAGCAGTATTTTTGTTTTGTTTTGTGGAATTTTTGGGATAATTTTTTTTTATTTATTTATTTATTTTTTTTTTAAAAAAAAAAAATGGGAAAGAAGAGCAGACAGCGGCAAAGGCAGGAAAAGCAGCAGCAGCTGAAGAAATGTAAGCTGCTGCAGCCACCGCTGGAGGACCCGGCCAGCCTCTTCCCCTGGTGTTCCTGGTGTGGGAAGGAGGACCATCGTTGGCGGTCCTGCCCAGACGTGCCACCGGCAAACTGGTGTGGCCGGTGTGAGGAGGACGGCCACAACTGGGCAGGATGCCCCTACAACCAGGCCCAGGAAGAGGTGCCGTGTTCACCCCGGGCATCAGGGGCCACCCCACTACCTCCAGCACCACCACCTTCACCACCGTCCCAGGAGATCTGGGACTGGTTGATGCACCCTGAGGCAGACCTCGTCCACGATCTCCCCATAGTTATCAACACGCTGTGGCGTCGAGATGGGGAGAGGTGGGAACAGTGGGAGGAACAACACCACCCGGCCTCCTTCCCAGAGGTTGCCCTCATGGTGGTTAATTACCTGGCGGTAGACATGGGAGATGCCCCGGTCACTCCAATAAAGAGGGGTGAGCCGCCTTCCCGAGAGCCAGAGAGGGGTGAGCCGCCTTCCCCAGAGCCAGAGAGGGGTGAGGAGCTGCCGTCGCTCCCAGAGCCAGAGAGGGGTGAGGAGCCGCCGTCGCTCCCAGAGCCAGAGAGGGGTGAGGAGCCGCCGTCGCTCCCAGAGCCAGAGAGGGGTGAGGAGCCGCCGTCGCTCCCAGAGCCAGAGAGGGAGGAGGATCTGCCGTCGCTCCCAGAGCCAGAGAGGGAGGAGGATCTGCCGTCGCTCCCAGAGCCAGAGAGGGAGGAGGATCTGCCGTCGCTCCCAGAGCCAGAGAGGGAGGAGGATCTGCCGTCGCTCCCAGAGCCAGAGAGGGGTGAGGAGCCGCCGTCGCTCCCAGAGCCAGAGAGGGGTGAGGAGCCGCCGTCGCTCCCAGAGCCAGAGAGGGGTGAGGAGCCGCCGTCGCTCCCAGAGCCAGAGAGGGGTGAGCCGCCTTCCCGAGAGCCAGAGAGGGGTGAGCCGCCTTCCCCAGAGCCAGAGAGGGGTGAGGAGCTGCCGTCGCTCCCAGAGCCAGAGAGGGAGGAGGATCTGCCGTCGCTCCCAGAGCCAGAGAGGGGTGAGGAGCCTCCGTCGCTCCCAGAGCCAGAGAGGGGTGAGCCGCCTTCCCGAGAGCCAGAGAGGGGGGAGGAGCCGCCGTCGCCCCAGAGCCAGAGAGGGGTGAGGAGCTGCCGTCGCTCCCAGAGCCAGAGAGGGAGGAGGATCTGCCGTCGCTCCCAGAGCCAGAGAGGGAGGAGGAGCCGCCTCCGCCACCAGAGGGAGCCGGGCCGCCGCCGCCGCCACCAGAGGGAGCCGGGCCGCCGCCGCCGCCACCAGAGGGAGCCGGGCCGCCGCCTCCGCCACCAGAGGGAGCCGGGCCGCCGCCGCCGCCGCCTCCGCCACCAGAGGGAGCCGGGCCGCCGCCGCCCGCCTCCGCCACCAGAGGGAGCCGGTCCGCCGCCGCCGCCTCCGCCACCAGAGGGAGCCGGGGGCCGCCGTCGCCGCCGCCACCAGAGGGAGCCGGGCCGCCGTCGCCATGCTACCTTGGACATTCGGGGCCCCCTCAACCAAAGAAGGCTTGGGGGCTCCGACATCAACCCCGCCCACCACCACCCACCATAACAGCCCACCCAAGGGACATAATTGGACTCTTGGGGGGGGGGGGGGGAAGGGGGGAGTTGGCCGATTGCGGCCGGTGTACGTTGTACATGGGGGGAGGTGTGTGGCAGAGCAAAGCTCTGCCCTTTTTAAATTGGCAGGGATGGGGTTAATTTCCCCTACCTGCCTGGGTTTATTATGTTCAGGTGGCTGGGGTTGATTAGTTAATTAGGTTGATTAACGATCAATCAGCGCCCAGCCACCTGATATAAAAGGAGGCCTCTGCTTCTCATTTGGGGAGAGGGAGCTGAGGAAGCAGGTTGTTTTTTTTTTTGGGTTGTTTAGAAAGTTTGAATCCAGTGAAGGCATTGCCCAGCCTGGAAATTGTTATTTTTGTAAGTTTTGCTTTTTGTCTTTCTTTGTGTTGAAATTGCTTTGTTTTGGCCCTTGTTCCCTTTCATTTTTTGTTTATTTATAATAAAATAGTTATTTTTTTGAACTGCAGTCTGTCTCTGGGCCTCTATCCACTCGCCAGCCTGCCACAATCTCATATCCACATAACAAGGGAAAGCCTTTATTTACACTTTATAAATTGCATTCTCTTAAAGCATTTCCAATGAATGTAGATAAACACAACATTAGACTGAGCAACATAAAATGTGGTCCCCTAAATAATTAGCTGTAACAGGGATGCATATACAGTATGTGCTATATATGTGTATCTTAAAACTGGCCCACACTTATTCATATATTGAAAACCTTTTTTTTATTTACCCACATCAAAGTTGTGTATTAGCCACACTGCAAACCCTAGAATCTGAACTTATATATATATATATATATATATATATATATATATATATATATATATATATATATATATATATATAATATATATAACCATTTAAAATCTTGCACTGTAATGAATGAATGTTCCATTCTGTGGCACACAGTTACTTTCTGCTTTATTTATTATTTATCTTTTTCTTTTTTTCTTCCTCAGCTGTATCTTTTGTATCATTTTGGAATGGAGTAACAGAACACCGACCTGTGACCTGGGCTTCAATTTTTAACATCTTTACTGTTTTCTTACAGTACGTCGGTTATTTCATATTGATTTTTTTCCATTTCTAATGCCATTGATATCCTTCCAGAATCCCACCAAATGTCAGGGACATTGTTTACTGCACTGGAGTGTCGCTAATGGACGAGGATGTCTGGGAGTTCATATGGATGAAATTCCACTCGTCGACTGCTATCTCCGAGAAGAAGGTGCTGCTGGAGGCACTGACTTGCAGTGATAACACTTTCTTATTGAACAGGTAGGTGAGCCCTCAGGACCTAATAGGCTTGACTAGTTGTTACAAAATGGGGACAAAAATTAAATAAGGCCAGTAGTCTCCTTCGTTGCGTATACTGTATGCAATGACAGCTGTTGCAGGTAAACTTTAATCAGGCAGGTTATTGCCTCCTCTAGGTCTTCATTAAACATATAAGTATACACTTACCCAGTGGACCTGACCAGTCATGATTACCTTAGAATTTCATCTGCTGCTGCTCCAGTGAATATATTCCAGTGAATACATTCCAGTGAATACATTCCATCCAGGCAGTCTCTCAACTAAACACTTTGCTTTAAAATACAAATATAGTCGACAGTATGTTGTACAGTATATCGCCTGAAACCCCTTCAAGATTTTTTAACCAAATAATCGGGGCAGATAAATGTATATTCTACTAAAATTGTATGTTTTCAACAGTGGTTAAAATGCAAGCAAATGACAAACTCTTACAGGTGAATAATAAACTGAATTTAAATCAAGGTCAGTAATGTTAAAACTGTACAGTGCATTAGTAAGACCTCATCTTAAATATTGTGTTCAGTTCTGGTCACCTCGCTACAAAAAGGATATTGCTGCTTCTAAAAGAGTGCAAAGAAGAGCGACCTGAATTATTCTGGGTTTAAAAGGCATGTCATATGCAGACAGGCTAAAAGAATTTAATCTATTCAGTCTTGAACAAAGAAGACTACGCGGCGACCTGATTCAAGCATTCAAAATTCTAAAAGGTATTGACAATTTCGACATAAGGGACTTTTTCCACCTGAAAAAATGAACAAGGACCAGGGGCCACAAATGGAGATTAGACAAAGGGGCATTCAGAACAGAAAATAGGAGACACTTTTTTACACAGAGAATCATGAGGGTCTGGAATCAACTCCCCAGTAATGTTGTTGAAGCTGACACCCTGGGATCCTTCAAGAAGCTGCTTGATGTGATTCTGGGATCAAAAAGCTACTAACAACCAAACGAGCAAGATGGGCCGAATGGCCTCCTCTTGTTTGTAAACTTTCTTATGTTCCACTGGCCTGTTGAATTCAAATTACTTTAAGTCTGTCCAGTTCTGCGCCAGGTTACCCAATGTTACAGCTGCGGGACAACTAAGAGGATTAGACATCTGCTCCAAGAGCAGTGAGTCACCAAGCTTGGATTGGAACCAGCGTCTGTGAGCCTCATGCATTCCCCTCAATCACTACTGTGGAACACAGGACGTCTTACACATGTATTGCTTTGCACCACTGCTGATTAAAGCAACTGGAACGGTTACAGGTGCCTTTACCTAGATTGCTGTGTTTGATTTATGCAGTAGGGCTGGCAGGAAGTGAGCTACTGTACCACATTTCATTGGCTTCATGCACTCATGCATATCTGCCCCATTTGTCCTTTAGGTAAGTTTGAGTTCCTGATCATGATCCATTGGGGACATGAGATTAGAACTCCAACAATTGGTTGTTGTCCATTTTATGAAAATAAAAGTATCCCCATGGTGAAAGTGTCTGCCACTGTAAATAGAACTCTGTGTCTCCCCAGGTGCCATGATAAAAACTGCAACTCTGCATCGTCCTATTAAAATATTGATACAATCTAAAAATATAAATTCTGGATGGGGTGTCAAAGTTTGTCTGTGTTGTTTGTTCAGTTTCAGAAACGAATCCTGCAAATAAGTAAATATCTTGTAATAAATATGACCTCTGTAAAGGTTGTAAGGGTCACAATTACATTTGTCTTATTTAACCAACCACCATTTTGACACCCTTTCCAGAGAACTGGATTCTGTATACTGTCTCAAAAGAATACAGTCGGCCAACAATATCAAAACAGGGAATGACTTACCTGTTAAAGGCAAAATTAGCTTAGGGAAAAACTAACAGGGACTGAGTCATCCACACATCGTAGAAGAAATCAAAGACTGGGACTTAGAGTTGCCATGCACCAGGAATAGATTTATCAAACCTTATAGCCGGCACATGCTGCCCCTAAGATCTAAATCCTGTAGTGTCTGATTCCTCAGAGGTTGTGCCAGTCTTTCGTTATACAGTATTGATCTCTGTCCTCTCAGTACCCCTGATGAAGCAGAGTGCATCTTCTAATACTTCAAATGCATATTAAACTCACTGAAGTTAAGAATCTGATACTGATAGATAACAGGATGAGGTCAATGGCAGAGAAACCAAGGGATGTTTTTTCTAGTTCTCAAGCCTGCAAGGCTGAGGGGTCGGGTACCCCTTGGATGTGTTCCTCTGAAGGACCTTGTTGGGGGTTTGATGCCAGACTTTCTCAAGAGAGTGGACTTAAGATGGAAGGGAGTGGGAGTTGGGCTGGGTAGGTCAGTGCAGCAGGAATCCTGATGCCTGGTTGCTGCTACCCAATTAGTTCGACCCTTTGTTAATATGTTTCTTCTTCGTACTCATGTGAACCTGTGTGACGCTATGGTATTTGTTGTGCTGTTTTGTTTAATGCATCTAGTCTCCTGCACTAAATAGTTTTGATTTTTTTATTGCAAGACTGCTGAACCTCTCTTTGAGCTCTGATCTGGTTCCTGATCAGGATGTCATTGACGTCATTATTCACGTGGGCCGCAACCCGCATGGCAGACATTTAGCCTGGAAGAACTTCAGAGAAAAGTGGGACATTTTAAATACCAGGTATACATTCTTATTAACTTTCTGTTTAACTTTTTAGGGTTTGCTGCATGTTTTAAAAAAAAAACACATATAATTAGTCCACAAATCAATGCCCTTTCAGCAAGTATAGACTTTTTTTTTTGTCTTGTTCTGTTTAATTTAAGTCTTAACTGTGAAACCCGATGGTAAGTGAAACCCTGCTAATCCCATCTAGTGATTTCTTCATTTCAAACGCAAGGATCATTTACTGTGCTCATTAAAAAAAATCTTATTTATCATTTTAAAAAGTTATTAAATAAAACTGTGTATCCTTACAGATATGGAGAAGCCTTGTTTATAAATTCCAAACTCATTAATGGTGTTACAGAGTTTCTAAACACAGAGGCTGAGCTTAATGAGGTGAGTTTTTGTTTTCTTTCATACAACCCCTTCTCTTCTTTGAAACTCTGCCGTGGGATCTTTCCTATTCACAAAGTAGACATCTCACCCCAGCCAAACGCTAACTCATCCACTGAAAAGGCAAGTTTAAATTCACTTTGATAGGCTGCTCCAATCGTAACATTACCATTCTGATTCAGGTTACATCTAGACAGAAGGCCCCCTACGTTCTAAGTGCAACTCTCCCAGAAGGGAGAATACGTGACTCTAAGCTTTGAGCTCCTGTGGTAGGAAAATGATTCAGACCAGCACAATGAAGCAGCATGCTTATAAGTACATACTGTACATGATAATGTTGCCAGCTCTCAGGGTCTTGCTTTTCTTATTAATTCTCAGGACCCAGGTTCTCTCTGGAAATTACTTGTGACTCATAACTGTTGGCTTAATTAAAAGAAATCAAGTGGGGTGACTTTGCAATTTTAAAGGACAATTAGCTTCCAATAACAGTATCTTATTTTTATATATATATTTTACTGTCCCTTATTTTTATGATGTTTTGAATCATTTGAAGTAACTTAAAGAAAATGATGGTGATTAAGTAGATTCAAGAAAAAGTCATTTTTTCAATCAGTTGCCAGGTTTATTGAGATATGCAGGGAGTCTGGTCCCAGCTACAGGACAAACAATACTCATCATTACAATGTTTGCATGACATTAAATACCCTTCTGTATAGATGGTCCACCTCCCCTTTCTCTGACACTTAACCAATGGTCAAGGTAATTTAATTTATTGTGTGAGTGTGTGTGTGTGTGTGTGTCTGTGTGTGTAGTCTAGTGTGACAACCTTTGAACTCAGTGCATTCTTCACACTCCTGGAGACAAAAGGTCCATGCATCTGCCTTTTGTTATCTTCTTGCGACCCCCTTTGATCCTAGTGGCATTATCTCTTTCGATCTCTCTGAAGTCTTTAGAGCCTGTTCCCTTCTAGTCCACAGCATTATTATCTCGTTAACTTGCAGTCAATGCCGGGCAAGAAACTTGTAGACGCATCGTCTCTGTTAATTGTAAGCAGTACATGCAATTTGAACCAAACAGTCTGCTATCTGCAATATTAGTCTCTTTTCAGAAAAGAACACCAGTATAGCTCTGCCAGTCCACATGCGTAGCAAACTGCTAATCAATTCTCAATCCATGTTTTCAAACATCATTCATTCTGCAATTTACTCAAATGTTAATTTTTACTTTTTAAAGGTCCTCGTCTGATTTCAGGAGCTGCTGTTCAGGTCTAGTTGCCTGCCATAGGCATATGTGTAAGATAGGCTAGATCAGCCAGTGTTCTTATATTGGCAAGGACCAGCACCATCTAGTGCACAGCTGTGTATTACAAGCAAAACAGCACAAAATTGTGCCCAAAGTGGAAGCTCAGTAAATGACGCTGAACTAGAACTAGAACTAGAACTAGAACTGGATCCTTAACACAGTTTTTGAGAAATTACAATAAGAAAAACATCATAAAAATGTAGGAGACAGTAAAGAAAAAAAAGAAAATGTAATCTGAAACTATTTACTCTTTAAAAGAAGATCTAAGTTCAACTCCCTGTCAGTCAACATTCAAGTTGCATCCAGCATCCAACATCCAACATCCATCTGCTGCCACACTGTTTACAAAGCTGCTTTATGTTTTTCAGCTAAAAGACTTTATACAGACCAACGGAGGTGGGGCTGCGGCTGCCTTTGCACGGGCTCTGGAAATTGTGGAAGCTAATGTGAGATGGCACAGCCTCTTTGAAGAAGAGTTTTTCCAGTGGCTTAGGAAATCCCCAACCAGTTAATCTGTGACAATTATACATATTTATAGCATGGCATCTCTTTGAAACATTTTTACTCTTAAAAAAATAAAATAAAATGATAGTAATGTAAGACAGAGAAGAACTTGATCTGAATTGCAAATTTTCCTGCAATATGAAAAGAAACCTTTGGTGTGGTGTATTTTCCCTGTCAACATCAGTCTTGCATTTGCAGGGCAAAAGAATGTTATTAAAAATGTATTGCATGATGTTATTTCTCTTCAGTTGAGGCATTTTTAATTGCAGAGTATTTTTTGTGCATGGTTTTTCAATCCCTCACTGGTATTCCAGCATGCTGATTTGCAGTACAAGATTTCCCAGTCCTGTGTAGCTAAATTACTCTCATGTACGACACACACACAAAAGAGAAACTGGCATTATTATACAATTGTTTAAAGCACAACGACTAATGACAATCAGTGTTTTCATTTGGAAAAATCTAAATCTCTTCAGAAGAAGGCTCCAAATTAAAGAAACAGTGTACTAATATAAAGTTATTGTACAGGTGTATGTTATTATGCAAACCAAACAACATAGTAATTGAATACAGATTCCTGTAGCTGCAACATCAGAGCTATCAGCTGCAGAAACTTGTGTGTGTGTGTGTGTGTGTGTGTGTGTGTATATATATATATATATATATATATATATATATATATATATATATATATATATATATATATATATATATATAATTGATTGGAATATGGGTCATGCCATACTAAAATGTCATTGATATCAATGTTCTTTTTATGCTCAGAATGCACTGCCTGAGTTCTGTGCTTATGAATAGGAACTCGGTGACAAAAAAAACGCCAGAGCATGGTGGCTGTTTATGTCGAATTACCTGATAACTGTTGTTTTTAGCAGCCCAGTACCAAAAAGCCAGTGAGCGATTAACCGAGAACTGTGTCTTGCTGGAGGGCATAAGCACGCGCTGTCGTTTGTTTGGACCACTCGCGCTGAGCCCCTTTCGGACTGTCATTTGCGTAATTTATCCCGCTACAAATCCCTTTGAATTAATGTGTTGAACACACAGGCTTATCCACCTGATCCAAGACCCTTGGAAAAAAAGACATAAATAAGATGTTTAATTTTGCTCAAGTAACAGCCTAACACACAGGTTAGTGATGACATGAGTTTAATGCATAATAAAGTAAACCTGAAGAACACGTATTGTCCCATTTTCAGTGAAGTGTTAGTAGAGCTACTTTTCTAAATGAGAGACTATATCTTCTGTATTTTAATCGGAGCATCTGTGGTATTCTAACTCTGATAATATTTTTTTGTACAGTAATGCATCACTGTCTGGATTTGTGACATGTTCAGATGTGGGCTTGTGGAGCCAACTCTGGCTCTGTGATTATATTTCCATTTTTACTTGATAAGCTATTTTTTTTATTAACATTTAAGTGGATTCACATCTAGTGACAGAGAAAAGGGAAAGAAAGAAGACAAGAAATGGTCTTGTTCTTTCTCTGACATGAGTAATTTTTCAAATCCACCCACAATGCTGACTAGATGTGCAAACTACAAGGTGTTTAAATGCAGCAATGGTCCTTTTTTGTCAGCAAAAGAAAATATTTTCTATTAAGATAAATGTATAAATAATGGACTTCTTCAGTTGTTTTAATAAAATTATTGTGTATTGAAGTTTTTGGGGTTTTTTTGTAATATACTGATTTCATGTGTGTAATGTTTTTGTGTGACATGGGGAATACATGATGAGACATTGCCAAAAATGGTTTGCTTTCTTTAAGTGCTGATGTGCTAGTGCAAATAAACTTGTGCTTTAGCAGTAATCTTAACATATAGCTACACAACACCTGAATTCAGGTTTTTACCCTCGCTCCCTTAGAAACTGCCACAATAAAAAAGGCTTAAAGGCTAAGGCCAGTTAAAGTTATCCCAAAGTCAGTGCATGCATATTAGGCCAAGCCTGTTTGAGGTTCTTGTTTCTTCTGTACACAGTGGATCTCACATAGCCTATGCCTTCTGACTCTTTATACTTTTGACCCAAAAAACTGAGCAGTCGACCGAAACAAGGGCAATGGAAATGGAAGATACTGTGTCAGCAGGAAGGCTACTGACAGTGGGGGATCGCAAAGTAAAAGTAATTGGATATTTCTGAAGATGTGTCATAGATCACTGTTTGTCAGTTCAGTCTAAAGGTGGCATTTGCTTTGCACTGAGTCCACTAAAATCTTCCACATGGTATTGCTGCAGTTTGGCTGCATTGTACTCAGGGGTGATTTGGGTTGTTTGGAGTGATTTAGAACAGATTATGCAATATTGCTGTCTTCTTTACAAAGTTCTGTAGCCTAATATTTTTGCGAAGTAAACTTATTGTTTTTCTTTTTGCACACGCAATCAACATTTCCATGGGGTTTAGATTGCAAGGTTCCCCATCCAGTCATACTAATGACATACATGGCTGATGCATGAAGCTCTGCTGCCTACTCACCATCCGACTGAACGCACAAAGGTGTCCCTCGACAGCTCCACAGCTCAGTGAGCTTGCCACTTACCAAGCTGTCTCTGCCCCATGAACGCCCCGTCGGAAACCTTATTATAAGAACACCCCATGCACATTACAACATTTTCATAATTGAAAACGCCATGGAGCCAGGAACAAGGATTATAGAAAGTGGAGGTTTTGCGAACAAGGATACAGATCAACTCGATCCAAAATGGCACCACAAAGAAAACATGGAAAGTGTTCAGGGTGATGTTTATTGACCTTTAATACAAGCCCTAAGCCAGGGCAGCATTAGTTTGAAAAAGACCTAACAGTGGTTAAAATGACCATTCCACAATGCTCACCTCCTCTAAGTTGGAATGCAAAGTGCATCTTATCTGCTCTTTTCTAGTCATGCCCGAGACTGAACTGCAGAAAAGAGACACTGATTTCATACATTACAGAAAACAAGTGAGGGTTTTTTATTTGCATAAGAAATAAATCAGTCATGTGAGTGACAGCCCTGAGTGGACTTTTATAAAATGTACTCGCTTATCATTTCCAAAAGACTAAATCTGCTTTTCATTTATATTTCAACTTAAATAAATGTTCTGTTTTTCCTGGTAAGTATATATATATATATATATATATATATATATATATATATATAAGATAATATGTTTTTTTCCTATATATATATATATATATATTGTATATCGAGTAATATATCGTCAGCTCATTGAGGCTAACAACAAAAAAAAATTGTCATTATGTCGAGATCACGAGATAATTTATCAGAGGATCTTGATATTATCATTCCGTTATCTTGTGATCACAAGTTCATTTATCTCAGGATCTTGACATTATCATTTCGTTATCTTGTGATCACGAGTTCATTTATCTCAGGATCTTGATATTATCATTCCGTTATGTTGTGTTCACGAGATCATTCATCTCAGGATCTCGAGAAAATGGAGGAAATGACTTCCATTTTCTCGAGATCAGGAGATAAATTATCTTGTGATCACGAATATGACAGATATTTCTCTGACATTAGCTATCAAACTTAAAATAGAACTGCAAGTATGTTCTATATTTGGCATATGTTCCTTGTTTTGTGATGTGATCCTTATTTACTGATATGTAATTAATATATATTTCATATATAAATACAGTATGTTCCTGTAAAATGTACTTTATGTGTAAACAATACCCCCCTCCCCCAGCTCACACCACCATCATGACAGCCAGTCACCAAGGTAACAGTTACTCATGTAAAACAAAATGAAAAAAGCTATTTTTTTTTTTTTTGTGAAAAACTGAGAATCAGTCTTCGTAATATAACAGGACTCAAGCCATGCAGATTCAATTGCAGTGATATAAAGCATTCAAATTTAATTAAAGTTTAATATTGTACACGATTCGTGACCAGCATTCTTTAGTAAATTATACTGTTTAGTGTCCTGAATCTGTACACATGTTTTAATCAAAAATGAGTAATTGCCATTGCACTGGAACTTCATTCTGCATATCAAAAGAATGGCCTATTGAACAGCTTCAAAACGAGTACGGTACTCACCATGCAGCCGATTCAGGGGGCTGGGCAGGTTGGTACTTGAGTTACTCAGAACGTCTCTGTGAAATAACAGATTTTTATTTTTGTTTTAATCTTCTAGGGTTTTGTTGTCTTTAGTGATAAGAGGGTGAATATGTCAGACTTGAGGGCAAACAGTAACAGAATTATAACATTGTGTACAGCATAGACTAAAAGGACAGACTCACCTGAACATACTTGTAACTTTTATAAAAGCATATTTAAAAGAAAATAGTAATACATTCCAAGAAAATATAGACCCTCTTCGACAACCCAGATGGAATTTATGAAATGTGTATTACTTGAGTGATGTTATATATACCCTTACAAATTAATATTCCATGCCATCGAATTGCAAATTCAATGAGTTTGTGTCCAAACATTTTGACTTACCAATGGAAATAACCAATACACAGTGGCAAGTGTCTTATAGGGATTAGGATGCTATGATATCAGCACCACCGCGCTTGCAGTAATTCTTGAGGATAGGCTTTATTGACAAAACATATTTTATAAAGGCAGAGCCCAACTTTAACTCCCTACTGCTTTCTTTTCAGCTGTGCAAAAACAATAGCAGCTGTGCCCCCCTCTACCAAGCAATGGCAGGTATATGGAGTACATTGATAGTTCTGTATAATCTTGTATAACACTGTTGTATAGCAGTGTGTGGTGTTTTTATATTTCAGTAGTCTTGTATAGCATTGTGTGGTGTTTTTATATTGCAGTAGTCTTGTATAGCAATGTTGTATAACAGTGTGTGCTGTTTTTATATTGCAGTAGTCTTGTATAGCAGTGTGTGGTGTTTTTATATTGCAGTAGTCTTGTATAGCAATGTTGTATAGCAGTGTGTGGTGTTTTTATATTGCAGTAGTCTTGTATAGCAGTGTGTGGTGTTTTTATATTGCAGTAGTCTTGTATAGCAATGATGTGTAGCAGTGTGTGGTGTTTTTATATTGCAGTAGTCTTGTATAGCAGTGTGTGGTGTTTTTATATTGCAGTAGTCTGGTATAGCAAAGTTGTATACAGTGTGTGGTGTTTTTATATTGCAGTAGTCTTGTATAGCAATGTTGTATACAGTGTGTGGTGTTTTTATATTGCAGTAGTCTTATATAGCAGTGTGTGGTGTTTTTATATTGCAGTAGTCTTGTATACCAATGTTGTATACAGTGTGTGGTGTTTTTATATTGCAGTAGTCTAGTATAGCAGTGTGTGGTGTTTTTATATTGCAGTATTCTTGTATAGCATTGTGTGGTGTTTTTACATTGCAGTAGTCTTGTATTGCAGTGTGTGATGCATGGTTGCTGTGTTCTGAAACCCCACAATATCTAAATAATATAGACAATAATAATACCACAGCTAGAAAGAGGCAAGTGCGAAGATCTAAAAATGTGTGATAGGAAACAGTTCATTTAAATACAAGTATTTAGACAGTATCTAAAATTGATCTTCAGGGTTTAAGCTTTCAAATTTGATTGTCTATAGCAGTACTTGTGGTGAATTAAAATGACAGCAAGTCAACCTAAAAGGTGTCCCTGTGTTTAAAAGAAACCATGAGTGTTCTGTTAGTCTGTCTTGTAAACGTTGTTTGTTTGTTTCGTCTGTTTTCAAGATTACTAGCACAATCTGGAGCTGCAGCCACAGGCCAGCATTGTCTTTTCACCACAATCACCTAATTCACTCACCTTAGGAACTGTGTCTGTGTCTTTGTGTTTTGTGAGGGTGCTAAAACTGGACTTTTGGTTGTAGGTCAAACCTGTGGAATTATACAAACTGATGTGACACACACCACTCTATCGCTTCCATCATTTATAATTTACAGGTATTCATCATAAAGCTATGGACACTGTAAACCATTTCAATAAAAACCCTTGCCCTTGTTTGTAATTGTCCTTGATTATTTGTACCTGCACTGCACTCACCTGTATCTACTCACCACTTTGCCACAAGCACAAACACTGCCTGGAAAGTTTGGCTGACCAGGTTCATTCAGTGATGGAGATAGATGTCCAGGGCTTCTGTACACATGGCAGAAAGCTGAGGTCCTCCGACTCTGGCCTGCTTGTTATCCCCAAGCAAAAGTGCACCACACTCGGACAACGCTCGTTTAGCTTCATGGCTCTTTGGAACTCTCTCCCAGCTTTGGTGCGTGATGCTCCCACAGTCTCTCACTTTAAGTCAACTCTGAAGACCCACATGATCTCTCTCGCTTTTATGCTCTTTGAGCCTGATATGTGCTATTAGCTGTTGTGTCGCTGCTACTATTTCACATATTTTGTTACTATCATGTATTATGCACTTTACACTGTATTTAATGTATTGTTTTTTTTTTAAACTGTATATCATGTATTATGCATTTCTCTGTATTTGAAATATTATGGATTTTCTTGTTGTTACTGCAGCTTGTAAAGTGATTTGTGGTGGTAGTCCACCATGAAAGGCACTGTATAAAATAAAAATTGATTGATTGATTGATTGAGGAACAAAAAGCAAGCTTTCTCCTATCCCCTTGGCGTGTCCATTCCTCCCTCCTTCACCACAGGTAAATGTTAGGAATTAGATTTTTGGACCAAGAAATGAACTACCCCTCCCTGCAACTCTTGCTACTTTTATAATGTTACACTTGTTTTATTCTGCACTATTGTCTTTTGCTTCAGAATAGGACCATTTGTTCACCTTTAGCCTCCAGCTCTTGAAGCACGTGTTTGTATTTGATTGATGGCATGATCTGCATATTTAAAGCTGAAAACTTGGAAACATCCTTCCACTTCCCTGCTGTCAGCATCACTGCAGCAGCCAAACACTGATTGGATTATTAAATGCTGGTCTCTGTACAGTGCAACATAAGAAGAAAACTTTACACACAGAGAATCGCCCTGGAGCGAAAGCCTCCTGCTCACAGCAGTGGAGTGGATACTTCAATAAGACTGTATTGTCCAGAGTAAGAAGGAGAAGAAAGGGACATTTCCAGAAGACCTCAGAGGAATACCTGCAGTAGAACAAAATGTGCTGGATGAGGAATAGTTGATGTGAGAAGTGGGCATATCTTAGACTCAGAGATACCTGTTAAACAAATACGAACAGTAAGCATTGCATCACAAAAACTATAATATATACATTCATATACTGTATGTTGTATCTATAATTTATACATCATGCAGAACGATTAACACAGTAAGTACACTGTAACTACACATTACACATGTATTTACTAAGAAACTACTATGTAAATACACAGTAATTAGAGACACTTAATGTAAATTGTTACCTAATATTGTTATATTGCTGTTGTGCAATACCTGCATTTCCTATAACATATTTTTCTATCTAATTTGATATGTCTTTTTTTTGTTTTTTAATTACTATAATTCATTAAGTGCAGCAATGTCTGGTATATCTCTAAAAATAAAATACCTCTATATAATTGCAATGCAGGAACACCAGAGCATTGGATAACTATCACATGTAGTTACTGGAATCAATCTTTTGTAAAATTCACAACAGCTAATGGCATGCACAATGCACAATGTGTTTAGATAAAGAGAACAGAGGTATTGCAAGTGTAAATGTGCAGCATTTTCTACAGTACATGTTTTTTATAAAACTTTATCAGTAAGTCAATGAAAGACATCTCATTCTTTTACAATCACGGGACAATCTAACTGTTCAACTCTGTCAGCCCCATCTATATTTTCTGTCTGTATATATTTATGTTGAGTATGTGGGGTTGGCAGAGTTGAAAAGTCACATTGTCTTCTGATTGGTATGGAATAAAGAAGGACAA
The DNA here is from genome assembly GCF_017654505.1 of Polyodon spathula. NCBI lineage: Eukaryota > Metazoa > Chordata > Actinopteri > Acipenseriformes > Polyodontidae > Polyodon > Polyodon spathula. Next base: position 4,715,111 of record NC_054540.1, read on the forward strand.
TCATTGAAAAATCAATTAATTAAATTTACTTTTAAACAGGTGTCATCAAATATCAGACAATTTGTAGAAAAGCTTTCCTGCATCTCAAAGTAGAACTCAGTTTACTTCTGAAAACATGTTCCATTGGGTTGCTGATTTTAAGAGACAGGTCAATCAGCTGATAACTGGGTATGCTGATTTTAAGAGATAGGTCAATCTGCTGATAATTGGGTATGTTGAGTTTAAGAGACAGGTCAATCTGCTGATAACTGGGTATGCTGAGTTTAAGAGATAGGTCAATCTGCTGATAACTGGGTATGCTGAGTTTAAGAGATAGGTCAATCTGCTGATAACTGGGTATGCTGAGTTTAAGAGATAGGTCAATCTGCTGATAACTGGGTATGCTGAGTTTAAGAGATAGGTCAATCTGCTGATAATTGGGTATGCTGAGTTTAAGAGACAGGCCAATCAGCTGATAATTAGGTATGTTGAGTTTAAGAGATAGGTCAATCAGCTGATAATTGACCCAGGTGGATTAAGTCCATTGTTTTGCAAACAGAAATATTGGCCTGGTGCACTCTTGACATATTGACAATTAGCCTGGATGTGACTTGTACAGAACTTGCAGTTCCTGAGGTTATTGTGTTGATCAATGTGCAGTGGATTGAGTCAGGATGGGGAAGAGTCTCTGTGACTGATAGTTAAGGAGGTCAGTTATCAGAGAAAGCAGCAGGTTGGCAAATAAAAAGAATATTAAAAGAGTAAATATAGTAGGGCTTTACTCTCCTGGAGAAGAAAATAAGGCATTTCTATTACTGTGGTGTGAATTTTGCTCTCAGGATGAGTTTGAATTTAAAGCAAAGAAAGGGAAGAAAATCCTTTTCTACAAGCGCAAAAACTAGAGTTCAGGTTTTTAAAAAAAAACCAATGGAAAAATGCAGTTGCGTTTTGCAAATTTCTATGATATATTCCCCATATGTGGTTAAACTGTGCATCAAAGTAATGTTAATTTATGAGCCTGTGCAAGTGCAGGATTTATTTTTTTAATGATTGGACACTGTGTCACTCAATCACAACCCAGGTAGGCTGATATATCAAGACTATTCGCTGGGTTCTGGTAACTGAGTGATCTATATTTCCAGTCACACCGCTGCGGTAACCAAGATCAATATTGCAGAAAGGTTGTAATCAGCTTGCAGATTAATGAGCAAGATCCTGCTCACATGGGGCTTGTAGAACAAAGACCAGCTGAACATGTTAATTGCTGAGCTGTTGTTGATTCTCTGTGCATTATCAGTCTTCATCCATTATGCCTATTGAAGCATTGCAAACATTAAGAGGCGAACAGAAGCATATTGATTCATAAGTGGTGAGGAGCACATGGATATTAGCCACCATGGGGCACCAGGCTGATGTATATATCAGCTTCAAAGTTCCTCAAGACTGGATCATATTTTACAGTTCATACAAGGTCAAACATGTATCTAAAGAACACAGTAATTATTTAGGCTGACAGCCAATGCTGATTAAGTACACAGAGGGCTCTCTCATTAAACCTCTTCCAAAGTAAGATAATAAGATTTCTTTTCAACACAAAGAGCAAATTAGAAGAAAAGGGTAGACTTTAAAATGGGAAAGGAACCCTGCAGAGTAAAGTCGCTTCTTTTTTTTAAATCTATGACTGTTAGAACTAATCACCATATATCAACATTATAAAACCCCACTTTCCTTAAACACCAGGACTTGTTGGCGATTCCTGCCAATAATGCAACTGGAGGTCAGAACATTTGGCAATGTACTTAAAATCACAGCCTGTCGATACTTACTGTGCTGTCTGTAGAATTGATTGGTTTATCCAGTGTGACATCTTTACTTGTGACTCCCCAGGGGGAGTAATTGCCATATCAGAGATTGAAGAAGACCACCCCTGACCAGCATGTTCGGACATGAGCCTGCATTGGGTCCTGGGGTCTTGGAAACTAATGAAACAAGAGGCAGAAAGTCAATATATGAATGTGTCGTGCATCTGCGCTTTTACCCCACTGTGGAGGCTGACCGAAGTTGTTTTTTTTTTTTTTAAAAGGCTATGTTAGCAATTTATTTTCCATGTTAACTCATTAAGTGCCATTGTCCTCATTTCAGGACAGGCTATTTTGTAATTTTTTGGAGCATTTTTTAACTGGCATGTACTGTTATTTAAATTTTCTCTTTAACTATACTGTTATGATAACGGTAACACTTTAAGTGTCTCTAATTACTGTGTATTTACATCTTAGTTACATAGTAAATACATGTGTACTTACACATCATTACAATTTGACCCTTCCCTCTACTATTATCAAAACATCTCTTCACTAACACGTACTTGTCGTTTCTTTCTGAACAACATCTGCAGAATCCGTTCTTTTCTATCTACTTATTCCACTCAACTCCTGGTCCAAGGTCTTGTTTTTTCTAGATTGGATTATTGTAACTCTCTCTCTCAGCTTATTCTTCAGCTACCAGTTATCCTCAGGACTGTTCAGTCTTTCCGTCGTCTTCTCAAAAGCCACTCATTCAATCTTCATTTGTAAATTCCTATTTTTATATATTTTTGTATTTTCATTTATTTATATGTATTTTGTATATATTGCATATATGTGTTTGTTTTGCACCTTTATTGCCTGTAACTTATATACTTTTATAATTCGTTTAATTTCCATAAGTTGCTTTGGTTAAAGCATCTGCTAAAAAATTAAATAATAATGATATCATGCATAGTTACAATGTACTTAATATGTGCATTAAGAACATTGAATACATACTGTACAGCTTGTGTTCTGATTTATAAAAAAAATAATTTGGTACCTAACAGGTTAAAGGAAAGGGTTGACCTTGTAGCTTTCCTATTTGTTGCTGAATATATTTAGCATTTCAGGAAGATCTTGGAATTTGACAACCAGACATTTATTTCCACTAGCGACACATCATGATACAATGCTGGCTAGAGGACATACACTGCATTAGAAAAACAATTTACCCTGGTGCGGTGTCCACTCCTATGATAATAAATAAAGGCTTATTGATAGTGTGTTTGGAAACGGAAGACCTCTTGCAATGGTGCTTGACAGTTATATGTGTGTGTGAGCATTATTTATGTTGACAAAAAAACGTTATGCAGGGCAATGATTTTCCTGCGGGGGAATATGTAAGCAGTCTTTCCAAATTTGGTAAATGTGTTATTCATAAAGTAGTTATCAGTGAGTACGAATTCTTCTGCATGTTATTTTCTAGTGCATCTTTAATGAGAAACTAATTACATGTGTATCTCTGAGGGCATTTCTAGTAAAACAAATACATAAAAAATAATTAGATAATAGTAAATGATTGATGGCATGTACGGTAATATTGACAACACCCTTATCAGGTTAAATGGATATTTTTCTTTCTTACTTGGCTAGTAATCCTCTATGTGTGTTCTGTACACATCTCTGGTACAGATTTTCTTTCCTGTTCAAGGAGGTTTCTGAGTAGTCATTGAACAAACTTCAAATGGCTCTGAAGGCTGGCATCGTGTCACATGGGGTGATGCACTTCCCTGTTAAAAACAGTCATCCCATAACTGAAGGTTACTGTAGGGTAAACATTCTTATTGTAAACGTAGCTAGTTATCAGATGAGTGACAGCCACACCGTTTCTGCACATGGAAGAAGTAATTACTGCTGTTCACTGCAGGTGTTCATAGGTATGCCCTCACAACCTAGATTTTGTTACTCCTCTTTGCAGTTGCTCACAGGTACAGCAGGTCCTCTCAAAACTTAAATATTGCTCCCTCTACGCCCACAACCTGTAAAAGAAAAAATCAGTTTGCATGAGACAGTTTTTGGTTGCGAACACTCTGTGTCACATTTGTTTTAATAACAGAGAGGCCAGGCTCCGAAACACTTACTGAAAAATGTGACCACTTATATTCTGCAATCTGATTTATATTTCACTGATATAGTTCTTTTATAGCCATTGCCCAGGAAACTCACAACAGTGGGAAGAAAAAAAAGATAATTTTTTTTTTTTAAAGATATTTCAAAAGCAATATTTTCTGGCTTAACATTAAATATCTCTAACTACTACATATTTACATAGTACCGATAGTTACTTAGTAAATTCATGTGTACTTACACATGATTACAGTGTTATTATGCATAGTTACAATGTACTTAGTGTGTAAATCTTTTTGCATGGTATAACCCTGACCCTATTCCTAACCTCAATCCTAACCCTAACTCTAAACCTAACCCTTTTATGATACAATTGTGTACTTGCATACATCGTGCCAAAAGATTTTTTATGTTAAGTACATTGTAACTATGCAGAATAACATTGTAATTAAGTGTAAGTACGCATGTATTTACTGTGTAAATACACGGTAGTTAGCGACCCTTAATATAAAGTGAAACCTTTTCTGGATTATCAATTAGCACCAGCCTTATGGACATAGGAAGATAGCTTTATGAGAGGATAGATCATGTTTAAAATATACAGCTTGAGGAACTTCATAAACAGAAGATATGCTAGCCAGTATTTTAAAGAGTGACTAAAGAAGCCATGCAGCTCAAGGAGCTTAATAATAAAAAACCCACAGGTTGACAATATGCTGCTCATATATTCTGAACTGAAGGAAATTAAAACCTTGAAGCAGATGGTGCTAGATACATGCTTTCAGGTTAGCACTGTCACTCAGATTGCCTGCTTGCTTTATTGACCATGGGCCCACACATGCTCTTTTTTTGTTCGGATACTCATGGGGAATTTAAATCCAAGCATTTTGTCAATGTATCCTAAAGGGCCATTCTTGCAAAGTGGTAAATCGGTGCAAGGCAAAGCACGTTATGATACCTATTTCTCATTTCTCTCAATTGTGACATTTCTGGTGGACGATGATAGCGTTTTTTTTGCTTTTGAATACATCTAAAGAAATGTTTGTTTCAATATTTTCCCCAGCACAAAAAAATAAAGGATTAAAAGGAGAATAAAGAATACTGTATTAATGAGCTCCAGGTGATCTCCCAATTCACCAACATCTTTCAAAACAGCTGGAAACAACATAATATCAAAGATAGATTATGAATCAGTTCCAATTCGCAAACTGCCTAGTGAGGATTTTTCCATTCCTTAATAAACCTGATACTAATTTATTTTAACAAAATCATTTTCAGCAGCAGTGGAGCAATGCAGAACAGTATTAGTAAGAGTATGTGCAGATAGCTGCAGAGACTGTATAATCCACATATCTACAATGTTCATAATTAAAATGTATGCTATTTTTCCTCTGAATTAACAGAACTTGAAAATATTGTTGATAACTACATGTTACTGCAACTAGTAGCAGTAATGCGTCAGTTTGACTTAAAGAGAAAATGACTACCAAGCACTTACCAAAAGATAAGCTAATGTGTGGAAGAATGGAGTATTACATGTTTGATTTCACACAGACTGGCTGTTTCATATCCTTTCAGCTCACGTCCTCTGCACTGCCAATCTTGTCTCGATCTCACAGAGATCCAATGGAAGTTAAGGTAAGGTAACTGCCAGAGAATGTAACAACGCACCACCCAACTAGTCAGACCAATTTGTCAGCTTGGAGAGCATTTCTCTTGGCACTTACACACCAACTTAATATAATTTAATTAGCTGTTTTAATTTTACTGCAAAAATGTGTGTGTCTGACTGTGATATCCTCACAGCTGGAGCTAAGAGATGTGATTGAGGAAACAGCCAGGTTTTGTGATTACAGTGTAAACACAGCATGCAAAAAAAAAATGTTCATAGCAACAAAAAGCAAACAAACAAACAAACATGAAAGCATGCCCGTGAGTTGTGGGTTAGTTTTAAGAGTTGGAAAGTCTGTTTGTAACCAAATATCTCCTGTAGTCCTTTGCAATGAGCGTCTAGCCTTCCTCCAAATTTACATCTCTTTGTAATTGCTACATCCAATCCAACTACATGTTGGATAAAATTCACTGCAAACAAGAGCCTTTTGATAAGTCAAATAGAAACAGCAGACAATCTGCACACCTTACACCAGTTTGGATGGAAGACCTCCCATGAAATGCTTGTGCCCTTCTGTTGATGTTGGTGACTCTGCAGAACATACTCTTCCAATAGATCAACCAACCAACCAGCATAGAGGGACACGTTGTTGGAGATTCAGTCTTATGAAGCGAAATCTTGTTATTTCGTGTTGTCTCTGGCGTCCTGGTTAAAATGTAAAAAGCAAGTAGCTTTCGTTTTCTGTAGTCTTTTTCTCCTCCACGTTCTCTTTCTATGCTTGCAATCAATCTGAATGTAAACGTTTTTTGATACAATTACTTAAGTACTGTGTTCTGGAGTTTTTTAATATGTCTGTTTGTAGTTCTTTCACCCGAGTTCAGGTTTCCTGTCAGATATGTGCCAGTGCCATCTAGTGATCTGCCACATATGATCAAGCTTCTTTTTGTTATTCTGGCAATACACAGAAACAGGAACCAGGCAATAAACAGAGAGGTGGAGTTGGGTGGAGCTGAGCGAATGGTCTCGCTCAGCATGCAATAGTGCACAGACACAAAATAAAAGGTTGCAAGACAAACAAAAACACAGGAAATGGCACATTTGCCAAAACAAAGAGATGAAACAAAAATGGACTATATAGACAAAACAAACATGGTGAGCTGATGTTTTTAACTATTACTCTTCTTCTTCTTCTTCTTCTTACCTCAGTCTCCAATCCCGTTCTCCACTCACCAAACACACAACTCCGAGTGAGTGAATACATGCAGCTTTTATGCAGTTGTACCGAGACTCGATTGCTAATCAATCATTCAATTGGAGTCGCGGTACAACTGCACGCGAATTAATAAAATGCAATTCCCCGTGATCACATATTATTACTTTTTACTTGCACGTGAAGTTCTGTGCAATCCTCTTGCCTAAATACAAATATACATTTTAAACACTTGTGTTACACAAACCCGTTTATATCCTGTGTACCAATGACTACACACCAAAATTAACACACAACACAAAATACACACAGGAACGGGCACTTTGCCACAAGGCCACTTAACTTGGTGTGTGATTTTGAAGGCGATTGGTTACACCTGAGCTAATTTAGAATTGCTATTACAAGGCGGGTGGACACTTATCCAACCAAGATATTTCAGTTTTTATTTTTAATTAATTTTCTAGAATATTTTTTTCACTTGGAAGTTGTGGGGTAGGATGTGTAGATAAATGGAAAAAAAAGCTATTTTAATGCATTTTAATTCCAGGCTATAAGGGAACAAAAAGTGAAAAATTTTAAATGCGGTGTAGAATTTCTATAGGCACTGTATGTCTGGAAACTAGAACTGAAGAGCAGCTATAAATCTCATTGTCAAAGCACCTTAACATAGACTATACTATATTTGAGTAGCAACAATAATAATTATGAGGGAAATATGATTTAAAAAAGAAAATGGGTCACTTTATATTAAGTGTCATAGTAGTTACTTAGTAAATACATGTGCACGTACACATACTTACAATGTTACTATGCATATTTACAATGTACTTAATGTGCAAATCTTTTTTAACAATATCTGTACATGCACAATTGTATCAAAATAGGGTTAGGGTTAGGGTTAAAGAGGGTTAGGGATAGGGTTATGGTTAAGGTTAGAGTTATATCATGCAGAAAGAATTATGCAAGGCAAAATCTTTACATCTCATTACAATGTTTCCGCTTGTTAAGTATTCCAGATCCCTGCCCAATTCTATGCTATTTTTTTCATTTCTATACATTTCAATATCATTTCATTGAATGGTGTCTTTACAGACACTTCATTTTATGTGCTTTTTTTTATTATATCTAATTCATGGTTACGTGAAAGAAAAAATATATCTCAAAAGACTGTACTTCTGTGATATATATTATTGACAAATGTGTGCATGTAATGTATTGTAGCTGGTGTTTTAGTGGCCCTGCAGGATTAATGATTCATACTATAAATCTGATAGAAAATGGGCTTTGACCAGGCTTACAAAACAACAACAACAAATGGTTTTAGGAGTACAATACGGCATTGGAGTGTCAAACCCACATTTGTAATGAACGATTCACAAAACCCGTCCTCAGTGATGATTTATTCAGTGGTCTTTTCAGTTTCAAGACCGTCGAGAATACACTTATCTAATTGGTGGGACACGGGGGCTTAAACTTACAGTATATGGATATTTCATTCACAGAGAGCACAATGCAAGATACTTGCCTTTTCATTTCTATTTTAAACTTTGTTTTTCTTCTCCCACCTCTCACCTTGATACATTTTAGCTTAGAGCATTAAGACCATTAAGGGCCATTCACACCAGACGAGGTGTGCATGCTGCCTTCTTGCGCGTCACTCTGCAGTCGCTGCAGACCACTGTTCACACCGAATGCGGCAGGGGAAAGCCAGTGGGTGGTCTGTTGTTACGTCACGGCAATAAAAACCGGCGGGAAGGCAGAACTCTTTTTATACTGAAGACACAAAGCATAGTAAAATAAATAAATAAATAATGAGAAGTGAAACATTATATATATATATATATATATATATATATATATATATATATATATATATATATATATATATATATAGATATATATATATATATATTTTTATAAAACTTGAGGGTCACACCATCATACCACCACCCCCCCCCCCCCCAAAAAAAAAAAAAAAAAATTATAAAAGGGCATCATTATAAATTGATATTATTGAGCATTATTGTATACACATATCGCATATCAAACTTTTAGGGGGGAAACTGTAAAAGTGACAACAATTAGTGGCACTGTGCATCTGACAACACAATACCTGGAACAATGAACAGCAAACAAAAAAAGATAATTGCGATCGCCCCGCTCTACCGGAGAAAGAAAAACAAAATGTAAGATTGCTGTGGGTCCATGACATCACCAAGAAAAGAAAAGTGCACAGCGAATATCATCGGCTGATACAGGAGCTCCGGTTTGATGAAGGCAGATTTCAAATCTACTTAATGTTGTATTACACAACTCTGGAAAATCAGAAATCAGAACCACAAGCTTTTCCTCCATTTTATTTATTTATTTATTTATTTAATCCTCACAAATGAGCCTCCTACTTTCCCCTGATTGGCTGCTGGTAGTACATTTCAAACAATATATTTTATTTGCAATAATTAGTCCTTGCATGAACCTGACAGAAAACAAACCCCTTTCAGCTTATTGTATTTGTGTCTTGTTATTTCTTGATCTGCCTGGAATTCTTTCAAACAGCATTTTATTAATATGCTTTGTTCATGGTTTTGTGTTTGCTTTTCATTCCCATGTGCCATACTGTCCAATCAAAGAGAAAGAGAAGCTATGTTTAGATGCTGTACTAAAATGCCATGCTGTCGGTCATGCTGCATTTGGAATCATGGAGTCTTAACATCCACCAATACCCAGCTTTGACTATAAGGGTCTTCAGCAATAACCAAAACTGATGTCTTACACATCTACTTAAGTGGTTCCCAGCATAGGTTGATTACAAAGCAACAAATAGTCAGACCTTTCAGTACCTTGGCAGTCGTGTGATTGTGTTGGTCATGATGAATCTTGGTAATTCCAGAATCTATTATATATTTTTATAATAACTAATAAAGTATTATGAATTAAAACCAGGATGAAATATTTACTTAAAACAAAATGAGTACTAATGGATTCATGACCCACAGTGTGCTCCCTTCATCTAATTTTTATATATCCTCCTTGCAGTGTTAGTTAGTGAATTAACTTGAAGCAATGCACTGCATTTTTATTTAATATTTAATACAGTATATCACAATGTTTTTCCAAAGTATGCCAACACGCTTTTATCTTCAAAACGGTTGAAAAAAAAAAATCAAACTCAATGAATCCCCTGTGGTTGTTTCCATGTAAATGTCAATTACTATTATTTATTTATGGTAATAGATGGCATAGTGTTAATTATTTGCTCAGTGATACAGCTGGAATATTTTATTAAATATTATTAGTATTATTACTAATACAGAGTGGTAGGCCATTGTGATGCCTGGGAATTTATTTATAAGTCAGATGGCAGAGATCATTCAGATTCAGTGAGTGGAGAGAAATATTATTGCAGATTATAAACAAATTGGTAAAACTGTACTATCCCACATGATTTCTAGCTATGTTTGTCTTTACAGCTGAATATTTTTTATAGTGTTATTATTAACATTTAAGTACTTAAACATACTTTATAGTACTTGTAAGTAAGCATCTGTCACAAAGACGGCCAAGTGGGCGGCGTCAGAACCAGGAAGGAGTGAAATATACAAAGACGATAATGTGAAATGAAATGATGAAGACGCCTGTTGGCGCCGGTTTATTACAAAATAAAAGGTTTAAACAAACACGAAAACACAGGACACGGCACTCTACGCCAAAATAAATAGACAAACAAAAACAGACTAAACTTAACAAAACGGTGCATGGACAGACACACTGACAAACACGGCGAGTTTTAAATAAACAAGTATCGTGCTGGTCCCACCAGCACGCAATAGCAATTGATATATTAAGTTACTCCTTCTCTCGCTCCCGTTCTCCACTCCCGAACACCCAACCACCAGTATGGTGACAGCGTGCATCTATATATACTATTGTGCTGGGATTCAATTACCAATTAATTATTCACTTGAATCCTAGCACGTGAATAGTGCAATTACCCGTGCTCACATATTACTACATTTTACTTGCACGTTAAGTGCTGTGCAATCCTCGTGCCTAAATATACATATACATTTTTAAACACTCGTGTTACACAGACCCGTTTATATCCCGTGTACCAATGTCTATACACCAACATTTAAACACACCACACGCAACACATAACAGATAATATACACAGGGGCGGGCACTTTGTTACAGCATCTTATACAAACGAAAGACCCTATCTGTAATGCATCAGCATTTCTGCATGTACTGCAGTCCCGTACTACTTTGGATGTATATTCTTTTTAGTTTTCCCTTACTTTCATCTAGAAGATAAAGCATGCTCTGTTAAACGGCAGTTGTTTTTAATCTGTTGACTACATTTAATATGTTGGTGTTTTTTGTTGTTTTATAGTTTTTCAGAATTCCATGGTTAAAAAAGCTCTCTTAAAATGTGACACTACCAAAAAATGCCTTATCATTACATGGATGAATGCTGTTCTAACAGCACACTTAAACGTCATTAGGGGCATGAAGTATCATTATTCTTCAATTGAACCTCTTAGCAACAATGAATAAATGCAGTACTTAAAAGCAGAACAAAGTACTTATATGTTTATTGTAATGACACTTGAAGTGGATTGTTTACTTTAACCCTGCTATCTATATATCCTTTCATTTTTTATTTATTTATTTTTTAACAGCATTTTTTTTCTTTTTACAATTTTAAATAGTACCTATGTTCTGGACAGCTTATATTGCCATAATATCCATTAAATTATTGAACTCATTGGGCAGAGAAAAGTTGAGCAGGGCAAGAGGAAGACTTGTTTGGAAATTAGCTGATGGCTCTTCTTAGAATGGGTTACATAGGTTATGTAATCTCTCAGAGATTCTTCTGAGATATATCATTCCAGCATTGCAACACAATCCTGGAGCAGTAGAGCTGAGCTCTGATACAGAGTTTCTTCTGAGATATATCATTCCAGCATTGCAATACAACCCTGGAGCAGTAGAGCTGAGCTCTGATACAGAGTTTCTTCTGAGATATATCATTCCAGCATTGCAATACAATCATGGAGCAGTGGAGCTGAGCTCCGAGGCCCATTTGTCCCCAGACTAAACCATCAACATCACATCTTGCAACACACAATGTTTCATGGAGGTCACCCAAGTATTGGCCATGAATGATTAATCTTGTTTTGCTTCTTTCTGTTGACAAGTTCAGACTTTGATGGGGCTGGTTATTTACGAGACCTCCAGTGCATTAATGTTCAACCTCCTGCATGCCAGGCAAAAGCTAGTTTAAGCTACCTCCTTGTATTTCTTGACTGGATTTCCTTTTACAGGGACATGTAAAATTGACATCCAACAACATGTGCAGTTTCTAATTGGACTGGTTGACATGATCAACGTAGGTAGCCTTGGAAACATTGAAGTGCTGCCTGAAGTGCTGGTCAGTGCTGGTGTTACAGTGTGAATTCTCATTATAGTTCAGGCTCCTGTACCTGATTGTTGAGCTCCCTGCGGGACTGAAGCCTGTTATTATACTTACTTTCTCTGATATCAAGAACTGGTTGTTAATAAACTAGATGAAACTTTGTTTTCTTCTCAATTTTAAAGAAAAAAGGGTTAACTAGTTACATGTCAGGATGTGCCAAACTACCGCTACGTGGCCAGTTAAGCTTGAGCTCATACCAAGATTCACAGATGAGAGAGATGCTGTAAATCTGACCTGATTGTGAAACAAGTGTCACCTACAGTACCGTTTTGCTATAGACTTACCACTCAGCCAAATAATACAACCAACCAAACTGCAGAGACATACTTTTAGAACAAATCATATACCCCACACATATATACACCACCATGCAGAAAAATACTCAGTACTGTCCAATCCAAATTAGATCTGTTGTGTTTTTATTCATGAGAAAATCTACAAATGAGGAAGCCATTTGGCAGTTCAATGCGGGTCCTAGTAGTTAATTGATCTCAAATCTTTGTCGTGTTGATTCTCAACGAATCATCATCAACTGCATGACTAATTGGGCAGAACTAAATTGCTGTAGTTAAAATTTAAAATATATCAGAGTAGTGTGTTTATGATGCAGCAGCATGCAGTAATTGGGACTGGATTCCGGTTGAGTCACTCCAGAGCTGTCCTTTATATTCTGGTGGATAATGGAACATGGAAGTGATCAAGAAAACATAAAGTTCTGAAGCAGAAAACCATGATACCTTTTAGTGCCTGGGGGCATAACCATGATTAAACATCAGATGCTGTAAAAGCCGAACTTTCTGGGCTGTGTAGCCTTTATTATCTACACTGCTATACGTAATCCAATTCTTTTTTTCTTCAGAGCATTGAATTGCTGATTTGCCAGGCTACTAATTGTTATTGTATAGCCGGTAAACGTCTCATTATCAGGAACCCATGCAAAAGCAATACAAAGAACTCCTGGTAGCACTTTACATTGTGTCTCTAATTGCTGTGTATTTACATAGCAGTTACTTAATAAATACATGTGTGCTTACACATCATTACAATGTTATCATGTATAGTTACAATGTATTTAATGTGTACATCTTTTTGCACGACATATGAAAGGACACAATTCTATCACAAAAGGGTTAGGGTTATATTGTGCAAAAACACTTACACATTAAGGACATTGTAACTATGCATGATAACATTACAATGTGTAAGTACACATGTACTGTATTTATTAAGTAACTTCTGTGTAAATAAACACTGAAAGGAGACACTTAATGTAAAGTGTTATTGAACTCCATCAGAGCGAATCCTTGATAAACAATGACAAGCAATGCAAATCAATGCATTAGTATTACTACATCATGCAGAGGGATCTTATGAGGTAAAATGTCCCAAGATTCACTGACAGTCTTTAGTAAACATGTGTCACTCAACATAGTACATGCAGAATCACCATGAGCCCCCCATGTTTCACAATTCCTCGAAGTTCACTCCAATTATGAAAAAGGTCAAAAATAACAATCCCCCAGGAAACAGTGCTCTGCATGCAAACACTAGAGTTAATGACTAGCATGTAGTTTTGCAGTAAAAGACTGCTGAACAAGTAATTCCCTCCAAGCTGTTTGTTTGAACACTAACAAAAAAAAAAAAATTCTGCACATCTGTCTTGAGCTGCAGATCTATAAGGGTTGTACGTAGACAATTTTTCAACCTTTGCCTTGGATATGTCCATTTTCTTCAGATCTGAACATTAAAGCTTTCAAATCGATTTCAAATTGACCTGCTGTAGCCCTATCAACCTGATACATGCTAACTTAAAATGTAATGGCCGTGGTAAGGTTAGGAAACTGGGGCTTGTAAAGCTTGTCAACTCACCCATCCCTGGCAATACAGACACTAAGCTGGAAACTTAATAGCAAATGAATGTTATGCACAGTACATTTTTCTCTGTGAACTCATCCATTAAATTTTGACTATAATGCTAAATGAAGCACATTTGTTTCTTGGTAGTTATTTATTTCAAGCTATAACGCACAAAAGTGCCTTGGAAAATAATAGCTAAGTGTATGCTCTCATGGCTTTAACACATTTGTTTTAATAGTAAAACGCTATTTTCTCTTCGCCCCAAGCCTGCTTACAGGAAAGATGTTCTCTGACATCTAACATTATTAACTGGGGTTTTACATGTCTTCATTTCATCTGGTGCACAAACAACTGGTTTCTGGACTAGCCTATAGGTAACATATCCATCTCTCCATTCATATAAAAAGGAAACTGGCAATGATGAACACATCACATGTTAAAGAAATCTTCTTCCTCTGTTTGCTTACTCATGCATTTATTTTGCTGATAGCAGTTTATTCTAAAATAAAGTCCAAATTTAGAGAGCCAAGCCCAATACGACAGCTTCTACAGAAAACATTTAAATCATACTGACAGCCATTAAAAACTGCTAGAAGGAGAAAGAAACTGAAGCCCAGTCTTTTGACAAGACTGAAAGAATAAAAGAAACATTACTGAGGGATATAATCTATATCTTCTTATTCTTTTTTCTGTGACATGGCAGCACATCCAGAACAACCAAAGCACAATAATAAGTAAAAGGTGAAATAATAGCAGTGGAGACCTCTTTCTAAGCTTTGCCTACTACAACAAAGCCCTCTCAGATTTCTTTCATTTTGCAAGTACTGTGCAAAATCCTTTTAAACATCTAACTAAACACTCAACATTTATCTTGCTGGCATAAATCCAGTGCTTCAGTATACATTAGCATTTACCATAATGAATTGCTTGTGCCACCTAGACCAGTGTAGTACAGTCAGCCCTTGCCCATATGCTTCTCCTGTGCATTCTTTCTTGCAGTCGTAATGGTCACGTTACTAAAGTGACACTGTGGCCAAAAGAAGGCAGTGGGAACCTGCATGCAGCCTTTGTGTTTCCATCACTTCTATCTCCCAGCTCGAGTCCTGTTTCAAGAAAGTACTTCACAACAGTAAAATACGACCCCTACATTCTCTACATATGTTGGCTTCATTCATTTTTACTCATTTCTTTCTTGTCTAATCAGTTTTCTCCTTTGCTTCTCTATAACCCTGTTATTTAAACATTAGGTTAAGATACACTACATTTCAAGAAAGACTAAAGAAATGCATTACAGGACTTTAACATTGCTGTTTCCCTTGTTGTGCCTATTGAGTGGCTGTATTTCTGGTAACACCTTACATTAAGTGTCTCTTGTTACTGTGTATTTATGTAGTAGTTACTTAGTAAATACATGTGTACTTACACATAATTGCAATGTTATTCTGGACAGCTACAATGCAGTTAATGTGTAATTTTTTCTTCGCAAGATACAACCCGAATCCTAACCCTTAATCCTAAACCTAACCCCACTAAGCCTAACTCTAAACCTAAGCCTAACCCTTTTTGATACAATTGTGTACTTATATCATGCAAAAAGATTTACACATTAAGCACATTGTAACTATGCATAATAGCATTGTAATTGTTTGTAAGTACACATGTATTTACTATGTAACTACTAGGTAAATACATCATAATTAGAGACACAATTGCTTTCATATTTTACCTACTGAAGAATAAACCTAAAAACATTCCACCTGGATCACTCAACACAAGAAAGGGCATTTTTCTCTCAACAATGCTCCTGTAGGAAAAGAAAACCTGCATTTTTTTTCCAGGAGGGAGCGTGTTCTGGATATCACATGAAGAAGTACAAGACAGATTTTCCTGGTAGATTTTACTTCTTTCAAAAAGAGGAGTAAATAACAGACTTTTATACATAACTGTTAAACACTAAATGATGCTGAGTTTAGAAATAGTTCAATAAATCTCAATTCAATTAGAAACATTTCTCATTGAATTTAAGTTGATTTGAGTATTTATAAAGTGCAGACTTTATAAATAAGCCCACTACATATACAGTAGATAAACAGCAAAATTCAAAACAGGAAAACTCCTCAAGTCGTATTTTCAAACGCATAACAGAGACTTAGTGCAACTTCCCTGTCAACAAATATATTTCATACAAGTTCCATTTGCTAGAAATGTACATAATGGAAAGGCACTGTATACACGACTAAGATAAATGCAACTGGGCTGAATCAGTCATGCTGACACTAAAGATTGGTGGTGTACTTTTCTCATCAATCTGTCATCTGTCATCCTGGAAATACTTTAACAAAACAATTTTAGAAAATTGTGCAGACATGCACTACATTGAAAACACTAGTGCCCAGGAGGAATCAAATTGGATTTAAGTGCCACCAGATGAAAAATAATCACAAGGTAAAATCGGCATGATGTATAATTAAGTGATGACCTTAGGGTTCCTTGAGTATACACTCTATGGAATGCACACACAAACATGCTGTAAACAGAGATGTTTATAATAGAGGTGGGTGGGGTTATATCTGAATGATGAGGTTGTTGTAGTTTTAAAATCAACCACCAGTGAAAATCTGAATTTAATTAGTCAAAGAAACTGGTATTCAAAAAACAAACACTATTTACAATTAAGTTAGTCACAGTTTTTAATGCGACCTTTGACTGTTTTTACAGTGCAGTTGACAGTTGTTTGCGTATTCCATTATGATGTAAACAAAAATCTGTCCCTTGATTTCACAAAAGACAAGACTTCATTATAAAACAAAATAGAATCTTTTTTCTGTTTGATTTTCTGTTTTATAGTTGACAGAATCCGTCCTGCAAGCTTTGATTATCTTTTTTTAAAAAATTATTTTGATGCTCATTAACTTGTGGTCTAATAAGCTGTCATATTGTGGTCATGTGACCTTTTGCTTTCCATACAATAAAAAACAACATTTTTAGATATTCAGTTTATTAAAAATGAATCCTTCTTTGGCAATAATTTTACCAAGCTGGGTAACAGTTTTACATGAAGTGTCACAAATTACTGTATATATACAGAATAGATACAGAGTAAAATTTCAATGTTACTGTGAAGCGAGAGTGTATTAAATGGAATGTCCAGACAGTAATTTATGTGTACAGAAATAAAATAATTTATTTTTATTATCTATACACAACAAAATAATTAAATAACAAAAGAAAACAAAATGGTGTGAGGGAAGGAGTGCAGGGGTGAAATCCAAAACAGACCGTGATAACTCGTCTTTAATCGTCTTCGTGGCAAACCATACATAAACAAAAAAAGACAAAAGAAATGTTAGTGTTTTTTAAAAAATCCCACTGCATCAAACTAGTCTCTCCCTCCACCCGTTACTCCTCCTATTTTACTTTCGGACCAACCCCGAACACAGTAGTACGTTCCCTTTAGTATGTAATGTCCCGCCTCTGTAGTCAGTGCAACACCAATCCCCAACTGACAAGTGTCCTTATCCTTCACCGGACTACAGTGGCTGGAATTTACATACTCGTACTTCCGCCCCTCACCAAGGTGCAGCCCCTCAAAAAGATGACTTTTGCCATGGTCACGAGATCTTGGTAAGGGAAGTCCTGAGTTGGTTTGATGCTATCTACTTTCGGGAGGCTGAATCACAGATCGAAATCCCTTTGACTCATCACAGTTACAATGGTATAATGTACCGGTGCAAATGCAATACTACAATAATTCACTTTCCTTCCATTCCTCCCTTCACATTACTTTAGTAAGAGGTGCGGGTTGGGACTGATCTAACTGTGTCGACTGAAGAATGCAATTATTACCCTGTTAGTTCCACTGGCTTAGGCATATACTTTCCATTTTCATCTTACGCAATGCATTAAATTGAAGTTAAGCCTTTAGCCCTATTTACTGTAGCTAGGGCTTAGTATAACCCTTGTAGTATAACCCTTGGATGGACTTCAAGTGTTTTCAAACTCTCTACTCCATTACTTTGTATTCCAATAGGTCAGGGCTGTGACCCTTCCATTCAGCACCATTCGACAAAACCTAGTTTCCCTCAGCTCCTCCCGGCTTCTAATTCAAGAGGTCTGCATTCCGATGGGCTCGACTCCTGCAGTAGGTGTGGTTGCTACACTAAGACAATAGGAATTCCTTCCTCATCTTCAAAAGGAAGAGACAGCTTAGAGTTATATATCAAAGCCAAAGGCCTTCCACCCCAAATGTGATTACACTCAGTATAATTTGCTTAGTTTATGAGTGAAAAGTCACAACTGGTTCACCAGTATTAAGTAATGTAATGTCTGAGCGGTTTAAGGTTTTAATGACATTGAACAGTAATGCTATTGGGATTCATAAAAGAAAAAGCTTTCTCAGCGTTCCAAATAAACAGAATAAATAACTGTTTCACAGACAAAGCCGTATTTCCTAGACTAGAATAGGTTAGTTCTGTATTTGCAAAATTAAGGCTCTACCAACTTATTTAAATGTGCTGGGAGGGGAGGGGGGGGTTGGGGGGTGAAGAAGCTCTGGGCTTATGATTTAATACAGTAGCTCTTATTTCCTTTATAGAGTCTTTAGCAATGGCAGGTCTGGAAATTGCAAATATGCTAAGTATCCCCAGGGATTTTAGTTTAGTAATTGGTTATAGGATGATTATAATAATTATCCCCATCTAAAAAGATTACACGCTTAATAAAGAATTTATTTGAAATCCTTTTTTCTTTTTTTTCCCAAATAGAGGAGGAGGCTCCATGTAGCACTATAATTCACTTCAGACAATTATCTGTTATATATATTAATTATCTATATATATATATATATATATATATATATATATATATACTGGCAGGCAGAACAGGCAGTCCTCGCACTTAAGACACAATTGGTTCCTGAAAGTCGCGTTGCAAATCGAAGTGTCATAAGTTGAAGCACATTTTCCCATAGGAACAATATGATAAATTGGGGTTACATTCCTGACTCTTCGGCCAGATAATATAGTTTTACAAAAATGACCCGTTATATTGTACTCATGCAAATATTTATTGAACTCTTTACATTCAGCCTGGTGGTTATGTGCATGTTACTGAGACATCTACCTGGCTTGTTTAGTTGGAAATAAAGTGGTGTCTTCTTTACATGACGGGAAGGTATGCAGTGGGTTTTCTGTAGACATGCTGTTGATGTGGAATCATCTCCTGAGATAATCAGCTGCTAGGAACTGAACAGTTTTCTTAGGTTTCTGGTCAGTGATCAGTTAACAATACTTCAGCATAAGACATGTACTTCCCTCTCACCTATGGAGCTTGCTATTTAATTGAGTGGTAAGGCGTTTGTCTTTGAACCGTATGGTTTGTGATTTGCATCCAGCCCATTCCTTCCCATTCAATTCAGTGGGCTGAGATGCCAAATCATTGCAGGTTATTACAGTCTCAAAAATCAAGCAAATCTGCCACAGATACCATTTCAAATCTATTCATTAGCTCTATGTGCTGCAGTCAAGCAGAAAACACAAAGTGCTTCTTGCTATTATAGGTCCCTTCATATTGTAAATGCTCCTGTCAGTGTGATGTTTTATAGTATACATGGAGATAACTAGCAGAGTAAATCATAACAACAGAAGAAGATTTTTTTTCTATTTACAATAGCAGATTTGCTATTTGGCTAAAATGCATTTTGGCAAACACTGTACTTCAGTGTGGAACATTTTTCAGGAGTCTGAGCAGTCCCATCATTTTCAGCTATGTACAGTTTATTAAATTCTGACTCAAACAACAAATTACGTTGTCTCATTAACTTTATTATGCTAGTTCCCTGGGATGCTAATTATTCTATATTGAACAACAGCAATTAGTTTGGGTTCTCTGAGAGTAAAGTGGTTCTATTTTCTATGATGTCAGCTGATTCATTAATTTTCCTACCAAAAGAATATTTAATCTTACATGTTATTTCCTTGCTAGCGTCAGGTAAATTTAGAAATAAAAACACAATGAAAACCTTTTCAGAATGATGGTGTGTCAATGTACATTAGATATAATTCTCAGAAATAAAAAAAAAAAAAAAAAACAACCTATATGTAATATCTGATAACCATGTTTTGTTTTTATAAAGGTCTGCTTTAAGGAATGTTTTTGTCTAATTATTTTTTTAGCCCAGATTGTGCTGTGAAACATGTTTCAACTGGAACTTATTTCCTGAACTTGATTTAATTAATCAAAATGGCTTTAAAAAAGTATTTAATTAACAAAAGATTCCTTAAAACATTCTCTATGTCACAATTAGCCTTTGAATAAATGTGTATGATCCTTGTGCGTTGATCACTCAATATAGCTAACGTTAGGTTACTACCATAGCCCTGGTTCCCTGAAAAGAATGACAACCATTACCGAATGGGAAGAGCCTCTCTGACCCATCACATGATCTATGACCTGCGGGGTATGCACCTCGGCGCATGCTTTGGAACGCGTGCAAACTAGCCAATCGACCAGGTAGTTCAAGATCCGAATACCCCGCAGCCTGAGTGGAGCCAGTGCTGCATCCATGCACTTGGAAAATGTGCGGGGTGCCAAGAGAGGCCAAACGGCAGAAAGCAGAATTGGTACGCTCTGCCTTGAAAGGCAAAGCGTTGATATTTTCTGTGCATGGGACGGATTGGGACATGGAAGTAGGCATCTTGCAGGTCGATTGATGTGAATCAGTTGACCAGCTGGACGGACTGCAGGATACGTTGTGCGGTCTACATGTTGAACTTCCTTTGTATGAAGAACATGTTCAGGATCCTGAGGTCCAGAATAGATTGGAAACTGTCGTCCCTCTTGGGTACCAGGAAGTACCTGAAGTAGAAACCATTGAGGGCATCGCTTGGATTTACCAAGCACACAGTGTTGTAGTCGGTGCCAAGTTAATCGACGTTGGGGTCGACGGCGAGGAGGAGCGCGGTAAGCACTGTGAGAGTCCTGAGGCTGAGAAGGACACGGTAGGCCCCAGTTGGATGGTAGCTGGAACCAAGTCAAACGGTGTCGGGGACGGAGCCACGTGACAGCGGGGTCACCTGACACCAGCTGCCACAATAGCTCACGACTCAAGCATAGTAAGAACTACCACAAGATTAACAAAGAGACTAAAATCTTAGCGCCAATCTCTGTAGAGGGGTCGAAACCAGCTCTATTCAGTATAATCTATCAAGCAACACTAAGGCAACTAGCAACTTACCATAGCGAATCTGTTTTTCAGGCTAGATACTCAATTCTGAGAGTTTTTCATTGTGAAAAGAAGCCACTTTCCAGCACAAGGAGAGTGCAAAGCGATCCAAGTGTTATCTCAGTGAGGTGAGAGAGAAAATGGTGATTGAGTGATGGCAGTGATTGACAGGTCAGAGAGGCTCTTCCCATTCGGTAATGGTTGTCATTCCACTTGAAAGGGAACTTTATTTGCCATGGAATACTTTAGAGAAGATTTATACAGCAGCTCACATATTACACAAATACAGTAGCAGTGTTATATTAAGCACACACAACATCTATGCCCTCAGAGGAAACTCATATACATTTTCTTGCTGTATTACAACAGGAAAAGATCAATAACTTCCACCAACCCTAACCTTTGTACAGCACCAACATCCTTTAGTGCATCTATCTATCTATCTATCTATCTATCTATCTATCTATCTATCTATCTATCTATCTATCTATCTATCTATCTATAAATACATATGCACAGCCACACAGTTCTTGACAGAAACAAAGTGCTAGCTTAAGGGGTGTGTGGAAGTGTAGCTGGGTGGGCAGGGCTGGGTAGAGGCAGGAATAGTACATCCAGGAGATTGCATTTTGTAAGCGCTTTTTCTGCACACCTTTATTTGACAAATTAAACAAATAAAACATTTACAAAACATTGCACCACCCAAACTAAAGCTATCTCTGAGTGCAGACAGAGAGCACAACCTGCTGCAGTCAATCCTTCCTTAAACTAACTCCCACCTCCTGGAGCTGGGTCTCTGCTCCTCCTTTATATCACGTGGACAGGCTTGATTGACATTCGATAAACCAATTAGGAGCCTGCACATGCTGCACATGTTTTTCAGGAATGGGATTTTAGCAGTGCTTACAAAGGTACCACCAAATATTCCTGTCAGGACAACTGAGGAAGTCAGCACCTCCAGTCAATTTTATTTAAAGTAACAAAAAATGCTTCTTCACTGCCAAACATGAACTACTTTAGATGTGCAATGGCTGCAGTATAGGATAGTGACCTTAGGTTTAGAGTTTTGGTGCTGGGAGAGGATTATTCACTGTTTTATTAACAATAATATGATAACCTGTCCTGACAGGTACATTTGGTGGTACCTTTATAAGGACAGGAGGATTTTAACCCCATCCCAGTCAAATTATCAAAAACTTTATAAACAAACACATTGACAAACAAACATGCAATATAGCCACAATTAAATGTGTAGTCTCTCTTGCTAGGGATTATATCAGTACTTCTCCTGACCATTGTGGATGACTCCGGTGGGATATTATGAGAATTGTCTGACGGTACTGCTCATTTCAATGAGTAAATAGAAGACTTGTGTGTACCTCAATCTTATTGGGACATATTGTTCTGATCACTGGAATGGAGCTTAAAGACAGAATCAGTTACTTCCCAGGACATTCATTAGGTTTATTACAGTGTGGTTTTCAATTCACAACATATCTGTAAAAGTAATGAAAACAAAACTAATGAGGAGAAGTATGAAGACTCTGAAGTCTGCCTGCTTTTATTTACTCTAACTGAATGTGTTTTTTTTTTTTAATAAAAAATACACACAAATCCAAATCACAGAATAGAAATCACAAAAGCCCAGTGAAAAGCAACATACATTAATATATTAGTATTATGATTTTATTTTAACTCTGCTCAATTTCCATAAACCGTAAATACTCTGTCATTAAGGTGAATGGGAGAAGGATTAACAGTGAGTGAAGTGGGTTTGGGTTAGTGTTAGGTTTCGAGTTAGGGTTATATCTTGCAAAATATTTTACACATTAAGTACGTTGTGAATAATAACATAGTAATTATGTGTATGTTTTCACACATGCATTTACTAAGTAACTATCCAAATACACAGTAATTAGAGACAATGTAAAGTGATACCCGATTTTTATATCATGCTGTCTTATAGCTAATTAAATATTGTAAGCCAGAGAATATCATTGCACCACTCCTCTCCCAAGAGGTGCAGTTGCATTTAAAGTTACCCACTGCACTGTAACACTATCTGCAGGGAATATCCTATTGCTATATGAGATGTCTCATCCAATTTAGAGAGAAATGAAAAGTGAAACTGTGCCATGGCTGCTCAAACTGTGCAAAAAAATATCTGTCATAGTAAGAGACGCCTTACACTCAACATATTAACTTATTATGAACCCGAGATTTTACTTAAACACTACACGTCAAGTTGTGAACTTAAGCTGGTCAGAAGGGCTCTGAAACGTGTTCCCATAACAAACTCCAATCACATGCATCCTCTAAAAGGTGAGAGTCATATTACGATATTTTGTGAGCCCCTGAAAAATAGAAAATACAAATGGAGCAACCCTAAAGATAAGATGTACTGGAATTTTGGCAAACCCTTATGGAGGATTTACAATGCAAAACTAGAATTTGTGTAGCTTTGTAGCTGGTTACTAAATGTAATATATGTATTAACGCATGGTGGCTTTTCCAATGTAAATGGTTACTTTTCCAGTGACAGATAATCAAGTTAAGTAAAGTTGTTATAAGTTGGATAAGGAGAGATTCTTGATGAAGATAACAAACAATGCTGCTTTGACTGGATTTCGTGACCCAATCTTGACCTCAGTAGTGTTTGCTGTCACAAGGGTTACATCTTGTCAAAAGCAAATAAGCACCATCTCGGTCTAGAATAATGGTTGCTAACATGTAGAGGTGTAACCTGTGCAGTGCTGGCAAGCACTAACAGGAGAGACAGGCACATGTCTGATATAAATGCATTATTGATGTTCACAAGGTAGCTTCTTGATTTCTGATGTATATCTTAATGCATTTTATTAACAGAGGAAATCAGCAGACATGTAAAATAACACAGCCGTTGAAAGAGAATACGGGTGACAGTGTTAAAGGGGTTAGGTGCTATTTTAAAATTACTCACAAAAATCAATCTCTCTTTTCTTGATAAATTCTGTCTTTCCTTATGCGAATTCGGATATATTGTGGTCCTAGAGTTGGCTCCCCAATTTTACAGTTTAACTGTGCATGCCTTAGCTGCACTATACATGCACAATTTCACTTAGAATTATTGTTTGTTTTATTTTGTACTGCACATCACAACCTAAAATATACAGAACAATTAAAAACAAAGCATTAATATCATACTTTTATCATATACACATGCATTGCTCAATAACACAAAGCAAATTAAATATCTACTTGCTGAAGCGTTTTTAAGCAATGCACAAGCAAAAGTCACTGGTCAAAGTCACAGGGTGTTGGCTCCCTAGTAACAAGCCTCCTATTTTGTGAATGGATTCTCTCAATGCAGCAGTTTGTGCATGTGAGAAAGGAGAGGAAGATTCATGAAATTAATTGGATACTTAAGATGAGGAGAAGCAGTTACCCTCCGCAGTATGCATTAAAATGGTGTCCTAATTGTGCACTTGAGTAGAATAAAGAGGGTGCAGCATTTCTGGGGCATGCTTTGAAGAACCATCCTGGAAATGATAACTTGAAAGTCATTGATTCTCAGTTAACTTTTCTCAACTAATAACATTATAATTATAGATCTGGCAGCTTTTAAATGGCATTTGCATTGGTGTCGATTGATCTAAGAAGATTTAATTCATGCACTATTTAGAGGAAATAGCTGTTTTTGAATGGTGACCTCCAGCATAGACTGAACTGTGTACCGTCAAGCACATGATTAGTAATAAAGCATGTAAAAAATGTTTAGAAAAGGAAATCCTCTACCTTAGCCTGGCAATTACAAATTTCTCAGGAGTACAAATTAATGTCAGATTTGCAAATTATTTCATTGTCACAGTGCTCTAAATGTACTGGAAATAATCCAGGTACATCAGTGAGGCACAGATAGGGATCCTTTCTGTTTCTCAGCATCAGCCTGTGAAAAATCAAAATGAAAAAAAGCCTAACCATTAACTCAGAATCCATCAAATGTGCCTGAGATACATATATTCTATTACACTCTCTCAGGTCCAGTAGGGAGGTGGGTTTTGAAGCTTGTTTGTTTGGATTGGTTGTGAATTTGGATCTGCAGTTGCAATATTCTAAACAAGTCTGGAGGATAATTGGGGTTTCATTGCACTGTTATCTAAAATTCTTCTCAGCTGGTTCATTGTTCTTATAGAATTCAATGTTCAGTATAAGTAAGGGTCTGTAATTCAAATGTAATTAAATGTAAACAAGCAGATGGTTTACTATTAAAATCAAATTAAATAAAAAATCATACTTAATCCTAACACCAACATTAACCTATTTAAAAATAACAACAATATGAGTAGGTATTGAATAGATACCTACTTCAGATTAATTCAATAAGAAAAATGTTAGTTCATACAGAATTCTATTGGAATTACTGACACTAAAGTGCAGCCCTTTTTTCAGTCAAAATCAATTGAATTCCCGCCGAGACCAGTGATATTAAAAGGGCCTTTTTAACAGAATCCCTGTTTCTCCACTTTCTCAAAACAAGACTAATTGATGAAATGCTAAACTCACATATAAACAGGTATATCATAGTCAGGCTACAGGCTGTATCTAAATTTTACCTAGTAATTCCCCCTGAGACTGATCTCGGTACCCCACTGTAACAGGGAGAGATCTGTGCTGACTCTGCTGGCGTGTTCACGGGCTGCAGGAAGAGGGCGGCAGTCGTCCAACAACCGCCTGTGAGTCGTGGCAGTGACACGGGGAGGTGGGAAAGTGGGTGTGTGGACTTTCCCCCTCTCTGAATGGCTGAGAGGCGCGTCTTGGGAGATTGTTAGCCCTATAAATTAACGCTCTGTTGTTTCAGGTCTGCCCTGTTAAAACGCGCTGAGAGTGCGGAAGCGCTGGTCAACGACCAAGAACCAGTGGGAGAGAAAGAAACGGAGGTTCAGAGCGAGATATTGAGGGCGGGGAACCCTTGGGCAGACCTGATGAGTATATCAGAGCAGGCTAGTGAGCCGGCAGTGTAGGACAGTGATCCGGGTCGCACGGGCAGCGGCAACTGGGATATCGCTGCAAAATGCAGCACCTTTTCGTTGTAGTTTTTGTTACTGTTTTATTTTCCCTGTTTCTTTGTGCCTTCTGTTTTGAATTATTGTTTCGAAGCACCTGTAAGGGCGTCGGTATTGTGTACCATCGCTTGGTATGCTCGTGGTTCTGTTTACCATCGTTGGTAAATCAGACCACGGACCCACAGCGCCATCTGCGGGACTAAAGAAAAACCAGCACCCTGAAATAAAACTGGGCACATATGCGGTGTTGCCAAATTCACCTGTCTGTCTCCTGTGTCAGTGAATTACCCACCGCCCTTCCACACCCACCTTAAGGTCTTTATCAATGGTTTTACACCATTGCTATGCATTTGCCATACTACATAACCACTATCTATTGTTCAGCCAATTCACTCTCTGTATATAAATAAAGCCTAAAAACTCTAGACAAAAAACTATGAGAGTTCACCATTGTGAAATTCTTACAAAATATAATTTGTTAAGTTGTGTTAATTGTATACATTATTCATATGGAGTTCTGGTCTACATGAACTTGCTCCCCCACCATTAAAATAATTCATTGCACTCTGTTCTGAATTTAGCAACAGAATCACCAAAGCAGCTGTCAATGGTAATTGTATAGAGGCAAGACGTCGTACTTAATTTGCACAAACTGCATTCTCATTTAAAGATGTAATATTCTGGAATTCATTAACAGATGATACATAAAAAATTGCTTATAAACTGTTAACATCAAAAGAAACATCCATACATTGATCTGGAGGGTTGTATTGTTGTTTATTCTGCAACTGATTGTTGATTTATTTGTCTTTTTTCTCACCTGCTCAGGGACTACCAATGAAAATTAGCTTTCAGCTAAATTTTGGTACAATGCATTATATGTTATGTTCATTTATGTTAAACATTCTAAAATGCTCTTGTCAAATAAACAGAATACATAAATTAAAATAAATATGTGTGGTAAAAGGTATGCATCCTTTGTATGTGATTAACTATATGAACTATATTAACCGAGAGTGAACTTGGTATTAATTGACTTTTTTGTATTGTGTCTGGATGTGCTTCAATTTACTTTCTTTTGGGGGAGTAATGCCAGGTTTCATTTTCAGCACTGCGGGATTCCAATGGCAGGCTGAGGAATTGGACATCTCTATAACTATAGCTCCTTTTGGGTCAGTCTGTGCCCCAGGATTATTTGTATGTATTATTTTACTCCAGCTGTACATAGGAGGATGCATGTACAGGGTTATTCTAACCTTGCAGTATATTTAGACACCTTCATTATTGTGCAGAAGTCCTTCCAGCAATGCCTCAAAGTCCCTGAAACACAAATTTCCTTCTTGAGAACTTAGGGGACATCAAAAATTGACAGCTGACTATGGACCTGATGTCAGGGCAGTGAATAACCAAAGTCTGTTGAGATGTGCATTTGGCAGCTGGCGGGTGTATTTGAGCATCTGAATAGTTCCTTAGATTTGATGACAAGGGTAGAAAGTGAGGCTACACATACAGCAGCAAGCAGTAGGTTTTATTTTATAGGAGCGGTGCTGGGAAGTACAGTCCACTTAATGACTGTACCTTTTCCAGAACAAATAGAATAAAATCGTTTGCAGGTCCAAATTTGTTATCACATGTTATAACATGTCTGTAATTGATTTCATGAATTACCAGTCCACTGAGCGGTTCCAATAACTGTTCTCATTGATCACTCCCACTTAACCCAAATACAAATCTGTCAGGTTTAGTTTTTCCCTTCTGTTGTTGGTCTGAACCAGGTTGTTTTGGAAATCTCGTTATTGTTGAAGGTCTGTATTCTGAGTCTGTAAAAGGAGAAAATTACCCAGTTTGTTTAACTTTCCATGTTATAAACAGTCTATGCCAGCTCAAGACACTTACACACCGAAGAACAACAACACATAAACATATATACAGTAGTTTAGAAACAAGAAATGATTGTCGTGAACCTTTCAACTCTGCTTCATACTGTTACTATGCTATTGAAATTGACTGGACCTGCTCCGCTAAGAGGTCACCACATCACGTGATTTCTTTGGAACCAGGAAGTATTTTGCTAAGCCACATATTAATAACTTTTTTTTTTTTTTGTTGTTGTTTAATAATACACTTGTCTATAATACTGCATTGCTGCAAGTCTTAATAGAGAAATGTATGCTCCACTTGATTCTAATACATCACAGGTCAGCTGTGCCATTGTTACATCCTGTCAGACCTCATCAGAACATGAGCAAGTTGAGTCCAGTTTTCCTCTAAAGCTGTCTGTAGTGTTCAAGTCTCAATGAGGCTGAAAAGGACACAATTTCTCTGTTTCTTTGTTTTAGGTTCATTTTACTAAGGAATAGTGCTACTGGTGTATAAAATGAAAACAGGCTTAATTTATAAATAACGCAACTGCAGATGTATACTCTTGTGAATGTCCAAAATATGTAGACATGTGTAGACTGTAGATCTTTAACTGCAACATATGCTAATCATGTACCTGATAAGATCACGCCATACACGCATATAGTATGTGAATGATCCGCATTGGGTTAACTGGACAAACTCATGCCTTCATCAGTGCTGATGATTTTTGTTATTAACTCAGATGAAGGCATTACAATTGCCTGCTTGACTTTCTAATAACTTTAATATTTGCAAGTGGGTTACGCAGCCCCTTCATATTCAAGTCCATTGAAACGATCGTCCTGGGGCTATAACTTCAAACCAAATCAGTACTTGACATTACAGGCACCGCACCACTCTTCCTAATCTTCATAATACCTGCTTTCGGCATCTTGGACCAGAGTGTCTCAGTGCAGTGCGGGATAAAGAATGTGCTGACAGACAACATGCATGCTGTGCTCCACATGATTCTTCTTATGACAGCGCACCAAAGGTAGGCACAATTACGTGGGCAAGAATACACATCATGTGGCTCCTACATGACTGGAGCCATGCTCTCTTTGTCATTGATGCTCATTATTCGTGCAGCTTAAACTTCAAATTACTGGACACAGCAAGATAACTGTCTCTATCTCTAAATAAGCAATGGAAATTAAAAATAACTGTCAGGTTACAATGCAAGGTAATGTATATTCTTAGCTTATTTACAATTTGTATATGTGCTTCTGCGCTACAGCAACTCATTGTCATTGTCACTCATCTTTTATTTGCACCAAATTCACTATATATATAATTTTTATTTATTTATTTTTTTAAACAAACAACAAAATTTTGTATCTGTGACAGGTTGGCTGATGGTCCAGGAGTCGTACCGTAAAAGAGTTTAAGGACAGAGTTGCCCAAATGTATTCTTCAAATAATCCACTGAATTACAAATCTAAAGAAACATTTTAAATCACAGGCTTTTAAAGCACAGTTGGCAGTCAATTATCTAATTTAACCTGGCCATGTTCTCACATGTTGTTTTTTTAGTTCCCTATCCAACCACACAAACTATGTTCAGTATTTCCACAGCCACAGAATGTTTTTGTGTGTGCTACAAACTCAACCGAGAGTTGGTTTAAAACCCCTTCGCATCCCATGCCTGAGCTATCTTTATTTATCCAGTGTGTTTCCACAATTGTACATTTTTTGCATTAAAGGCTGCTTGATAATGGGGTTGCTTTTTAATCCCTGACAGGTTGAGATAGTTCATAACAAATATCTATCTGCTGACAGGTGCAGGAAGGCATGAAGTGGTTGATCCAATGGTTCCATGATTACGCCAATATCGTCTACGATGGCATTCCTCTGAGCTGTCCAGCTCGGATATATGCTTCACAGCTGACTGGCTCAGCTCACGCTGCATATCTGCTATAACATTGCATACAAAACCCTTAGCTGGACATCCCTGTCTCAGGGAGTAGAGCTCCCTTTGTCTGGCTTTGTTCAGAATTGTTGCAGGTGCAAAGTCGGAACACATAGTTTTTAAAATGTTTTTTAACATAAGTAATTTTATGATATGTGAGGTCAGGGTTGCAGGGTTTCCTTTACTGTATTCATGGAATTCAGTCAGTGCTAATGTATGCTGTTTTTCTTGTGTTCTACCCACATACCAGAATACCTGCCAAGTGAAATCTAAGGGATGACACAATGAGTAGTGTTGTACCCATAGTACTTTTTATATTTTATTGATTTGTGTTTTTATACATTTTTGTTTAATGATATATACATTTTCTCCGGTGCCTTAGCTCTTTCAGCAGCAATATCCTGCCATATATATTTTTTCAAACACATGTAGACTTTATGCTTCCCCATTACTTCCTTTCAGCCTATTCCACATCCCTCTCCTCCTCATTAACAGCCTGATAACAAAGACCTCCTCATCTGAAATTGTATAGGAAAAAAAACACATGTGCAACTCTGAATGTCTAGAACAATGTCTTAAACAGTTTCTCCTCATTAGAAAAATGTCATTAATATTTCTAATGCCTCTTTTTAAAATGACATTGTGGAAGTGCACAAGGTCCTGAAAAGCTTAATGTAAATTTGAAGTCAAGAAGCATAGCAGATTTTTTTGGTAGGGGGCTGACAAGTAAAAAAACTGCACTCTTGAGAAGTTGTTTAGTTCATTCTCTCTAAATACTGTGTATTTATGTAGTAGTTACTTAGGAAATACATGTGTACTTCCACATAATTAAAACATGATTATGCATAGTTACAATGTACTTAATGTGTACATCATTTTGCACGATATATGTAAGTACACAATTGTATCGGAAAAGGATTAGGATTAAGTTAGAGTTAGGGATAGGGAAAGGATCAGAGTTATATCATGCAAACAAAAATACACATAAAGTACATTGTAACTATGCATAATGAGATTTTAATTATGTGTAAGTACACATTTATTTAGTAAGTAACTACTGTAACAATACACAGTAATTAGATACACTTAATGTAAAGTGTCACTGAAAATTGCATTTCTAAAATGAATGAAATCTATTTAAGGTTACAATACAGGCCCCTACATTTAATGTGTAATTTGTTTTGGTAACTTTTCTGGGTGCATCCCTTTGATTAGCAGCAAAGAGCTTTCAGCACTTTATCGAGGAAACTAGTGAGCAAGAGGCGAAAGCCATGCAGACAGTAGACCAAACCAACCACCACTACCAAGATCTGGGAAGTATTGAGGGTTATGCTTATCCAATCACAACATGATTTAGGACCCAGGAAAAAATAGCCTTCATACAAACTTAACAGTAGTCAAAAGAAGCGCAACCAGACTAATCCTAGGGCTTAAACAAATTACTTTTTGTTGTTGGTGTATTGTACTGTATCTGATTAAAGTATACGTAAAAAGACTAGTAAAAACCAAGAGTCCCTCCTATGCCATTGAAAGCCTCCAAACAGCTACTACAGCAAAATAATTAAACATAAAAAGTACCATATTAATGCACACTCAGGGGTATATGTACTAAGATGGGCCAGTCGCAATGCAAACATACTGCAATTTGCATTTTTGTTGCAACAATTCACGTATACATTTTGTTGTATGTACTAAGAGAAAATATGTTAATGAAGAGAGCTGCAATATACTTGTATTTGCTGCATCATCTTAGTGAGATTTCTAGCATTGTGAGAGTGCTGCGGCATTTTGTCAAATAAATAACGAAAGGCAGTGTGACAGGGAGCCGGGTCGTTGGTTCCTGCGCAAGTGTGTGTGCCTTGGAGAAATCAGATGTGACCTGCAGCAGGAGACGTGTTGCTAAGTGACCAGCTGAGCGGTAAGCCCAGCCCTGTGCAGATTGGGAGGTCCGGATTGGCTGGGGGTATGCCCAGGGATACTGCGCAGAGTGCAATTGCAATGCCATTGACACGCAGACAGGTGCTGAGAAAAGGGTGTTTATTTACATCAAGGAGGGGAGCATCTGTTTGGCAGGAGCTATTTCTACGGAACGCTTGAACTGTAAGACAGTGCCTGTGAAGGTGCTTGCCCAGCCAGGTCCATTGGAACGTCTCAGAGTCATTGAGAGGCTGGGACTTGGGGAGCAAAAGAACCAAAGTAGGTCAGTTGTATGGATGTTGATCCCAACACAGTATAGAGAGGGTTACCGTAGAGTAGTAGGTTCCTGGAGCGGGACGTTCCTTGTAGTGGGACTAGTGCTCGCCATTTTGTGTGGCAACCTTTTATTTTTAGCTTTGTTTTGTTTTTGTTTCTTTAGTAAATGTGACACTAGGGCTACCATTGCTGGTACTGTAGTGTCAGAACTGTGTTGAAAATTAAATCTGCGTGCATGGGTGGCGTATCAACACCAGTTCTCTGTGTTTGTCTCAGTGTTTTCCAATGACTGCCCACACACGCAACACATCCCCTGTTACAGGCAGTTTAGTCCCATCAGATTCTATAGTGGGGCCCCCACCTTCACCCCCAAATAAAATATGTGTTTCTACCAAAAAGCTTTTCATAATCATACAGTAGACCCTCACTAAACCGAATATGTTTGTCCAACATAAGGAGGTGTGGGGTTTAAAAAAATACAATAAAATCACTCACACATACATTTATAGTGCTCAATGTATTTTAAATGAATAAATTATTGCGCTGAAGTAACTGGGTAGACTACACATTACTTTATGTAAAAATATAAATCTGTACAGTAAGACTGTAGAGTATATAATACAGTAGTAAAATCTAATTAATACCTAGTGCACTTTCTTTTTATTTTAGCCTGTAGGCTGCTTGTAACACCAAATAAATCATGCAGCTGCATTGTACACACTGATGTACATTGTAAATAAAAGATTATTTGACATTGAAACTAAATGATTTTTGCTTTTTTTAATTATTATTATTATTATTATTATTATTATTATTATTATTATTATTATTATATTTATTATTATTATGTTTAACTTGCCCTACTTAATAGCCTAGACAGTTAACACAAAATAGATCATGATGTGCATTGAAGTTATGATACTTAGAGTTAAAATGAATTACAATGGAGCAGCAATAAAGTTTGCATTACATGAATTCATATTATCACGAGCAGCCTGTAAGCTAAATGTATACTGTCAGTTTGTATTTAAGCTAGTGATGGGTGCAGTGCTAAACTGTGCACAATTACAAACCACCTGCACATTAATAGAATAGGTGTGTTTCCTATTTTATACAGCTGCTCAGAATCAGCTGGAGGGTGTCAGCGGCACATGTATGCAGTCTATTGCTTCCAACATGCTGGGGAAACCTGAAATGTCACAGAAATTTGTTTTCAAGGCTTGTAAGTGCACCCTGCTTTTAGGGAAAAATAGGTATTTGGGTGTTCGTCCCAAAACTGCATTGAGCACAACTGGCAACACATGAGAAAAAGCAGACTGGGAAATGCCAGCAACAATTTAAAACATGCTTGCAAACGTTCTTAACAAAGTGATGCAATTGTAAGTGTCGCAATTGCCGGCAGCTTTAGTGCATCTCATTATAATATTTGAGAACCTTCATTTCCACCCCAGTTTTACTAATTTATGCAGGAACTCAACCGCAAAGAAAAACTGCTGCTGCAAACCATTCCCTAAAAGTCGCTAACAGCATTGAGCATGTTTAGCACATGTCACCCTAGACTTCCGACTCGTTTGCAACTGGCTTGTGACTATTGCGACAGTACATCTACCCCTCAGACTGTTACATCAAGTCATTCTGACTTCATCAAAGAATACCAGCAAATCAGCATAAAACCTTGTTAAATAACTTCATTCCACTGTAATGCTTTACATGGAGAGGGACAGGATAACTTGAAATTCTAATATTTCCAGCCCTTTCAGCATGGATGTAACAGTATTGATTCTGACACACTATACAAGACAGTGTTGGTACATTTAATAATGTTCAATATTAACAGGGCCTGGGCACTGATGTGAATCTATCTACAGTACAGTATGTAATGGATTAAAAATGATATTGCCAATTCCAGCTGTTGTGAACAGCCTTTGAGAAATGCAAGCACCATTTTCTTGTATATGAAACTCTTAGTAAAACACAGATGGGCACACCTGCCTAGACTGTTTAACCACAGAGACATTATTGTAAGCCTACTCAGAAGCACTCCAGATTAAGGTTTATTCAGGCAAAAGCTTTTTTGTTTTTTTATGCTGTTGGCTGCTCCCATCTTCTCAGTAATACAATGGAGTGATGAAACAGCTATAGTTAGCTTTCTTTCACTCTTTTTTCTTTAGAAACTACTTGAAGTTAACATCAATTGCACATTATGGTTACTTGTTAGGGTTAGGGTTTCATCTGTACAACGAAACCAGCCTACACAACTCAATTTCATCCTTTTCCAATATATGACAACCAAATATGCACCCAGATTTCCTGCAGTCTGATGTTTAAAAATAATCTACACTCTCATGTACTGTGGTTTGGGACTATTTTATAAACTGCTTTTAGGACAGAAAGGGAACATTGCAGTTCAGTTGCTGTGAAAGTGAACCAAAAGTTGAAATCAAATGCACTTAATTTGCCATCACTTAGTGTTTCAATGCAGTGTAGCTTCAGCAAAGCAGCAGTCTAACTCATGCTGTTGTTGTTGTTTGTGAAAAGCAGCTCATATTTCTGAAGTGATACTTGTAAGATACACATTCGCTCCCTTATTGCCACTTGAAAAACATATCTAAGGTCTTTAAAACCCAACATTTTGGCAGACACAGAAGGACAGCAACTCCGACAAGGTTCACTCCAACAAATGCTCTTCTGAGCAAAACATTTTAGTAGGGGATTCAAAATCCAATTAGGCTCAAATGAAATCCCACTAGAAGGAAGAGTAATGCCATTAAAAAAATAAAAATTACACAGTAATCTTACAATAGAAAACTGCTGTTTGCATGGCAGAAGTTGCACCATGCTTAATAGGGGAGGATCCTGGTGTTTTATATTTTCTTTATTTGTATTATATTTCCTTCAAAAAGGCTAGTTATTGAAGATCTTTACTGAAAAACCAAGATCTAAGATAGGATGTATTATTTCTGAATGTCAAACTACCTTGCAATATATGGTGTATGACAAAATATTGTATGCCACATGGAAAGCTCTATGGGAAAGTTTTTTTTTTATTTGTGTGTCAAAAGCCAACATGCACAGACTGTTAGCAAACCATCCAGTAGAGCATGTCTATCCTGTCCACTGAAACAAAAAGTAGAAACTACCTGAAGAAATACAATACTAAACATTCCCGTAAAATGATACTGGTGGTCTCGTCGTGGGCAGAATTGACAAGCTTCACTAGTTAAAGTTGAGGCACATTGCCGATAAACATGAGACTTCAGTTCATTAATTTAATTTGAATATTTATACCAAAGTAATCCTCTGAGATGCGGGGGGTTAAGTTCTAGCCCTGGGGGACAATTTGTCAATATAAGATTACAGACAGCTGGATTCTGAAATCATTTCACATATGGGGAAGCAATGCTTGAAATTAACTGCACAATCAGTAGTCAGATTATTGCCATCTTCTATTATCACATCCAATCAAACATTGAAGAGGCATAGTGGATTTAAAACAGGGGCTTTTAGAATGTTAATTCAAATCTTTGACAGTTTTTATGCTGTGGTGTGTGCTGGGAACGTCCTTCTGCTGGGTGTCTGGTGTCTGATTGAACAGCTCCATAAAACGTGAAAAACAATGCTGGTCATACAGCGTCTTGGTTTATTATTATTATTATTTTTAAAATATGTTTTTTAAATTGAATTAACCCTATTTTGATTTGTACAAGGGATTGAAAAGAAGTTAAGGTTAGGGTTAGCAAGAATACCATATACACCACTGTGGATTTCTTCTTCACCAAGATCTTAAGAAGAACAACCGTTATCTTAACTAATATATTCTTGTTGTTTTGATTCACTCTATATATCATTTCTTGTTCAGTCATCACATCCTGGAGACTTTTTAACTCCTTATCAGCACATATGCAGCTTCACAAGGGCTCTCTCTAAGTCTTCTCTCTTCAGTGCATTCTGGTCGACCAGAGTATAAAAACATACATTTACATTTTAGGGCAGTGCACTGTTTCTGAATAATCATTTCACCCTGTAGGTGTGCTAGGATTTATTCAAAAATGTTTTAACTTGGTTTTATGTATTATGCAGAATACTGGTACAGTCAAAGCAGCAGACTTTAAATCTGACTAGGAGAGCTCTTCAAATTACTGTACAAATGAACATTTCGAGGGGAACTTATTGGAAATTAATGTGTAGTGTTTCAGTAATACCATGCTCAGGTATAGAGTATTCTCAGTGAGATCTAATCATAGGATGTATAGTATATTATAAGATACCTAGATATATATATATATATATATATATATATATATATATAACTGCCAGTAAATTAAAGTCCACACTTCAAACGTTAAAAGCTAGGATATATACTGTAATATAAACAGGCTTTATCTCTCAGTTTCAAAATGACGGTCAAGACATCAGGTCTTAGCTAGTGGATTAATGGGTGTTGCACAGCTGGCAGATGCTCTCGTAACCTAATGAACCCTCACAAAGGATCAACTCATTACTCATAACCATTTTGGAGAGGCGACTCTACTGACAGTTCTACACACTTTGAAGGTCTTTGAGGCAGTAATTTTAAGGAAAGGTGACGCATCTCTGCAGAATCATTTTCAAAAAGACTCATGATGTCTAATCATACCAATAGTGTACAGGTTCTATGTTGATATAGTATTTTCTATATGACAGATGTTTACTGGCCAAAGAATTGAGGTAGTAGGTAGCATTAGAAAAGTCTGCAATGTATGCACATGTATATGGTCAGATAGATGCCATGTGGTCAACTGGACCTGTTTAGACTGTGTGTGGGTTATTCAGCAGCATGATTAAACATAAGGATTTCATCCTGTTCAAATATATGACAACCAAATATGCACCCAGATATATCTATCACATGTTGCCATTTTTTCAGCAGTCTGATGTTTTAAAATAATCTGCACTCTCCTGTACTTCTATCAAGGTGCATGACAGTGGGTACCCATGCAACTAGCTTATCCCTCAACTCACTGGCTGCATTGACCAATGGAATTGCATTTGTAGAAAACCACCATTGCACAAGCCCTGTATGAAAAGTATTGTAAACAGCCACAGACATGCTCTACTGGAACAAACCACAGGGGACAGTGTGCTTAAATTCTGAAAGAAACCAGTATACCCATCCATGCAAATTAATTTAAATATTTAGCTTCATGGGTGACATCATGTTTAACACAAGCAGGACACTTATAGCTATGAAAAATAAATCTAATCTTCCAGGAAAGATGAAATAATGAGGTCCCAATAGTCTTAGTGACCTGCTATAACAAATAAAGTATCACAGTTTTGGGGGCAGTTTATATTTCATAGCTGTTTTTATAAATAGTTTAGTAGAATATAAATTCTTAATATCTCACTAGGTCAATGATTTTTTAAACATTTTTTGTAGCCTATTCATTTCCTGATTACATATTTATGGTGACAATGGCTGCAGTTAGAAGGAGATTCTGAAGTTTATGGGTTTTGCAAAAAGAGCTTTATAAATTATTAAAACACCCATTGCAGGAGGAATTTGAGACAAATAGTTCCACAGAGGTTTTCCTACACATTTAATACCCTAAATGACTAATTGGTTTGAAAATGCATGTCACTAAAAACAATCTAAAAACTATGATTTGTTAAGAATGTTTAGAACCTGTTATGCATTATACATAATAGTGAGGGAGTAGCAGGGTTGACTTGACCTATCCTAAGAAACAATTATAATTGGTAAGCTTTTATTACTTGTACTGCACTTTGAAAAATCTGAGTACTCGTTGTGCAATTTGTTTAAACTTGTTACTCGGCACACCTCTATCAAGTATCTTTTTAAATGC
Source organism: Polyodon spathula (assembly GCF_017654505.1). NCBI lineage: Eukaryota > Metazoa > Chordata > Actinopteri > Acipenseriformes > Polyodontidae > Polyodon > Polyodon spathula. Next base: position 4,753,276 of record NC_054540.1, read on the forward strand.
TATTATACTGTAATAGTACCACTTATATTGTTATGCATGAGGCAGTACATTAATTGATTTTTTTTTTTAATTAAGGTAAACATTATTTATGATAAATAGCATAAGAAACCACTACTGACCTACAAAAGCTTGACAAGCTTGAAGTATCCATTTATAAAATACAACACATTATGATTCAAGTATGTCTAAGAGGATCCTAGTATATACAGAAGAGAGTTTATTAGGGTTAATGTTAGCCCAGTGCACAGATTACTCTTGATCCTGAAACATTGATGAATCTGAACGTTTAACTATGGGTGATACATTATCTCTGGGGATTACTTATTTCATATTTAGGTACAGCTTTCAAAAACTGTATATTTGTATACACCTCTGCCTATCTGATGTTAGCTAACAATCTGCTCCTGTGAATGCCAAGGATGTATGTCTGCCCAGCTAATGCCACGAGAAAGGACCAAAGAAGACAGCTGAAGCAAGAAATAAAAGCTTTCAAAGGTTAGAGAGAAAAGGTCATGAAAGTGATTTTATCTTTAAAACCTTTCAGACTGACACATTTTGCAAAAGAAAAACTATCCACAGGGGCTCAGATCTTTTTGATTGGTTACATGTTGTTCCATCAAATGGCCATTGCTTTTCTAATAAGAGTAAAATATGTATTAATTGACCTTGCTTAGATCTGATATTCTTTAAACGGGGTGCGTAGGGCATGAATCAATTTACTTTTTCATACCATCACATACAAAGATAATATAAATATTATTGGAGGTGACTTTATAATGTATAACCTAAAGGCTTTTCTATAAAAAAATTCAATGTGAAATCAATATATGTCCAGAAATTAAATTTTTTAATATTTATGTAATATTTTTTATACTGAATTAGTGTAAAAACTTAAATAAATGAAGACACGTGGTTTGGCAGAAATGTCTAAAAACCTTAAACATGGGAAATAGAGAGTCTTGCTTTTGGGAAAAGAGCAAAAAACAAATGGCTTCACCATTGTCTTCTAACAGTTGAATAATTAAGTTAGTTGGTCACATGTTACATTAAGAATCTCTAATCACTGTGTATTTACATTGTAGTTACTTAGTAAATGTATATGTCCTTACACAAAAAATAGCAATGCTATTATGCATAGTTACAATGTAATTAATGTGTAAATCACTGTGAACGATACATGTACAAAGGGTTAAGGTTAGGCTTAGGGTTAGGGTTAGGGTTAGGGTTATGGAACACCTTGTGCATGAATTGCATATTGAATTGCCTCTGTGCTTTCAGAAGCTTTAAAATATAAAGAAAAGGAAGAACAAAAACTATAATGACTGATATTATTTAAAGCTACCACTGCATAAAAATGGTAAAAAAAACTATGAGATATCTTCATCACAGTTTTTGCTTGTTTAGTAATATTGATCTTTAAAAGAAGCTGTAAGAATAGCATTTACACACACTTCAAAACAAGTATGTCTTTTCTTTTTTAAAATCTTTTTTTCTTTTTTAGCTTACACAAAACAATCTGGCATCTTCACGTAAAATAACCTGCATTCTTTTTCTTCTACAGCATGTACACATTATGTCTGACTAACTTTTGACAGCTGATTAATAAATGATTTAGTGCCGAATTCTGCTTTACCTTCAAGGGATTTCAATCTATGCCATGACAAGAGCTGATGAACTTTGGAGAATATTTTACCCTGAAGAGCTGGACCCAGTGAGAAGCAAATATCATGCAGTCAGAAATATCATGCTGTCAGATATATCATGCAGTCAGAAATATCATGCAGTCAGAAATATCATGCAGTCAGAAATGTCATGCAGTCAGAAATATCATGCTGTCAGAATTATCATGTAGTCAGAAATATCATGCAGTCAGAAATATCATGCTGTCAGATATATCATGCAGTCAGAAATATCATGCAGTCAGAAATACCATGCTGTCAGAATTATCATGCTGTCAGATATATCATGCAGTTAGAAATATCATGCTCTCAGATATATCATGTAGTCAGAAATATCATGCAGTCAGATATATCATGCAGTCAGAAATATCATGCAGTCAGAAATATCATGCTGTCAGAATTATCATGCAGTCAGATATATCATGCAGTCAGAAATATCATGCTGTCAGATATATCATGCTGTCAGAAATATCATGCTGTCAGAATTATCATGCTGTCAGATATATCATGCTGTCAGATATATCATGCTGTCAGAATTATCATGCTGTCAGAAATGTCATGCTGTCAGATATATCATGCTGTCAGAAATATCATGCAATTAAGCTGAACATGTCTTGGACTTGATTGTTGTTGTTCAGGCGTTTGTTGCTGATCTGTGTAAGGCAGCTCTGTAGACATCAGTACTATATTGAGACTTAATGGAGTGTGGAATTACATCAATTTCTATCGTTATGATAGTGTTGACAACTTCTTGGCCCATTAAACAGAGAATGGGTTTTTGCATATTGATAGATTCCATCTGCAGTTGTATATTACTGTATTTTATTGTTTTCATTTTGCATTGCATAACTGGTCCCCTTAGGCAAACAAGACAATAGTAGTCCTATTGCTTACCTTGAATCAGTTTTAAGCATGTGCTATGCCTCAAAAGATAATCAATGGTATCAAACTTTCACTTGAACTGATCTAAATAGACTTGTCTACAAATACCAAGTTTAAGAAAAGCTCTTCATGGGAATAACATGAGGTATTCTAACTTAGTTACTTATCAAGGTTCATCAAAATGTTATTATTTACCTTTCACAAAGTTTGTAACTCTAACGGATTACTCATTTACATTTACAGTTTATCCCTTTTAACATATGACCGGTGTCTCTCTTGGCCTGGTGCGGCCTCTCTCTCCTTCCCCATGGACTTGCTTGCTCAGGCTGTGGAGCAGGCTGTGCTGAGAAAGTTTGTGGTTTTCTCTCGGTCGAGTAGTGGCCTCTCTGGTTCATCTGAGGTTGAGAGCATCGTGCTTGTTTTTGGCAGGGTTTATATCTTTTTCAAGTAGAGTAATGTGTTACACTTTCCATACAAGGAATTAACTTAAGGTCTAGATGTTTCTTTCGCTTATCGTGAGTAACAGTTTGCTCCATATATGGTTTGGTTTTGTTGTAGACTTGATCTGATTCTTGAAAAGAAGCAGCCCTGTTTACCATTCAATCCATGCTTGAAAACTTAATTTCCTTTCTTTTGGAGAGGGCTCTCTGTGGTTAAAAACTGTACACCCTTTCTCTTACAGATGTCTCTTTCTGTTTGAAAACTTCACACCCTTTCTCTTCAAGACAGCTCTTTCTGGTTGAAAACTTCACACCTGGTCTCTTGGAGAGGGCTCTTTGTGGTTGAAAACTTCACACCTGTTCTCTTGGAGAGGGCTCTTTGTGGTTGAAAACTTCACACCTGTTCTCTTGGAGAGGGCTCTTTGTGGTTAAAAACTTCATGCCCTTTCTCTTGGAGAGGGCTCTTTGTGGTTGAAAACTTCACACCTGTTCTCTTGGAGAGGGCTCTTTGTGGTTGAAAACTTCACACCTGTTCTCTTGGAGAGGGCTCTTTGTGGTTGAAAACTTCACACCTGTTCTCTTGGAGAGGGCTCTTTGTGGTTGAAAACTTCACACCTGTTCTCTTGGAGAGGGCTCTTTGTGGTTGAAAACTTCACACCTGTTCTCTTGGAGAGGGCTCTTTGTGGTTGAAAACTTCACACCTGTTCTCTTGGAGAGGGCTCTTTGTGGTTGAAAACGGAATGACAACTAAATAGGTTCATGTTTTTGTTTTATTCAAATCACTACATATAAATACTGCTACATATAGTTTTACTACTATTGCAATACAGTCTGTTTCACAGTCTCAACACTGCTAAGAAACTGAAAAACACTGTCAATGTCTTGAGTAGATTCTAATGCACTGACATAAATATTTCCGTTTTTAATGCCATTGGTTTTCATTAGGTCTTTTAGCTTGAAAACAATCTTGAAAACAAAATTTATGCCATCTGTTAAGTGGACTGAAAGCAATAGGCTGCCAGTCTTGCTGCTCCTTTTATTAATAGCTACCCCTTAAACTGATATTCTGAGTCAAACTGACCCAGACATTGGAAAACAACTAATGTGTTTGCATTTTTATGAGCAAGTCCAGATGTGTTAGGCTTTTATTAGCTAGCCCAGATGTGTGAGGCTTTTATTTTGCTGCTAATTAGGTGTTGTTTCATTTTTATAGGCTTCGGTCTATGGGAGAGAGGGCCTTCAATTGCTATGCATCCAAGTTCTGGAATGCTCTCCCACAGAAAATAAGATTCAAATACTGTTGATATTTTTAAAAAGCAACTAAAAAAACATTTTTTTAAAATGGCATTTGAGTCTGTGTAGGGCTGTCTGTTTATGTGTTGTACAGTACTGGTGCTGTGTGTCCTCTGTTTCTGGGATAAACTTGTGTGTCCTTGTTTTAATGTGTAACCTGCTTTGTGTCCATTTTTAATAACATTTAATGTGTATTGTTTTAAACTGTAAACCGCTTTGAGAGGTGCTGTATGAATTGCGCTATAAAAAATAAAGATTATTATTATTATTATTATTATTATTATTATTATTATTATTATTATTATTATTATTATTATTATTATATTGTACTTCCAAAATTCTGCTTGTTTTGACTGGCATGGTTCATTACTGCCTAAAATCCAGCCACATGACTTTAAATACTTTCACAATTTAAAATAGATTGTCAAGGGCGCTGTGATGGGCAGAAAGGGGTCTTGCCTGAAATTCTCCCTCCAGACACAAGGGACTGTTGAAGTCAGGTAAGAGCTCAGTCTTTACCAGAATTAAGGAGTGTTAACTTCAATGACCTGGTATGGGAAAATGGAGTGAATAAGGCAGGCTCTGGCACTTGAGTCAGCCCTATTGTAAACACCTGAACAGGTAGCACTGGTGTTTGGCTGAATGCAGGGGCGGGGTTTGGAGTACTAAAGAAAGTGCTTTTTTCACTGCTCAAGTCCTGTTCTTTCCTGATACCCCAATCACAGGTACGTTTAATCTAGTTCAATTGCACGACTTTTTGTCCTGCCGAAATTGTTGGTTACTGTAGATTCCCAAAGCTATTTACTTCTGGTTTGGTATCTTCATTTACAATCTGAAAAAAATATATATCATTGCTGTGAATGGGTGCCTTTGTGACGTTTGTTTATCAAAAATGTATGAAAAGAAAATGAGATTCCATCAGTCTACAGCAGATAAATAATGACTATTAATAAAGGGATTAACACTGAAGTGCCATGTTATGTTTCAGAAGCTTTATCACAAAGTACATGTCTTCAATGAATGTGCTATTATATTAAATACTGTGGATTGCAAACATGTGGATTCTGAGGGCAGGTGTCTCCAGGATGTAGAGCTGAATAAAGCTGTAATTGGGGTAACTGGAACATACAGTGGTGATCGGGGAGTGGCATTACAATACATCTGCACATGAAAAGAATGAAAGCATGTCCTGTGTGTAAAAGGATGCCTGATTCCAGCAGGTGCCCAGAGTGCTGATGTTTCCTTTGATAATTACATTACAAAAAGGAAGAAAAAAAGAAACTCACATACTGTTTCGGTCAGAAAACATTTGTACTGAATATAATCACAAGCTTTGCTTTGACGGGCAAGGCTTTGTTGAAATGTACTTTGCTTTGAAATAATAGTAGGCAATGGTTGCAACCTATTTTCTGTATCTAAAGCTATTTTGGTGTTTTTACTTGAGATAGAATGTGATGAGGGGCAGAGACAGACAGCACTGATATATATATATATATATATATATATATATATATATATATATATATATATATATATATATATACCACTATATATATATATGTATCACACTGATAGCTATGTATGTGTTTATATCAGTATTTTGTTTATAGATCATATAGTTAGTTAATTAGGTATTTTTTAGTTTGCATGGTTCATTAAGGAATGCAATGCTGAGGCACCTTTGTGAAGGCACTTGTGCGAATGAGGCAATTCATTAATTATGTGCAAAGCGCAGTATACAAGGAGAGTTACATCTCCTGTGTCTGTTTTTGAAAGAAGTTATATTAAAATATAGGAACACGCTACAGCTAATGTAGGAATTTTATCTTTTTGTGCTAATAAAATGCGTGTCTTGCATTAGTTGAATTTTAGTTAATTGATCACTTTTCTTGTCGCTTATCAGCAAAATAGAAAAATCACACTTTATGCCATTCAGTTTATGTGAAGATTCAATAAAATAACAGCATTACTAGATTCCCACACATTCAAACTATGAATCTGGTACAGTACAGTAACCCTAACACAGCATCTCAACAAACACAGGCTACCAGCTATCTGCTATTTATCCATCCTCTGATCCAAAGACTGAAATATATCTAAAATGAATCAAGCACTGATCCAATGTAATTGTTTTCTGCCATTTGCAATAATAACCCAATGCTGCCCAAGAGAAATCGTTTGTTTCCATTTTAAACGTGCAATAGGCTGCATTAGTACGTATGTTTTATTACCGTGGTTTTAGTGGTTTGTGGGAAAATTACGAAACACCAAAGTTTCAGGATTGGTAACATCAACAAAAAGTTGTTTACACACTGTAGAAAGATGCTGTGAATATCAGCTGTATTTTTTATTTCTTTAATATATTTCTATATATATATATATATATATATATATATATATATATATATATATATAAAGAACAATCTTTCCTTGTATGTTTGAGTCGATTGCTGGGTCTTATTTAAAAAACAGGGCATGTGTCTTGTGTTAGGCAAGGTTTTGGGTCAATAACAATCATTATTTTGTGTCTGGAAACTGAATTGTTATTGACATCAACAACAAGGCAAGCCATCTCAGGAAATATTAGATTCACACTTAATTATCCACACATGAAAGGATATATTGTGCCAGATTTTCAGCAAATTACCCCTTTTATAAATGTACTAATTTTACTTTCATTTAAAGATAAGCATCAGTTTGAGAGACCTGTACACACTGTAAGAGATGTTCTCAAAGTCCCCTCATTTAAAGGATGGTGGTATAAAGATCTGTCATTGTTTTAATCAATTGGATAGAGCTTGTGGTGTGATCTGTTTGGGAGCACCCCTCCATCATATGCAATTCCTTAGCGATTCTATTACATTGCAGTAGTGGATTATGCACTTTCTACCAAAGTGCCCTTATGAGTTGTGCTGCCTCTTTGTTATTTCCTAAAGAAGTAATCATTAGTCTGTTGTAACTCACACTGCCTTGGTTCCTTCACCTGCTGTGCCTGCTGGGAGACAAAGAAAGTAATTATCATACTCTGGTTTCCATGGAAATAAAGAAACTGTTCACATTAGTCTGCTTAAAATCTCCACCCACCATATGTACTAAATCAAGTGAAATGGAAATACACTTTTTTCCCCATTTCTAATTCAAACAACTGCAGCCTTAACTCTGCCTCTTTTTTAAAATTTCAAATTATTCTTCATGAGCTATGGATATTAAATTTACTATACACCTCTTAATATAGACATTATTAGTTGAAAGTTATTTGAATTTGGGAAAGACAGAGGTTGAGTTTGATACACCAACCTCCTGGTTTCCAAGCAAGCATCTTATCCACTGTACAAATGGATGAATCTGTACAGGCAGCTTCTATAAGGGTTATCTAGAAGAAGAAGTATCTTGCTAGGTGTCAGTAAGAGAGAAAAGTGTATTGTGAGTGTTGGTACATGACTGACCTCTGCAGCTAACTAACTGATCCATCAGGGACTGAGCTGTACATATTTCTAACTGCTCCGACAGGCAGCCTAGCTCTTTGCAGTGGGTAAAGCATGTCCTTGGGCAGTAGAGAGCTGCTTATTCGTGTGCTGGCCCCACAAGTGCATCAGTGCCGATGTCTCAATACCTGCTTTGTGGATTGAACCCCCCCCCCCCCAGATCCTTTCTTTGATGTCAGAAGGAGACACAGACCTCCCTGAACTTGAGACGTGTTGCATGCTGTGCCAGTGGTCAAGTTATGAAGGTAAAAGTGTGGTGTGACTGTGCGGGACCCCAGGTGGTGATGATTAATTGTGGGGTCCAGAACATCAAAAGAATGCTACAGTAGCAACCATATCTTAAAGTCAATATATACAGTAGGTGCATCATCTACTCATATGCACATACATATACTAACATTAAGATACAGTAAATAATAGTAATGATATTAAAATGTTAATGAATACTTGTTTCAGTTTGTTTGTTAGACTTATCAAATAAAGTAATGATGTTAAGCAAACAAGACATTTTGGTTAGTTGTATCAAGCTCTCTTCTTTACAATGGAGTTTGCACCAATATTACTTACACAAAAGTATAATGTTATTTTGCATACTGTAGTTAAAATGTATTTAATGATACAATTGTAAGTACACAATTGTATCATAAAAGGGACAAGGTAAGGATTAGGGTTAGGGTTATATGCAAATATATTTGCACATTAAGTACATTGTAACTATGCATAATAACATTGTGATTATATGTAAGTACACATGTATTTACTCAGTAACTACTATGTAAATACACAGTAATTAGAAATGTAATGAAAGTGTTATGTTTGATATACTGCACTGCTCTAAGCATATTCAATGTATACTTTTATTTTAGTCATTAATTCAGTCACAAAGCAATGCAACAATTCTGTTTCAGTAATACATACTGTAAGTACAAACACTTGAAGCTTTCTGATCAGAAGACCTTTGAACATTTTCTTCTAATTATTGCCAACATACTAATTAAGGATTGAACAAGGTGGAATAGGCAGATAAGGAACATTTGTAGGTGGTTGTTTTTAGCTGCCTGAATAATGACCAAACGAGTCAAGTCTCAATTAGGGAAATTCGAAAAAAGATCTCATCTTCTCAAACTATAAAGGGACCGGTTTGAATGTGGCTATTACCTGTAGCAGAATAATGAGGTAGATAAGTATGTCCACTTGTGTTTTTCCTATTTTCTCATATTTTTTTATTGCCTCTCTCTCTTTAAAAAAAAAAACAAAAAAACAATGGATATGTAATTATGATTGACTGCTGTACTCAGGTTGCCTTAAAACCTTGGCTCATGTATGACTGGTGTAAGAAATATTAAACTAATAAACAATGTTAGTGATGTCAAATATATGTTTATTGGTATAGCTCAGAGTAGAATAATTTGAATGAACAGAGTTGCGTCACTCTGGGCTGCAGTGAGATTGAAAGAAACTGCACCTCAGACAATGCATTCGCTTTAGTTTTGTAGATTCCAAAACACACCCTTGTACCCTCTTTCCTATACCGATGTACTCATGGCAGATTTCCAAGCCTCACAAACATTCCTTTTGAATCTGCTATCTCTGAGATTCATCCATCCCCTATACAAGCAGAGGCTCCTTCTCTCCTTACGTCCCTCAAATACCAAACCCAGATTCTCAGTTCAATTTGTTACAGAACAAGAATAATTAGTTTCAATACAAAAACTATTACAACATTCCTTACACTGGGCACTTCTATGATTAATTTGAGTGCAGGCATAGTTTAGTACCGTTTGTGTGATTATAAATGCAGTTTTGATTATTCTATCTTGTCTTATGCTCAGACTAATTCTGGCAGACCAGTTATTTAAGCAACACTTGAAATGTATATTTTTTATTTGTACTAAAAACAAATGTTTGTGCTTGTATCTTTTATATTGTCAAAACTGTAGATGAATCTTTATTGCAGCAAATGCAATGTCAGACAGTGAGGGGTCATGGTCGCTATTAAACACTAAAACAATTTTTAAAATTTTTTGTTAAGCACATTCTTATCAATCAAATCATGTGTGCAGTTCAAGAAACCTTTTCAAATGTTTTAGAGAGGAATAAAAGTGTATTCTTATTTTTCAAAGTTTAACCTAAAAGAAACACCCATCAAAAACAGTCCTTAAAAGTACATTCCTAAAATCAGTCCTTGCAAATAGGGCCCTACGGTATGCACTTACATTAAGGGCCCTACAGTATGCACATACATTAAGGGCTCCAGATTCAGCTGCAAATCCCACCACTAGGGGATTAGTATTTTTATTGCACAACTCCAATGTAGGTTCGGTATGTATCTGTCCTCACCTACTGTAATATTCTTTGCTGTACCCCCAGTACTATGTTTTGTCATCAAGAAGAAGCCGTAGGGAAAAATGTTACCATTAGGGAATTCTGTTGTAGCACGGTTAATTGAGTCTAATAGTAAATAACAGCAACTCTCGTGTAATAAAAATCTGTAATAAAAATCAGTCACAAAAAGACACTTAGCAATAAAACAATTTGCAAACATGCTAGTCAGTAAAGCAGTGACTGCTTGTGCACCACCATGAATGAACGTTGTTTATTCCACGACATCCCGCTCTTGGAAAATAGGAATGATGAAATCTAATTGAAAGACATGGTAATGGACATTCTGTACACTGTTCAGTATCGTTTGTACTATGGATCCTCATAACTGAACAGTTTGATTATGAAGCACTGTGAACAGGATAGCTGATGGTGAAAATTGGAAAAAGGTTGAGTATACAGTACCATCAACAGAAAAAAAGGCTGGAAGGCTTAAGAACATGTATTCAGTGAGCTAAATAATTCATAGAAGTATTTATGGCAGACATAAACACATTGTGACTGATTTTTAAATACAGCCACATGTTTAAGTCTTAAAAGCGACTGTATTTTTAGGGTTTATACCAGTTTCAATCAGTGTTTATGCCTTATTTCAGTGCTGGCTGGATTTTACAGTTGTTTAAAAGTTAAAAAGAACTAACTTCCAAGTTTCTAAAATAGGAGATCTTATTCAGGTCTAACTCTTAGTCATCACTTAGCTGTGACACTTAAGAGCTTGTATGCTTCCTCTCTTAATAAGCCTTTTCAAAAATGAACCCAATGCAAAAAATAGAAATCACTGATTCTGCCAATAATTTATGAGTTCCAAAGGCTTCTGGGAGAAGTCTCAGCAACCAAGCAACGAGCAACTCTTGAATCACAAGTAGTTTTAGATGATGTTATAGGATATGATATGATATGATGTGATATTTAGGGTGTCTGATTTTTGGTTTTAACCAGTAAAAAATGATACAACACCCGTTATACCAAAAAAATAAAATCAGTGTATAACCAATAAACACCAGAAAACACAGAGAAAACAGCAGAAATGGATACTCAATTGACATTGACCACCCCTTTCCCATCAAAAAATTACATTCCCAGTGCAGCTGGGCAATATCCCTCCTTCCTGATTTGTATTTATCATTGATTCGTTCTGAATACTTTAAACCCACCCCAACTACTGAGTGACAGCACATTCCTATTGGAGACTCCACTTGCGAGATTTAAAACAAGATTACAATTAGGAATGGAGGCTTGTTCGCGAGCTTTAAAGCTGTATTACAGTTAAGCTATGAACGATTTAAAACAGAGTTAAGAAAAATATGTTGAAATGTAAAAAAATGCCCACACACAAAAACCCCAGGAGAATGTATCTGTGACCATAGGGATTTCATTGTGGAAACCAGCAAAGGAAAGACAGTACAACTTAAGTGTGCAAGTACTGTGGAGTTACTATTATACATATTCTCACTGAATAAAATACACTCAAGCATTTTGAAAGGTAACCGAAAACAATACTTTCATACAGTATATAAAAAGGGAAAGCCGCAAAAAAAAAGATTTACATAAAACTCGAAAATAACAAAAAAAAAAGCACTGAAAAATAAAATTCATATAAATTAATTGTTATTTTAAGTATAATATTTAATACAAATCGTGCTTTAAGTATTAGCCACGGAAATTCAAAGAATAATTACCACACAAAAAGTTTCGATTGACTTTCTTTGCTGGTGCGTCGTCCTGGGACGGACAAGATATTACGTGACTGAAGGACTGCTTGCTTATATATATATATATATATATATATATATATATATATATATATATATATATATATATATATATATATATTAGTTTTGCATGCAAAAACAGGCGCTTTGAAAGTTCTGCTGACAAACTACAATGAGCTTTAAAGCCAATTAAACAAGAACTCATTTTTCTCGTCCCACTCATTATGAAACGACATTGTAACCAGTTGCATTTTGTAGTTGCAAATGAATGAATGAACGATCCATCTCCTGTCAGAGGTCAGTCAGGTGAAACAACAATGTAGCATTATCCACTAGTCTTTTAAATAGTTTGTATCCCTTCAGTAGTGATAATAAGTGTCATGCTATGAGTAAAGTGTGGTGTCAAATTAAAACTTAAAAGCGAATGTGTCGAGTTATTCACCAGTCGAGCTAACAGGTGTACTGTGTGTGTGTATATATACATATATATATATATATATATATATATATATATATATATATATATATATATATATATATATATATATATATATATATATATATATATATATATATATATACACACACACACATTTTTGTATATAACCCTAACTCTAACTCTAAACCTACCTTAACCCTTTAGTGATACAATTGTGTACTTACATATATCATACAAAAATGTACATGTTAAGTACATTGTAACTATGCATATTAACATTGTAATTGTGTGTAAGTACACATGTGTTTATTATGTAACTACTATGTGAATGCACAATAATTAGAAACACTTAATGTAGAATGTTACCAAAAAACATTTTTGTTTTGAAAGTAGCAAACCCATAACACTGCCTTTGACCGTCGTGCCACTAAGATGGTTTTTTTTGTTGTTGTTGTTTGTTTGTTGGTGTTGTTTTTTTTTTTTGTATCTTTTTTTTCTAATAAAAGTCTTGGGCAAAAAAAAAAAAACAGGGGAGCTAATAGTGAAAATAACTGAAGCAAAGATGAGGTCAAGGAGAGGTAAACAGAGTCATAGGATCTGAAGGATTACCGGATTGCTGGGCTGCCATGAATCCATTCATCCAAAAGAGGCACCTCAGTATGGCAGAGATTGCCAAAGGATTGAAGAATGGAACTCTCCAACTGAATTGGTTGTATTGCAAAAAAACAGGAGCATGCATTTACTGTAGATGTATATCTCTGAGGCTACTGCTACAGATTTCTACACTTACAGCAGACACTATAGTAATTTGATAGTAATGTGCAAGAGCTAGGTGGAAGTAAATAAAGATGAAAAAACAACTTTGCCTTTGACAGTAACATTCGTCAGTGCTAGTCCATGGTTAATGCGCAGAATGATAGGTACAGGCTGGTGGAAAATTCAGCTGCTGGAGACAGTCATTGAAATGTGTTCTATTTTAGGGAAGCCTATAACACAGTTAAGGTTCCTACAGAGAAAATATGTATATATAGGCTTCCCATAGGAATTAAGCTTTAATTGCACTGTACGGTATATGAAATCAAAACTTGAATATGAAGGTATGTGTACTTTGCAAAGTTTTGTATGGTTAGTGCTAATGAATTTAAATGAATGCAAATATATTGCATTGCACTGTAAAGTATGTCAATATATTTATAAATATACTGAAACATGCGTACATTATACAATGCAGTATGAGAAGTCAATTGTCTTTCTATTGTACCATATATTTCAGTATTTAATGACAAAGAAAGGTATATACTATAAAGCTGTTGATAAGTATTGGCAAAGTTTAATATATAGTATTTTGGGTAACACTTTACATTGTGTCTCTAATTACTGTGTATTTACATGGTAGTTCCATAGTAAAGTCATATGTATACACATAATTACAGTGTTATTATGCATAGTACTTAGCGTATAAATGTTTTTGCACGATATGTGCAAGTACATAATTGTATAAGAAAACGGTTAGTGTTAGGTTTATAGTTAGGATTAGGGGGGTTAAGGTTAGGGTTATAGTTAGGATTAGGGGGTTAGTGTTAGTGTGGCAGGATGGCCGTGTAGTGACATCCCCAGACCAGGAAGATGACAGGGAAACACACAGGTAGGTACTTGCGAGTTGATGCACTGGTGCACGATTTGATTCAACAACGCTCACAGAGCAAAAGTAAAAGTTTAAAAAAACACATACAAAAATACCTCTACCAAATGAGTATCGCTTTGAAACTTCCAGCACAATCAGCAATGATTTACTTTTACTGTCAATTTAGTTTTCTCGTTTTTTCCCATCTCTCTTGTGTTCTCTTATCTAAAAACCCACCTCGACCTGCAAAAGCTGCAGGTATTTATACATGTGACCCCTTCATCCAGAAAACAAAAACAACCAGCCCTCTGAATCAATATTAATCACCCAAAACATGTAAGATGCAAGACCGTACTTTAAAAATATTGATCAAGTAATATGAGCTGAAATAATTAAACCTCGCTATGGTTTGACAAAAAAAGGGCACGATAATAAAACGGGTTTGGTAATGGGTTTGGACCTCATCGACAGACTGAGTAGAATAAGTGCAAAGCAATAGTCATGCAAGCATTTTTTTTACAAAAATAAGTTTTGTTTGGTTTTTCAGTATGCTAAAGCTGATTAAAGTTTTGGGATTGTAAATGCATTGATTCGTGCTAGTTTACAGACTGCATTTTGATTCCCTGACATGCATTTTTCAGTGCCAAGAGAATCTATTTTGAAAAATAAAAATAAAGTAAATCTTGTTTTGTCTTACTCTGGTATGCTTATTTCTGAAGACTTCTTTGATGTAATCCATTCATTACCATTCGGAAGGCATTAGGCACACAGGAGCTCAAGCAAATGAAGGTTGTTTGTTGCATGCCTTCACCATATTCAATAGATTGCTTGAACGCAACAACCTAATTAATCATGCATCAAAATAGTGAGTTTCTTCATTTTACATTCTTCTGTTAGCAGCCTTCTTCACTTTGTCTGAATTATTTACAAGAACAGAAATAAGACAGGGCAGGGATACTTCATGTTTTCAATCTCAGATCTATATACATATTTTCTTCCACTGTAGTACAGTCATTTACAGAAGTCTGAAATATCACAGGTATTTTAATTAATGCATTCTTCTTTGTGTTTACAATCCCATCCTGGTGACTTGAACTCAGAAGTTCAAAGCACCCTATGACCTCAATGGCTTTCAGATATGTCTTCACTGCAAGATTCTGCCCCAGGTGGATACAAACACACCAGGAAGCAATACAGCAACAAATGCTATGTTTCCCACATCCACTGGGGGCAGAATATTGCAGGGGGACAGTTTAATGATTACACTCTGGTTTATCAGCTGAACTTAAAGTGAAGAAGAGCGACATTTCAGACCAAGCTGCTCTTTAAGAGAGGAACGGGCACCTACTTCTTGGCATTCACAGAAGCTCTGGTTTGTAATTGCCTATTTCTCTATGCATGTTTACTATGCCCAGTAATTAGGCTCCCTAATTATCATTAGCAAGAGACTGACAGGCAAGTCAACCGATTATAAAATACATGCCTTATATTTGACTCATTGTGTGACCCTGAGCAAGTCACTTAGCCTCCTTCTGCTCCTTGGGTGCGATGTTGTTGTAAGTGATTCTGCAGCTGATGCATAGTTCACCCACCCTAGTCTCTGTAAGTCACCTTGGACAAAGGCATCTGCTAAATAAAGAAATAATAATAATAATAATAATAATAATAATAATAATAATAATAATAATAATAATAATAATAATAATAATAATAATGGCATTTGTTCCACCCCTATCTCTCAATTTTATTTTTATAAAGTCTTTGCTGTATTTTTTGTTAGCCCATGCAAAACATCAACCACCAGACAAACTTGCATTTGATCACTTACAAGCGCCTTGTTTATTTAAAAAAAAAGTAATTTGCAGATGCCTTCTTGCAATCAATAAGTTAGACCTTGAGGCAGTAGAGGAACCTTTAATCACAGCAACCAGAATGGCTTTATAATTATTTTATTTTTTTTAAATCATGTATTGTCAGTATATTCACCCAGATTTCTCACTTTGTGTCCAGGTGAGAAAAACACAGAGACAGATTCTAAAATCAATCAAATAAATGAATAGATTGCTCACCATAACTTCTATTTTTCATTTTTGTTTTGTTTTATTGCAGACTGGAATAATGCAGGTCTTGTAATAAATGAAGAATTGTGAAAGCAAGCAGTCAGTAGAAAGGAACAGGTCACAGGATGAAATGAACCTGAACTTAGCAAGCAGACTGGTTTGCTTAATTAACCCCCACCCTCCATCACTACTAAAGATTAATGCAATCCATTTTGCCAAAACGGTGTTTATTAGTAATGTGCACGTGTATCAAAGGACACTGATTACACACTAGAAGTTTATAGTACTTCCTATGCAAATGCTTTTTATTTATTTATTTAGTTTTTTTCACAGAAATTATCTGCTTCAATAGGTCAAGCCTTTTGTGAAAGCTGTACGCTTTCTGTCTATAGGTGTGGTTCCTTTAGTTGCCTCATGAGACAATGATTGTGCAAATTGATATGGAATTAAATTATCTACAGGGGGAAAACAATTGTAATTCACAATGATGTGAAAAAAAAATCCAATCTATACACATCAAAAAGCTGCATTCCATCAGAATAGGGGCTACAGCTCAGGATTAGACTTTATTGATTGGGAAAGTTGGTAGAATATAAACAAGGTAGCTTCCACTGATTCAGAATTGGTGATTGATGCAGTTCTTTATCAGATGTGTCATTTTAATATCTGGGAAATGGAGTCAACAGGGGAATTACACTTCAGGAAACTGCAAAGGGAAAAGGCCAGCTCAAAATCATTTTTAAAATTCAAACTTGTCATTGCAAGACCCTTCGATAAAAACAAATTAGCCAATTTACTGGGCAAATCCTAACAGCTTTGTAGTGTGTTTTTGTTGTTATTTATGAAGAGAGACTGATTCCATAATAGGTTTCAAGGCTTTATTGTGTACATGATATGAAGTATGTGAACCCCAGCTTCATACTTCAGAGGATGCTGCTGTGGAAGAACCAGTACATGAGCTTCCACTGAGGAGGAAACATGTGTGCTTAAACTTAATTACAATGTTATCATGCATAGTTACAATGTCCTTAATGTTTGCATGATATAACACTCACCCGAACCCTTTCCTGATACAACTGTGTGTTTGCTTATGTTATTATTGTATTCTATTTTCTATTTCAGCACTAAGAATCTGTAAATTATACACAACAGTGACAGCAGTTCTCTGCCTCTGGTAAAATGTACATGCTCGAAAAAACTGAATCATGTATGTGGGGAGCTGAATATTTTAATAAGACATTGGATAGCAGGAATAAATGAGACTGTAATGAAGGTTTTATGAAGCTCTATCAAAGGGTAGGAGTACTGGTGGCAGATGGTATTCCCAGCAGTAAAAATTATAATTTTTTACACTTAATCTTGCCAGACAAACAAAATTGCAACAATTGACCTGGTGACTTAGAGACCCTTGCCTTTGAAAAGGCAACAAAGCCCTGAGGACAAAACAATCTGTAAAACATAGAAGACATATTGCTTCCCCAAGGTGTCCAGTTTACAAGTGTACATTTTATCATTTTAAAGAAAGTGTCAACACTGAATTTATTTCCCCTTTCTCAACTAAATACTCTACAGTCTTCCACTGTTCCACAAAGCAGTGAAGTAGAATCTTATAAACAGAAGTTACAAAATATGAAAATAATAGGGGTTACCAGAAACTTGTACTCGTATTCATAAATGCCTGTAAGTAGTATTTATTGGCAGGTAAATACATGTATCTATTCGTTAATGTGTTGATTTCAAAACAAGACAAGCTATCTTTCCTCACCTTTACAACTGAGTACCAATCAATGGCAAGTAAATTCTGCATTGTGTTTTAAAAGCTGAGTAGAAGCAAATTTCTCTCATTCAGGGGGTTGACTTTTTTACTGCCGTACTGCCGTATCGAGACCATTGATTGATAGTTTCCATAAGTTTAAGTATAATAGAAGTCAGGCTTATTGGTCTGTAGTTACCTGGTTCAGTTTTGTTTCCCTTTTTGTGGATCAATATTATGTTTGAAATTCTCCAGTCTGTTGATACAACCCCTGTGTCAAGAGACTGTTGCATGATTTTGGTTAGCGGTTTGTAAACAACTTCTTTCATTTCTTTGAGTACTGTTCGGAGGATCTCATCCGGCCCAGGGGATGTGTTTATTTTAAGAGCTCCTAGTCCCTTTAACACTTCTGCCTCAGTTATGCTAAAGCTATTTAAAACTGGATAGGCACAGATTGACATGTGGGGCATGTCTGTATCCTCCTTTGTAAAAACTTGTGAAAAGTAATCATTTAATATATTTGCTATTTTTTTTCTTCATCTGTGATTTTGCCATTTGTATCTTTTAGACATTTAACCTCCTCTTTGAATATTCTCTTGCTGTAAATACAGTATAATCGTAAATCTCGAAAAACTACTCACTTCTAAATCTTTTGTAGTCATTTTTGTATTATTTTAGTACAAATACATGTTAATTTGGATTCATATGTTGTTTTTTTCTGACTTTATGTGAACAAAAAGACACACATTTGCCCGTTTTGCCATTGGAAATAGTGATATTTTGAAATATCACTGTCCTGGTCACAAAAGTTTGTGGGGAATAATAGCCATTTTCTATACTTTTGAGGCATAAGCAATTAGGAAATAACACTTACTACCCAGGAACAAAAATTGTGTTACATAGTGTTATTTTACTCAACGTCTGAATTTGGAGGTCTATAACATGCTCCTATTATTATGCCCTTTGAATTTTCATCAATTAGTCTGACCCATATTGATTCTGCGTTGTTTTCTTCGTCCAAATTTAATACCTGGGCTTCAAGATTGTTTCTTATGTATAGCGCTACCCCTCCGCCTCATCAGTCCTTCCTCCTGTACAGTGTATACCCACAAATATTATATTCATCTCCATCACTCTCAGACAACCACGTTTCTGTAACATCTATCACATCGTAGTTACTTATTAGTGCAGTAGCTTCAAGTTCTAGAATTTTGTTTCTGCTACTTTGCTACATTTAATGGCTGTCTTACCTGAGTTATTGCCCTTATTTTGATGTGGTCTCCCTTCTGTTTTTTTGTTGATTTCTCCCCCCTTCCTTTGCAGTTTAAATGCTTCTGAACCTCCTCCTGGCATATGGTGCGCCTTGTATAAAGGTATTTGCCAAATAAGCAAAAATAATAATAATAATAATAATAATAATAATAATGAGCAAAACATAGCATCCAAATTCTGTATGAAGAGATAGACAGTGGGAAAATTGAAAGTGACAGCAAGCATGCACATCCAATCTAAATATATAAGAGATAGCTGTTTTTGTTTGACCAAACTGAATATCATTTCTTGAGAAGAAAAACAGACACAGAAGTGACACAGTAGTGTACACACATGCTACTGATGACATTTCCTGCAGTGTGAGTTTATGAGATGGGATGCCATGGGTGATCCCAGATGGCAGGGATTGATATGAGTGTCTGTAATACTTACCCACATGGTGCCAGGCTGTTCTGAGCCCTGTTCCCACCCCCAGCACAATAGTTGCTACTTGACGAGTTTGTAGCTTTTTCACAAGTCTTCTTCAATTGTATTACTCATTAAGCAAAGCAAGGGTTTGGCAGGAAACTCAAATTAACCTTCGATCAAATCATGTAAATATCAAGCATATTTTAGACACTTCCAATACCAAACTAAATCGTCCATCAAATAGCTAGTTTCTTATTCCTCCAGTGATCGACAAGGAAAGGATTTACATCTTACCTTAATCCACTACGTACTAGCCGTGTGCCAGAGTTCGGCTCCTCCTCCCCAGCCTCCTGCTTTTTTATATATTTTGTTTTAAATCTGGACATATCCTGCATATCTTTATTTTTCAAAGCAGGAAAGTATAACTTAAAAACTTAATTTCATGAATAAATTGCTCACCAATTATAATCTTCCCTCGATCTGCTAGAAAATAACACAAATAGAATGGGCTTCCTAAAAGGACTTAACGACATGTATGTCTCATTTAATTCCTACAGGTTCTAGTTACATAAGAATGACTTTTTTTCTCCAAGATGACGTTAAAAATGTCTTTGACTGATGATAATGTTTCAGGTAGGTTGTTTTCTTATCTGGCATGGGAGTGAAGTAACCACATGGAATTAAAGCTTGACAGTGTTACCAGAGCCACTAATGTTGGTAAATTGAATATCACAGCAATCAGGAAAAAGAAGCAAATGCATGTCATTATGTGAAATCTGTATAGTTACTACTATGTTTACTGTTCAATGATGTTGTATCTATCAACAGCATACATTCCTGCTGGTATTTTGCATAGAGCCTCTAATTCTGTTCATGACTTTGCAATTAAGTCTCTTGATCTTGTGATAGAGTGTGTTCCTGACAATAATTTAGAGGCTTTAGGAGAAAACACTCCATCTTGGTAAACACGAAGGTATAAGGAGGCCATGCTGGTAAAGGTCTCCTGAATTGGATAATTTATTGCTAAATTGGTCTTATTTTATAAAGGCCGATCAGCTATGACTGATCAGGACAGATAATTGTTGATGTATAAACACTGACTCCCATCTCAGACACAGAACTTTGGAGATCTCTCAAGATCATTGAGTGACATCCCAAACCAGTTTCCTGCTTGCCTGGCTGCTCAGTTTGAGAGGGCAACCTGATCTGGGTAGTGTCAAGGTGGTATGATGCATCTTCCACTTCTTAATGATGGACTTCACTGTGCTGAGAGGGATAATCAGCGCCTTTGAAATGTTCTTGTATTCTTCTCCTGCTCAATGCATCGATACCACTTTATCCCTGACTTGTTTCAAAAGCTCCTTGGTCTTCATGGTTTCTTTGTTGGATCACTTTCTGATTTGCAGCTTGAAAGTCTTTACATACCTGAGGGAAATTATATACACGTTAAACCACTTTGAGTACATGCAACTGAAACCATTTCACTAATTTTGTGACCTTTCAAACAAATCATTTGCACCTGAGCTGATTTAGGGCTGCAGTAGCAAAGGGGTTGAACACTTATGCAATTGAGATTAATCTCTTTTTCTCTGTAATTCTTACTTATTTATATTCTACATGCATTTTTTAACTTTATCAATGTGGAGTAGTTTGTGTAGATTGTACATGTAAAGTCTAATTTGAAAGCGTCGTGGAGTACGCTCAGGTGCCAACAAAATGTGAAAACTTTGGAGGGGGGGTGAATATTTCTGCAAACCGCTGTATGTATATATAAGACTCAATAAATTGCTCTCTTTAAAAAAAAAAAAATAGAATGCTTTTTCTTCTGTGGTTAATGTGGCCGGAGCAGCAGAACTACTTATACTGTAGGTGATAATGAAAAAGGTTAATGTAGTCCTTCCTCTTCAACACATCTGGTGCCTTTTATCAGGAAAGGGGGAAAAAAATCAATAAGAACAGCTGCTACAGACCAGACCCGATAGCAATATTGTGCAGGAAATGCACATGTTGTGCTTAGAGTTCTGTGAAGCAATTCTAGAAAGGTAGATGTATTCATTGTGGCATATTGCAAGCAGAAATGTTTTATAAGTTTATAATCTCAAATCAATTTTGAAATGCTCATGTATTCATGCATGTGTTTACTCTGTCCTGTGACATCAAACTAAATGGAATGTTTTTCTTTTGAAAGTCTGTATTTGTCACCTGCTCTATGCTGCTGTTGGTCAACAGGTTCTCCTGTGTGTGGATGATGCATACTCAGGAATTTACTCAAACTTTCCTTTTCTCATAGTACTAAAAAAAAATTTAAATAAAAACTTGCAACTGCAGACAAAAAATTGGTATGTAACATCGATGTCATTGTATTTTATAATGGTAACATTTTACATTAAGTGATAATAAAATACATAGTTAAAATGTAAACGTGTTGTTTCATCTTGGATATAAATTTGTCAATCAAAATTGACCAGTCCTAGAAAAAAGAAAAAAAAAAAGCTTTTAACATATCTGGCATATCCAAAAATGAAGAAATGCAATGATTTTTATTATTTTTTTTTTTCATTTTGGCAAATTCAAAACTGTTTCTTTCACTACTCTGAGAGTATATGCCTGCTTGTTTATATATTTTCAGCAATATAGTATTGTGTATCAGCAAAGTGATTTAGTACTGTTATGCTGCTGAATCCGATTTATATAGTAGAGCAAAATGTGCCACCATAGTGATTTTCTTCTCCAACTAACCAAACAAAAAAGAAACCATCAGCCCAATATTCCTTTTAGATTTTAAAATGCAGAACATACATTACAAAGTGTGTGCTGATAGGCTTTTACTGAAGTATATCGTGTGTGGAAGGGTGGTGGGCAATTCACTGACAAGTAGACAGAACTTTTGATTGTAACGCCACTCAAGCGCATTGATTTATTTCAGCCCTCAGAGGGCACGGTTGTCCATGGCTTGAGTACCGGCAACTGTAAACAAGACCACGGTTATACCAGTCCGGGTACACAGTCCACTGCAGGTGCACTCGCAGGTGCTCTGGAAATAATAAATCACAAAGGACAAAAGGCAGAAAAAATGGAAAATAAAATAATAAAACTATAAAACAAAGGTGCTGCACTCTGCAGCGTTCACCCCAACCGCAGCTGCTCATACGGCCCGGGTCTCTGTCCTACGCTCATCCCTTCCCTCACTACCCTAAACAATAATCGTGCTCTGCCCAAGTTGTTCCCCTATGCAAAAAAAAGAAAAAAAAAAAAACTCTTTCTTTAATCAATTTATTTATTTTGCTCATTCTTCACCGGCCGTGCTCGGCCCGGCAGGAGAGCTTCCTCCAGCTGGCTGGCTCATTTCGCCTCCGAGGGGGGCAGACCCGAGAACCCCAGAGCGTCATTTTATTAGTGCAGCAACCCCCAAAGCCCACCCCTCAGCCAGTCAGAGAGGGGGAAAAACCCACACACCCTCTTTCCCACCTCTCTGTGTCAATGCCGTGACTAACAGGCGGGTATTGCAGGGCTGCTGCCCTCTTCCCGCAGTACTACGAATGTGCCCAGAGAGTCAGCGCGGGTCTCCCCTGTTACACCATGGTAAAAGCATTATGAGAAGTAGGAACGCATAGTGAAGGCATATGAAGCCCAGTCAAGAATGGATTATCACAGAAAAGAATGAACATCATTGCAAACGCCATGGTAAACCTTAGTAAAGAGCAATAAATCCATAGCATAATCAGAAGAAAAGCATGGTAAACTGCAACATGACTGAGCAAATTTACCCTGGTAATCTTTTACGATACCATCAAAGCTAAAGTTCTGTCTTGCAATGTCGGGAAGCCATAACTAGCAAGGTATTTTGAAAAGGTATTTTGATTACAATTTAGATTAGGATTTGTTTTTGGTGACAAGGTAACAAAAGTGTTTTGTTATTAGTTAGGGAAACATTGTTTAGCCAGGGCCCGAGATCAGGTTAGGTTTTGTTTATTTTGTTTTTGTTTGTATAAACACACACTACAGCATTTCTTGGCTTCCTGTGTCTAAAGTGTTTATTTGAAGAAGGAAAATGGGTGACCAGAGGGCAATCCATATATATATATATATATATATATATATATATATATATATATATATATATATATATATATATATATATGTAACCCCCTTCAGCAAAGCAGGTTATTTGTATAGATACGGTAGTGTGACTGAGCTCTTTAGGACCGCAGGGAATCTGTGCCTCTGCCTGTGATGACATGTGGGCAGGATGTGCGTCTCAATTTTTTGAGCAAGGAGACGAAGAAGAAGACGGCAAGACTGAAAACTGACATCGGAGAGTTGGTCGGGAGAAAATAACCGGAAACAGACGGTACAGACGGTGGAGCGACACTTTCACGGTCTAAACTATTACGGGTTAAATAAATCTGTAACTACCTAGTATCCACTCGCTGGAAGCTTCTACAAATGAAAAAGAAAACACCAGTTTGAATAAAATGACCGCTTACGTTGCACGCCGCCTGACACGGGACATTGCAGACGAGACAGCTGACCCTGCAGCTTTGCCCACACTCGCCACAAAAGAGAAAAACAGATCTCAGGTCAGTTTGAAATGTGGGATATTAAAATAGGGAAAAGATATATCGGGAAATGTGTTGTGAATTTGAGGAAAACTGCGTTCGATTGGAATTAATAATTGTCAGCTAAAAATACAAAAGAAGGAACGACAGTAAAATAACGAAAAATACATTCAGCCTGCAAGTCAATGACATTCCCAAACCTCGTGGAAAATAAGAGTACTCCAACGAAATAAAACACAGAACTAGTTCTGCACAACAGGAACACTGACTGTAAAAAATACAACAGACAATACATGTGCACAGTGGGAGGGATATGGTTTGACTAGCACCATTTTCTTTATTCTATAGTGTTTGTTGCCCTTTAAACTGAACTGCAGTTATTTAGCAATATAATCTATGTTACTATAATAAACCCAATCATTGTTGTTATAGTATACTATTGGTGTGTAATTTGTTTGTGTATATATGTTAAGCTTGGTATAATTGTTAATACTCTTACCACTGTAATACTCCCCTGTATAGTTAAATAATATTTTGAGTTAACTAAAAAAAAAAAAAAAAAAAGAAAAGAGGTTTTTGGGGTCATTATAATATTAAAGTGAAGTATTGCCTGTGTTGCTGCACAACACCTCTTCAGAACTACAGCTGGAGAGTTAAGGTGGGGGATCCTATATTCCCCTGGAGGCACCACCTGTTCAAGCCGCATTTTCACACAAAAACCCAGGCCGCCGAGACCTCTACAACACCAGACAGGACAGCGGGTAAGGGGCTCCTGTTTACCATCACACCTGCTGCATATTATGCGATACAAAAATAAACCCCTTACATAATGGAGGCCCTGCTGGGATACTAACTGCTAAGCTAGCAGAAATTGTGCAACCATTTAGTTCAAGTGTGCAACCATTTAGTTTGACCAGCATTGCTGTTGTTGTTTCTGAGCCCTCGAAATGGACAAAATTAAGTTACTGGCATGGTTGCTGCCGAAGGTGTTGCTCCACCACATGCTTTCTGGGTAGGCTATCTCCCTGAGAACATTACCACACAAAAATTATTAGAAGTACTCCGCGCTAATGATGATCTGGGAAGAGTAAAGTGTTTGGGAAGATATTACAACCTGAATGATGATAAGTGGTTCACACTGTGTTGCAGTGACAAAGATCTGGTTGAGGTGGACCTGACAGAGACCATGGATACAGATAGTGATGGCCCCCCTTTGACGTTGCAGCAAGTACTTTTAATGCCTGACCCCCAAACTCCAACTCCAGATTTCAAAAAGAAGCTGCAAATGTTTTTGGAGACCTAAGGAAAGACACTGAACGATCTTCAAGAAGTAGCTGGAGTTCAAGCAGCCTCATCAACGAGCGCTACAGCTGACTTACTATCTACTATTGGGAAAGCACTTGAAAAAGTTCTGAAGCCATTTCCAGAAGGTACTTCCTAAAAACGGCTTAGAGTGTTCTCTGGCATCAAGCCCACCCCTAGCCAGGAGGATGACTATGACACCTGGATGGACCAAGCAGCACATATGATCCAAGAATGGCAGTGTGGAGAAGGAGAAAAGCGGAAAAGGCTAGTGGAAAGTCTGAGAGGCCCTGCTCTTGATGTTGTCAGACCACTGCGTGTGGCAAACCCTGATGCATCAGCTCAAGAATACCTAAGTACACTTGAGCACATGTTTGAAAGCACAGTGAGCGGAGAGGACTTATATTTACGATTTCGCTCTACCATGCAGAAGCAGGGAGAAAAGCTGTCTATATTCTTGGCCTGGCTGGAGAAGTTGTTACAGAAAGTATATGTGAAGGGAGGCATAGAAGTCGGTGCATTAGGAAAATCACGCTTACATTAGCTACTTAAAGGAGCCATATACTCTGACATGTGCCTAGTTCAACTCCAGCTTAAAGAACGGCAAAATAATCCTCCCACTTTTTCTGTTCTGATAAAAGAGATCAGAGAGGAAGAGGAGAGAGAGAGCCTCAAGCAAAACCCCCCCACAGCGCAGCACAGAGTGCATCAGAGTGCATCATGCTAACACACCTGATGTCACACCAGCCCCTAATGCAGAAATGGATAGCCTAAGAGAGCAGCTACAGGAGATTAGGAAACAAATGTCATCCTTGACTGTGCAGCAGCAGCATCACTATCAGGATGCCCGGGCATGCCAAGATGTCCACACAAGGGGTCGTCAGCCATTCTACAAGAGGGAGAATTCAGCTGAAAGAACTGGACAAGATGGAACAAACCTCCCCTCTGCTGGAAGACAACCACGTCCAACTACTGTCAGAGCATTCAGATCCTTTAGCTACCATTGTGGATTGGATGGTCATAGGATAAAGGAGTGTGTTAACACTGGAAATGCTACTTTGGTTGCTGAACGTCTTGAAGCCATGTATGGGAATCAGTTGGGAAACTACGAAGGGACCCAGTAAAGGAGTGCCCTGGGCCCCTATCTTCAAAAGCGCACTCCGACTCAAAGGAGCTAGTTAGCCTGGAAAGTAACACTGTGGGAAATGCACCAACAAATTCATGGCCTGCTGGTCTGTGTGGCCCTAAGACAGAAGTTACTGTGCAAATAGAAGGTCACCCATGCTGTGCCATTCTTGACACTGGATCACAGGTTACGATAATCTTTGAGCATTACTACAGGGAGCACTTCAGTCACCTACCATTGCACCTACTTACTGGTCTTGATATCTGGGGCCTTGGGGAGGGACAGTACCCATATCTGGGATATATCAATGTATTCATGAAATTCCCGGAAGATGTTGTGGGTGTGCAGCAGACATTAGAATCCTTAGCCCTGGTTTGTCCTTCTACTGGTTCCCCTAACCATATCCCTTGCCTAATAGGGACAAATGCTGCCATATTTGGGATACTGGCTCGTATCTGTCGTGACCGAGCAGGAGATAATTATGCCAGGAAACTAAAGATTCATGCATTGTGCCTCAATGCTTACATCAAGAAAGAGAGAGAACTCTTGCAGACAGCCAGAGGGCCAATAGGAACCATTCAGACGCTGGGTTGCTTGCCAGTGACCATACCCCCTGGTACCGTACAGATGGTTGATGGAAAAGCCAAAGTCTCAGATGATGGGAAAAATCAGCTGATTCTCATCGAAGCTCCTGAAGATGACCGACTGCCGAATGGTCTTTTTATTAGAAGGGGAGTAGCTCAAACGTCACACAAGACGACTGCCACCGTCCAGGTCCCCGTTTGCAATGCCTCAGCACATCCTGTCACAATACCGGTGGGCACACTGATAGAACATGTGTACCAGGCCACAACCGTGGCTCACTCCATTCCAACTAAGCAGCGAACATCAAGTTTTGATATGGCTAAGCTGAATTTTGGAACTTCCCCTTTGCCTTCCAGTTGGAAAGAACGGCTGCTAACCAAATTAGCCCAGAGAGCTGATGTTTTCTCAACTTGTGATTGGGACGTGGGATGTGCGCGTGGAGTAGAACATCATATTCGCTTGAGAGATGACACCCCGTTCAGAGAGGATTTGCAGAGGATTGGCATCATTCGAGAGTCTAGAAGCCCTTAAGCATCACCCATTGTAGTAGCTCGAAAAAAAAAAATGGTGATGTAAGAATGTGCATTGATTATCGCACATTAAATAAGTGAACCATACCTGATCAATATACTATGCCTCGGGCGGAAGAAGCTCTGGACTGTTTGTCAGGAAGCTGCTGGTTTTCTGTTCTTGATCTACGGAGCGGATACTATTAAATTCCGATGAGCCCTGAAGACATGGAGAAAACCACGTTCATTTGTCCCCTGGGATTCTATGAGTTTCAGTGCATGCCACAGGGGATATCTGGAGCACCAGCAACGTTCCAATGACTAATGGAGCGGACAGTTGGAGATATGAATCTCTTGGAAGTCTTGGTTTATTTGGATGACCTCATAGTTTTTGGAAGGACACTTGAGGAGCATGAAGAACATCTCCTCAAAGTGTTGGATCGCTTGCAGGAACGAAGCTTAAAGCTATCATTGGATAAATGCCAATTCTGTCAAACCAGCGTCAAGTATGTAGGTCACATAGTGTCTCAGCAAGGCATTGCAACCGACCCTGTTAAAATCGAGGCTCTCACTACGTGGCCGAGGCTGACCAATTTGAAGGAATTACAGAGTTTTTTAGGATTCTGTGGGTACTACAGGCGTTTTGTACCAGGCTACTCCTCCATTTGTAGGCCCCTCCATGATCTGACAAAAGGCTATCCGCCTACAAGGAAGGATAAGAAGTCTTTAAACTCCAAGGAGATGTACTACAAAACTAATGAGCCTTTTGCTGCCAGGTGGACGGAAAGTTGCGAACATGCTTTCCACACACTGATTGGAAAATTGACCAATGCCCCGGTCCTAGCATTTGCTGATTCTACAAACCATATCTCCTGCATGTAGATGCCTGTTTGGAGGGACTCGGAGCCGTCCTATATCAAAAATATTCTGACAGTTTGAGGCCAGTAGCATACTCTAGCAGAAGCCTATCTGCATCAGAAAGAAACTATCCAGTCCACAAATTGGAATTTCTGGCACTACGGTGGGCAGTTGTCTATAGATTTCATGACTACCTGTATGGAGCCAAGTTCACTGTAAGAACTGACAACAACCCACTAACCTATATCTTGAAGTCTGTGCGATTGGATGCAACTGAACACAGGTGGCTTGTTTCATTAGCTGTTTATGATTTCCAAATCGTGTACCGTGCCGGACGTCATAACATCGATGCAGATGCCCTGTCAAGAAGGCCTCACCCCAACAGACATGCTGATGATGAGTGGGTTGAGATATCTGCCCCGGGGATCCGAGCCATGTGTAAGATGGTAACAATGAAATCAGAGAATGCCACAGTAAACCATCTTAGGGCTGTAGATACTCTGGGAGCACCCCCTGCTGCAATCCCAGATGCCTATGCTTACTTGTCCGAGCTGCAAGTAACATCGTTTCCCAGACTAAGCCATGGGGATCTGCAGAGAGCTCAAAGGACAGACCCCTGCCTCAAGGGAGTGCTGCTTGCAAAGAAACTGGATAAGCCTTCTCAATGGGTCAAGATTGATCATCTTGACACCAAACTGCTTTTGAGGGAGTGGAACAAGCTCGTGCTCAGGGGAGGAGTCCTTTACAGAGTAGTTAAAGATCCACCTCGGCAGCTCCAACAACTAGTGTTACCCCAGGCATATAGAGAAACTGTTCTGAAAGCCCTGCACGATGATAGTGGATACCTTGGTGTGAACAAGGTTTTGGACCAGGTGAGAAAATGGTTCTACTGGCCCCATCAAAGCAAAGATGTGGAGACATACTGCAAAAACTGTCTTTGTTGTATAGCCCGGAAGACGTTGCCCAAGAGATTCACCCCACTGGTCAACATACGAAGCCAAAGGCCCATGGAACTAGTGTGCATGGATTTTATATCTCTGGATTCAGATAGCAAAGGTTTCAGCAACATCCTGGTCATAACGGACCATTTCACACGCTATGCTCAAGCCTTCCCCACTAGAGATCAGAGAGCTTGTACTGTGGCCAAAGTACTCTGGGAGAAGTATTTTGTACATTATGGATGGCCAGCTCGGATACATTCAGATCAGGGGTGTGATTTCGAGAGCCGACTGATCAAAGAACTGTTACAGATGTTGGGAGTGAAAAAATCACGAACCTCTCCTTATCACCCTGAAGGTGACCCACAGCCAGAAAGATTTAACAGGACCATAATAAACATGTTAGGTACACTGGAGAAGTGCAAGAAAATCCAATGGAGCCAGCATGTTTCGCACCTAGTGCATGCTTACAATTGTACCAAAAATGAGGCCACTGGATTTTCACCCTACCTGCTTATGTTTGGGAGAGAGGCTCGCCTACCAGTGGACATTTGTTTTGGTGTTTCAGCTGATGGAGCTGGTCCAGAAACTTACCTTCAGTATGTCAAAAAACTGAAACAAGAACTGCAAGATGCCTACTGCTTAGCCCTCGAGTCAGCACAGAAAATGGCCCAGAAGAACAAAGCCAGATACGATCTCAGGGTCCGGGATCAAGAGTTGTTTCCTGGAGATCGGGTGCTGATAAGAAATCTAGGCGTGCCTGGAAAAAATAAACTGGGAGACAGGTGGAACGCTAAACCATTTGTGGTTACTGAAAAACTGCCAAACATACCTGTTTATCCTCTCAAGAAGGAGATTGGTCGGAGACTGATAAAAGTGCTTCACCAAAATCACTTACTACCTATTGGGCAGTTAGTGACCGTTCCTTCTGTAACTGAACCCAGTACATCTGTGTCCAGGCCTAGGACTAGGGGTCTGTTGAATCAAGCCCAGAAAACTAGCCAAGAAGGACATCCGCTCGAACAGTTAAATTCAGGTTCTGATTCTGATTCAGAGGTAGGTGAATTCACTCAAATCTTTGATTATTCTGGGAGTGACAAACCACAGAGCCCAGGACCCTCTGCTGAAACTAAGAGTATTGTGGAGAATGATGCAGACTTATCTGTGGAGGCAGACGTACCACCTGAAGAAGAGCATATTAGTGTGCGTGCATATAGTGAACATGAAAATGTGTTGGATCCTGTTGAAGCAGGTCCAGCACCGGATATAGAATCTGAAGAGGGGAGAATTCCCTCAATTTCAGAGCCAAAGACCTTAGAGCCTAGACAAAGTGGTCGTGAAGTGAAGCCGATTGTCCGCCTTACTTACGATTCACCAGGTACTTCTAGAGATGAACCGCTACATGTCGTTCGAAAACATGCACAGGGCATTTCCTACTGGATCATGACCAGACCAGATCGGTACCGATCGTTTATAGAAGTTAATCTGATGGGGGCATCAGACATTTAAAGAGGTGAGAATGTAACTAATAATTGTTAATACTCTTACCACTGTAATACTCCCCTGTATAGTTAAATAATATTTTGAGTTAACTAAAAAAAAAAAAAAAGAAAAGAGGTTTTTGGGGTCATTATAATATTGAAGTGAAGTATTGCCTGTGTTGCTGCACAACACCTCTTCAGAACTACAGCTGGAGAGTTAAGGTGGGGGATCCTATATTCCCCTGGAGACACCACGTGTTCAAGTCGCATTTTCACACAAAAACCCAGGCTGCCGAGACCTCTACAACACCAGAGAGGACAGCGGGTAAGGGGCTCCTGTTTACCATCACACCTGCTGCATATTATGCGATACAAAAATAAACCCCTTACATATATATATATATATATATATGTTTGTGTGTATATATATATATATATGTGTGTGTGTGTGTGTGTGTGTGTGTGTGTGTGTATATATATATATATATATATATATATATATATATATATATATATATATATATATATATATGTGTGTGTGTGTATATATATATATATATATATATATATATATATATATATATATATATATATATATATATGAGCGAGAGAGAGAGAGAAAGAGAGAGAGAATTGCATTATATATGTTTTTAATGTTATTTACAAGATGCACGGTATACCTGTGTTCTAATACAGGTGCGTGTTAAACAATAATAACAAGAAGCATCAAGTATATATATTGTGCAAAAAAGATTTACACATTAAGTACATTGTAACTATGCATAATAACATTGTAATTATGTGTAAGTTTGTGTGTATTTATCAAGTAACTACTATGTAAATACACAGCAATTGGAGACATTTAATGGAAAGTGTTACAATCCATTGCTATCTCACTGTTAATATGCCCTGTAGTTACTCCTTTAAAAGTAGCTGTTCCATATTCCTTACAGAATTGAAAAATGATAAAGAATGTCGCTATTTTAAAGCCATAGGAGTTTGTCTGTTTGGTAATTAAACATTTCAGTGGAGATTTGCAAATGACTTCACAGTGCGTCTGCATTGCTTCATTAACAAAAGTAATTCCTGCCAGCACATAATGCTAAATTAAAATGACAAACGGAAGCATGATTGTGAAAAGACCACTGTAAACTCATTAAACCAGCGTTTCTAATCTTCAGGTTTTCACAACTGACAGGAACCTGTGTTTGTTGTTCTGTTTTGTTTTTATTTGTTGGGAATAACCCAATTTGAACGTCCTTTCTGTTTCATAATGTATAATGAAGTTTACCAGTGGGGGGGAGTATTGACCATTTCGTAAATCTCATTAATTAAACTAGCCTGCCTTGTTAGTTAGGTCAAAGATCCTGTTTCATGATGATGCCCCTGCAAAACCATTGATATTTGTATTGGTTTATTGGGGTCTGCAGTTAGCTGTTAAAAGAGTGAATAGACAAGTCTGTGTGAAATCAAAGTCTTGCGGAACTAGGAAGAGATGACTGTGGCGCAAATAAAAGCTCTTATATTACCCCCCCTGAGTTATTTATTTGCAACTTGCAAACCGCAATGGCTACATTTATGATGAAACAGAAATAGCACAGTATGATTGTAGTGAAGTTCTGAAAATAATGTATTCAACCCTGTCCTTTTTTATTATGGCATGGGTTTGCAACAAACTTTAAAGTAGCATGACAGCTGGGGTCCCCGAGGGGCTCACTGCAGTGCAGGTTTGCGTCCTGGCTGTACGAAGCAGGCAGGTCTGCACTGGGGCCCTAATGGGAGCATCGCATTGACTTTGAGGGGAAGCAAAACCGGCAGCGACTGCCTCTCATTCTGGGTGTCAAAGATAGTTGTAAACATAGTCAAATATTTCCTTTTGCATTTAATATGAGCTCCCCTATATTAGCTTGTTTACTTTTAATTAGGGGTCACTGTGAGATTTATTGTATTTGAAGACATTTTCATAAGTCATTGCTATGGAAGAACTATATCATCTCTTTGCTGTCATCTGCTTAAAGACTGGTACTGTATTCCACTTACAAAAGCAAAACAAATTTTGCTCAAATGTACCTTTATTAACCCTCTATTCTGTATACTATTCCCCCAAAGTACAATGTGTTATTCTACTGTATTTGACCTGCTGACATAACTGCAGCTGAACTTTATTATCATGCAAACCTTTTCCTTTGTGGAAGTCAGAAACTGTGTCTTTTGATAGCCAACCAACCAATGGGACTAAAGTACAGATCTTGAAAGCAACGACATTTTAAGCTTGTGGTATTTCACTAAAGTGCTTTGACCTCCCAGGGATATCATCTTTCGAAGGGATACATTCTATGCTGTTATCATTATTGCAGGGGAGATAAGCACAGATACAGCTTTGCACCTCAATACTTGGCTGCAATTTAGCTTGACAATTCAGATAAGAACCTCTAGGTCCATCTTGCTCCTGGGGACCTACTGCGTTCTACACATGAGTTCTCAATTACTTCATTAAACCCTTAATTGAACTAATAATGTCTTAGTCAGTCCTTTTTAATTGTTCTCAGCTCCTACAAAGTTGTCATTTTCATATTACTTATACAACTGTATAGTTAACTTAAAATCTCCGACAGTTTAAAAAATCTCTAATTAAGCTAATGAATAGTTCATTTAAGTGTTAATCAAAGTGCTTGATAACTCACTTGGAATGAAAACCAGAAGTCCTCAGCACCAGGATTGGGAAACCTTGCTCTAGTCCGACAAATGATTTCTGAACACGCTTTTTTATACCTACACTGTGGTGACATCATTATTGGACAATGTCTCACGATTAATTTTGTCACTTTTTTCCATTACAGCTGTGTACAGAAGAGCACCAGGCACCGACAATATATCATGCCCAAATAAGGAATGTCCATATCAGTAACGTTCCACCAGATTGCCTTTACATTGAAAAGTTACACAATTTGAATAGAAGACAAAGACAATACACAGGCAAAGCATAGTGACACATATATTTTTCTCTCAACACTTGCATGAGAGATGTTAAACTATAAATTCCTCATTTTGTTTGTTTTGTTTTAATTTATTTTATTTTATTTATTTACCATTTTATCAATAATGCCCAGACACTACTCTATAATTAATCCTCATCTATTGCAAGGTGGTTTGAGCTGTTTGTGAAAGTGCACCATGAACTGAATTATGATTTAATTATATTTGATTGCATGCTGCAAAACCTGCAATTGTGGATAGTTTTTCGATACAGAACAATAACATGTAGTAAGGATTGAGTAAGGAGAGAGTTCAACAGTTTGTTTTACAGTGTGTTATTTGCTATTGTGTGCCAAGGTAACCTATATGTTTCTAGACATCCCATGTCAACCTCTCACACAGTCATTCTTCCATATATTTATTCTGCAGTAATGATTCTGGGATGGCTCTCTGTGAAAAGGTTTGCTCTTGTGGTTTGTAATGTCTCCGAACCCATTGATGAATTTATTTTCTTGTGATTCCTGCAGTCTTTGATTCTAATTTTTACAACGGTACAACTCAGTACTGCAATTTCTTCACACACTTAAATATATTTCCAGCATAAATAATGTTGTTTTTTTAATTTATTTATTTTTTGTAATTTAAATATATTTATATGCCTTCATTAAATCCTATTATGGGATAAGTCAGTACTATATTCAATGAAATAAAAGGGGTAATAATCAAACTTTTAAAAAATCTTTCTTTCATATCTCTTATGATGTAATTATTAAATTAGTTTTAATAGATTCAAAGGCTGTCTGACACTCTGCACTCCACTTAATTTTATTTGGAGTGTTCTTTTTAGTGAGATCAGTGAGAGGGGCGGCTATAGTGGAAAAGTGTGGAATAAAGCGGCGGTAATAACCAGCCAACCCTAACAGTGATCTCACCTGGGTTTTTGTGGCAGGTACCGGCGAATCCAACAAAGCCTGGACTTTTGAAACCAACGGTTTCACTCTACCCTTACCCATTATGAAACCTAAATATTTAGTTTTTCTTTTCCAATAGCACACTTTGCCATGTTCGCTGTGAGCCCCGCCCTCCTCAGAGACTGTAGGACGGCTTCTAATCTAGTCAAATGTTCTCTCCAGGAAGAACTATAAATGACTACATCATCGATATACGCAGCTGCATACTCTCGATGAGGTTGTAAAACCCTGTCCATTAGTCTCTGAAAAGTAGCAGGCGCTCCATGAAGTCCGAACGGCATAGTACAAAATTGAAAAAGACCCTCTGGGGTTGAAAATGCCGTTTTCTCACGAGAGGCTTTCGTTAATGGAATTTGCCAATATCCTTTCGTCAGATCCAGTTGAAATAAGTTGAAATAAACCGAGCTTGTCTAAGAGTTCATCTACTCGAGGCATGGGATATGCATCAAACTTGGAGATAGCATTCACCCTCCTAAAATCGATACATAATCGTAGTGACCCATCTGGCTTGTCTATTGGTACTATTGGGCTACACCACTCACTTCGGGAAGGTTCAATTACCCCAAGTTTCAACATACACTCCACCTCCCTTCGAACAGAATCTCTCCGACTCTCTGGAATGCGATACGGTCTCTGTCTAACTCTTAGACCTGGCGGAGTGATAATAGCATGTTCGATCAAATGCGTTCTTCCAGGCACGTTAGAAAACACATCACTGAACATATTAATTAGATTGCTTACCTCTTCACGCTGATCAGGAGTTAATTGTTCCCCCATCGGGACCTCAATTGCTGACTCTGGCTCAATTGAGGGTCCAAAATCCTCTCCCTCCTGTACAGGAGATATAAAATGGACTTCCCGTTCTTTCCACGGTTTCAGGAGATTAACATGATAAATTTGACTTTCTTTCCGACGCCCAGGCTGTCGGATCTCATAATTGACTTTACCAATTGCTCGAATAACCTGAAAGGGACCCTGCCACTTAGCAAACAACTTAGATTCCGATGAGGGCAACAATAACAACACTTTATCTCCAGGTCGAAAGTTCCGAATTCTTGCATTTTTATTGTAGCTTTGTTGCTGCTTCTGCTGTGCCGCTTTGAGATTGTCATGTGCCAATCGACCGACTAATTCTAAGCGATCGCATAACTGCAACACATATTTTACTACATTTTTAGACTCCTTTGACTGTTCTTCCCAGCCTTCTCTTATGAGATCCAAGATACCCCGCGGCTGCCGACCGTACAAGAGCTCAAACGGGGAAAACCCTGTTGAGGATTGTGGTACCTCGCGAACTGCAAAGAGCAAGTAGGGAAGAAGTTTAGCTTAATTGCGTTTTTCTTGATCTACAAAGCGGCGCAACATATTTTTCAAAGTCTGATTAAATCGTTCAATAAGCCCATCCGTTTGAGGATGAAAAACTGAGGTTCTAATTGAAAGGATTTTCAATAATTTATATAGTTGCTGAATACAGTCTGACATAAAATTAGTGCCCTGATCAGTGAGAATTTCTTTCGGGATTCCCACCCTAGAGAATATTTTTACCAATTCATTCGCTACAGCTACTGCATTCATAGAGCGTAAGGGAACAGCTTCTGGATATCTCGTTGCGTAGTCCACTACTACTAAAATATACCGATATCCTGACTCTGTTCCCTCCAGAGGGCCTACTAAATCTACACCAATCCTTTCAAACGGTACCCCAATAATTGGAAGTGGAACCAGAGGTGCGGGGCGAACTGACTTAGGGGCAGCTAATTGACATTCAGGACACTCCGATACATACTTCCGCACAAGACCATAAACCCCAGGCCAAAAAAACCGGGCCAGAATTCGTTCCTGAGTCTTTTCAGTTCCCAAATGACCTGAAAATGGAATGTCATGCGCCAATCTCATGACTTCTGACTGAAAAGGCCTAGGAACCAATAACTATTTTACGAGCTGTCCCGTCCCGGGAGCCCGGGTTATTCTATATAATAAGTGCCCAGATACAGAAAAATGCGGAAATACCACCGGTTGTCCTTCCTGCATTTCCTTCCCCTCGATATATCTAACCTGTTTCCAAGCATACCGTAACATGGGATCATTTTGTCGTTCATATCCCAAGTCAATATCTCGGTCCCAATGGTTAGGTACACAGAGAGGAGTGTCTTTTATTACATGACCTTCCACCTCAGTAACCTCGCAGCCCCGGTTACACTGAATACCTACTCCCTTTCCTTGCCGTTTAAGCGATTGGTTTACTTTTGTGTCAGACCCCTCCCCTTGTCATCTCAGAGTTCCCTCATATTTTTCCACCCGACGCTCTCTTTTTGTTTTTCTTGGGCGGATTTTAGGGTTAAACAGGTCGGATTGCAACGGAAAAATCTCGCCAATTGTTTTCTCCTGTTGCTTTAATTGTCCCCTGGTAGAAACTAAGACCATTTCCCGACCTAAAATACGATCAAAAAACGGCCAGTCTCTTCCCAGGAGAACAGGGTATGGTAAACATTGCGCTACAGCCACTTTAACGTAAGCTGAATAATCACCTACAATAAGTCTAACTTTAGTGGTGGGATAAACCCGAGTTTCTCCATGAATACAGGAGATAGCCACTTTACCCTGTGGCTCCTAGGCTACCCCATTCAAGAGAGCTTGCCGAATCAATGTTTGTGCACACCCAGAGTCCGCAAATGCGTAGGTACTCTTTCCCCCGACCTGTACTCTTAACTGATAAGGGCCCTCCCGACATTCCCCAGTGTTCCTACCTGTTACTGCTGACCAGGATCTTGTCGCCAGGTCCACCTTCATTACTGGACAATTCCTGGCAATGTGTCCAGGCTCATTACATTGGTAGCACACTTGGTTAGGAGGCATCAACGGAGTTAATCTGTCCTGCGAGTCCGCGACATGCAGGTTAGGGGGATTCTCTCTCACCCAGGATGGGGCTACCCTCGACCTCCATGGTCTGAAGGTCTGATTACCCCCTCTGGGCTTCATTGGCTGGTTGGTCCGAGTTAGTTTAGGGGCAGGAGTGGGGTCTGACCCGGCGCCTTCGTTCGCGTCTTCGTAGGCCTCCGCCAGGAGGATGGCATCCTCGAGAGTGGTAGGTCGATTCCTCTTAATCCACTCTCGATTCCCTGGCGGTAGTATAGACGCGAACTGTTCTATCACTATTTTCTGCACCAGTTCTTGGGGTGTATGTTCTTCTGGCCGCAGCCACCGGGTGCACTGATCTAAAAGATATTGTCCCGCAACCCGGGGCCGCATCCCCTTGGACAGCTGGTATGTTTCCTCCGTGATCCCGAGGCATGAGAGAATGGCTTCTTTTACTTTAACATAGTCCCCTGCATTCGTGGCCGTCAGGGCTCGATACGCTGCCTGAGCTTCCCCTGTCAGGCAGGGTGCCAATTTCATGGCCCAGTGTTCCCTAGGCCACTCTGCAGCCTCTGCCACTCTCTCAAAAGTAATCAAGAAAGCCTCGGGATCATCTTCCGAGGTCATCTTCTGAAGTTTTAGCTGAGCTGCAAACATCCGGGCAACCGCTCTCTCTGATGTTGATATTGATAGTTTTTCCACCAGCTGTCCAAAGAACTGGGCGAGCTGTTCCTGGTGCCGTGTCTCTCTCTCCTCTCGCTTCTCCTCCTGCTCCCTAAACATTGCCAAAACTGTAGCTGGATCCATTTTCACTTCTAACACCACGTGTGAGGCGAGAGTGTATTAAATGGAATGTCCAGACAGTAATTTATGTGTAAAGAAATAAAATAATTTATTTTTATTATCTATACGCAACAAAATAATTAAATAACAAAAGAAAACAAAATGGTGTGAGGGAAGGAGTGCAGGGGTGAAATCCAAAACAGACCGTGATAACTCGTCTTTAATCGTCTTCGTGGCGAACCATACATAAACAAAAAAAGACAAAAGAAATGTTAGTGTTTTTTTTAAAAATCCCGCTGCACCAAACTAGTCTCTCCCTCCACCCGTTACTCCTCCTATTTTATTTTCGGACCAACCCTGAACACAGCAGTACGTTCCCTTTAGTATGTAATGTCCCACCTCTGTAGTCAGCGGAACACCAATCCCCAACTGACCCCAAGTCACTGACCCCAAGTGTCCTTATCTTTCACTTGACTCCAGTGGCTGGAATTTACATACTCGTACTTCCGCCCCTCACCAAGGTGCCGCCCCTCAAAAGATGACTTTTGCCATGGTCACGAGATCTTGGTAAGGGAAGTCCCGAGTTGGTTTGATGCCATCTACTGTCGGGAGGCTGAATCACAGACCGAAATCCCTTTGACTCATCACAAAGGCCATGTTTGAATTACTGCAAAGCAACTCTAGAATCTCTGCTTGTGACACTATCAGAGGAGAGATGCAGTGCAGGCTGTCAGAGCTACTTGTGCTCCGATACAAGCACCACAGATCTCACGGAAATGTAACATCACGCTAATCAATATTGTTTCTTTGAAGGGCTTGTTTTAAATGGAATTTAAAATAATGAATGTATCTTGGTAGAGAGTAGTGTTTAATACACATCTCTTTTCTGTTTTTAAGATGGAAGATTAATTGCAGTGCTGTACAAATCTCCTTTATGTTTTTCAGTGAATCATACTTCAGCTATTGTTAAATTTGTAATAATTGCAGCTGCTCAGTATTTAAGAAGTCTAATTAGCAATTAGACAACCTCTGATGAGTGTTTGCCTAACACCCGTACAGCGTCCCTTGTTTATGGGAACTTGCTGCTGCAATGTGACTCAAAGCATGGGGAAGAAAGATAAGGCTCATTTTGTAATATAAAACGCTCTGCTTTTTTTGTGTCATTCAGCAGAAGAAATATTGCTGCACTTTAAAGGTGGTTAAGCTCATGAAATAAAAGACAATTCCATAAATCATACATGCACAGCATTACCACTGACCATGCAGAGATAGTGGGTTGACATTTTTGATGTTGCCAACTATTGCTTCAAGAACCATTCTTTTTTTTTTCTTTTTGTAACACGTTGCTTTGACTGTCTCTAATTAGTTTGTATTTACATAGCAGTTACTTAGCAAATACATGTGTACTTACAATGTAATTATGCATGGTTACAATGTAACCTACCTGCATGAAAATCTCTAGGTATGATAATTTCAATTTTTGGTCAGTAATCAGAGATATAGAAACAATAGGCACTCATGTGTGAGAATGTTACACCACTCTATGCTTTAATTAGACATCTTAAACAACTTCTAAAGAGTATCATGCACTTTACCATTGTGACTATGTGTTCCATTTCTCTTACTATTGTCAATGAATTGCACATGTGGCCTATTAAATTAAACAATCACTAATTCAACTATTTTGACAATTTTCCAAGATTTTCAGTTCCAGTGGTTTGGTTTAATATGCCAAACAAATCAAAACAACAGAAGCAATGGTGTGTTAAAATAAATGTGTGTGTGTGTGTGTGTGTGTGTGTGTGTGTGTGTGTGTGTGTGTGTGTGTGTGTGTGTGTGTGTGTGTATGAGATTGCAACAAAGCATAACAACCCAAAGCTGACTTTGCTAATGCCAGTCATCATCACAACCCGGGATTTCATTGTATGTGTTCTTTCAGCATCGTCTCATTAGAAAACCAGCCTGTGAAAAGTGCCAGACAGCTGTCATTTTAAAGATGTTCATGTATGTTATTACTCATATTTTAAAAGTCTGTCGCAGTAAGAAAGCCAAGAAAAGGCATTTTGAAAGGGGTTAGTGAAGTAGTTTAGACAGCGCTTAATGCACTAAAGAGAAAAGTCATTCATGGACATTGATATACTGAAGGCGACTCGTAATTAATAATAATTAAGCCTCTGTATTGGCAAAACCCCAACCCCTAGTAGCAATAAGCAAGTCCAAGTTCTTGACACCATTGGTGAGGAGAGTGAAAAACGATGCTCCTAACTGACTTCAACATGACCTGTACTGGATGCAAGCCTTCTCTGTTGTGTAGAAGAAATGTTGGAATATGTGTGAGTTACAAGTTTACAGCCAATAAGGCTGCCCAGACAGGCAACCTTCCCCTACAATTAGAAACGTTTCATATGTAGTGTTGTAAGTTAAGTGGTTCCCTGGTTTCATGGTTACTAAATCATGCTAATGTCAGTGTTATTGGAAAATCAGAGATCAAGTGTGTTCTAGAAAATAAAATAGATGGTTTAATTTAGAGTGCTTGAGTCACATAACCTTAATTTGAATAAGATTAAACCAATTTCAGTCTAAAAGCAGAGTTCTGATATCCTACTGGAACATTTTAATTGTTACTGTTCAATGTAATATCGTTAAGTAAATTGAACAGTTCAATTGTATGTTCTGAAATAACATAAATCATATGTGAAAACAGGGTTTGCTTCTTAAAAGACCAGTAGAAGATGCATGACAAGTACAAATTCATAAAATGGTAATTTTGAGGTGGACTGAGTAATTTGGAAGAAAAGGTTGGTATCAATTACTTGTTTTCCTGTCCATTAAACAAATGGATAGTTCATGTTTTGTAATACATCAAAACAAAGATGGGTTGCACTCTTAAAATTCTAGAAATGTTTTCTTTATAGAATATTGAATGCTGTCAATACAAAATACATAAACTGGAAGGTGTTCTATTTTATCTGCATGAATAAAGCAATGACAGTCAAGGGCAAATGATAAAACAAATTAAACAATACAACATTTGAATGTACATGCTGGATACCCTAGGGGTCTAACATGTTGACTATAATGAAAAATTGTTTCTTATAAGAACAAAAGTAGGTTGCTGTGCTAATACTGTGACAGAAAAAAAAGTCATGGAGTCATTTACCGGGACTTGATAACTATGTAATAATTAGGGGAGAACTGGATAATAATCTTCTGTTTCCTGCCCTGCAATAGTAACTACTGGTTTGAGTAAGTGTGTAATTACATTGACATGATCCATAGAATAGTCATTAGAACAGTCATTAGCCTTTTGCCTCGCCTTTCAAGTTACCTCATAAATTAGCATGCACATAAGTGGAGAGGCTGACCGCAGTGAAGCCATGCGCAAAGGGGCAGGGTAGCTGCCCTCCCCCGTTTTTAAAATAAATACTTTATATTTTTGTTTTGTTTGGCAACGCTGGTAAACGATTTTCATTCTTAACTGCAGGACCAAAAAAATAAATAAATAAATAAATAAAAAATAAATAAAAAACTTTTTGTTTTATTGTTTTCGTGACATCCTCGTAAACTTATTATGACATTAACAATTTTTATATCAATAATTAGTAATAATATTATTATATTATTTATTAAACTGAAAATTATTAAATTAAAACTTTTGCAATTTACGATTAGAATGTTTAAGAGTCGACAATAATAAATATTATTATTAATAATAATAATAATAATAATAATAATAATAATAATAATAATAATAATAATAATAATAATAATAATAATAATACTATTAATAATACCCCGCTTAAATCAGGGAATCAATCAGGGGCGAGTTTGTTTATGATCAGTAAAAATTCCATGCTGTATTGCACACTGTACACAAAATGGATTTTGTGATGCGCGGAAAAAACCCCAAAAAACACTGATCTTGCAGTCTGTCACTTGCTTCACAGCGCTGTTTCAAAATAATTATGCCAGAGAATATGTTCTTGTGTTAGTATATATTTATATGAAACATGTTCCTTCATATAAATCTACATATTTATTTATTTTTTTATTTTTTAAATAGTCAGTGTTAATCATGGGTATGTCAAGCTGTATAACAGAGCAAGTGTAGTAATACAACAGGTCTTTAAAAAATAGTCTGCCGAGGCTGTCGTTAGTTTAGACTTGAGTCTCTTTGGAATAACAACTGCCGTTAAATAGGTCGCTGTGGAAGAAATCCGATCATGTGCTCCTGTTTCCTTATTGCAACAGGCTTTAACCCTTTGTGAATAGACCCCTTAAAGTGTTACCAATTGTGGTAAAACACAGTTTATTTACTGCACCTTTAATATAGTCCAAGGCATAGCTGAAAAACAATCAGGGTAATGTAAACTTTAGAAGACATCTAAAGTAAAATAAATGTCCTATGTAATAATTATATTGCATTTATTTTCTTACCCAAAATCTGTTCATATAATTCTAACCAATCCACCAGGGATAGCTAGCTGGCATGAAAGTAATTAATAAATGGTTTGTAAAGAAGCTGATCATAAGAGTGAATTGTGCCAAAGAACTCCATAGTGAGGACCCAAATGACAGCATTCAAATTATACCCTGGGGTAAATTTTCTAATTTGTATTTTTAACACGTGTATTTTAATTGCACTGTGCCATCCCTAGAACACTCAGATTAGAGCAATAATGTCACAGATTTTTCACACAAATAATAATAAAAAAAGATGCAGTCACATTTTTTAGCTAGAGATTTTCCTTCCAGTATGTCTCTCCCTGCATCCCTTTCAAATTAACATCTCATTAACTGAAGCTGTCTAAGTGAAGATGTATTGATTAGCTACTTTTCTATTAAATCTCATATATATATATATATGTGTGTGTGTGTGTGTGTGTGTGTGTGTTGTATATATATATATA
Organism: Polyodon spathula; assembly: GCF_017654505.1. Lineage (NCBI taxonomy): Eukaryota > Metazoa > Chordata > Actinopteri > Acipenseriformes > Polyodontidae > Polyodon > Polyodon spathula. Next base: position 4,796,559 of record NC_054540.1, read on the forward strand.
TATATATATATATATATATATATATATATATATGTGTGTGTGTGTGTGTGTGTGTGTGTGTATATATATATATATATATATATATGTGTATATCAGTATTGTTTAGGTGCCATATATATATATCTATATATATATACTTACTTCACCCCATCAAACGTGCATAGCATTATCATTTATCACACATTACCAATGCAGCATTTTTTTCCTGACAGTTCTAAAGTTCTGTGTTGCAGCTGTATGATGTGCGGTTGGAATTGCTTTCAGTTTCATTGCTTGCACTGGGCTCATGCTCTGCTGCTGGTGTTAACACACATGTGTTTCCTGGAAGGTTATTACAGAAAATATCAACTGGAATTGGCAGTTATTACATTTAAATATATTATTCATAGGAAAACATGGTCTCCTAGGCTATATAAGGCTCTCCTCTGCTTAGGATCCGAATCTTGAAACATGAAAATATATATATATATATATATATATATATATATATATATATATATATATACACACACACACAACACACACACACACACACACACACACACACACATACAGAATGCCTGAAACGGCTGCCTGTAGAATTGCAAGAAAACACAATGTGATAAAGCTGGAAAGTATTATTTCACATGGAGAGAGAGAGAGAGAGAGAGAGAGAGAGAGAGAGAGAGAGAGAGAGAGAGAGAGAGAGAGAGAGAGAATTCCAATGAGTGACAATGGGCAAACACATGCAATGTGAGTTACTTTCAATGCCCATATGAAATACAGGGATTCATAACTCTAGACTATAGACTGCGTTCGTCATTCCCTAAGTCAAGGTGAGAAGAACCGAATAACAGATAAATAAAGTAATTGTACTTGTTTTTATAAAGCAGATCGGATATATAGATATTATTGTACCTTTTTCTGTCTGGGAGAAAGATAGAAGCTACATTTCCTATCTACTGTATATATATATAAGAGAATGTATACATTCAAAATATGCAATCTAGACAGTTATACAGTCCAAATTCAAGGTCACTCAAGCAACTCCACATTTTATTATACATTCCACCTTCAAAGGGTATCATGCACAGTTACAAAGTACTGAATACATAAATATTTTATGCAGTATATATTTAAGTACACAATTATATCAGAAAAGGATTAGTGTTAGGGCTAAGGCCAGGGTTAGGGTAAAGGTTAGGGCTAGGGGGATAAGGGTTATATCGTTCAGAAAGATTTACACAAGTACCTTGTAATTATGTGTAAGTACACATGTATTAAGTCACTGCTATGTAAATACACAATTTTTGGAGACACTGATGTTACACTTGAAAGTCAATACAACAAATAGTCCCAGAGATACAGAGGCAACCAAAACAGCAAACATAAATCGGTCGACTGCTTTATGGACATTTTATTTTCCTTTCCCGCTTTCATTGACTGCAGTTAATCGGGTTCTAACCTCAGCCACACTTTAACTCCGAGTAGACAATAGCAGAGATATGATGTATAGCTGTGATAAAGGCATACTCATCACCAGCAACGGGGTTTGCAAAAATGAACAAGCAGAATTCTACTATATCAAGCAGAATTCTACTATATCGGAGCCAATTCCTGTTACCTATGGGGTTTCACTGACTTTTTAAAAAATCAATTTTTGATAGATATTGTTGATTTTAGCATAGGATTTAAGTTGACGAGACATCTTATGCAGCCACTGAGATTTAATAGTTAACAAGCATGGTTTTATTTGTTCATCAATCTCTATAGAATATACATACAGTATACTCTAATTATATCAGCTGCATTATGAATAAATAATTCAACATATCAAGACATGCATACTGATTATCTGAAATATTGAATTTGTTTTATAGGTCTGCTTTGAGATATTTTACTTGTTCTCAATTTCAAATGTTTCGCTTTTGTACCTTTAGCTACTTGCTTGACGTCATCTCAACAGAGCCGGTACAAGCATCCATTAGATTTCCAATCTTCCAATTCTACAAGGTAGAAATTCAGAGCTAGATACCATCTGCACTTAGTTAATCAGCGCTGATATTTGCAGTTATTTTAAATGGTGGTTAAAAAGAAAATTTTACATTGTAACCCCAAAGCTCTGTATGAGTATTTCTCAAATGTAGTCACCAAGTACTCAGGGTTACAAAGCACACAAACTTAAGCTTAGAAACCAGAGGGCTTAAAATACTGAAATTAGATACGCCTGCTGTAACCAATAGACTAACCTTAATATTTTCACACTGTACTCAAGAACTGAAATCGCCTTGAACGCATTTAAAATTGCAGTGAGCCTGCAGTGAAGCTGTTCTATATTTGCAACTTCATTCCTTGCAGATGTAAGAGATGCCTTTTAACATAGCATGACTATTCGCATATCATGAATTTAGTTGGCAAAAAAGCACTTCACAATGGATTTCCTTTCTGTAGCTTTAGTGAAGAGAAATTTGACATTCAATTTGTCGAGTTCAAACCATATCAAACTTGTATGAAGGCATTCTAGATTACAGACGTCTAGATTACTGTAAACCAAAAAACTTTTTTCTTTTTTTTTTAAAACATTGATTATTTCATTCACTTATGTACAGTATATAATTAAACTAATTTGAGACACTGAGCATGGAATTTAAGATTTCTTAATGTGTGTTTGATAGCTAAGGTTTTTTCTCACCTGTGGTCTAACATTCACTGAAGCAACCTTATTGTTATATTGGTTATCACCTCACTGCACAGAGGAATCAGAAATGGCTGGCAAGAATTTCAATTGGTTCATCAATCCTGAATCGTGTCTAACTTGTCAGGTGAAATTTCATCTTTTTAACCGTCATCTTTGCTACAGCCAGATAACCACTGAGCACATGCAAAGCAATGAATTAATGGATTTGGAAACACATAACATATTATAGTTTTTCAGTTTATTACAAACCCACACTGGGTGCTAATAGACTTCCTTCAAAAATATAAAAATGTGAAAGATAAGGTTAAAGAAATAGCCAACTGTGGCAGTGTGTATGAGTTGGTGAGGGGAATAATAGGTTGGCAGGGAGGGGGTTAAATTGCTTCCTTTTTTGTTGTTGTGTATTTGGTTAATTAAAGAACACATTAGTGCATTTAACCACACAGCTTTCTGTGTCTGAGTCTCTGTCCCTGCCAGTAAAATCTGGGCTATGAGGCTACCTCGCCACATATGGTGTCAGATTGGGATAGCGCCCCTAGAGACTCAGACTAGGAACTGCAGGTTAAAAAATAAAAAATGAAAGTAAAGAAAGAGAAGAGAAAATGGAGCGGAAGATCCTCTCTGGCAGGAAGGCTACTATTGGGGTGAGATGAGCACGGTGAAGGGATGGCTTCTTTAGGAGATACAACCCCAGCCACCTGCCTAAAAGAGCCGGACGGAGGATGCTCTTCCATGGTGCCTCCCCTGTGCCGAACCCGGGCGCTACACCAGGTGCTACCCCTTTCAGGGTGAAGCGGAGTTTCCACCTGCCCTGAAGAGGAAGAAGGGGAGGAGTGGCTGTCCCCAGTCTGTTTTGTTTACAGTTTCATTTCATGTTTTTGTTGATTTGTTTAATTAAAGAGGGCATTAGTGCATTTCACCATGCAGCTTTCTGTGTTGGAGTCTCTGTCCCTGTCAATAACATCTGGGCTAGGAGGCTACTGCATTTAGTGCTAACAATTGATAACAACATATGCAGTACAATACCAGACCTTTAAAACACCAAGGGGCAGGGACAAGAGAGGTATACAAAAAAAAAACGAAGGACCCACTGTTACAGTACAATCTACTTCTTGTTCTAGATCTTTTTCAGGTAATACAATTGCTAGTAGTTTGCTCTGCAGTTTCATAATATTGTGTGCAAGCTGATGTTGTCACTTCAGCCATAGATATTACACTGTAGTGTTATCTTATGGCCATGATGTGTTGATGACAATCTGTAAATATTGCAGAGAAGATAAACATATTTGTCGGCTTGTTAAACTCTGAATGCTGTTTTTGTTGATCCTGTCTCAGTTGATTTCTTTTTTCATAAGCACTTGGTGTTATTTAGTTGTGTTGTTATTTTGTAATGAAGTGCCTGCAGATTGTATTCAGCTGCAGGGCTGTATGAATCTCAGGACCTGGCTGCAGTGCTTCCCAAGTCACCAGTCCCTGTTGATGAGAAATCGATACAGACAGCTTTCCTCCTTGGTTTTCTATTCACAACTCGGGACCCTCAGCCATCATCGTACAGTGATAGGATTCATTGTCTTTAATTAATTAACCATGATTCTTTAAAAGGCTTGTGCTGTAATCTGTTTCATAGCTCTGACTGAGAATAGACAGAGTGCCAAAGATATCTGGCAATTGTGAGTGTGAAATTTCTGCACAGCTCCTCAGCCAACTGGCTGACCAGTTCAACTGCCGTAGGGGATTAATAAAATAATGGTATAAGGAAACAAAGCAAAAAAATAGGTTAAAAACTATCGAATGAAAAAAGATTTCAGACACTTGGCAGAGCCATATCATTGCTTCAATCAGCAAAACCACCTGTAAGTTCCAACCCTAGAAATAAACCCTGCAAGTATGTCATTGCAGTAAGTTAGACTGCTTATTTCTTTTTTTGTAACCCTGAAAGCGTGGTTTTTAGCCTTAAAAAAAGAGTAATTTGCATTCCAGAGTAAAAAGATTTGAAAATCATTACCACTGATTTGTCTAGAGAAATAATTAACAAAATGACATGTGTCCATTAACCTAAGATGTTAAGCAGCAGCCCCTTCTATATCTTTTGGTTAGCACACTACAAAGGTATACAGTAGGCCAGCCACTTAAATCCACAAAACAATCCACAACTCTATCTTGAATAGTGGCAAATGATTTGGACTTTTACACTCCCTGTAACAACATTCCAAATATTCCTTAGCAAAGATTCTCCCATCTCGAAGGTGCTTCGCTAGGTTTTAACCATTTTAACAGTTTCATTACAGCCTCCTGTGTTGTATTTTATACTGAAGTCAGCAGGAGGACCTGGTTATAATAAAATAAGAAGTTTGGATTCGAAGATAATCCAGGTACTCAGCATATCTTTCAGTATTGATCTGTTTCAAGACATGAATATATACAGCATACCCAAAGGTGACAGACGCCAAGGCCTTTGAGAATGTGCTATCAGCTTGAAGACACAACCTCCTAGTGTTAAAGAGTTTAGATTTAGAAAACTAAATCTTCTTGACAAGTCTTAACTATTAGTCACTAGGCACTGAAGCTTTATTCAGATATCTCTGGCTAGCGGTTTATTTGTTTTTAATTTAGAGTGCCCAATTATTTTTACCCCCCTTTTCCCCCAATTTAGAATACATAATTATTTTTTACCCTCACCGCAGCAATTTCACACACAGCCTAGGAGAAATTAAGGTTCAGTGGGAGTCCTCCGATCCCACGACCAAGCCAGCTTCCTCTTCTATACCTAGGAACTAGTGATCGGACATCAGAGAGCTATCAGCCTCTGGAGGACAAAGGCCAGCCCTGCAGGTGTCCACCTGAGCTCACTAGGATTCTCGTCGATAGGGTCCGCTGTAGCACAATGTGTACCGATCATTCCCCTAATGAACACCTCTGGGGGAGAGCTCCAATCATTATTCATGTGGCTGTGTGGATAATGATGACCAGCAAATCCATTATGAATGCCTGGTGAGTTCTGGGGTTGTCCCATGTGTTCAGTAGGATTGAGGTCAGGTGAAAATGCAGGCAGCCTCTCATTTATTGTGGTTGTTGGAGGCAATCCACAACAAACTGGGCTCTGCGGATTATGCATTATGCCCTTTAGCACAAGGTCTGGCTCTCCAATAAACAGCTTAACAATCAGTTTCCTAATACAATTGGATAGCCCCAGTTCCTCCATCCCTGACCACAAGGTCTGTCGTCTGTACAACCAAGAATTTTAACTATTCCTCTATCAATCAAGCCTTTCAAATTACAGAGGCAAAATATTCTGCCATGTGGTATATGTTACAATATGTTTAGTTTTGTCATAGTTAACTTTTAGAGTTGCAAACTAATATCACTTGCTGAGGGCTGTTTTTTTTCTCACTTCAGTCTAAGAAAACACCTGTTAATAGTGGTGCAGATGTACTAACAAACTAAAGTGCACTTAAGAGTCTTTTAATTAAACTAATGAGTTGGTTCTAGTTTTCTAAAATGAACAGGATGTAAATTACAGAGAGGCTTTGAGAATCATAGGATAGGAACTGATAGGAACAACATTAAGCCAGCAATGGCTTTAGCGTGCTGGGACATCTGATTTTTCCTTGATTCTGACTCTGAGCACATTGCTGTCTTTCAGTAGTCTGAGGGGATTGAGTGCCAGCACAGATTGGTGCTGTTACTGCCAAATATTTTATTGCAAGCCAGTTCATTTGCAAAGTGCCATTGGAGAGGGTCATTTGGGATCAGAAAGTTGCCTTTGAATTGTGCTTTATTTTGTTCTTAGCTATTTTTTTTTTAACACAGTAGGCTTTTGTAAATTAACTTTCAATGAAAATGGGTAACATACAGTATAAAAAATATACTTAATGCATTATCATTTTGTGAACGCAGCTAAGTAAGTCCTTTATAGACTGCCAGCATTACAAACAAAAAATACATTATTACACAAATCCAAAAGACAGCTTATGCGTATTGCTATTATGTCCATTAAGCCACCAAGTAAAACTGATAATAACAAATAGCTTTATATTGCATACACGTTTCAGAGATGGGCTATAGTGTCTTAAATTAGCAGGGTCCCTTCTGATTGACCAATACTGAGTAGGGGATCTGCCAGAACAAAACTGTCCACCCAGTACAGTATGAATAGAAGAAGCCCATTGGCTGTGGAATGATATCCATTTTGAATTAAAATGATCCATTCACATCATGTGATTTTCCATCAGCTTGTTATCACAATATTGGAATGATAACTTCCCTATCTTTCTTTTGTACATCTGCACAAACAATTATAGTTTTCTGTTTCACTTAATGACCTTTTTTCCGTTTCATTTGCTTTTCTATTATTTTGTGCTGATACGGTAGGTATTAAAAACAAGGGCAATGTATCTGTATTGTTGTTTGTGTTTATTCAATCAACAGTTTACATTTTGGACTTTAACTTACAGTTCTCAAAAATAATATTACTCACTACTATATTTAATTGACTGCCTAAAAAAGCTGTTGTTCGTATATTTCTGTTTGCTTTAGTCAAAAAAGGAACTGGCTATGAATACACCTTCAACACACTATTCACAGTTTGATCTACTAAAGCAATCAAATAATTGAGAATACATTCTGAATTCAATTATCAAGGAAAACCATTGGTCCTGCAGGCTCTGACAATTTGTGCACATCCCTATTCTCCAACACCCTACTGAAGGAAATGAATTGCTCTGTTTCGTATCTATCAATCTAGAATCTTTAAATGTTAAAGATTAGGAGGTTAAACCACTTAGGAGTTTAGGGAGCCAGAAAGGCTTTTGGCATTTCCCTTCATTCATTTTTACTTTTATTCTGTATGAAGATAGTTGAGAAGCAAGTTAATAAAATATATTTTGTGAACAAGTTGGACAAAAGAAGATAAAAAAAAAGCCTTTGAGAATATAGCCAAACTGTTCTGACAATGTAGTTTAAGGACTGTGCTTTTGAAAGAGGTAATATAAAGGGCTTCGTGGGTAGCAGTTTCTTTCCATCTCTAGAGACACTAGCACAGTGGAGCGAGATTTGTAAATTAACTGATAATTAGGTTTAACAGTTGCACAGGGGTCTGGAGTTTATTAGTCAGTCTCGACAGGAGCAACCTTGTGGAGAGACCTGGCGCAACTGAAACTAGAAAGGGATGCCATTGTAAAGGTGGGGGAGAGGAGGATGGAGGCAGCAAGAAACAAAGTTGAAATGTGAAGGCTTAGATGAGGCATAAATAGGGGCTCTAATTAATTTAGTTGTCGTGAGGCTTCACTGTGGGCCTCATAAACCATGCCAATGATAAAACAAAGCCACTTATATTCCTGAAAGCATCTTGCCGATACAAAAGGAATGTCAGTATTAATATATTTCATAAGATTGCATTGGGAGTGGGTAGCTGCGTTGACTATATAACAGAAGTCTAACTACAGTATGTGATTTTTATTTTTATTTTTTAACTCCCATGAGCAGCAATTATGCTACAGTTATGCAGCATTTAAATGAACATCAGATGTTTCCAAATAACTCCAATGTTTCCTTTAGGTAGCTGTGCTACATATTCGTTATAGCGGTTTTGATGAAATGCTACATTTAGCCATGTTCTCCACAGCAATTCCCATGTTCTAGCCTTCTTCCTGCCAAAGCTTCTCCTGGGATTCCAGGCTCATCAGTCAGGCCGTGGGTGAGCACCATCACATGATAGAATCACAGAGCACAATGCTTTTTGACATGGAGCAGATGTGCAGAAACTTTGGTTAATGCACTGTCACATCCCAAGCTTCCAGAGTGACCATAAACCGTCCACCTGCTTTGCACCAAATCTAGTTAAATATTGCACCTATACTGGTTTCTTAACATCACAGCTCCAATGAATCCTTACTCAAATTTTTTCCATGTTTCCCAAGCTTTACATTTAATGTCTCTAATTACTAAGCATAGTCATTGAACTGTAAATACTAAACAACATAAGTAAGTAAAGTGCCACTACAAGAGACACTGGCAATTGCATTTTGTAATTAAGCATTTCTTTGCATTGTAACTACACAACCATGTGTAATCAATCTGCTATTACAATGTAGTTAGAGACACATTGTAAAATGTTTTCTACTATAATCTTTTATGACTTAATCCTACTATTTTCAATATAGAAATTACTTACTGTACATACAAAACTGTCACTGCAATTCTGTGCTTATTTTCCATATGTTGAGTATGTCTATTAAGAATGCTATTGGTAGTTTCCTGTCCTGTGGTGTGCACATTTATAAGAACACCTCAAGATTTGTCATTTATATCCTTTATATACCTACCTGCATTAAAACCTGAGGGTGTGAGAATGTTTATTTTTGGTCAGTAATCAGTGATATGAAACAATAGGCACTTGTGTGAAAATGTTAAACCACCTTGTCCTTTAATTAGGCATCGTCAACAACTTCTAAAAAGTCTCATGCAGTTTTTCATTTGTGTTCCTTTTCTCTTATTATTTAGGTTTGATTTCATATGCACCACAAATGAAAACTATGGAAGCAATGTGGTCTACTAATAAATGTGCACACTGCTGTATGACATAACAAGACAACTATATATATATGTATATATTGTAGCGAACCTCAGTTCCCACAGGCAGGCGCATCACACAGGGCGAGGCAATCCACACACAGACAGAGGGCGGGCGCGAACCCGGGACCTCTTGCACTAAAGCATAGCGCTGATACCGCTGTACAAAAGAGCCGGCTCACTGGTAGGAGCAGATATATATACAATATATACAAAAAAATGGTTGTTACTTTTTGTAAAATACCCATAGCTTAATTTTGATATAGTTACATTCCTTCATCACAGATCTATTATTGACTGTTTCTTTTATTAACATGTAAATAAACTCCAATAAATGGGTGAGTTGTCAATTAAATACTTAGCAAAATAAACCATTACTGATTATTATACAAGGAAAATTACAGCCATTGAATCCTCAAGCTCGGGCTCTGGTATGTGGGTAAAATAGTTGTCAGTGATCTGTCAGGACTGGAGCTCTTCATTAATTCTGACAAACTGAACCATTTATTCTCCATGCAATTAAATTCTGCCATTGTGTAATTTTCTATGTTTTATTTGTTTTTACTGCAAACCTTTGATGTGCATGGTAATTCAGTTCACTTGGGTGCAATGTAGATGAGTACTGCAACAGGCTTTCAGGATATCAACATAATCCAGTATTTACTGTACTGGTACAATAACAAACATAATAGAATACAATTATTCAGTACAACAAACCAAAGAACAGTGTGAAACAGCAGGAACAAAAAAGAAAAACAACTGTAGTCTTCTTAAAGCTATCTTTTCATTTATTCAGCGATTTTAAAGTTGTTCACTATATATTCAATTTGATTATAGGGAGATTTTATAGCAGTTAGTCAATAGGACAAATGATCATTTCTGCCTGGCTTTGATTATGCAGTGTCATAGTAATGATTGTTATCAATGAACTAGTTGCATAAAAAAATAGACTTATTAACATATTCTTCAAATTAATGATACAGTTATTGATTGATGCTGTATATAATAATTAATTCATGTTTTTATAACAGATGCCAATTTATTTTAATGACCTAAACTTAAAGAAAAATCTTGTAAAAACTGTGCATTTCCATCTCTAGAGACACCAGCACAGTGGAGCAAATGTGATAATTAGGTTAAAGAGCTGTATGTTTAGTATCCATGGCTGCACAGGTGGTCTGTCTCGACAGGAGCAGCCTTCAGGAGGAGAGACCTGGAGCATTTGGACCTGTAATGTGGGGTGTTAACTTTGCCCACCCCCTGCAGAGAGGGAGGACGGATGCAACAAGATATATATATATATATATATATATATATATATATATATCTATATATTAGATATATATATAGATATAATATATATAATACCTATATGTTTATTCAATGTCTACTAATAAACTAAAGTTACATATGGATGGAACCATTCGACATAGCATGACTATGAAGCCTTTTTGCTTCCCTTCCTGCAGCTGACAGGTCAAGTGAAGTTGCTGTCTGAAGACTGTCTGCCTCTGATAGTTAACAAACAGTTAGCACACCCTCATCAGAGGAGGCATTGACCTCCTTTACAACTAGCACTGCCATAGCCGTTTTTTGATTGACTTTTGCAATTCAAATTTAAATATCTCTGCGTATGTGAATATCTCGTGCAGTGTTACTAAATAACTTAAGTGTTACTAAATATTTGTAATTAAATACCCATACGGTATTTCAGACGATGCAGAATCATAAAAATGAATAAGTTAGACCAGCAGTTTATGCAGCATATTGAAATCAATACAATATAGCCGACAATTTAGTGTGGGCTTTGTAATAAAATCAAAGTCATTGTGAAAGAATGTATTATAAGTATTAAAGTGCTTGAAACACTGATGAAAGTCATTCGACACAATATATATATATATATAGATATTATTATATACTATATATATATATATATATATATATATATAATATATATAAATATATACTTATAATTACTATTATTTACACCATATTTCTCAGGCAAATCGTCTCATAAAGTTTATTTTATTGCAATTTTTCATGTTTATATGTGTTCTTTTTGAAAAAAATAAGAACAAAGTTTAATTTTCAATGTAAATACGGTGTTTCTGCTGTGAAAATGTTATACATCATGTTCCTAAATAAAAAATATTAAGCTGTATCCGATTGTTTGTTTTTCATTTTCATATTGAAGCTGTTTTAAAATGGAGCCGCACATTTTGCAGGTGCAGCAGCTGTATGTAGTCTAAAGTTTCGGCGGTTCTAGTGCTAGATCACTGTCTTAGGAGGAGATTGGCTTTGTGTCAATCGTCTTCACTTACTGGATCAGCTCATTGCTTATAGATGTGGGGTAATACTACATTTGTCCACACCTATTACATTTTCTTTGCATCTAATTATTTAAGGCAAATACGCTTCAATAATGCTAGTGAACACTTGCAGTATGCATAACATTTAGCAGTCTTTTATTTAGCAATATTGTTTTGTCTGACCTGGATGGATGTTTTATTGTTTTGGATACTTTTTCATTTTTTTTATCAATCCCTACCGCTATCGATCTATATCTAGAAATGTTGTTTTTGTTGTCTGCCTCCTATAGATTTTTGGTTAAGACTTTACATTTACAGTGTCTGTCATTGCTGTTTATTTACAGTAGTTACTCATTAAATGCATGTGTTATGCATAGTTACAATATACCTAACGTGTAAATATTTTTGCACAGTATATGTAAGTAACCAACTGTATCAGAAAAGGGTTGGGTTTAGAGATAGGGTTATGGTGTTAGAGTTAGGTTTAGAGTTAGGGATAGGGTAAGGGATATGGGTGTGGTTTGGATAAGGGTTGTATCATGTACACATTAAGTACATTGTAACTATGCACAACAACATTGTAATTATGTGTAAGTTACACATATATTTACTATGTGACTGCTATGTAAATACACAGTAATCAGAGACAATGTAAAGTGTTACTGATTTTTGTAAATGTTTAATGTGCGATTTGTTCATCCTGCAAAACATGAAAACCACTGGCCAGGTTCTCAGTTGTCACTCATTGAAACCTTGAACGTGAGAAATCAGCTACTTCTAGTGTGACCTCTCATTCCGTTATGTTCTGAAACATCACTGCAGAAGAAAGGATACTAACTGCCATTTCTGTGTTAAACATATAAGAAATTTGATGTACACTGCATGGTCATTGTATTAGGATCTCTCTACCTGATTAGATTGGCATCTCCTTGGTGAGGGGAATGTTCTCCTGGTATACTCTAGTTGGATCCACTCAAACAATACTGCACTTGTACCCTGATGCCAATGGCTACTTTCAAGACTATAATATACCCAACCGCCGTGTTGGAATTGTGTAAAAATGTTTTCTCCATGGCCACCACAGGCCCTGGATCTCAATCCAATTGACCCTGTTTGGGATGAACTTGAATGACGCAAAGCTGTTGCGGTTCCTCTGTCTGCCTCTCTACATCAGTTGCATGATGTCCCTGTAACACCTTACTCGTGGAAGCCAACCCTTTTCCCATATGCTCGTTTATATCGAATTGAACTAGTAATGACCGATCCCGTGACGTACAAACCGACATGGCACAATTTTTTTAGTCAAAACCTTGTGTTTTGAAAGAAGGAAAGAAAAGAAAGAAAAAAAACTATAGCTTAACTTGATATTACTGGCTAGGCACTGCATGTTCTGTACTGTACCTTGTTAAAAACTAATCAGAAAGCCTTTCCCCCCTTTCCCGGCTTCTCTTTCTTCTCTCTTCTCCTTCCCCCCTTCCCCTTTCTCTCTCTTCACCTCTCCTTTCCCCTTTTCCTTTTCCTTTATTTTCCCTTTTCTTTTTTTTCCTTTTTTTTCCTGCAAGAATGTTTCTCTTTTTCTATTTCTCCTATTTCTTTTCTCCCTTTTTCCTTCTCTTTTCCCCTTCCTTCTTTCTCTTTTTCCCCTTTTCTTTCTCCCCTCTTCCTCCCCTTTTCTTTATTCCTTTTTCTCTTCTCCTTGTTTTCTTTCTTACCTCTCCCTTCTTAGGTTCCCTTTCCCTTTCCCTTTCTTCCTTTCCTGATCCCCCACCCTGTCCTGGGTTCCCTTTCAAAATAAAAAAAAATAAAAAGAAAAAAAAAAAAAAAAAAAACAAAAAACCAAACAAAAAAAAAAAAAAAAGAAAGAAAGAAAGAAAGATGTGTTTCATGGCGATCAGCTTAAAATAGTTTTTCAAATGAAAGCATCCACTATTCCATTCCTGTTGACATGTCTAAGGTAGTACATGTCTATCACTTATGGTAGATTGCTTATTATTATTACCTTTTCCTTACTCTTTCATATTCTCTGTACTGTGAAATAGATTTTTTTTCCATTGTAGCGTCAGGAAATCAGATAATGGGGTTGTTATATTCTGTCACAGACCCAGTTAATATACTGTCATAAATATCCACAAACAACCACACACACACACACAAACACACACACACAATTACATAGGTGAAATATCTCTATCAGATAAAAGAGATCTTAACTCGTAATACAGTTACGACGAAAGCGGGCCTCGAAAAAATTTTAGTAGGGTGGGTTCGACGCTCAGAGTTCAGTTCTTTTTTTTTTTTTTTGCATTTTGCATTTCTGTCTCAGCTGTCTTTCTTTGTTTGGATCTCATCGGTCCTATCTTTGTGGTGCGTGCTTCTATGATATCGTATCCTGCTGCCTGCAGAGAAATAATTAAAGATATTTCAAAAGCAGAGACTGGAGCACAATCTGGCTGTGACAAATCTAAAAGTAATAATTATCAACTTGAGTTTGAAATAGCCTCTTAATGATAAATTATTCAGACAAGAAGATAATGCAGGTCAAGAGGGTTGATTTGTACTTCAAATGAAATTGCAGCCTTTTAATAAGAAGTTATTTCCCAGACTTGCACGTTACATTAAACATAGAAAATGGATATATGGATGTATGATCATTATTCTGTGTATTTATTTTCATTTCTATTATTTCAGCACACTGGCTACATAATTGTGTCCCCACTAGGTCCTAATATTAGTCTAATCTCATTACTCAAGGTAAAGGTATATGTAGACACCCGTTCAAGATTATTGATTTCATTCTTTAGCTTGATAATGAGATAAACCTTCCCTGGCTACCCTGAGGAGTGATCCAGATTACTTAAAAAAGCAAATCAATGCAATTAGAGTATCCCTTCTTACTTAACAGAAGATGCACGGCACATGCATACTGTCAGATCAGGTGTATGCACTGATTACAGCCTGCTGTGCATTTGACCTCTGAAGGCCTGGGTTTGTGCTCCAGCAGAGAGACACAGGATTGAATTGCAGAGGGAGTTCCAGTCAGGGCTGATACATATTAACAATACAATTGGGAGGACTGTAATCTTTGAATGAGAAATGTTACTACACTATGGGTTAAAGTAGCCCTTTAGATTACAGGGCTTGGAAAGCCTTGTAATTGCATGGTAATAACATAGTAACTACACATAGCTCCTGCTTTTACTTTGTAATACTGTGTAATTACATGGGGGTGGCCTTGTGAACAATAGCTGATGACCTGATGTAATTACATGTTATCGTGTTATTACATAGTTCGGTATGCCCTGTAATGTAAAGTGCTACCACTCTACCCTAAGATGAAGGTGGTCTCCATAGACTTGCACATTATTAACCCCCCTTTGCATTCTGGTAGCAGTCACTTTGAGAAGAGTTGCTTCCCAATATAAAACAATGAGTCCTTCTTTTTAATCAAGGTTTCTCACTCTGGGGAGTTTATTTGTAAACTGCAGTGCACTGTTTCTACCTCTTTTGCAGCTTCAAAACAATGACATAACTGGGTGATATAACAAACATGCCTCCCTATTAGGGAACTCAAGGATGCAGTGGCCTAGTATACTTGTTTGAACCATTTGTATCAGTATAAACCAGATTCCTAGAGCACAGGAAAGAGCCCCACACCTGTCCAAGCACTGGTTCCTTCCCAATTAATGAATTTCATTTGCGTCCATTAAAACAGCTGATACGATTGGCAGATACAATGGAAATGTTGTCTACTGTTGTATTTATAAAACGAAAGTATGACAGGCAACTGTGCTGCCTGCAATAATGCATAGAGCCTTAATTAGTCTCATGGGTCGTCTCTTTTTTAAATCTTCTGATATAATTTTGACTGTGAAACTGTGAAACTTGGAATGCTACATCACAGATATTATTTAACACATTGGCTTCAAAAACATTTTCATAATCTAACATGTGTCATTAAAGTAAAGGAATCCAGGCTTTTAAATCATCTCTTTTCCACTGTGACAATAACAGTAGCCTATAGAAGAAAGCATACTCCAGGACATGCTTGTGCTGTAGCAACTGGAATATTTTAATACTCAATTTTGCTTATCACTGCTAGAATAAAGTTATTATAAGGTATGCAAATACAAGTGACAGCTTTATGGCTGAAATATTTATCAGACTGAAGGCAGTGAAACAACATGAAAAGTGCTTTATTTTCTTCATTTTGGAAACTGCAGGCAGTCAATTAAGTTATGTGGCAATTGGAATGTCAACTAATTAGTTTACCAATCTAATTGACTGCTCTGTATGAAGCCTCAGAATGTAAGCCCTATTGCAAAAGCTAAGCATAAAAGAAAGGAAATAATTTCAATTTGATTATCATTTATTCTTGGTAAGTTAATTTGACTCAGAAAGTGTTTTATGCATTGATCTTTGCTTTATCTGCTTAATTAATTGAAATTTTAGAGGCGCAACTTATTCAATAGAATCAGGTGTTTAGTATGCAATGTGTTGAGGAATTGCTGGAAAATAGAGATTATATATTTTTTAGTGGTGGGTGGCAGGGTGGGACAGATCACTTTGTATGCTGGTGGCCATTTGACCTCTAGCTTTCAAAACCTGGTGGCCAAATGAACTTTTATGGTGGCCAACATTTTCAAATGGGGACAATATGAGGAGACGTGTACATGCTGTACACACATTGCTTTTGCATGCTCTGTTTTTCATGGGTGTTTCTGCGAGTGAATAGGAATTTTTAACACCCTCCCCTCGACAATGTTTTAAAATTAACACAGGTCTCTAAAGGTATGGAGGGGTGGGTGTTAAGTAACCCTTGAATGTCGAGTAGATCGGTCCCTTCGCTTTACTGTTATTTTATGTCCTTGGATATATATTATTGATGTTCCCTTGAGAAATTTATTACGGTCCCATTGATAAAAATATATTTTTTGGTACTCCTGGGTGTAACGATATACAAAAGGAGTAATGACCATTTTAAATGATGGTGACCTAAACCCCGCTATGAGGAGGGAGTACTGTGAAAGTCGATGTAAGAACAAAGTACCTCAATGGTCATATATACTAACTGACAACGTTCACAGTTTCTTCGGATGTGTTATTAGGGTAAGAGATATTTGCACCTGATTTTTTTTTTAACCGTTATCCAGACAACCATCTAAGCTGAAACATGAGAGAAGGTCAACGGAAACTCAAAAGCCTTTAGCATTGCAGAACTCCTGCAACCCACAGACGCCCTTGTATAAAAGCTCGTGCGGGTATTTGAACCCCGGTCTGTGCCGTAACGCACCCAGCACATCAACACTCGTTCGTACCTGTCTGCTGTTGGGCGTCCCCGGGGGCATGTGTTATTGCTTTTGAAAGTTGGTTCATTAATCTTTCTTTACAGTTGCGCAATAACAGCTCTCTTCCCGAAATGACGACAAGACAGAATGACACTCTCGGAACTGTCATTTATGCTGTTTCCTAACTTCTGATGGTGTTGTTACTATGGAGGAAACAAGCGTAAAAGGGGCGCTGGTTCTATCAACAAGAACTTGCGCTATGCTCAGATTCTGCAGTTAAGCAGAAAGCCTTATACAGACCACCAAAGTTTCCCGTGTCTAGCTCCAACATGTGCCGAGTCACCAACGTGGAGACTTTATGATAAAATCTAATGGCCATATTAAAGTTGAAGGTCACATTTGGCAACCAGTAATACCAGTATATTATCCTGTGGAAACCCTAGTGGAGCAGCATGTGCACATGGTCAGGAGGTTGCCGCACACGGGTGTACCATAGTATTGCAATGGCTGGAAAAATCCTCCAGTGACTGTCACTCTTGCCATGTGTGTGCTTCCACACTCAGTAATCTACACTTGGAACAACCCCCATGACCACACGTGTAAATACAGTGTAACTACAAAAGACGTTACCAACTGCCAACCTGTTTCATTGTCCAATTAAGCCTGTTGTTGCATTGTAATTACACAACCATGTGTGCAATAAATGTGTTACTACAGTGCAACTGCAGTGTAGTTGGGACACTTTATATTAAGTTGCATTTACCACTGTGGTACCAAACTCTCCTTGTGCTACCATGACCCATCACTAGAGAAACAATTCTAACAAAACGTCTGGACTGAGAAGGTGTTCATTCCTATGGATGAAACATCAGTCGTTGCAGTTTCATTGTGTGTTGCGTACTGTACTATTTCAGGCAACAATATGTCTTTAATTGGTTTAGTTATCTGGGAATGGAAAATTATGGAATTAGCAGTACAATAAATTGCCAAATGGTGTGTGCAATTAAATTCAGCTAATGGAGCATGCAGCTACCTCGTTTAATGACAAACAAGTTAGACCACTTAGAAGTTAGAGTTTGAATTACACTCTAGGTCAAACTAGAGCTGTATTGAATATCTACAAACTATGAGGCAGACTGGAAACGTTTGGCTTTTGCCAGCACAGTGAACATGACAAGAACGTAGCTTTGTCACTCGTAGGTACTGTACTCGTACTGTAAAATGTACCATGCAATATAATGCACAGGCTTGTATTGGTTTCTGTCACTATAAAGCTGCAATAACTCAATACAGGAACTGAAATTGTTGTATGTACAATATAAACATTTAAGGATGTTAACTATGTACAGTATACTGTATATCTGAATTATTGAGTCTAATGACTGAAGGCAATAACAACAATTTAGGCAGATGCTTTAGTTAGATTTTTCCACAATTATATTGCTGTTTGCAAAACTTATTTTCACCCTCTCCAATTCACAAACGCCCCTCTTAAATATGTTCAATAAACCGTCTACAATCACTAACATAAAGGGTGTTCAAGCGTGCATGATTACTCTCATTCGGCGCCTGACACTGTTCAGCAAATTAATGTTATTGCGGCTTCATTTTGTTACATTTCTGGACCTCAATATTTCATAAATAACTAGTTTGATGACACTTTCTTGCTCTGTATAGTGGACTCATTCCTTTATTTTTAGTGTACTTTTGCCGGTCTGGATTTATGATGCACCCCCAAATACTTGGTAGCGAATAACATATTTGTCCTAGTAACTAGCCTAAAAGGGCGTTACCAAATGGAATGCAGGTCAGTGATACCTCAATCCAGGCAGCGAATTGCACGAATCCGAATCTCCTGCTCTCCCATGCTGAGTCCTCTGACTGATCTTGACTGCGCTCTTCGCGTACCCAATAGGTAAGCGATGCCACTTGCGCTTTTGTCATCCTCGCCTGTGGCGGAAGATCGGCTGCGGGACTACCGTTACACAAACCCTCAAGCAGTTCAACACACCGTACGAGTCAGATGCCCAGTATTTTCATCAGTAAAGTCTCCCAGAGCTGGCCCTTGCCATCTGGCTTAAGCAGCTGTGCTATAATCCATTCGCCTGATTTATGGGGACCGCGCCCGGTATCTTGGGCCAATGAAGGATCTAGGTGGGCTGTCACAGCCAGTGGCCCAGACCAGCCATTAGAACCGTGGGGTTCATCTTGTCTAATCTGTAGCTGATCGTATACAAATACAATTCAATAACTAAATGCCGCAGTACCCTGAATAATGCTAGATTAATCGATAGCCGGGTTACTACATTTTATGCAGCTTTAGACCTTACCATAGGCTATTTTGTTGGTTGATGGAAACTTCGATAACATTGTCCAACACCAGGACCTTAACATCTGATGGCTGGTTCATGTTTAAATGCTCATATTAGTTAAGAAGTCCTTGATGTTTTGGGTAAAACTGGGTCATGCTCCCCGATTTTTCAAAACACCCCCTATGGCAGAGTTCACACAACTACAAGGGTACACGGCTGTTGCTCTGTGTGCACGGAACTTCTGTGCCTATTTTTTTCATAAGTTTTTTGTCCTTTTCTAAAACCATGTGCATTTTCTTTTGTACCTTTGGCTGTATTGACAATGATGGATTACTATATTAGGAAATTAAAACCACATGCTGTGCAGTTATCTAGTAGTAGTTGTGTCACAAAAAACCAATTACCTCTTTTTTGAAGCATTTCATCTCACAAGTACGTTTACAGTATATTTATTCACAGCCCACAGCCAGCATGGTATACAGGAACCACTAGCCAACCCTTAAGAGTTTTTTGGTAGTATACAGTGTACTACAGTGCATGGTAGTATACAGTGTACTGCAGTGCATGGTAGTATACAGTGTACTACAGTGCATGGTAGTATACAGTACACTACAGTGCATGGTAGTATACAGTGTACTACAGTGCATGGTAGTATACAGTACACTACAGTGCATGGTAGTATACAGTGTACTGCAGTGCATGGTAGTATATAGTACACTACAGTGCATGATAGTATACAGTGTACTGCAATGTATGATAACAGTGTTTTAACATAATCTTCAGGTTTAAAAAATGCCAATGGAGGGCTGACTAATCTGATGAACCGGAGCGACGATACCGTTTAGTTAAGATGGCTGTAATTTTTTTTACTCCTAGATATCATATCATAAAATATATTGTTGCAGTACACTTCTGTCATTCAATTCATGTAACAAGACAAAGTTTCTATTGTTCATGTTATGTACACAGAGTTTTTTTTGCAACATACAAAAACCTTTTGTTCATTATTTGAAACCTGTTTAATTCTCGCCTGTCAGACAAGAAGGTTCCGGATCTGGGATCTGGTGTGCCCTGGTTGTAGATGAAACCGGGGTCATAAGTTACACAAACCCAGTTTTACAATATCTGTCTAAACTTGCTAACCTTTTTGCACTAGGTTTCAGGTAACCAACATTTATTCGAAACAAAAAGTTACCGATTGCACTGGTCCTTTGATTAACAAAAAAAAAAAAAAAAAGGAAAAAAAAAAAAAGACCAAGTTAAAATAAACAGATCGGTCATAGCAAACTGAAAATCTAGAACTTTTCGTACAGGTAGTGATGGAAATAAACTATGACAAATTTCTCTTACTCATGTGCCATGATTCAGCTTTGACAAAAGTAAATTGAATGTCAGCCTTATTACCATTAAGGGTCACAAGACCTACGAATTATTGTTGTTCATCTCTGCATTAGCAGCTTTATGCATCAGCTTATGAGTTTTAGCATTTTCACTCAAAATAAACCGAGTCATCTGCGCTTATTGCTGAGTTACTGGACATGGTCTTTCATGTTTGCTGTATCACAGGTGCATGGAGAACCTGTTTACATGACTCAAACTGTTTATTTCCAATGGGACTGTTTGATGTGTTTCAAGCTAGAATTTGCATCGGGAAACATCTACAGGAGCAACATCACAAGTAACTGCTGTTTGAATAAAGATATTACCGTAAAAAAACAGATTGCATTATCTGTATCACTGTATCACTGTGTTTTCAGAGAAACAAAGAAAATCAATTTTAAAGTAATCACAAAGACGTTCTATTATTTAGTAAGTAATGGACGTAAACATGCCTAGAAAGTGCTTGTAATGTTGTTACAGTACGTGGAGATTAATTATATCTGCTGCACAGAAACACCCCCCAGGGATTGTACATTTTTCCAGCCTAATTGTTGCTTTATGACTCTGTTTATCAATATAGGTTAAAATCAATCCTGAAACAGGGAGACAACTAATATTTTGCATTTAGTGACTATGAAAGGCAATGAACAAAAGAAGATCCCAGTGGGCAACTCCAGAACGGCTGTGCTTCGGCATTGATAACACTATGTAACACAATTTTTGTTCCTGGGTAGTAAGTGTTATTTCCTAATTGGTTATGTCTCAAAAGTATAAAAAAAATGGCTATTATTCCCCACAGACTTTGCTTTTGTGACCAGGACAGTGATATTTTTAAATATCACTATTTCCAATGAGAAAACGGGTGCTTTTGTGTCTTTTCGTTCACATAAAGTTAGAAAAAAACAACATATGAATCCAAATTAACATGTATTTATACTAAAGTAATACAAAAATGACTACAAAAGATTTAGAAGTGAGAAGTTTTTTCGGGATTTACGATTATACTGTAAATCACTTTCACGAATCAGCCCCCAAATGTAGTCCCCCATCATGTTCTCGTTATACTGTCCTTGGTAGCGGCGTTCAAAGTCCAGTATATCCTGGTGGAAGCGCTCGCCTTGCTCCTCCGAGTACGCTCCCATGTTCTCCTTGAATTTATCAAGATGAGCATCAAGGATATGGACTTTGAGGGACATCCTACAGCCCATTGTGCCGTAGTTCTTCACCAGAGTCTCAACCAGCTCCACATAGTTTTTGGCCTTGTGATTGCCCAGGAAGCCCCGAACCACTGCGACAAAGCTGTTCCAAGCCGCTTTCTCCTTACTAGTGAGCTTCTTGGGGAATTCATTGCACTCCAGGATCTTCTTTATCTGTGGTCCGACGAAGACACCGGCTTTGACCTTTGCCTCAGACAGCTTAGGGAAGAAGTCTTGAAGGTACTTGAAGGCTGCCGACTCCTTATCTAGAGCTCTGACAAATTGTTTCATAAGGCCCAATTTGATGTGCAGTGGTGGCATCAGCACCTTCCGGGGGTCCACCAGTGGCTCCCACTTGACGTTGTTCCTCCCCACAGAGAACTCGGTCCGCTGTGGCCAGTCCCGCCTGTGGTAGTGCGCCTTGGTGTCCCTGCTGTCCCAAAGGCAAAGATAGCAGGGAAACTTGGTAAAACCGCCTTGGAGACCCATCAGGAATGCCACCATTTTGAAGTCTCCTATGACCTCCCAGCCGTACTCATCATACTTCAAGGCATCCAGCAAGGTCTTGATGCTGTTGTAATCCTCTTTGAGGTGCACCGAGTGAGCCAGGGGAAGAGACGGGTACTTGTTACCATTATGGAGCAGCATGGCTTTGAGGATCCTGGATGAGCTGTCAATGAAGAGGTGCCACTCATTCTGGTTACAGGTGATTCTGATTGCCTCGAACAGACTGGTCACATTGTGGCAGAAGCAGAGCCCATCTTGAAGAAGCTTTGGTGATGCTTCCTCTGATCTACTCAGCACTGAATCTATCTGGAATGTTCTGGAAAATAGGTACATTTCAAAATATCACTGTCCTGGTCACAAAAGCAAGGTTTGTGGCGAATAATAGCCATTTTCTATACTTTTGAGGCATAAGCAATTAGGAAATAACACTTACTACCCAGGAACCAAAAAAAAAAAAATAATTGTCTAAATGTACGGGGTAATATATTGGAGAAGGACTTGGCATGCATTGAAAGCCCACAGTATAATCAAGGGTGCTGTACAACATCATACTGTTTCACACATCCTAAAGTAGGTTCAGTAGGAATCATTAGCCCTAGGGCTGTATTACTGTAACAAGCCAGCTGCTGTGTGTAATATATGGACAGGTTATATAGCTAGAATAGAAGCCTTTTAAAAATGTTTTTGGTGAGGGCAAAGAAAGCGGGGTATCGGTTATCTGTGTAAAAAACTTGTCATTGGTTTTTAGAGCTGAGAAATACAAAAAGAAACAATGTATATCGTAAAAGCAGGGGAGACAAACAGCTAAAAAAGTTTGTCTACCCTGAAAAGACCTACATTACAACTTCGCATATCCCACTCCCTGTGGACGGGGGTATAGGCAGATATGTATAAAAGTCGGATTTGTGAACATCTATAGAAATAGCATTTACACATCCATAACTAGGTTATTGAACAAAAACAACACGCAAACTGCTTTAAACATGGGGACATTTTTTATTTAAAAGTAAGCAAACATAAACACGACTAATTAGGCTACAAATACACAGTGTTGCTATGTGGTCTGCTATAAGCCATCTCCACGCAAAGCTTTTTTTAACTGATGGCTTGTTTCTTAACTCTTGAAGTCAGTGCCTCCCTGGTTCTACTTTCTTATTATCTCTGTCACGGTACTTTGCAAAAGTATCTTTCTTGATATTGCCAACAGCCGATAAGCAGCTCGGTTTGAATATTGCTTCAGCTATTTTAAACAAACGGCTGGTAAGCATTGCATTTATGAAGCTTGCTTTGTTTAATTCAAATGCATTTAAAAGCTACAACAACACACTGCCAATATCTGCAAGCATGCGCTCCATCATATAAACACATTGCACAAAAAAAAAAAAAGCTTTCTCGACTGGTGTATTGAAACGTCACTGCTACACACAGCTAACTGACACACGCACACAGCCCGCCTCTCTTAAAGGGGAAGGCACCCAAAGGCTGATTGCTGTAACACTTTCTTTCTGTTTCCAGCACGGAAGCTGCATTTGTTGCCAATGCCATTACTCTTGTAGATTACTTTTAATATTTATTTGTTTAGCGAGGTGGTTAATTGATCAGGGCGGTTATGTGACGGTCAGATATGTGACGTTCCACTGTACTCCAATGAGCAGTGTTTATTAACAACATCTTAGGACCTTTTTCTCTGCATTATGCACTGCCTTCTTTAAGAAGATGCAATGTTGTATTCAGTACATTGTGGTTTTTCTTTATCTGTTAAGATGTGCTCTGTTGGGTTTGAATTTGGTTGCTATGCAGGACCCTAGTTCTATAAAAGGTACTATAAAGAAAAGTGTCCCCAGGAGGTGGATTATTGGACTTTACATCTTGGTAGGCTGTGTCACGTTTCAGAAAAAAACATGTTGCAAGTCTGAGGGTTTTTTTTTTTTTTTTAGAATGAAAGATATCGAATTGAGACTTTCTTTGTCAGAAAAGCCATTGCACCACAGCATCTAACTGATTGCTTAGATAAAAGGAACAACGATATGGTCTCCAGTAGCCTAACAAGTACTGTAACAAAGGGTTTCAGGTGCTGCTTGTACTTGTTTGATTGCTTTGTATGTCCTATCCATTTACGTGAGACAGGTTTACACTTGGCATTTATCATCACTCACTCAATCTTCAAGCCACTGATACACTGTGAGCCTGATTGTCTCTAACGCTGTAAGGAGACGATACTGATTTGCCATATGTTTTGTCTTGTGTTGAAGCAACTGTTGCCCAGCTTGATTGAAGTAAAGATGATAAACCTGGATTCACAGAATTATGTGTTATTCCTGGTGTGAACGCAGAAGGGATCTCTTCAGGGGTGGTCAATTCGTATTGCCCGATGCCCGGGGCAACAAGATATGTGTGAGGGGCAACAAGTTTTGCCGTTATGCTTTGCCCATTGGACAAGTAGTTTTTATTTATTCATTTTCCCTGTGTTCGCTCTATATATAAGTAAACTAAATATATCAGAAAAATATACAAAAGAAAAAACATATTTTGTCTTTGCAAAATTTGATGGCGCCTACTGTAAATATTGCGGAGAAACTTGACAGGTTATACACAAGTTCTTTAAAAAAATCTGGGGTTCAGCAGTTACAAAACTGAAAGAACGTCAAGGAAAATCAGAATTTCACAAAACAGCAGGAATAATTGGCAGTTAATTTCTGTGACTCAACAACCGTATTTACAAACGGCAATCGCTGCGGTTGTTTGTTGTACACACACAGCTTTCATTGCCGAAGTGAGTGCACCCCTGTTTAAACAAACCACTGAAGTCGGTCCATCACTAGATGCTGATCGTGAGATTTTGTGTGACAACATGGAGGCTGTGTTTTTGTTTATGCTTTTGGAGAAAGTACAGTACGTAATCGATCAAGAGCTCGTCAAGAACAGCTATGCTCTTTTCTGCAAAACCAGCAGAGACAACTACTTTGATTCAATAAAAAAGTATACTATATGTATGCACTATTTACCATTATTATGAATTTAGTATTCATAAATATTACAAAATCAACTTGGTTCATCAGGCACATACATATATTTTTTAGCCATGTTTATCACTCGGAAATGTCAAGTAAACAATGACATCCTTAGTTGCATAGAAATCCACTGAGCACTAGCTGTGGTTGTAATACACACACAGTTAATGCGCATTAACTAACCAAACTGAATTAATAACCACACTTGATACTTGCTCTGAAAAGGATTAACTAGTGTGGTTGTCACTTCCCTTTGTAACCGAACTGTGTGTGTATACAAACCGTATTAAGAGCAAAAGGTGAACTCACAACTGCATTTAGCCTGTGTGTGTACATAAGTGTGTTACTTAAATGTATTAGCAAATGTGTTCCAAACTGCGCTGAAAGAAACATTTCCTTAAAGTATGTTATACATTTGTTAAGGTGAGGCCTGGTCACAGGGAATCTTTTGTGTTTCATGAAGAAGTTAGTGAACCCATCAAGGTGCAAGGCTACCCTGCTAATTGTGAATTGATTGCTTGTGTTCACTGTTAAATAAAACCAAAATCCTACAAGTTTTTCTACTCTTTTTCTGTGTGTTTTGTGCGAAAGGGAGGTGGGAAGTATTTTTTAAGAAGGACAAGTAGATTTTTGAGGACAAGCAGATTTTTCTTGCATTTTGTCCCTTGGACAACAATTTTCTTTCAGAAATTGGCCACCCCTGCTCTTGTTTGATTAATTGCAGAATATTTAAAAGGACATGCAATTTCAAGTAGAAGTAAACAGAAGAACATATTGATCTTAAGAGTCACCTTAGCTAAATGAATGACAGCTCTTGCTTCTTGGACAGAAGTCAGCAGGAGAGCGCTGTGAGGTTTGGTTTCTCTATCTGGATTGGGGGTGTGGGGGGGACGGACGGACTCCAGAGCTAGTGCGGTGCTTGTACTAATTTGTCATTCAGAAGAAGAGTGGAGGGAGACCATAGAAATACATAAATAAATTAAGAAGAAACAAGTATGAGATTAATTGTCCATTAGATTCAGTTTGTTATTCATAATAATAATAATATAGTAATTTGTTTCTGAACCCATTAATACACTGCTTACATTTGTGTCTGAGTTTCACTCCTGTAGTGGTAATGAAACCATGTGTCCATGTGTAATATACTATTCTGCATGTTGAAGATGAGTGTCATGTGGGTTTTTTTTTCTTTATACTCTTTAGTGACCCTACTCTGTAGGGGGGTTTGTATGTTACTGATGCACCTTGTTCAAGGGGAAACAAACCCACCTGATTTTTATAAACAAGCCTAGCTTCGCTGTTTTATTTTATTTTTTTACAATGATTTCTGTCCTGCAAGAACTCAGGGTTCCCTGATTCAAACTGTAATCTTGTCCCAATGGGTGTTAGAGTTTAATTTCAATCCCTAGTTAACTGCAGCCACCATACTCTACTAGCAAAGTCTATAGAGTAAAGGCTACAGATATCCTCTTCTATCGAACTCAGCAGGGACAATATCACAGCCTGCGTCATCAGGAATTCTGGGTCTCAAAGCGTCTATCGTATCAGGAAAAAATACCTTGTCAATGACGTGCCATCCCTGTGATAACCTTACTTCTACAGCATGAATTTACATCTACAACATGACATCAAAGCAAGTAAGTACAATGTTACATTGAAAAGAATATTCTGAACAGCGTGTTGGATGATATGAGAAATATATATAGTAGTAAGGTTTCGATACACTATACTGCACTGACTCGTCGTCTTCATACTGCGAGGACCATGCAGCTCCTGACACTGATGTGACTGGTCTTCAACCTATGAGGACCATGCAGCTCCTGACACTGATGTGACTGGTCTTCATGCTGTCAGGACTATGCACCTCCTGATACTGATGTGACTGGTCTTCAGTCTATGAGGACCATGCAGTTCCTAACACTGATGTGACTGGTCTTCATGCTGTGAGGACCATGCACCTCCTGATACTGATGTGACTGGTCTTCATGCTGTAAGGGCCATGCAGCTCCTGACACTGATGTGACTGGTCTTCAAACTAGGAGGACCATGCACCTCCTGATACTGATGTGACTGGTCTTCATGCTGTAAGGGCCATGCAGCTCCTGACACTGATGTGACTGGTCTTCAAACTAGGAGGACCATGCAGCTCCTGACACTGATGTGACTGGTCTTCAAACTATGAGGACCATGCAGCTCCTGACACTGATGTGACTGGTCTTCATGCTGTCAGGACTATGCACCTCCTGATACTGATGTGACTGGTCTTCAGTCTATGAGGACCATGCAGTTCCTAACACTGATGTGACTGGTCTTCATGCTGTGAGGACCATGCACCTCCTGATACTGATGTGACTGGTCTTCATGCTGTAAGGGCCATGCAGCTCCTGACACTGATGTGACTGATCTTCAAACTAGGAGGACCATGCACCTCCTGATACTGATGTGACTGGTCTTCATGCTGTAAGGGCCATGCAGCTCCTGACACTGATGTGACTGGTCTTCAAACTAGGAGGACCATGCAGCTCCTGACACTGATGTGACTGGTCTTCAAACTATGAGGACCATGCACCTCCTGATACTGATGTGGCTGATCTTCTTGCTGTGAGGCCCATGCAGCTCCTGACACTGATGTGACTGGTCTTCATGCTGTGAGGACCATGCAGCTCCTGACACTGATGTGACTTGCCTTCATACTGTGAGGACCATGCAACTCCTGTTCAATGTTGAAGGTTCTGTGATGTTGGTCACTGTAGCACAGCTGGTGTTTGTCACAATATGCTGATCACGTGTGCAGGGCTCAATCCATCACACTGTAAGTCCAGTGCTATTTACTTATTACCCATAAATGAAATACTTGCACACAGGCATCCTTGCACATTATGTGCTTTACATTTGTATTCTTGCAATTCCCAATGTGAATCTGTAATTGTGTAGAGATTTCCCTATTACTAGCTCAGATTTAATTACAGTGACACACCCCTTGTGGTCACTTTTATAAGAACATAAGAACATAAGAACGTTTACAAACGAGAGGAGGCCATTCGGCCCGTCTTGTTTGTTTGGTTGTTAGTAGCTTATTGATCCCAGAATCTCAAGCAGCTTCTTGAAGGATCCCAGGGTGTCAGCTTCAACAACATTACTGGGGAGTTGATTCCAGACCCTCACAATTCTCTGTGTAAAAAAGTGCCTCCTATTTTCTGTTCTGAATGCCCCTTTGTCTAATCTCCATTTGTGACCCCTGGTCCTTGTTTCTTTTTTCAGGCTGAAAAAGTCCCTTGGGTCGACACTGTCAATACCTTTTAGAATTTTGAATGCTTGAATTAGGTCGCCACGTAGTCTTCTTTGTTCAAGACTGAACAGATTCAATTCTTTTAGCCTGTCTGCATATGACATGCCTTTTAAGCCCGGAATAATTCTGGTTGCTCTTCTTTGCACTCTTTCTAGAGCAG
Source organism: Polyodon spathula (assembly GCF_017654505.1). NCBI lineage: Eukaryota > Metazoa > Chordata > Actinopteri > Acipenseriformes > Polyodontidae > Polyodon > Polyodon spathula. Next base: position 4,825,258 of record NC_054540.1, read on the forward strand.
CAATATCTTTTTTATAGCGAGGTGACCAGAACTGCACACAATATTCAAGATGAGGTCTTACTAGTGCATTGTACAGTTTTAACATTACTTCCCTTGATTTAAATTCAACACTTTTCACAATGTATCCGAGCATCTTGTTAGCCTTTTTTATAGCTTCCCCACATTGTCTAGATGAAGACATTTCTGAGTCAACAAAAACTCCTAGGTCTTTTTCATAGATTCCTTCTCCAATTTCAGTATCTCCCATATGATATTTATAATGTACATTTTTATTTCCTGCGTGCAGTACCTTACACTTTTCTCTATTAAATGTCATTTGCCATGTGTCTGCCCAGTTCTGAATCTTGTCTAGATCATTTTGAATGACCTTTGCTGCTACAACAGTGTTTGCCACTCCTCCTATTTTTGTGTCGTCTGCAAATTTAACAAGTTTGCTTACTATACCAGAATCTAAATCATTAATGTAGATTAGGAATAGCAGAGGACCTAATACTGATCCCTGTGGTACACCGCTGGTTACCACACTCCATTCTGAGGTTTTTCCTCTAATCAGTACTTTCTGTTTTCTACATGTTAACCACTCCCTAATCCATGTACATGTGTTTCCTAGAATCCCTACTGTGTTCAGTTTGAGAATTAATCTTTTGTGCGGGACTTTGTCAAAAGCTTTCTGGAAATCTAAATAAACCATGTCATATGCTTTGCAATTATCCATTATCGATGTTGCATCCTCAAAAAAATCAAGCAAGTTAGTTAGACACGATCTCCCTTTCCTAAAACCATGTTGACTGTCTCCCAGGATACTGTTACCATATAGGTAATTTTCCATTTTGGATCTTATTATAGTTTCCATAAGTTTGCATATAATAGAAGTCAGGCTTACTGGTCTGTAGTTACCTGGTTCAGTTTTGTTTCCCTTTTTGTGGATCAGTATTACGTTTGCAATTTTCCAGTCTGTCGGTACCACCCCTGTGTCAAGAGACTGCTGCATGATCTTGGTTAGCGGTTTGTAAATTACTTCTTTCATTTCTTTGAGTACTACTGGGATGATCTCATCCGGCCCAGGGGATTTGTTTATTTTAAGAGCTCCTAGTCCCTTTAACACTTCTGCCTCAGTTATGCTAAAGTTATTTAAAACTGGATAGGAACTGGATGACATGTGGGGCATGTTGTCAGTATCTTCCTTTGTAAAAACTTGTGAAAAGTAATCATTTAATATATTTGCTATTTTTTTTTTCTTCATCTACGATTTTGCCATTTGTATCTCTTAAACATTTAATCTCCTCTTTGAATGTTCTCTTGCTGTTGTAATATTGGAAAAACATTTTGGAATTGGTTTTAGCTCCCTTAGCAATGTTCATTTCTATTTCTCTCTTGGCCTTTCTAACTTCCTTTTTGACTTGCGTTTGCAGTTCTGTGTACTCTTTCTGCATACTTTCTTTTTGGTCCTTTTTTAATGCTCTATAAAGTGCCTTTTTTCACTGAATATTTTTTTTAATTGATCTATTAAACCATTTTGGCAATTTAGTTTTACATTTAGATTTGTCTACTTTAGGGATGTAATTGTTTTGCGCCTCTAGTACTACATTTTTGAAGAACAACCATCCTTCTTCTGTGGGTGTTTTCTCTATTTTACTCCAATCTACTTCTGTTAGTCTCTGTTTCATGCCTTCATAGTTTGCTTTTCTAAAATTGTAAACCTTAGCTTTAGTCTTTACTTTTGGGGATTTAAAAAACACTTCAAATGAGACCATGTTGTGGTCTGAGTTTGCCAGTGGTTCTCTGACCTCTGTTTTAGTTATTCTGTCTTCGTTATTTGAAAAGACTAAATCAAGGCATGCCTCCCCTCTAGTCGGTGCCTTGACAAATTGTGTTAGGAAGCAGTCATTTGTCATTTCCACCATTTCAATTTCATCCTTCGTGCTACCCACCGGGTTTTCCCATTTTATATGGGGGAAGTTGAAATCCCCCATTAGTATGGCTTCTCCTTTGCTACACGCATTTCTAATGTCATTGTATAACAGATTATTTTGCTCACCGTCTGAATCTGGCGGTCTATAGCATGCTCCTATTATTATGCCCTTTGAATTTTTGTCCGTTATTCTGACCCATATTGATTCGGCTTTATTTTCTTTGTCCAGGTTTAACACCTGGGCTTCAAGACTGTTTCTTATGTATAGCGCTACCCCTCCTCCTCTTCTGTCCTGCCTTTCTTTCCTATACAGTGTATACCCACAAATATTATATTCGTCCCCATCACTCTCAGACAACCACGTTTCTGTAACACCTATCACATCATAGTTACTTGTTAGTGCAGTAGCTTCAAGTTCTAGAATTTTGTTTCTGATACTTCTAGCATTTAGATAAATACATTTAATGGTTGTCTTACTTGAGTTGTTGTTCTTGTTTTGATGTAGTCTCCCTTCTGTTTTTTTGTTGATTTCTCCCCCCTTCCTTTCTAGTTTAAATGCTTCTGAACCTGCTTGAGGATTTTTTCTCCAAGTAGACTGGTTCCCTTGTTATTTAAGTGCAGTCCGTCCCGTCTATACAGATAGTCCTCGTTGTAGAATGTGGTCCAATGATCAAGATAGGTGAAGCCTTCCCGTGTGCACCACCTCTTCAGCCATGCGTTTTGATTAATTATTTCCAGCTGTCCATATGGTCCTTTGCAAGGTGCGGGTAGTATACCAGAAAATACCACAGTTTTGGTTTTCTCTTTTAATTTCCTTCCTAGCTCTCTGAATTTGTTTTGCAGGGATTTTGGTCTGTCTCTTCCAATGTTGTTTGTACCGATGTGGACGACTACTACCGGGTCCTCTCCTGTTCGTTCTAGGAGCCTGTCCATGTTCTCAGTGATGTGCCTGACCGAGGCGCCCGGAAGGCAGCACACTGTTGTAGTAAAGGGGTCCAAACTGCGAATTGAACTTGCTGTGTTTCTCAATATGGAGTCCCCAACAATCATGACCTCCCTTATTTTTGCTGTCTGGTCACCACTGTCAGTAGGGTCCTGGATGTTGTTTCTTTCATTCTCTTGTTGTTGGTTCTGCTCATCAAAATTCTGAAATGACTCAAATCTGTTGGTTGTTTTGATTTCTGGCGGTTGTGTTTGACGAAGTTTCTTTTTTTCCCTGCTTCTGCCTACCTGAACCCAGCTGTTCTGACCTTCTATCTCCCTGGTGGCTTTCAGTTGGTTAGGGGTGATGCAGACTTCCATGAATTGTGGGTGTGCCAGTTCCTCAAGATCCTGTTGCTGTCTCACTTCTTCCAGCTCCATTTCTAGCATATTTACTAGTTTATGCAAATCCTGGATCGTGCAGCACTTTACGCACACTTGGTTTAGCTCCGCTGGGTTTTCTCGGATTTCCCACATCAAGCAGGTGTCACAGATTACTGGCTTGAAGACCATGTTGAGGGTTTTTTTTTTTTTTAAATTTAGTTTATTCTGCAGCTGTCAGCCTGCTTTCAAACTGCTTCTAAACTGCTCTGTACTTTTACACGCCTGTACTTCTCCCACTTGCTGTCATTTCCACTCGCTGTCGCTGGGAAGACTGCCTCGTTTAACTGCGTTGTTCTGCTGTGCTATTAGCACCTCCCCTCGCCCGTATCTCAGAACGGCACTGAATTTGAATCAGCTGCTCCGAGTTTCAGCTTGTTTGTTATCAGAAAAACACACGCGGCTGTTTGACTTTGAGCTGCTGCTGTGTTTCCCCAATGTCCTGTGTTTTCTGATTAAAGCAATTCAAGATGCAATTTCTCCTTTCTGCTTCTAAACTGCTCTGTACTTTTCCTCGCCTGTACTTCTCCCACTCGCTGTCACTTCCACTCGCTGTCGCTGGGAAGACGTGTTAAGAGTGTTGTGGTCTATACAGTATTCACAGAGACTACAGTAAAGCTATACATATATTAGCAAGGCAAACTATTTGGTTTTCTCCAGATTAAAATGCATACCAGCATTTGGGTTGTGATCAGAGTTGTAATTTCTGTTGGTGATGATCTGTTACCATTCCATAGTGCTGAGGCAAACACGGGATTTTCATGTTCGGATATTCGCTCATAATTGAAATATTAGTTTGGATATTTGTTAGTTTTCAAAAAGGAATAAAAGCCATTATATTGCTCAGAACGCAGGCAGAGACAGCATAGCAGCAGGGGCGTGGCCCGTGTGTGTGCCTTTATTTAACAGCAAGACACTACAATATGTAACACGTTAAAGTAGAAAAATATCCCAGGAGTAAAGAATACGTTGTGTAGGCCTTACTTTACCCCACTGAATTAACTGCAAAACAAAGGATGCCAAATAGCAGTTCAAGTTAAACTTTGTTTTGTTTATTCCTGAAATAAATAGTACATAAAGTTGACAATGCATTTTATTTATTTTTTACTTTTTTTTTTTTTCATTTCTTGCCATTGCCGTTTCTTCACAGTATACAGCTGCCACAGACATTTTTTCATAAAGTAATAACATGAGTCTTACTTTTGCCTTTTTGTAGTTGAACAAGCAAAAGAAAACTGAAATTTAACTTTAAAAACTTAAGTAAAACAAATGTGGAAATGGCGATGTTAAATGAAGGGGAAATACACTTAACTGTTTTGGTTCTCATTTATTACATTCCACATAACAAAAACAAAAAATATATAATATATACAATCTATATAAAAATCACTACACAACATTTCCAGCAAGTTGGGCACTGTTTAAGTGAGGCATTTCAGAATGACGTGCTTGCCTTTTTTCTGTCCCATGAGATTCTGACTTGCTCTAAAGCAGCACAATGCTTTTTTGACCCAGATGGCTTTCCATAGAGATCACTATGCGTGCACACGCATAATCTGGTTTGTTTACTTTTGTCTAAAACCTTTAGATAGAGGCTAAAGAGATGCTGTGTTGATTCTGTATTTTTTGTTATATATTAATCTCACGTATAAATAACTGCAAAGTATTTTTGTCATTTCTAGTGAATACGGACATCTGTTTTTTGTATCCGAAAACATGTCAAAAAATATTTGTCGAATATTGGGATATTTGTCCCAGAACACCATGAATAGTTGCACACAACTCACATGGCTTACATAGGTCGGGTGGATCTCTCGACACGTCGAGTGATCACATACATTTTCAAACACTGGAAACGAAGGAGTTTCTTCTTAGATTTGACTTACATTCTCCAAAGTCATTGTAACATATGGTGGAAGTGAACAGCATTCTGTACACACTCCTGGTGAGCGCGGTGTTACTGATTTCAAGTTGCAAAGCCGTACAATTGGAGTCATTTGAAGCCTGGAAGCCTGCTAACATGCAATATCTTGAGTCACGGCTTGTTCATATATTTGTGTGCAGTTCATTAATTTAATATGACTGAACGATGATACAGATGTGGTGTGGTTTGACTCAGCAGAGAGTATTTGGTTCCCAAGTGCCCATTGCTGTTTTGAATACATTTTAATATTGGTAGCCTGACTGCTCACTTTCTTATTAGTGGTTTATAGAGCTGTCTCATAGAAAAAGTTTCTTCTAAAGCCCAAGTTACTGGTACTGAAGCCCAAGTGGCATAAGGGCAAGCTGTTCTTAACATTCCATGCAGTGCTGGGAGGAAGCAGGGAGCGGTTTCAGTTGTAGATGTGCTGTTCTTAGCGTTCCATGCAGTGCTGGGTGGAAGCAGGGAGCTGTTTCAGTTATAGATGTGCTGTTCTTAGCGTTCCATGCAGCCCTGGGAGGAAGCAGTGTGCGGTTTCAGTTGTAGATGTGCTGTTCTTAGCGTTCCATGCAGTGCTGGGAGGAAGCAGGGAGCTGTTTCAGTTATAGATGTGCTATTCTTAGCGTTCCATGCAGTGCTGGGAGGAAGCAGGGAGCTGTTTCAGTTATAGATGTGCTGTTCTTAGCGTTCCATGCAGCGCTGGGAGGAAGCAGGGAGCTGTTTCAGTTGTAGATGTGCTGTTCTTAGCATTCCATGCAGCTGCTGGGAGGAAGCAGGGAGCTGTTTCAGTTATAGATGTGCTATTCTTAGCGTTCCATGCAGCGCTGGGAGGAAGCAGTGTGCGGTTTCAGTTGTAGATGTGCTGTTCTTAGCATTCCATGCATTGCTGGGAGGAAGCAGGGAGCTGTTTCAGTTATAGATGTGCTATTCTTAGCGTTCCATGCAGCGCTGGGAGGAAGCAGTGTGCGGTTTCAGTTGTAGATGTGCTGTTCTTAGCATTCCATGCATTGCTGGGAGGAAGCAGGGAGCTGTTTCAGTTATAGATGTGCTATTCTTAGCGTTCCATGCAGCGCTGGGAGGAAGCAGTGTGCGGTTTCAGTTGTAGATGTGCTGTTCTTAGCGTTCCATGCATTGCTGGGAGGAAGCAGGGAGCTGTTTCAGTTATAGATGTGCTATTCTTAGCGTTCCATGCAGCGCTGGGAGGAAGCAGTGAGCGGTTTCAGTTGTAGATGTGCTGTTCTTAGCATTCCATGCATTGCTGGGAGGAAGCAGGGAGCTGTTTCAGTTATAGATGTGCTATTCTTAGCGTTCCATGCAGCGCTGGGAGGAAGCAGTGTGCGGTTTCAGTTGTAGATGTGCTGTTCTTAGCGTTCCATGCAGTGCTGGGTGGAAGCAGGGAGCTGTTTCAGTTATAGATGTGCTGTTCTTAGCGTTCCATGCAGTGCTGGGAGGAAGCAGGGAGCTGTTTCAGTTATAGATGTGCTGTTCTTAGCATTCCATGCAGTGCTGGGAGGAAGCAGGGAGCTGTTTCAGTTATAGATGTGCTATTCTTAGATATTCATGCAGCGTACGTCGCGACAGGAGCTGTGTCCCTCGACATGTGTCAAACATATACCATGACAAAGAATGCTGGGAGGCCGGTAACGACCTCCTCGTCCCTCGCAAAGTAAATGATCTCCACGACAAAGAATCGTGCCCTGTTGAGGATTGGGGTACCTCGCGAACTGCAAAGAGCAATTAGGGAAGCAGTTTAGCCCAATTACGCTTCTCTTGATCTACAAAGCGGCGCAACATACTTTTCAAAGTCTGATTAAATCGTTCAATAAGCCCAACCGTTTGAGGATGAAAAACTGCGGTTCTAATTGAACGAATTTTCAATAACTTACATAGTTGCTGAATACAGTCTGAAATAAAATTAGTGCCCTGATCAGTGAGAACTTCTTTCGGGATTCCCACCCTAGAAAATATTTTAACCAATTCATTTGCTACTACTACTGAACTCATAGAGAGTAAGGGAACAGCTTTTGGATATCTTGTTGTGTAGTCCACTACGACTAAAATATACCTATATCCTGACTCTGTTCCCTCCAGAGTGCCTACTAAATCTACCCCAATCCTTTTAAATGGTACCCCAATAATTGGAAGTGGAACAAAAGGTGCGGGGCGAACTGACTTAGGAGCAGCTAATTGACATTCAGGACACTCCGATACATACTTCTGCACAAGACCATAAACCCCAGGCCAAAAAAACCGGGCCAGAATTAGTTCCTGAGTCTTTTCAGTTCCCAAATGATCTGAAAATGGAATGTCATGCGCCAATCTCATGACTTCTGACTGAAAAGGCCTAGGAACCAATAACTGTTTTACGAGCTGTCCCGTCCCGGGAGCCCGGGTTATTCTATATAATAAGTGCCCAGATACAGAAAAAATGCGGAAATACCACCGGTTGTCCAAGCATACGTATACTAACCCGTTTCCAAGGTAACGTGGGATCATTTTGTTGTTCATATCCCAAGTCAATATCTCGGTCCCAATGGTTAGGTACACAGAGAGGAGTGTCTTTTATTACATGACCTTCCACCTCAGTAACCTCGCAGCCCCGGTTACACTGAATTCCTACTCCCTTTCCTTGCCGTTTCAGCGATTGTTTTACTTTTGTGTCAGACCCCTCCCCTTGTCATCTCAGAGTTCCCTCATATTTTTCCACCCAACGCTCTCTTTTTGTTTTTCTTGGGCGGATTTTAGGGTTAAACAGATCGGATTGCAATGGAAAAATCTCGCCAATTGTTTTCTCTTGTTGCTTTAATTGTCCCCTGGTAGAAACTAAGACCATTTCCCGACCTAAAATACGATCAAAAAACGTCCAGTCTCTTCCCAGGAGAACAGGGTATGGTAAACATTGCGCTACAGCCACTTTAACGTAAGCTGAATAATCACCTACAATAAGTCTAACTTTAGTGGTGGGATAAACCCGAGTTTCTCCATGAATACAGGAGATAGCCACTTTACCCTGTGGCTCCCAGGCTACCCCATCCAAAAGAGCTTGCCGAATCAATGTTTGTGCACACCCAGAGTCCGCAAATGCGTAGGTACTCTTTCCCCCGACCTGTACTCTTAACTGATAAGGGCCCTCCCGACATTCCCCAGTGTACCTACCTGTTACTGCTGACCAGGATCTTGTTGCCAGGACCACCTTCATTACTGGACAATTCCTGGCAATGTGTCCAGGCTCATTACATTGGTAGCACACTTGGTTAGGAGGCATCAACGGAGTTAATCTGTCCTGCGAGTCCGCGACATGCAGGTTAGGGGGATTCTCTCTCACCCAGGATGGGGCTACCCTCGACCTCCATGGTCTGAAGGTCTGATTACCCCCTCTGGGCTTCATTGGCTGGTTGGTCCGAGTTAGTTTAGGGGCAGGAGTGGGGTCTGACCCGGCGCCTTCATTCGCGTCTTCGTAGGCCTCCGCCAGGAGGAGTGGCGATCCTCGAGAGTGGTAGGTCTGGGGGGGGGGGGGGGGGGGGGGGGGGGGGGGGGGGGGGGGTTAATCCACTCTCGATTCCCTGGCGGTAGTATAGACGCGAACTGTTCTATCACTATTTTCTGCACCAGTTCTTGGGGTGTATGTTCTTCTGGCCGCAGCCACCGGGTGCACTGATCTAAAAGATATTGTCCCGCAACCCGGGGCCGCATCCCCTTGGACAGCTGGTATGTTTCCTCCGTGATCCCGAGGCATGAGAGAATGGCTTCTTTTACTTTAACATAGTCCCCTGCATTCGTGGCCGTCAGGGCTCGATACGCTGCCTGAGCTTCCCCTGTCAGGCAGGGTGCCAATTTCATGGCCCAGTGTTCCCTAGGCCACTCTGCAGCCTCTGCCACTCTCTCAAAAGTTATCAAGAAAGCCTCGGCTTCATCTTCCGAGGTCATCTTCTGAAGTTTTAGCTGAGCTGCAAACATCCGGGCAACCGCTCTCTCTGTTGTTGATATTGATAGTTTTTCCACCAGCTGTCCAAAGAACTGGGCGAGCTGTTTCTGGTGCCGTGTCTCTCTCTCCTCTCGCTTCTCCTCCTGCTCCCTAAACATTGCCAAAACTGTAGCTGGATCCATTTTCACTTCTAACACCACGTGTGAGGCGAGAGTGTATTAAATGGAATGTCCAGACAGTAATTTATGTGTACAGAAATAAAATAATTTATTTTTATTATCTATACGCAACAAAATAATTAAATAACAAAAGAAAACAAAATGGTGTGAGGGAAGGAGTGCAGGGGTGAAATCCAAAACAGACCATGATAACTCATCTTTAATCGTCTTCGTGGCAAACCATACATAAACAAAAAAAGACAAAAGAAATGTTAGTGTTTTTTTTAAAAATCCCGCTGCACCAAACTAGTCTCTCCCTCCACCCGTTACTCCTCCTATTTTATTTTCGGACCAACCCCGAACACAGTAGTACGTTTCCTTTAGTATGTAATGTCCCGCTTCTGTATTCAGTGGAACACCAATCCCCAACTGACCCCAAGTCACTGACCCCAAGTGTCCTTATCTTTCACTTGACTCCAGTGGCTGGAATTTACATACTCGTACTTCCGCCCCTCACCAAGGTGCCGCCCCTCAAAAGATGACTTTTGCCATGGTCACGAGATCTTGGTAAGGGAAGTCCCGAGTTGGTTTGATGCCATCTACTGTCGGGAGGCTGAATCACAGACCGAAATCCCTTTGACTCATCACAAAGGCCATGTTTGAATTACTGCAAAGCAACTCTAGAATCTCTGCTTGTGACACTATCAGAGGAGAGATGCAGTGCAGGCTGTCAGAGCTACTTGTGCTCCGATACAAGCACCACAGATCTCACGGAAATGTAACATCACGCTAATCAATATTGTTTCTTTGAAGGGCTTGTTTTAAATGGAATTTAAAATAATGAATGTATCTTGGTAGAGAGTAGTGTTTAATACACATCTCTTTTCTGTTTTTAAGATGGAAGATTAATTGCAGTGCTGTACAAATCTCCTTTATGTTTTTCAGTGAATCATACTTCAGCTATTGTTAAATTTGTAATAATTGCAGCTGCTCAGTATTTAAGAAGTCTAATTAGCAATTAGACAACCTCTGATGAGTGTTTGCCTAACACCCGTACAGCGTCCCTTGTTTATGGGAACTTGCTGCTGCAATGTGACTCAAAGCATGGGGAAGAAAGATAAGGCTCATTTTGTAATATAAAACGCTCTGCTTTTTTTGTGTCATTCAGCAGAAGAAATATTGCTGCACTTTAAAGGTGGTTAAGCTCATGAAATAAAAGACAATTCCATAAATCATACATGCACAGCATTACCACTGACCATGCAGAGATAATGGGTTGACATTTTTGATGTTGCCAACTATTGCTTCAAGAACCATTCTTTTTTTTTTTCTTTTTGTAACACGTTGCTTTGACTGTCTCTAATTAGTTTGTATTTACATAGCAGTTACTTAGCAAATACATGTGTACTTACAATGTAATTATGCATGGTTACAATGTAACCTACCTGCATGAAAATCTCTAGGTATGATAATTTCAATTTTTGGTCAGTAATCAGAGATATAGAAACAATAGGCACTCATGTGAGAATGTTACACCACTCTATGCTTTAATTAGACATCTTAAACAACTTCTAAAGAGTATCATGCACTTTACCATTGTGACTATGTGTTCCATTTCTCTTACTATTGTCAATGAATTGCACATGTGGCCTATTAAATTAAACAATCACTAATTCAACTATTTTGACAATTTTCCAAGATTTTCAGTTCCAGTGGTTTGGTTTAATATGCCAAACAAATCAAAACAACAGAAGCAATGGTGTGTTAAAATTGTGTGTGTGTGTGTGTGTGTGTGTGTGTGTGTGTGTGTGTGTGTGTGTGTGGTGTGTGTGTGTGTGTGTGTGTGTTATGAGATTGCAACAAAGCATAACAACCCAAAGCTGACTTTGCTAATGCCAGTCATCATCACAACCCGGGATTTCATTGTATGTGTTCTTTCAGCATCGTCTCATTAGAAAACCAGCCTGTGAAAAGTGCCAGACAGCTGTCATTTTAAAGATGTTCATGTATGTTATTACTCATATTTTAAAAGTCTGTCGCAGTAAGAAAGCCAAGAAAAGGCATTTTGAAAGGGGTTAGTGAAGTAGTTTAGACAGCGCTTAATGCACTAAAGAGAAAAGTCATTCATGGACATTGATATACTGAAGGCGACTCGTAATTAATAATAATTAAGCCTCTGTATTGGCAAAACCCCAACCCCTAGTAGCAATAAGCAAGTCCAAGTTCTTGACACCATTGGTGAGGAGAGTGAAAAACGATGCTCCTAACTGACTTCAACATGACCTGTACTGGATGCAAGCCTTCTCTGTTGTGTAGAAGAAATGTTGGAATATGTGTGAGTTACAAGTTTACAGCCAATAAGGCTGCCCAGACAGGCAACCTTCCCCTACAATTAGAAACGTTTCATATGTAGTGTTGTAAGTTAAGTGGTTCCCTGGTTTCATGGTTACTAAATCATGCTAATGTCAGTGTTATTGGAAAATCAGAGATCAAGTGTGTTCTAGAAAATAAAATAGATGGTTTAATTTAGAAGAAATGTGCTTGAGTCACATAACCTTAATTTGAATAAGATTAAACCAATTTCAGTCTAAAAGCAGAGTTCTGATATCCTACTGGAACATTTTAATTGTTACTGTTCAATGTAATATCGTTAAGTAAATTGAACAGTTCAATTGTATGTTCTGAAATAACATAAATCATATGTGAAAACAGGGTTTGCTTCTTAAAAGACCAGTAGAAGATGCATGACAAGTACAAATTCATAAAATGGTAATTTTGAGGTGGACTGAGTAATTTGGAAGAAAAGGTTGGTATCAATTACTTGTTTTCCTGTCCATTAAACAAATGGATAGTTCATGTTTTGTAATACATCAAAACAAAGATGGGTTGCACTCTTAAAATTCTAGAAATGTTTTCTTTATAGAATATTGAATGCTGTCAATACAAAATACATAAACTGGAAGGTGTTCTATTTTATCTGCATGAATAAAGCAATGACAGTCAAGGGCAAATGATAAAACAAATTAAACAATACAACATTTGAATGTACATGCTGGATACCCTAGGGGTCTAACATGTTGACTATAATGAAAAATTGTTTCTTATAAGAACAAAAGTAGGTTGCTGTGCTAATACTGTGACAGAAAAAAAAGTCATGGAGTCATTTACCGGGACTTGATAACTATGTAATAATTAGGGGAGAACTGGATAATAATCTTCTGTTTCCTGCCCTGCAATAGTAACTACTGGTTTGAGTAAGTGTGTAATTACATTGACATGATCCATAGAATAGTCATTAGAACAGTCATTAGCCTTTTGCCTCGCCTTTCAAGTTACCTCATAAATTAGCATGCACATAAGTGGAGAGGCTGACCGCAGTGAAGCCATGCGCAAAGGGGCAGGGTAGCTGCCCTCCCCCGTTTTTAAAATAAATACTTTATATTTTTGTTTTGTTTGGCAACGCTGGTAAACGATTTTCATTCTTAACTGCAGGACCAAAAAAAAAAATAAAAAAATAATAAAAAAAATAAACTGTAGCTGAAATTCACAAATATCTTGTAAAGCCCTATGTTTTAAAAAATAGCCTTTTAAATTCCGTGACATCCTGGTAACTTCATTATCATGAACTCAAAATTAATTACATAATAATAATAATAATAATAATAAATAATAATAAATATAATAATAATATTATTATTATTAATAATAATAATAAATCATAATAATAGATAATTATGTATTGATTTTAAAATTTTAATTTTTGCAATTTACGATTAAATGCTTTTAGAAATTTCTAGCGTTATTATTATTATTAATCATTTTACTCTACGACATATAATGCACATGTGTTACTAATAAATAATAATAATAATTAATAATAATAAGTAATAAGTAAACCCCGCTTAAATCAGGGAATCAATCAGGGGCGAGTTTGTTTATGATCAGTAAAAATTCCATGCTGTATTGCACACTGTACACAAAATGGATTTTGTGATGCGCGGAAAAAACCCCAAAAAACACTGATCTTGCAGTCTGTCACTTGCTTCACAGCGCTGTTTCAAAATAATTATGCCAGAGAATACGTTCTTGTGTTAGTATATATTTATATTAAACATGTTCCTTCATATAAATCTACATATTTATTTATTTTTTTATTTTTTAAATAGTCAGTGTTAATCATGGGTATGTCAAGCTGTATAACAGAGCAAGTGTAGTAATACAACAGGTCTTTAAAAAATAGTCTGCCGAGGCTGTCGTTAGTTTAGACTTGAGTCTCTTTGGAATAACAACTGCCGTTAAATAGGTCGCTGTGGAAGAAATCCGATCATGTGCTCCTGTTTCCTTATTGCAACAGGCTTTAACCCTTTGTGAATAGACCCCTTAAAGTGTTACCAATTGTGGTAAAACACAGTTTATTTACTGCACCTTTAATATAGTCCAAGGCATAGCTGAAAAACAATCAGGGTAATGTAAACTTTAGAAGACATCTAAAGTAAAATAAATGTCCTATGTAATAATTATATTGCATTTATTTTCTTACCCAAAATCTGTTCATATAATTCTAACCAATCCACCAGGGATAGCTAGCTGGCATGAAAGTAATTAATAAATGGTTTGTAAAGAAGCTGATCATAAGAGTGAATTGTGCCAAAGAACTCCATAGTGAGGACCCAAATGACAGCATTCAAATTATACCCTGGGGTAAATTTTCTAATTTGTATTTTTAACACGTGTATTTTAATTGCACTGTGCCATCCCTAGAACACTCAGATTAGAGCAATAATGTCACAGATTTTTCACACAAATAATAATAAAAAAAGATGCAGTCACATTTTTTAGCTAGAGATTTTCCTTCCAGTATGTCTCTCCCTGCATCCCTTTCAAATTAACATCTCATTAACTGAAGCTGTCTAAGTGAAGATGTATTGATTAGCTACTTTTCTATTAAATCTCATATATATATATATAGTGTGTGTGTGTGTGTGTGTGTGTGTGTTATATTATATATATATATCTATATATATATATATATATATATATATATATGTGTGTGTGTGTGTGTGTGTGTGTGTGTGTATATCTTATATATATATATATAATAATATGTATATATATATATGATATATATATATATATAATAGAAAAGATATATATTATATGAAACGCACGTAACGTAATTTGCAAATACAGTGTGTAATTGGTCTCACGTCGGAAAAAAAGGACTGTCAAGACACTTTTTTTTTCCTGACAGTTCTAAAGTTCTGTGTTGCAGCTGTATGATGTGCGGTTGGAATTGCTTTCAGTTTCATTGCTTGCACTGGGCTCATGCTCTGCTGCTGGTGTTAACACACATGTGTTTCCTGGAAGGTTATTACAGAAAATATCAACTGGAATTGGCAGTTATTACATTTAAATATATTATTCATAGGAAAACATGGTCTCCTAGGCTTAGGCACACTTTGAATTAATTATATATATTATAATATATATTATTCTATATAGATCATATCATATAGATATATATATACACACACACACACACACACACACACCACACACACACACACAACAATGCCTGAAACGGCTGCCTGTAGAATTGCAAGAAAACACAATGTGATAAAGCTGGAAAGTATTATTTCACATGGAGAGAGAGAGAGAGAGAGAGAGAGAGAGAGAGAGAGAGAGAGAGAGAGAGAGAGAGAGAGAGAGAATTCCAATGAGTGACAATGGGCAAACACATGCAATGTGAGTTACTTTCAATGCCCATATGAAATACAGGGATTCATAACTCTAGACTATAGACTGCGTTCGTCATTCCCTAAGTCAAGGTGAGAAGAACCGAATAACAGATAAATAAAGTAATTGTACTTGTTTTTATAAAGCAGATCGGATATATAGATATTATTGTACCTTTTTCTGTCTGGGAGAAAGATAGAAGCTACATTTCCTATCTACTGTATATATATATAAGAGAATGTATACATTCAAAATATGCAATCTAGACAGTTATACAGTCCAAATTCAAGGTCACTCAAGCAACTCCACATTTTATTATACATTCCACCTTCAAAGGGTATCATGCACAGTTACAAAGTACTGAATACATAAATATTTTATGCAGTATATATTTAAGTACACAATTATATCAGAAAATGGTTAGGGTTAGGGCTAAGGCGGTCCCAATCCCATTCCAAGGGGGATCCCCCTATAAAGTAGTGCAAATATAGCAAGTCTTTCTAAATGTGTTCATGGTTGTTAGGGTAAAGGTTATGTGTAAGTACACATGTATTAAGTCACTGCTATGTAAATACACAATTTTTGGAGACACTGATGTTACACTTGAAAGTCAATACAACAAATAGTCCCAGAGATACAGAGGCAACCAAAACAGCAAACATAAATCGGTCGACTGCTTTATGGACATTTTATTTTCCTTTCCCGCTTTCATTGACTGCAGTTAATCGGGTTCTAACCTCAGCCACACTTTAACTCCGAGTAGACAATAGCAGAGATATGATGTATAGCTGTGATAAAGGCATACTCATCACCAGCAACGGGGTTTGCAAAAATGAACAAGCAGAATTCTACTATATCAAGCAGAATTCTACTATATCGGAGCCAATTCCTGTTACCTATGGGGTTTCACTGACTTTTTAAAAAATCAATTTTTGATAGATATTGTTGATTTTAGCATAGGATTTAAGTTGACGAGACATCTTATGCAGCCACTGAGATTTAATAGTTAACAAGCATGGTTTTATTTGTTCATCAATCTCTATAGAATATACATACAGTATACTCTAATTATATCAGCTGCATTATGAATAAATAATTCAACATATCAAGACATGCATACTGATTATCTGAAATATTGAATTTGTTTTATAGGACTGCTTTGAGATATTTTACTTGTTCTCAATTTCAAATGTTTCGCTTTTGTACCTTTAGCTACTTGCTTGACGTCATCTCAACAGAGCCGGTACAAGCATCCATTAGATTTCCAATCTTCCAATTCTACAAGGTAGAAATTCAGAGCTAGATACCATCTGCACTTAGTTAATCAGCGCTGATATTTGCAGTTATTTTAAATGGTGGTTAAAAAGAAAATTTTACATTGTAACCCCAAAGCTCTGTATGAGTATTTCTCAAATGTAGTCACCAAGTACTCAGGGTTACAAAGCACACAAACTTAAGCTTAGAAACCAGAGGGCTTAAAATACTGAAATTAGATACGCCTGCTGTAACCAATAGACTAACCTTAATATTTTCACACTGTACTCAAGAACTGAAATCGCCTTGAACGCATTTAAAATTGCAGTGAGCCTGCAGTGAAGCTGTTCTATATTTGCAACTTCATTCCTTGCAGATGTAAGAGATGCCTTTTAACATAGCATGACTATTCGCATATCATGAATTTAGTTGGCAAAAAAGCACTTCACAATGGATTTCCTTTCTGTAGCTTTAGTGAAGAGAAATTTGACATTCAATTTGTCGAGTTCAAACCATATCAAACTTGTATGAAGGCATTCTAGATTACAGACGTCTAGATTACTGTAAACCAAAAAACTTTTTTCTTTTTTTTTTAAAACATTGATTATTTCATTCACTTATGTACAGTATATAATTAAACTAATTTGAGACACTGAGCATGGAATTTAAGATTTCTTAATGTGTGTTTGATAGCTAAGGTTTTTTCTCACCTGTGGTCTAACATTCACTGAAGCAACCTTATTGTTATATTGGTTATCACCTCACTGCACAGAGGAATCAGAAATGGCTGGCAAGAATTTCAATTGGTTCATCAATCCTGAATCGTGTCTAACTTGTCAGGTGAAATTTCATCTTTTTAACCGTCATCTTTGCTACAGCCAGATAACCACTGAGCACATGCAAAGCAATGAATTAATGGATTTGGAAACACATAACATATTATAGTTTTTCAGTTTATTACAAACCCACACTGGGTGCTAATAGACTTCCTTCAAAAATATAAAAATGTGAAAGATAAGGTTAAAGAAATAGCCAACTGTGGCAGTGTGTATGAGTTGGTGAGGGGAATAATAGGTTGGCAGGGAGGGGGTTAAATTGCTTCCTTTTTTGTTGTTGTGTATTTGGTTAATTAAAGAACACATTAGTGCATTTAACCACACAGCTTTCTGTGTCTGAGTCTCTGTCCCTGCCAGTAAAATCTGGGCTATGAGGCTACCTCGCCACATATGGTGTCAGATTGGGATAGCGCCCCTAGAGACTCAGACTAGGAACTGCAGGTTAAAAAATAAAAAATGAAAGTAAAGAAAGAGAAGAGAAAATGGAGCGGAAGATCCTCTCTGGCAGGAAGGCTACTATTGGGGTGAGATGAGCACGGTGAAGGGATGGCTTCTTTAGGAGATACAACCCCAGCCACCTGCCTAAAAGAGCCGGACGGAGGATGCTCTTCCATGGTGCCTCCCCTGTGCCGAACCCGGGCGCTACACCAGGTGCTACCCCTTTCAGGGTGAAGCGGAGTTTCCACCTGCCCTGAAGAGGAAGAAGGGGAGGAGTGGCTGTCCCCAGTCTGTTTTGTTTACAGTTTCATTTCATGTTTTTGTTGATTTGTTTAATTAAAGAGGGCATTAGTGCATTTCACCATGCAGCTTTCTGTGTTGGAGTCTCTGTCCCTGTCAATAACATCTGGGCTAGGAGGCTACTGCATTTAGTGCTAACAATTGATAACAACATATGCAGTACAATACCAGACCTTTAAAACACCAAGGGGCAGGGACAAGAGAGGTATACAAAAAAAAAACGAAGGACCCACTGTTACAGTACAATCTACTTCTTGTTCTAGATCTTTTTCAGGTAATACAATTGCTAGTAGTTTGCTCTGCAGTTTCATAATATTGTGTGCAAGCTGATGTTGTCACTTCAGCCATAGATATTACACTGTAGTGTTATCTTATGGCCATGATGTGTTGATGACAATCTGTAAATATTGCAGAGAAGATAAACATATTTGTCGGCTTGTTAAACTCTGAATGCTGTTTTTGTTGATCCTGTCTCAGTTGATTTCTTTTTTCATAAGCACTTGGTGTTATTTAGTTGTGTTGTTATTTTGTAATGAAGTGCCTGCAGATTGTATTCAGCTGCAGGGCTGTATGAATCTCAGGACCTGGCTGCAGTGCTTCCCAAGTCACCAGTCCCTGTTGATGAGAAATCGATACAGACAGCTTTCCTCCTTGGTTTTCTATTCACAACTCGGGACCCTCAGCCATCATCGTACAGTGATAGGATTCATTGTCTTTAATTAATTAACCATGATTCTTTAAAAGGCTTGTGCTGTAATCTGTTTCATAGCTCTGACTGAGAATAGACAGAGTGCCAAAGATATCTGGCAATTGTGAGTGTGAAATTTCTGCACAGCTCCTCAGCCAACTGGCTGACCAGTTCAACTGCCGTAGGGGATTAATAAAATAATGGTATAAGGAAACAAAGCAAAAAAATAGGTTAAAAACTATCGAATGAAAAAAGATTTCAGACACTTGGCAGAGCCATATCATTGCTTCAATCAGCAAAACCACCTGTAAGTTCCAACCCTAGAAATAAACCCTGCAAGTATGTCATTGCAGTAAGTTAGACTGCTTATTTCTTTTTTTGTAACCCTGAAAGCGTGGTTTTTAGCCTTAAAAAAAGAGTAATTTGCATTCCAGAGTAAAAAGATTTGAAAATCATTACCACTGATTTGTCTAGAGAAATAATTAACAAAATGACATGTGTCCATTAACCTAAGATGTTAAGCAGCAGCCCCTTCTATATCTTTTGGTTAGCACACTACAAAGGTATACAGTAGGCCAGCCACTTAAATCCACAAAACAATCCACAACTCTATCTTGAATAGTGGCAAATGATTTGGACTTTTACACTCCCTGTAACAACATTCCAAATATTCCTTAGCAAAGATTCTCCCATCTCGAAGGTGCTTCGCTAGGTTTTAACCATTTTAACAGTTTCATTACAGCCTCCTGTGTTGTATTTTATACTGAAGTCAGCAGGAGGACCTGGTTATAATAAAATAAGAAGTTTGGATTCGAAGATAATCCAGGTACTCAGCATATCTTTCAGTATTGATCTGTTTCAAGACATGAATATATACAGCATACCCAAAGGTGACAGACGCCAAGGCCTTTGAGAATGTGCTATCAGCTTGAAGACACAACCTCCTAGTGTTAAAGAGTTTAGATTTAGAAAACTAAATCTTCTTGACAAGTCTTAACTATTAGTCACTAGGCACTGAAGCTTTATTCAGATATCTCTGGCTAGCGGTTTATTTGTTTTTAATTTAGAGTGCCCAATTATTTTTACCCCCCTTTTCCCCCAATTTAGAATACATAATTATTTTTTACCCTCACCGCAGCAATTTCACACACAGCCTAGGAGAAATTAAGGTTCAGTGGGAGTCCTCCGATCCCACGACCAAGCCAGCTTCCTCTTCTACACCCAGGAACTCGAGAGATCGGATGTCAGCAAGCTACCGGCCTCTGGAGGACAAAGGCCAGCCCTGCAGGTGTCCACCTGAGCTCACTAGGATTCTCGTCGATAGGGTCCGCTGTAGCACAATGTGTACCGATCATTCCCCTAATGAACACCTCTGGGGGAGAGCTCCAATCATTATTCATGTGGCTGTGTGGATAATGATGACCAGCAAATCCATTATGAATGCCTGGTGAGTTCTGGGGTTGTCCCATGTGTTCAGTAGGATTGAGGTCAGGTGAAAATGCAGGCAGCCTCTCATTTATTGTGGTTGTTGGAGGCAATCCACAACAAACTGGGCTCTGCGGATTATGCATTATGCCCTTTAGCACAAGGTCTGGCTCTCCAATAAACAGCTTAACAATCAGTTTCCTAATACAATTGGATAGCCCCAGTTCCTCCATCCCTGACCACAAGGTCTGTCGTCTGTACAACCAAGAATTTTAACTATTCCTCTATCAATCAAGCCTTTCAAATTACAGAGGCAAAATATTCTGCCATGTGGTATATGTTACAATATGTTTAGTTTTGTCATAGTTAACTTTTAGAGTTGCAAACTAATATCACTTGCTGAGGGCTGTTTTTTTTCTCACTTCAGTCTAAGAAAACACCTGTTAATAGTGGTGCAGATGTACTAACAAACTAAAGTGCACTTAAGAGTCTTTTAATTAAACTAATGAGTTGGTTCTAGTTTTCTAAAATGAACAGGATGTAAATTACAGAGAGGCTTTGAGAATCATAGGATAGGAACTGATAGGAACAACATTAAGCCAGCAATGGCTTTAGCGTGCTGGGACATCTGATTTTTCCTTGATTCTGACTCTGAGCACATTGCTGTCTTTCAGTAGTCTGAGGGGATTGAGTGCCAGCACAGATTGGTGCTGTTACTGCCAAATATTTTATTGCAAGCCAGTTCATTTGCAAAGTGCCATTGGAGAGGGTCATTTGGGATCAGAAAGTTGCCTTTGAATTGTGCTTTATTTTGTTCTTAGCTATTTTTTTTTTAACACAGTAGGCTTTTGTAAATTAACTTTCAATGAAAATGGGTAACATACAGTATAAAAAATATACTTAATGCATTATCATTTTGTGAACGCAGCTAAGTAAGTCCTTTATAGACTGCCAGCATTACAAACAAAAAATACATTATTACACAAATCCAAAAGACAGCTTATGCGTATTGCTATTATGTCCATTAAGCCACCAAGTAAAACTGATAATAACAAATAGCTTTATATTGCATACACGTTTCAGAGATGGGCTATAGTGTCTTAAATTAGCAGGGTCCCTTCTGATTGACCAATACTGAGTAGGGGATCTGCCAGAACAAAACTGTCCACCCAGTACAGTATGAATAGAAGAAGCCCATTGGCTGTGGAATGATATCCATTTTGAATTAAAATGATCCATTCACATCATGTGATTTTCCATCAGCTTGTTATCACAATATTGGAATGATAACTTCCCTATCTTTCTTTTGTACATCTGCACAAACAATTATAGTTTTCTGTTTCACTTAATGACCTTTTTTCCGTTTCATTTGCTTTTCTATTATTTTGTGCTGATACGGTAGGTATTAAAAACAAGGGCAATGTATCTGTATTGTTGTTTGTGTTTATTCAATCAACAGTTTACATTTTGGACTTTAACTTACAGTTCTCAAAAATAATATTACTCACTACTATATTTAATTGACTGCCTAAAAAAGCTGTTGTTCGTATATTTCTGTTTGCTTTAGTCAAAAAAGGAACTGGCTATGAATACACCTTCAACACACTATTCACAGTTTGATCTACTAAAGCAATCAAATAATTGAGAATACATTCTGAATTCAATTATCAAGGAAAACCATTGGTCCTGCAGGCTCTGACAATTTGTGCACATCCCTATTCTCCAACACCCTACTGAAGGAAATGAATTGCTCTGTTTCGTATCTATCAATCTAGAATCTTTAAATGTTAAAGATTAGGAGGTTAAACCACTTAGGAGTTTAGGGAGCCAGAAAGGCTTTTGGCATTTCCCTTCATTCATTTTTACTTTTATTCTGTATGAAGATAGTTGAGAAGCAAGTTAATAAAATATATTTTGTGAACAAGTTGGACAAAAGAAGATAAAAAAAAAGCCTTTGAGAATATAGCCAAACTGTTCTGACAATGTAGTTTAAGGACTGTGCTTTTGAAAGAGGTAATATAAAGGGCTTCGTGGGTAGCAGTTTCTTTCCATCTCTAGAGACACTAGCACAGTGGAGCGAGATTTGTAAATTAACTGATAATTAGGTTTAACAGTTGCACAGGGGTCTGGAGTTTATTAGTCAGTCTCGACAGGAGCAACCTTGTGGAGAGACCTGGCGCAACTGAAACTAGAAAGGGATGCCATTGTAAAGGTGGGGGAGAGGAGGATGGAGGCAGCAAGAAACAAAGTTGAAATGTGAAGGCTTAGATGAGGCATAAATAGGGGCTCTAATTAATTTAGTTGTCGTGAGGCTTCACTGTGGGCCTCATAAACCATGCCAATGCTAAAACAAAGCCACTTATATTCCTGAAAGCATCTTGCCGATACAAAAGGAATGTCAGTATTAATATATTTCATAAGATTGCATTGGGAGTGGGTAGCTGCGTTGACTATATAACAGAAGTCTAACTACAGTATGTGATTTTTATTTTTATTTTTTAACTCCCATGAGCAGCAATTATGTTACAGTTATGCAGCATTTAAATGAACATCAGATGTTTCCAAATAACTCCAATGTTTCCTTTAGGTAGCTGTGCTACATATTCGTTATAGCGGTTTTGATGAAATGCTACATTTAGCCATGTTCTCCACAGCAATTCCCATGTTCTAGCCTTCTTCCTGCCAAAGCTTCTCCTGGGATTCCAGGCTCATCAGTCAGGCCGTGGGTGAGCACCATCACATGATAGAATCACAGAGCACAATGCTTTTTGACATGGAGCAGATGTGCAGAAACTATGGTTAATGCACTGTCACATCCCAAGCTTCCAGAGTGACCATAAACCGTCCACCTGCTTTGCACCAAATCTAGTTAAATATTGCACCTATACTGGTTTCTTAACATCACAGCTCCAATGAATCCTTACTCAAATTTTTTCCATGTTTCCCAAGCTTTACATTTAATGTCTCTAATTACTAAGCATAGTCATTGAACTGTAAATACTAAACAACATAAGTAAGTAAAGTGCCACTACAAGAGACACTGGCAATTGCATTTTGTAATTAAGCATTTCTTTGCATTGTAACTACACAACCATGTGTAATTAATCTGCTATTACAATGTAGTTAGAGACACATTGTAAAATGTTTTCTACTATAATCTTTTATGACTTAATCCTACTATTTTCAATATAGAAATTACTTACTGTACATACAAAACTGTCACTGCAATTCTGTGCTTATTTTCCATATGTTGAGTATGTCTATTAAGAATGCTATTGGTAGTTTCCTGTCCTGTGGTGTGCACATTTATAAGAACACCTCAAGATTTGTCATTTATA
The DNA here is from genome assembly GCF_017654505.1 of Polyodon spathula. Classification (NCBI taxonomy): domain Eukaryota; kingdom Metazoa; phylum Chordata; class Actinopteri; order Acipenseriformes; family Polyodontidae; genus Polyodon; species Polyodon spathula. The sequence continues at coordinate 4,848,551 of NC_054540.1, forward strand.
TCCTTTATATACCTACCTGCATGAAAACCTGAGGGTGTGAGAATTTCAATTTTTGGTCAGTAATCAGTGATATAGAAACAATAGGCACTTGTGTGAAAATGTTAAACCACCTTGTCCTTTAATTAGGCATCTTCAACAACTTCTAAAAAGTCTCATGCAGTTTTTCATTTGTGTTCCTTTTCTCTTATTATTTAGGTTTGATTTCATATGCACCACAAATGAAAACTATGGAAGCAATGTGGTCTACTAATAAATGTGCACACTGCTGTATGACATAACAAGACAACTATATATATATGTATATATTGTAGCGAACCTCAGTTCCCACAGGCAGGCGCATCACACAGGGCGAGGCAATCCACACACAGACAGAGGGTGGGCGCGAACCCGGGACCTCTTGCACTAAAGCATAGCACCGATACCGCTGTACAAAAGAGCCGGCTCACTGGTAGGAGCAGATATATATACAATATATACAAAAAAATGGTTGTTACTTTTTGTAAAATACCCATAGCTTAATTTTGATATAGTTACATTCCTTCATCACAGATCTATTATTGACTGTTTCTTTTATTAACATGTAAATAAACTCCAATAAATGGGTGAGTTGTCAATTAAATACTTAGCAAAATAAACCATTACTGATTATTATACAAGGAAAATTACAGCCATTGAATCCTCAAGCTCGGGCTCTGGTATGTGGGTAAAATAGTTGTCAGTGATCTGTCAGGACTGGAGCTCTTCATTAATTCTGACAAACTGAACCATTTATTCTCCATGCAATTAAATTCTGCCATTGTGTAATTTTCTATGTTTTATTTGTTTTTACTGCAAACCTTTGATGTGCATGGTAATTCAGTTCACTTGGGTGCAATGTAGATGAGTACTGCAACAGGCTTTCAGGATATCAACATAATCCAGTATTTACTGTACTGGTACAATAACAAACATAATAGAATACAATTATTCAGTACAACAAACCAAAGAACAGTGTGAAACAGCAGGAACAAAAAAGAAAAACAACTGTAGTCTTCTTAAAGCTATCTTTTCATTTATTCAGCGATTTTAAAGTTGTTCACTATATATTCAATTTGATTATAGGGAGATTTTATAGCAGTTAGTCAATAGGACAAATGATCATTTCTGCCTGGCTTTGATTATGCAGTGTCATAGTAATGATTGTTATCAATGAACTAGTTGCATAAAAAAATAGACTTATTAACATATTCTTCAAATTAATGATACAGTTATTGATTGATGCTGTATATAATAATTAATTCATGTTTTTATAACAGATGCCAATTTATTTTAATGACCTAAACTTAAAGAAAAATCTTGTAAAAACTGTGCATTTCCATCTCTAGAGACACCAGCACAGTGGAGCAAATGTGATAATTAGGTTAAAGAGCTGTATGTTTAGTATCCATGGCTGCACAGGTGGTCTGTCTCGACAGGAGCAGCCTTCAGGAGGAGAGACCTGGAGCATTTGGACCTGTAATGTGGGGTGTTAACTTTGCCCACCCCCTGCAGAGAGGGAGGACGGATGCAACAAGATATATATATATATATATATATATATATATATATATATATATATATATATATATATATATATATATATATATATTATATTATATATAATAAGTTATGATTATGAAACTAAAGTTACATATGGATGGAACCATTCGACATAGCATGACTATGAAGCCTTTTTGCTTCCCTTCCTGCAGCTGACAGGTCAAGTGAAGTTGCTGTCTGAAGACTGTCTGCCTCTGATAGTTAACAAACAGTTAGCACACCCTCATCAGAGGAGGCATTGACCTCCTTTACAACTAGCACTGCCATAGCCGTTTTTTGATTGACTTTTGCAATTCAAATTTAAATATCTCTGCGTATGTGAATATCTCGTGCATGTCTAAATCTTAAGTGTTACTAAATATTGTAATTAAATACCCATACGGTATTTCAGACGATGCAGAATCATAAAAATGAATAAGTTAGACCAGCAGTTTATGCAGCATATTGAAATCAATACAATATAGCCGACAATTTAGTCTGGGCTTTGTAATAAAATCAAAGTCATTGTGAAAGAATGTATTATAAGTATTAAAGTGCTTGAAACACTGATGAAAGTCATTCTACACATCATATATCATTCTACATATATATTATATATATATATATATATATATATATATATATATATATATATTATATATATAATATAAATGACATTATTTACACCATATTTCTCAGGCAAATCGTCTCATAAAGTTTATTTTATTGCAATTTTTCATGTTTATATGTGTTCTTTTTGAAAAAAATAAGAACAAAGTTTAATTTTCAATGTAAATACGGTGTTTCTGCTGTGAAAATGTTATACATCATGTTCCTAAATAAAAATATTAAGCTGTATCCGATTGTTTGTTTTTCATTTTCATGCTGTTTTAAAATGGAGCCGCACATTTTGCAGGTGCAGCAGCTGTATGTAGTCTAAAGTTTCGGCGGTTCTAGTGCTAGATCACTGTCTTAGGAGGAGATTGGCTTTGTGTCAATCGTCTTCACTTACTGGATCAGCTCATTGCTTATAGATGTGGGGTAATACTACATTTGTCCACACCTATTACATTTTCTTTGCATCTAATTATTTAAGGCAAATACGCTTCAATAATGCTAGTGAACACTTGCAGTATGCATAACATTTAGCAGTCTTTTATTTAGCAATATTGTTTTGTCTGACCTGGATGGATGTTTTATTGTTTTGGATACTTTTTCATTTTTTTTATCAATCCCTACCGCTATCGATCTATATCTAGAAATGTTGTTTTTGTTGTCTGCCTCCTATAGATTTTTGGTTAAGACTTTACATTTACAGTGTCTGTCATTGCTGTTTATTTACAGTAGTTACTCATTAAATGCATGTGTTATGCATAGTTACAATATACCTAACGTGTAAATATTTTTGCACAGTATATGTAAGTAACCAACTGTATCAGAAAAGGGTTGGGTTTAGAGATAGGGTTATGGTGTTAGAGTTAGGTTTAGAGTTAGGGATAGGGTAAGGGATATGGGTGTGGTTTGGATAAGGGTTGTATCATGTACACATTAAGTACATTGTAACTATGCACAACAACATTGTAATTATGTGTAATTACACATGATTTATTATGTGACTGCTATGTAAATTCACAATACTGAGTGACATGTAAAGTGTTACTGATTTTTGTAAATGTTTAATGTGCGATTTGTTCATCCTGCAAAACATGAAAACCACTGGCCAGGTTCTCAGTTGAATCGTAAATCTTGTCACTCATTGAAACCTTGAACGTGAGAAATCAGCTACTTCTAGTGTGACCTCTCATTCCGTTATGTTCTGAAACATCACTGCAGAAGAAAGGATACTAACTGCCATTTCTGTGTTAAACATATAAGAAATTTGATGTACACTGCATGGTCATTGTATTAGGATCTCTCTACCTGATTAGATTGGCATCTCCTTGGTGAGGGGAATGTTCTCCTGGTATACTCTAGTTGGATCCACTCAAACAATACTGCACTTGTACCCTGATGCCAATGGCTACTTTCAAGACTATAATATACCCAACCGCCGTGTTGGAATTGTGTAAAAATGTTTTCTCCATGGCCACCACAGGCCCTGGATCTCAATCCAATTGACCCTGTTTGGGATGAACTTGAATGACGCAAAGCTGTTGCGGTTCCTCTGTCTGCCTCTCTACATCAGTTGCATGATGTCCCTGTAACACCTTTGAGTACCTTGTGTTTTGACAAGGCTGTATACGAGGCAAACTATAGCTTAACTTGATATTACTGGCTAGGCACTGCATGTTCTGTATGTACCTTGTTAAAAACTAATCAGAAAGAAAGAAAGAAAGAAAGAAAGAAAGAAAGAAAGAAAGAAAGAAAGAAAGAAAGAAAGATGGCGATCAGCTTAAAATAGTTTTTCAAATGAAAGCATCCACTATTCCATTCCTGTTGACATGTCTAAGGTAGTACATGTCTATCACTTATGGTAGATTGCTTATTATTATTACCTTTTCCTTACTCTTTCATATTCTCTGTACTGTGAAATAGATTTTTTTTCCATTGTAGCGTCAGGAAATCAGATAATGGGGTTGTTATATTCTGTCACAGACCCAGTTAATATACTGTCATAAATATCCACAAACACACACACACACACACACACACACACACACACACACACAATTTAGTATCCATTTATAGATAGCTATTTTCTTAGAATTGATGCTATTATGTCAATGCTTTCTCCGGCTAGATTTTTAAAATCCTATCCCAAGTGCGATGTCTCATCATTTCTTTTTTTTTTTTTTGCATTTTGCATTTCTGTCTCAGCTGTCTTTCTTTGTTTGGATCTCATCGGTCCTATCTTTGTGGTTGCTTCTATGATATCGTATCCTGCTGCCTGCAGAGAAATAATTAAAGATATTTCAAAAGCAGAGACTGGAGCACAATCTGGCTGTGACAAATCTAAAAGTAATAATTATCAACTTGAGTTTGAAATAGCCTCTTAATGATAAATTATTCAGACAAGAAGATAATGCAGGTCAAGAGGGTTGATTTGTACTTCAAATGAAATTGCAGCCTTTTAATAAGAAGTTATTTCCCAGACTTGCACGTTACATTAAACATAGAAAATGGATATATGGATGTATGATCATTATTCTGTGTATTTATTTTCATTTCTATTATTTCAGCACACTGGCTACATAATTGTGTCCCCACTAGGTCCTAATATTAGTCTAATCTCATTACTCAAGGTAAAGGTATATGTAGACACCCGTTCAAGATTATTGATTTCATTCTTTAGCTTGATAATGAGATAAACCTTCCCTGGCTACCCTGAGGAGTGATCCAGATTACTTAAAAAAGCAAATCAATGCAATTAGAGTATCCCTTCTTACTTAACAGAAGATGCACGGCACATGCATACTGTCAGATCAGGTGTATGCACTGATTACAGCCTGCTGTGCATTTGACCTCTGAAGGCCTGGGTTTGTGCTCCAGCAGAGAGACACAGGATTGAATTGCAGAGGGAGTTCCAGTCAGGGCTGATACATATTAACAATACAATTGGGAGGACTGTAATCTTTGAATGAGAAATGTTACTACACTATGGGTTAAAGTAGCCCTTTAGATTACAGGGCTTGGAAAGCCTTGTAATTGCATGGTAATAACATAGTAACTACACATAGCTCCTGCTTTTACTTTGTAACTACTGTGTAATTACATGGGGGTGGCCTTGTGAACAATAGCTGATGACCTGATGTAATTACATGTTATCGTGTTATTACATAGTTCGGTATGCCCTGTAATGTAAAGTGCTACCACTCTACCCTAAGATGAAGGTGGTCTCCATAGACTTGCACATTATTAACCCCCCTTTGCATTCTGGTAGCAGTCACTTTGAGAAGAGTTGCTTCCCAATATAAAACAATGAGTCCTTCTTTTTAATCAAGGTTTCTCACTCTGGGGAGTTTATTTGTAAACTGCAGTGCACTGTTTCTACCTCTTTTGCAGCTTCAAAACAATGACATAACTGGGTGATATAACAAACATGCCTCCCTATTAGGGAACTCAAGGATGCAGTGGCCTAGTATACTTGTTTGAACCATTTGTATCAGTATAAACCAGATTCCTAGAGCACAGGAAAGAGCCCCACACCTGTCCAAGCACTGGTTCCTTCCCAATTAATGAATTTCATTTGCGTCCATTAAAACAGCTGATACGATTGGCAGATACAATGGAAATGTTGTCTACTGTTGTATTTATAAAACGAAAGTATGACAGGCAACTGTGCTGCCTGCAATAATGCATAGAGCCTTAATTAGTCTCATGGGTCGTCTCTTTTTTAAATCTTCTGATATAATTTTGACTGTGAAACTGTGAAACTTGGAATGCTACATCACAGATATTATTTAACACATTGGCTTCAAAAACATTTTCATAATCTAACATGTGTCATTAAAGTAAAGGAATCCAGGCTTTTAAATCATCTCTTTTCCACTGTGACAATAACAGTAGCCTATAGAAGAAAGCATACTCCAGGACATGCTTGTGCTGTAGCAACTGGAATATTTTAATACTCAATTTTGCTTATCACTGCTAGAATAAAGTTATTATAAGGTATGCAAATACAAGTGACAGCTTTATGGCTGAAATATTTATCAGACTGAAGGCAGTGAAACAACATGAAAAGTGCTTTATTTTCTTCATTTTGGAAACTGCAGGCAGTCAATTAAGTTATGTGGCAATTGGAATGTCAACTAATTAGTTTACCAATCTAATTGACTGCTCTGTATGAAGCCTCAGAATGTAAGCCCTATTGCAAAAGCTAAGCATAAAAGAAAGGAAATAATTTCAATTTGATTATCATTTATTCTTGGTAAGTTAATTTGACTCAGAAAGTGTTTTATGCATTGATCTTTGCTTTATCTGCTTAATTAATTGAAATTTTAGAGGCGCAACTTATTCAATAGAATCAGGTGTTTAGTATGCAATGTGTTGAGGAATTGCTGGAAAATAGAGATTATATATTTTTTAGTGGTGGGTGGCAGGGTGGGACAGATCACTTTGTATGCTGGTGGCCATTTGGCCACTAGCTTTCAAAACCTGGTGGCCAAGTGAACTTTTATGGTGGCCAACAATTTCAAATGGGGACAATATGAGGAGACGTGTACATGCTGTACACACATTGCTTTTGCATGCTCTGTTTTTCATGGGTGTTTCTTTATTATCTTTAAATTGTGGGAGGGGAGCTGTATACAATTAATGTGCCAGAGAACTAACTCCACACAATTCCAGGGAACTTCATGCCAGGGAACGATATACAATAAATACCAGGAAACTATATATAATAAATACCAGGGAACTCTTTACATTAAATGCCAGGGAACTATTTTCTATATAAAAAATCCAGTGAAGTGAACACATTTCTCTATGTTTCCATTACTGGCTAAAATACTACCACTATATGGGCTCCTCCTCCTCATCTTCAGCTACATTCTTGTTTTCATGGAGTTCCAGATAATTGATTTGACTGTTGCTTCAGTTTCTTTGATGTTTTATTTAGGGTAAGAGATATTTTGAGAATTTTTTTTTTAAGTATCCAGAACCATCTAAGCTGAACAACTGAGAGAGTCAAGGAAACTCAACAGCCTTTAGCATTGCAGCACTCCTGCAACACAGAGCACTGTATAAAAGCTGTGCAGTTATTTGAACCCCCGGTCTGTGCCGTAACGCAGCACAGACACATCAACACTCCTTTCGTCCCTTGTTGCTGTTGGGGTGAGGGGAATCTTATTGCTTTTAAAGTTGGTTTCATAATTTTCTTTAAGTTGGCAATAACAGTCTCTTCCGAACTGCAGACAATGCAGAATGAATTCGGAATGATCATTTCTGCTGTTTCCTAACTTCTGACTGGTGTTTGTTACTATGGAAACAAGAAAAGGGGGCTGGTTCCTCAAAAGAACTGGCTCTGCTCGATTCTGACAGTTAAGCAGAAAGCCTTTATTACAGAACCAAAGTTCCGTTGTATATCTATAAGTGCTTAGTCACCAACGTGGAGACTTTATGATAAAATCTAATGGCCATATTAAAGTTGAAGGTCACATTTGGCAACCAGTAATACCAGTATATTATCCTGTGGAAACCCTAGTGGAGCAGCATGTGCACATGGTCAGGAGGTTGCCGCACACGGGTGTACCATAGTATTGCAATGGCTGGAATTAAGTGACTGTAATTGAATGTGTGGTTACATAGTAATTACATTGTACATACATGACCACACGTGTAAATACAGTGTAACTACAAAAGACGTTACCAACTGCCAACCTGTTTCATTGTCCAACTAAGCCTGTTGTTGCATTGTAATTACACAACCATGTGTGCAATAAATGTGTTACTACAGTGCAACTGCAGTGTAGTTGGGACACTTTATATTAAGTTGCATTTACCACTGTGGTACCAAACTCTCCTTGTGCTACCATGACCCATCACTAGAGAAACAATTCTAACAAAACGTCTGGACTGAGAAGGTGTTCATTCCTATGGATGAAACATCAGTCGTTGCAGTTTCATTGTGTGTTGCGTACTGTACTATTTCAGGCAACAATATGTCTTTAATTGGTTTAGTTATCTGGGAATGGAAAATTATGGAATTAGCAGTACAATAAATTGCCAAATGATGTGTGCAATTAAATTCAGCTAATGGAGCATGCAGCTACCTCGTTTAATGACAAACAAGTTAGACCACTTAGAAGTTAGAGTTTGAATTACACTCTAGGTCAAACTAGAGCTGTATTGAATATCTACAAACTATGAGGCAGACTGGAAACGTTTGGCTTTTGCCAGCACAGTGAACATGACAAGAACGTAGCTTTGTCACTCGTAGGTACTGTACTCGTACTGTAAAATGTACCATGCAATATAATGCACAGGCTTGTATTGGTTTCTGTCACTATAAAGCTGCAATAACTCAATACAGGAACTGAAATTGTTGTATGTACAATATAAACATTTAAGGATGTTAACTATGTACAGTATACTGTATATCTGAATTATTGAGTCTAATGACTGAAGGCAATAACAACAATTTAGGCAGATGCTTTAGTTAGATTTTTCCACAATTATATTGCTGTTTGCAAAACTTATTTTATATTCCAATTCCCAGCTTTAAAATGTTCAATAACCGTTACAAAATAAAAAGTGTTTTCAATGGGCATGTATTTCTTATTCGGTGCATGTTAGAATTAACTGATTGGGCTATTTTGACATTTCTGAATCAATATTTCATAAAAACAGTTTGATTACATTCTCATTGCTCTATAGTGGACATCCTTTTATTTTAGTGAATATTTTGCAGGGTCTGGATTTATGCTGATAAATATTGTTAGCGAATACATATTGTTAGCTAACTAGCTAATAATGGCGTTACCACATGGAATGCAGGGTCAGTGATACAATCAGGAGAATGCAGAATCGAATCCTGCTGATGCTGAGTTGCTGATCTTGACTGGGGTACCAAAGGAAGCGATGCATTGGCTTTTGCACTGCTGTGGGGGAAGATCGGCTGGGGATAGTTAACAACATAGCAGTTCAACAACCCTTACTAGTCAGATGCCCCAGATTTTCATCAGAAGTTTCCCAGGCTGAGCCCTTGCATCCTGGTTAAGCAGCTTGCTATAAGCCATTGCCTGAAATGGGAAGCCCGTTATCTTTGGCCCACTGAAGGATAGGTGGGTTACAGCAGTGAGACAGCATTAGAATTGGGTATTATATCTGTCTCATTTTAGATGATCTGTATAAAATACAATTCAATAACTAAATGCATTACTGAATAATGTATGATTTAAAGATAGAGGGTATAAAGAGATTAGATACAAAGATATTTTGCTGGTTGATGGAAATAAAATTTCCAAACCTGAATTAACATCTGATGGCTGGTTCATGTTTAAATGCTCATATTAGTTAAGAAGTCCTTGATGTGTAAACTGTGTCTGCTCTATTTTTAACCCTAATGGCAGAGTTCACAAATACAATGTAACGCTGTTTGCTTTGTCACTGTAACTTCTGTGTATGTTTTCATAATGTTTTTTGTCCATTTTCTAAAATGTGCATTTCTTTTTGTCCCTGTTGTGCTGTATTGATTCATTTGAAAAGGTTATTTCTGTGGTGCAGTGATGTCTAAGATGTAGCATGTGATCTTATCCTGTCCCATCTTCAGCTATGTTACATCTCAAGAGATAATTTCCTGATACTCATTAGAAATTCCTCTACCTGATGGCGCTTCATTTTTTTCCAGTTGTTATTGTTCAAGTGATACCAATGTGAAGAGACATCAACAGCCCCACATCACAAACACTGACATCTCCTGCTGGAAAACTGCCCAGAGTGATGTCAATATAATGAGAGAAAATTCTTACTCAAATAACTTCATAGCAGATCATGTGGGATTCTTTTTTTTTTTTTTTTTTTTGTCATGTGGATAATTATCTAAACTATCAATGCAATGTTATATTATAAACACACTGTACATCATCTAATTATACCAATCATAGACATTTGTACATTCCTCCTTTTTTAAATTTTGCCTATTTTTTAAAATCTAATTTCTTAATTATACAATGCTGCCCATTGTGACTGAGGGTTTCTTTTAATTTTTTTTTTACTGTATATCTTATGAAATACATGATTTTTTTTTACTGATTAAGCATTTCAAGCTGCTCAACCAAACACAGTCATAATACAAGCACGGACAGTTAGCTGTACACAATTATAAAAAGGGGGCACCTTTTTAAAGCTATCGGTTCAATATTCTTGTGTTTATGAACTTTCTACTGCCACCCTGTGGCAGTTTAATGTGAAATCAAAGTAAGGACAAATATTTGTGAATTGTGAAGGTGGTTATTGCTTATGTGGATAGATAGATATATAGATAGATAGATAGATAGATAGATAGATAGAGATAGATAGATATATAGATAGATAGATAGATAGATAGATAGATAGATAGATAGATAGACAGACAGACAGATAGATATATAGATAGAGATAGATAGAAAGATAGACAGACAGACAGATAGATAGATAGATAGATAGATAGATAGATAGATAGATAGATAGATATACAGATAGATAGACAGATAGATAGATAGATAGATAGATAGATAGATAGATAGATAGATAGATAGATAGATAGATAGATAGACAGACAGACAGACAGATAGATAGATAGATAGAATTGTGAAGATGGTTATTGCTTATGTGTGTAGATAATTGTGCTCTGATTTTCAATTCATGTCTGTATATTCAGCAATATCTGCATCATACACTCAGTGTAAGGGCAATGCTCGAAACAAAAAGTGAAACCAGTCAGTTAGCCTGCACTGTGAAGCTGCCACCCACAAGGGTGTATTGCTGCCAGTGGCATTTCCAGAGAATGTGCTTGAAGCTGGTATGGATGAGCCTTGCACTCCCACATGATTTTCTGCATCTCTATCCATCTAAAGCCATCAGCAGTCCAATGAGCCCTAAGTAATACTTTGAAATGGATGGGATTGAGTTTAGCCCCTTCAATCATGCTGATTCGATACTATCAAAGGCCGACACCAATTTAACGTGAAATGAAATTGCCTAAACCTCATCTTTTGGGCTCCCTTTATTGAACACCAGAGGAAGCTGTTTCTTCTCTTAGGAGGTAATAATAGATTGTTGCCTTTTTACCTCTGAACTACTCCAGCTGAATGGCATTAACTGTGTGAAAATGTCAGCCAAGCTTCTTTTTGTGAAGAAGATCAAAATCTACAGATCTATCATGTGGTTACAATAGATATATGTAATATCCTCTTAAATCCTGATATATCCATCCACATTTTGATATATTCATAATAACGGATTTGTCTTAGACAGGCTTGAAGTATGCAGACGCAGCATGAAAAGCTTCATGCCAATGAAAGAAAGCCGATGGTATTGGCAGCTTGTCACATATACATGCTTGCTTATTGTGTTCATCCGTCATATTGTTCTAGATAGCAACTGCCATGTTAGAACCAATGCTGTCATGGATGCCTCTGTTTTACATTAAAACTGAAAAAATGCACATTTCTGTGTTTTTTCTTGTTGAAAGGAAACCTACTCACTTTCCAATGCTATGTTTTCTGAACACTGTGCACCCCAATTAATTGGTAACCAAAGCTACCCAATAGATTGCCCTTGAGTCATATATGCTCATTAAGCACCACGATACGGTTCTCTTGAAGTATCCCAATGACAGCAAAGACAACCTGTTGTCTTCAGTAGAAATAAGTGCAGCAAAATGACGTTGTGTTTTTAACATGCCAAATGCTCGATGAGCAGAAGAAGACTGCTGAAGCAATGTCTTTGTGTAGTTGTCACGATTTAGTTGGCTTAACTTTGTGTTTTCCCATTAGGGAACCGAAGTGCACAATCTCATCCTCATCGGATACTATTTGATTTATTTATGCAGAAGCAGGTGAGTTCAAGACAGCACCCTCTTGGCTTCGTGTGGCATCTGTCATATACAGGGGTTACAGTTTTGTTCAATGGCTTTCAGCACCCACACTTTAAAAATCTTTCCAGTGCCACTGGGTGAGTTAGGTGGAACTGTGCATTGGAAATGATACTGAATTCTGAACAGGCATCGCACCACAGTGGGGATTCAGGTTATTATTATCGAGAATTTCAAACACAAGAAATACGCAGTGCTTGTTAGATGTTAAATTATAGTGTGGCATCGTTTCACGTTGATTCAAAAAGCAGTGCTGTTACAGTAAATACACCGGGGTGGGGATATGGTCATGAATGCTTTATCAATATGTCTGCAGCTCAGCATTTGTGTTTTCAGGTTGAAAGATAATCATTAAGTAATAATGTAATTTTGAAATGAAATTCTTTTGACATAAATCATGTCTCATAGCATCAAATTCAGTTTTTCTCATTTTCATGATTCCTGTCGTTTTTTGTTTTTTTGGGGGTTTTTTTCTTAACAGCAGGACATTGATTTACACAGCCACAAAAAAAAAAAAAAAAAAAAAACATTGGTACCTGATCCCGTAAATTAAAATCTCCACAGCCTCATCAATCTTGAGCTTCTAAATAACAGAAAACAAAAAGAGATGTGGTGACTACATTGTTGTAATGAATAATCTTCCTGTAATAAGGGGCTCAGAAGGGATCAGCAGGTAAGCAGTATAGAAAACAGAGGAGCAGAGAGCAGCCTCAGCATTAGAGAGATCAAACAGCTGCAGGGTCACCACAATGGTTTGGTAGCCTACAGTTCAGGGTCTCACCTATAATGTGAAGGTGCAATAAAACTGGTTCTTTCATGACTTGTTAGTCTCTACAGTAGTTGCACACATAACCAGTTTGATTTTCCTTTGATAAAAGTTGTGGCAAATTGCATTTCTGTGAAAAGATCTTAATAAATTATCTGGCCCAATCTAGCAAGGCCCATGTGTTAAATTTTGACATTTTTATTTTATTTTATAGTTAATAAAAGCCAGCCGTAACTAGAAAATAAGTTGAACCCATAAACTGAAAAACCCCTGAGTATCATCAATTCTTACCTAATAGACAGTCTGTAAAACTACTCATTATTCTGCTTGTTTACATCCCCTGTAGTTTATGAGATAATTATGTTTTTTCTCTATGTATTTGCATTATATTGTTTTTCACTTCTTCATTCTTTCTGGTGTAGCATGTATTTATCACAGCAAGGGATATTATATTAATTGACATATTTTGGTTACCTGGACAACTCCACAGTATGCATACTGTATCTTAATTTATAGCTATGGAAATAATCCAACAATGGATGACAACCTTAAAATGTTTTAAATATAGACATATTATAGGCATATCACAAAGGAAAAGCACATTCTTCTGGGTGTGAGCACAAGACAGTGGTGCCAGTAGCACAGAGCTGTGTGCCAATCAGAACTATAGGAAATCCTTTAAAAGACTTCAGTATTAAGATGAGTCAGCTACACTACTAGGAACTGGGTCATAATGCTACACTGAAGTTGTTGTATAAAAAGTATGAAAAATGGCTTTAAAATGAGCAAAACTATAGTAGTGGGATTACACAGGACCAGATAAGCATGGAAATCACTGAATATGGCAATATCTGCAACTATACCTCATGATAGCTCTATTAAAGGTGAAACAACTTGCATTAGTAATTTTTGACCATGACTTGTAGGCAACATTTCCATTATGAAGACCTTTGTCCTTTAATGTAATTTTTATTTTTTATTCTCACAGTACAAGCAAAGTTACTTACAAGACATGTACATGTACAGATTGTATGAGTTCAGCAGATACAGCATCATTACTCCTAGCCCCCCAGCCTCTGAGCCACCACACACTGTTATTTGTTTGCACGCCAGATCTTGGCCCTGCTGTTGATCCAGGGCACTGAACTTTAGTTTGAAGATACACAACATGCAGCCTCTGTCCATCATAATATATTGGTTTGGAGGGTTACGTTTCGGACGAATGACAACCTCCCTACAAATGCCATGAAAAAAGCCTTGTATAGTGTCCTGCTCTGGTAGATACACCTTCCAACTACATGGTTTTGTCTGCTGTCAACTTCTGTAAGACTGAAACAGAGTGAAACAGGATAGAAAAGGATACACTTGAGAAGAGCCATTTATTGCTCTTAAATATTTTGACAGTTTGTGTCCCTTTAAGCACTCGTTCCGGTAAATGGAGGCTACAGGGCAGGTATATATATATATTATATATATATATATTATATATATATATATATATATATATATATATATATCTCAAAGAGCCAGCTGCCCAATGTTTCCATATGTTGTATATAGCTTTCTCATGGGAGCATACTTTTTTTATAGAAAGGTTATGTATATCAACAAGTACATCAAACACAGATAATGCTGCTGGCAGCTGGCCCTATAATTATTATAAATGAGCACTTAGAAACATTTGCTGGCACAGGGTGAATGTATTGGCACTTAGAATATATATTGTAAAAGCATGTCATATGCACAGTCATTTTATCTTGGAGATAGCATCATAAGTGTATTGCTTTGCAATTTGCCAGCTGGCATCATTGTTTTCGCTGCCTATGTTAGCATATACTACTCCTTTTCCTCTTACTGAACATGCACTTGCATTCTAAAGATACACAGAAAACAGCTTTCCAACCACTCCAGTGCTTGAGAAACTGCACAGTCTCTTTTGGCAATCAGTTATGGACCTGACGTGTACATATACTCCCCACTTTACATGGTCTTAAACTGAGACGTGTACATATACTCCCTACTTTACATGATCTTACACTGAGACGTGTACATATACTCCCCACTTTACATGATCTTACACTGAGACATGTACATATACTCCCCACTTTACATGGTCTTACACTGAGATGTGTACATATACTCCCCACTTTACATGGTCTTAAACTGAGACGTGTACATATACTCCCCACTTTACATGATCTTACACTGAGACGTGTACATATACTCCCCACTTTACATGATCTTACACTGAGACGTGTACATATACTCCCCACTTTACATGGTCTTAAACTGAGACGTGTACATATACTCCCCACTTTACATGATCTTACACTGAGACGTGTACATATACTCCCCACTTTACATGATCTTACACTGAGACGTGTACATATACTCCCCACTTTACATGGTCTTACACTGACACTCAATGTGTCTCTTCCCTGTAACACCCACACGCCACCTCTCTGAAACCCTACAATATGTTTTTCAATAATGTTCCTGTCTAAATAAGCATGATGCATTTTTTTTTTAATGTATTCAGTAATAAAATCCCAATTAAGCAGGTTTCATCAACTATGACCTGTTGAACGAGTATGGAAATTTACAATGATCATTACATGCACCTCTTACGTGTGTAGCAGCAATTACTATTCTAAGGATTAGCAGCGTGTGGGGGCTATGAGAATGTCTGAGGTGCATGCTGACATTGTTTTAGATACTTAGAGCATATGGTTATCTTGGAAAACTGTACTAATCAACCCCTGTGAATTGTATAGAATGGGGAGACAAATCAATGTAAATGGATTATAATGAGGGCATTACAATGTTCTAGCAAGTTCCTACAGTCAAACTGTAAAAAACAAAACAAAAAAAAAAAAAAATAGTCCTGTGCTGAGCCTGTAATGCACTGCTGCCACCACGTGGCATATATCTGTAAGTGCAATTATCACTGCAGTTTCTCTTGTATAGGTTTAGAAAGGGTACAGGCTTCACTGAAAAAGGTGTGTAATTGTAATATTGTTACAGTGACATATCTCAACAGAAAACAACCCTGCACCAACAAGCTAAAGTGAACTAGACATTTAAAGAAAGAAACAAAAATAAAATAGAAATGAATGCGTTTTTTTTTTTTTTTTTTTTTTTTAAGTAGACTTTTAAGCTAGGGCTTCTGTTGGGAAACCCAGCCTTTATTGAGTATTTTCTACTCTTGAGATCTGTATACAGCATATATATATATATATATATATATATATATATATATATATATATATATATATATATATATATATATATATATATATATATATATATATATATGTGGCCGGTTTCGGGCAGGAAAGCCCTTTTGTGGTTCCTTGGTTCTACTAATGTAATGCATGTAGCTAATATTGAATTGAATAATGCCTATTAAAAATGCACTGGTCTTTATAGTGCAGCATGTTCAGAGTTTTCGCCACTAGATGGTAGTCTTATGTCAGTTGACCCTGCAGTGTCCAGGGGCTTATTGCTACTCCACAGATGGGGAGTTATAGAAAGAGAGAAAAATTACATCCAATGTCCACAAAGAGGCAGCATTGGCCCTGTCACATAATGCTACCGTGCATGTATTGTTGTAACTCATCAATGAATGTATTCAGGCAAATAGGTGGACAGCTGTTCTTTGAATCAGTCTAGAATATATTGCTGGAACACGTGGCTGATGAGTGGTTATAAAATGTGCCTTGGTTCCTAACACAGACAGGGCGGTGGACAAGACGTGGAGACCCAATGCACAGTGAGCAAACTCAGCATATTGCACTCTTCAGTCAAGATCTTAACCACTTGCACAAAACAGCCAGGCTCATCTGCACCAGCAGATACAGATCGTAGCGTCTATTCAATTGATCTAAACGATCTAAACACTGCCATCATTTACATCGTTAAAAGAAAGGGACTGACAAAACCGACATATCTGTGGTGAGCTTCTTACATTTATTTTTGTCTTAAAAAGTCTTTAGAATTAAAAAAGTGATTAAAAAAAGAAATAAATCAAAATACCAGAAGTGGTAAAGGTTTCAGAACCTCAGTCAGCAACAAGTGGGAACTCATCCACACATGGTGTCCCATACAGTGGTTATTAATTAAAGGCAGGTTTTAACTGGGCGGTTGGTCGAAGCTGGGGTGTAGAAATAAGCACTGGACACTGCCCTAGCTAGAGAAAGGTTAAGGGCCATGGCCACTCAGAGACACATAGTGGTAAATGTATTTTTGTAACTCGTCCTTGCAATTCCTTGAATCGGCAAGGCTGTGTGTGTGTGTGTGTGTGTGTGTGTGTGTGTGTGTGTGTGTGTGTGTGTGTGTGTGTGTGTGTGTGTGTGTGTGTGTGTGTCTGTGTGTGTTACACATTGATCCACAATAAGGACTACAAAGTGCGTCTTTCACTTTTACAAAGTGTGTCTTTCACTTTCACAGAGTGTGTTGTTTGGAATTAGGATCGAGTTTAGGTCAGGTTTGGATCATTTGAGTGAGTATCAGGCCTGGCTCGTCTTGGATTTGTTTGGTTCAGGCTTTGAATTTATGCATGTGCACACCAGTCATTTGAATCCTAAATGGGTTTATTCAGATGAGCAGGGCATCATCTTCAGTTCCTTAATGTACATATAGCAAACAATAATTTCAGTAAATCTTATCTAACATGTATTATCATCACTTGGTAGATCTTACATGTTCCTAATTGAAAGATTCACACATTATGTTAAAATTGGCCGAAGTATCTCGCACTCTTTCACACACTCTATATCCCATAGAAGGAATGGATCCAGCACATGTGCTTCTGGGAGTTTGAGCCCTTGAAGGAAAATCAATTCTGAACTTATTGTGAATTTCTGTTTTTATTTATTTATTTGTTTATTTATTTATTTATATTATTTCTACAGAATAAAACCAGAAATTGTTTTTATAAATGCCATTTATTTGATTTAAAAGAACTCAAACTCCCACATGCGAGATGCTTTGGCTCACATTTGAGTACCAATTTTTTTAAAACTGACATGTTTTCAATGGTGACTTAATTCCTTCATACAACATTTGGAAAACAACAGGAAGTACAGCATTGAAGTCTCTGCAAGGAGCATTAAAAAATATTCTTCTCCAACAGCTTCAACTAGATTACCATCTAAATATAAAATGCACCTTTACAATAATGTGTGCATTTTACATATGGGCAAACCGGAGACCAACACAATGATAGCAATTCGTATTAGGTAAGATTTACTGGAATTTTATTTTAGTCTCATAAACTGAAAAAAGTTGGCTATTGATACGAATATGATAGTATGGTGCCACAAAAAAATGCTTCTTTCTTTTGGCAGCACAGCTTACTGATGGGTAGCTCTTGAGGTCATTCAATAACAGATGGGCGCCAACTCTATAATCATGCTGTTTTGGCTTTGAAAAGGGTAACTAAAACATTTATTGGAAAGAACAAATACAAATTCCCATTACCATTCTTAATTACCAGATTGCATTAGTTGTAAATGTGCTGATTCACATCCAGCAGCTTTTAAAATAAGAGTTGTACAAAGTGCAGCTTGATAAATGGCCCATTCTATCACACAGGATATTGCTATTACCAAGAACAATCAAGCAAACATCTCAACCTCTCTACAAAAGAGCCAGAATTGTTTGCACAAAAAATGTGTGCCTGTGGCAGAGCAAACCTCTGCCCTTTTTAAATTGGCAAGGATGGGGGTAATTTCCCCTACCTGCCTGGGTTTATTATGTTCAGGTGGCTGAGGTTGATTAGTTGATTAGGTTAATTAACGATCAATCAGCGCCCAGCCACCTGACATAAAAGGAGGCCTCTGCTTCTCATTTGGGAGGAGGGAGCTGAGGAAGCAGGTTGGTGTTGGTGTTGGTGTTGGTGTTGGTGTTGGTGTTGGTGTTGGTGTTGGTGTTGGTGTTGGTGTTGGTGTTGGTGTTGGTGTGGGTGTGGGTGTGGGTGTGGGTGTGGGTGTGGGTGTGGAGATGGTGTTGGTGTGGGTGTGGGTGTGGGTGTGGGTGTGGGTGTGGGTGTGGGTGAATTTGAATCCAGTGAAGGCATTGCCCAGCCTGGAAACCTTGTTTTTGTAAGTTTGTTTTTGTATTGGGTTTTTTTTTGTGTTTAAATCCCTTTATTTTGCCATTGTGCACTTTTGTTTTGTGTTATTTATAATAAAATTAGTATTTTTTTTGAACTGCAGACTGTCTCTGGGCCTCTATCCACTCACCAGCCTGCCACAGTGCCCTTGTCTTGGCTGAAGGGGCAAGATTCCGGTAAGAATCCTCTAAAGCAATGCATCATACTCAGCCAATGTGCAACCAAAAATGGCTTCTAAAAAGGTACAATACCATTCCTATCAAAAATGAAAACTGAACTAATAAAACAAATACAGTGAAAGTAATAAATGTGAAGTTACAATGTCAGTCACACTATTCTACAGTTGTTGTTGGGGAAGTCAGCAAGCTTACTGATTTTGCTCACAAAAATGAGCTGGAGAAACACATCTACCTGGAGAAGAAAAAATACAGGAATGAATACTGGCACAGAAATGCTTATATGTATTTTATGGATTTACTGTTCTTTACCATCAGTGCCCACGGTTTTGACCTGGCTTTTCTAAATCTGGAACCGCCTGTATTGCGTAACACTGAAGAATCACAACAGCTTAAAAAGAGTAAACAGCTCCACGGCAATGCTTACAATCGTTAACTCTCCCTAGTATGCTCTCAGTATCAAAGCAACACATAGCTCTTGCCAGAAAGGCAGTTTACACAACCTTCCAACAAGCTCTGTGTTGTTGGAGGTGGTGCACTGCTTGTATGCCTGTATGTGTCTGTGTGTATACATTGGGTTTAGTACCTACAGGTGTCTGATCATTGGAAATGCTGTTAGTAAGTGTCCTGATTTCCTCATGACATTCTTGCAGCAGTACTTGCTGAACTGGTAGTAACACTTTACACGAAGAGTCTCTGAAATTTTATGAATCTGATGCTAACCAAAAGCCCAGATACTAACGGACAGTGATGTCACGGAACTTGGTGGCCTTTTACTATCTGATTATATACAGTAGCTTGTACGTTGTTTTCTATGTAATTATGTGTAACTACACATGCATTTACTAAATAACTACTATGTAAATACACACTAATTATAGACACTTAATGTGAAGTGTTACCAAACTGGTTTCTATCTGAAAGTCTGCTATAGAACAAAGAGCTGACGGGACTAATCTCACTGTGGTTCAATGGAACTTACAGGACCTCTGATATCAGTGTAGTCCAAGGGGGCAGAGTCTGACCTAAATCTGGGCCAATTAGACTGTTATCCCTGACTGTTAATCCTTTTCCAAAACATGGGCAATGGATACTCTGTGGGTTCATAGTCAGGGCTTTTAGATGGGAAGTCCAGCCAGGGGGGCATCAAATTTGCTTAATGTTGCTAAATGCAAAACAAATGACACACATTATACCAGCTTTAATTGAATTAAACATGCTGACAGTTTAATGCCATCAATCTCTACAACAGAAATACCAAGTTCATGCGGTTAATTAAATCTGTTTGACCTGCTGATGTGGAAAATCTATACAAACAGGTAGACGGTCCCTGCAAGATATGTGACGGGGTTTAATTGGAGCCAAAAGCAACATGTTTCCTGAGCAACATTCACGTCACAAGGCAGACAATGCACGCTTTAAAGAAGTCTGCTCTGCTTCGATAGGGGTAAATTTTTTTTTTTTTTTTTTAAAAACTCTGAAAGTCACAGAGAGAAAGGGACTGAGAACAAAAAAAGGCTTTTGTTTCATTCAGCAGTGCATATTGCATCAAGCCACCATAAAGGGGAGATCATTGTAATATATTCATCCATAGTTCTTCAGAGGCAATAAGTCATTGAGAAATGATTCTCCTGGGAACTATCCTAGAATTCTATATTTGTTGTACAAAGTTTGTAGGGTAATGAAGGTCAGGTGCAGCAAAGCAAATGCTACAGGAGGGCTTGTATTGAGAAGCACATTGAAGGTCTTATGTGCTGCAGTGAACATATGTACTGTAAGAAAAGACGATTGAGAGTACCACTTGACAGCTTTCTTATTGACACAATTACATCTCCATAATAGTTACTGTGAGAGGACAGGCAGAAAGTGTCTTGCATATAAATCAGCATCCAATAGCTTGCTGTGAGTTGATTAGGCAGAAAATTTGCTGTGCTATGGGGGAGATTGTCAATGAGAATTTACACTATTACCTTTGTTTAAAAGAGGCTTATACAGCATAGACATAGATAAGACAGCTTATTAGAATAATAGTATGTATCCTCACATCTTCTGGTGTTCAGGTGTGCTACTGCATCTCTCTGTCTTGGCAGTCAGTGGTCCTCCATCACCCAGACCTCCGTCTTCAACTGTGCGCCTCACACAGACAAGATTCAGGGCCTAACTGGCTAATCGTTAACCCATTAAGAAGAAAATATCAGTTTATTTGAAAAAGTCAGAACACAAGCTGTACTGATGTAATCTGATACATTCTACATCAATATGCTACCATTCTAAAAGTTTTCAATCTTTTAGAAGTGTAAAATAACATATTTACAACATGTGTTCCCATTGTCCTCTTTTGAGGACAGTCAAGTAAGCCTGTAATCAGACCATTGAAATTTCACTCAACACTGGAGCTTTATAATCACTGTGGGTAGAAAAACACCAGGAAATGTATCATTTTTAGGCTTCACTTTTTTATTTTATATTGAGGCATCATGAAATTATCCAATGGGCTATATTTGAAGAATTAACAGTTACATTAAAGTAAGTTATAATTTACCAATAAAGTCAACAATACAATTTAAATAACAGATAGATGCCAGTTAAAATGCTTCAAAAAATTACAAAATAGCCTTTGGGTTAATTGCTACTTTAATGTATTTGTTATGGTAGAAAAAGTGTAACCTGAGTTGGCAGACTGTATTGAGGTTATCCATCACCACACTGGCAGCTGCACTACTTACTGAAACACCCACATTAGATTTACCATGTTAAAGGTAATATGCATTGATCACCATCTACTTTCCAATGAAAGCCAATGATTGGAAGATCTCCAATTCAGTGCCATGGATGATGCATAGAAGCTGAATTACAGCCAACTTCACTGAAGTTCCAGTTTCTGTGCCTTTATAGTAAACTTGACACTAATATTCATGATGTTAAAGAAAAGATACTTGATGAGTCACATTCCCTTCAAATGCTTCAGTAATAAGTCTCGTTGAAAGATATGCCATGTTTTATACTACTGAACTGTTTATGGGGAATAGATTCTAAATCAATGCAATGAGATAACTCACCTTGCACAAAACCTCAAAGTATAGTATTAGTAGTGGGAAATCTTAATCAAAAAGCCAATATTAAATTTACATACAGCATATTGTCACGTAACATATTCATAAATGCATCTGTCTATCAAGAGACTGTATACTTTCCATGCAGCTGATAGCAAATATACACCATTTCCCGCTGTTTAAATAGTTTAATCTGACAGTGAAATTGATCAAACTGTTATCTTTTCTGTCAAGAGGCATTTATTTAAATAAGCTGCAATTTCCATTGACTGTTAAGGAAATGGATGGGGATCCACTGTGAGGTAATGCCTGTGAACAGTCTAGGATTAATGGATGAGCTCAATGAACTGTGTGTGGAGAGATATGTACCGAATTAACATCTTGAGGAAATAGATTTGAATTACTGAAGCCTCATGCATAATATACAGCGATAGCCAAATGTTGTGGTATAGAATTAACTCATTTTGCTTCATAAAGTCAAATGAACCCTGTTAAATAATGTTATGTTAGCATAAGAATAAATATCTTCAAGTGTAGTTGTATTGCTTTTATTACAACCCCCCCCCCCCCCCCCCCCCCCCCCCCCCCCCCCCCCCCCCCCCCATTTGCAATCAGCCTGAGTGGGTATGAGTTTTGTTGCTCCCTGAGGCAAGGCAAAAGCCTTGCAGAGTTGAGTGTGTGTTTGTATGGGGAATATTGGGTTGACAGAGAGGGGGTTAAATTTCTTCCTGTTAAAACATTTGGGAATGAGCAAAAAATTGAATAAATTATTAAATGATTAATTAGGCTCTAGCCACAGGTGTATAAAAAGGTATTCACGGGAATGATCAGATCAGATGGGTATGTGACCAAGGATGAGCTGAAGGCCTGGATTAAAAAGGCCCAGAAGATGTACATGTATGATAATGTGGCTCAGCAGTGGAATGAACAATGATGGGTCCATCTCCTGGGATGAATACAAAAATGTCACATATGGCACATATCTGGAATGAGTAGATTTTAATGTTGGTGACAGAGGTGGAGGTCCGTGTTGTGTGTTACTGTGCTGTGCTGTTCCGTTCTGTGTTCATGAGTTTTGTAAAACACTTTTGTTTTGGCCCTTAAGCCGTTTGTTTTGTCAAATGTGTTTTGCTTAGTGTTTCGTCCATGTTTATTTTATTAGTAAACTGTGCATTAGTGCATTAACCTTGCAGTTTTCAGTGTCTGAGTCTCTCTCCCTGCCAATACCACCCGGGCTGTGTCGCCCCGCGCCACATTCCCATATTGAGTTATTAGAATTGTTTTCTCTTCTCTCTGCCAATACCACCCAGGCTGAGACGCCCTGCGCCACACTGCCATATTGAGTTATTAGAATTGTTTTCTCTAAATCTGCCTTTACCTGGCTTTGAGCATGTCTGCAGAATCCTAAGTGCTGGTAAAGACTTCTTCATTGCATTCAAGTCCTGTGACCCATGCTTTGATTGTTTCTATATGTGTTGAGTACAGTAGGTGGGGCTGACAAGGACAAGGTTACATTGCCTCATGATTTGAATGGAATGAGAAGACAGTAACTGTTGGAATTCTAAGATGAAATTGCTCAGAGTAAAAAACACGAACCACTAGGCTACACTGTTTCTTTAAAAACACAGGAAAAAACACTGAAAACATGTGAGTCCCGTGACCACCACAGCAAGAGATATAATGTGTCTCCTTTCAAAGATGTGATTATATACTGTATACTTGATAACTATATAACTATCATTATATACATGATCATGAAAAACTGGCTTCCTAATTCCAGACATATCAAGTTACACACTCAATATTTTTTATTATATATAAAACATGTCACAGATATGTTCCTGAAGAACATGCTGTAATGATCACAGTATGTGATCACAGATTAATACTAATTCAAATATATTGGTATTTTTAAATTAAATCCAATTCTGACACAAGAGTATACAAGCCCCTATAACAAGTAACGGCAACACTTAAAATCTTTTTGCACGATATATGTAAGTACACAATTGTATTGTAGAGTTAGGGTTAGGGATAGGGTTATAGCATGCAAAAAAATTACACATGAAGTATATTGTAACTATGCATAATAACATTTTTTGTGTCAGTACATGAAGTAACTACTATGTAAATACACAGTAACTAGAGACACTACCCGAGTAACAATAAACAGTTGGATCATTCTTCCTTGGACTGCCCAGTGTCACATCGACCTGGGCTTGCCCCTTTACCATTGTTTAATTTATTATAAGGCTGGTACAGAATCTGTATTTTGGTTTAATGATAATAGAACAGTAATTTTCTCTTGGTTTTATCATCTCAATCTCCACCTTATTGGCATACTCCCTCTAGCAAAAGTGTCAGTCTCTGAGATCATGCGCCCTTGGCATCTCTGTTAGTCTCTTAGTTTATTAAATGGTGAGACACTGAATTATTTGCAATAAAGAACACTGATAATCACTGTTTAAAGTGCCTGCACAGGTTTCACTCTGAATCAGTTACACAATGCATTGGAAGAGTGGAAAGCCATTAGCAGCTATGTTTCAGTCATCAGTCAGGCATCGTTGGTGTCAATCTTAATGCTGCCATGGACAACTGATAAGAATAATATATTTTTTTTTTTTTTTTTAATATATATATATATATATATATAGATATATATATATATATATATATATATATATATATATATATATATATATATATGGCTTGGAAAAATAACAACCTATGATTGTTTAAACAGCATCACATGACCGTGCATATATATAGCATATACCATGGCTTGCATACCAATGAGTCGCTTCACACTGAATAAATCACTACACACCACTACATTCTAAATGGCATGACAAACTGCCATTTTATTTCTTATTAGTT
This sequence comes from Polyodon spathula, assembly GCF_017654505.1. NCBI lineage: Eukaryota > Metazoa > Chordata > Actinopteri > Acipenseriformes > Polyodontidae > Polyodon > Polyodon spathula. The sequence goes on from NC_054540.1 coordinate 4,873,605, forward strand.
ACAAAACCACTGCCACAAATGAAGGGCATTTCACCTATTCCCTTTAATATATTTGGGGATGAAACTCCACAAAACTGGTACAACACCAACTTTCTGAGTGAAGACAGCAGTCCATCTGAAAAAAATAAAAATAAATAAAATAAGTGCACCAGCAAGATAACAGTAGATGAGGAACAGCTAAATGAAACAGAAGAAAACAAAAACTGAACAAAACACAAACAAATAAAAATAACTACAGTAGGGCTGGTTAATATACTTAAAGAAAAATATGGACATTCATTTCATGGAAATAACTCCCAAAAATCTCAACAACATAAGATAATTTTATGCCAGTGCAAGAATTTAAACTAAGGACCAGTATTCAGTCTCCAGTTTTTTAACGCTGAGCTGGACTAAACACATATTTTAACAGTAGAAGTTTTAACATCTCTGCTGACAGCGGGTTTAAAACCAGCAATAATGTAAACTGTCAGTCAGGAAAACTCTTAGAAACGCAGGTAACGAAAGGGCAGATACAAGCCCCCAAATTACCGGCCTGATTTTAAGCCTCTGCGGGAAACTGAGGTACTGTCCCCTGACACAGCGGTCGGATTGGTGCGTAAAGTCTGATTCGATCATCAACTTAATTTAACATATTGGACGTGACGGTGTCCGACAACTAACAAAAACATATTTTGAGATCCAAAAGGACGAAAACGTATTAGAATATGTGTGCCTTGGATATAACGAGTTCACAAACTCACTTCAAGATCCGGCTTCAGTCTCCATTGCAGCTGCTCTCCTTACTTCCTTAGTGTCATTTGAAACTCCACCCATCATCACAGCTTGCATTGCTAGTGAGATGGCACTTTTGATGCAGACGTTCACAATAAACTAACATGTGCAATTTTTTTTATTTTTTTTTTATTAAGGAAACAATAAATTAAATTAAATACAGTTTGGAACTATATTACACTGCGGATGTATACACAATAAAAGTTTCTGGTTTTGTCTTAATTTAAATGTGTTTTAATTATTTTAATTATTTTTCTTCCCACAAATGACAGGTAGCCGTGTTATAAGCAGTATAAACCACTTCGGGCCGTGCGGTTCTGATGATATATACCACATCTGGGGTGATTAAAGGCTCTCGGCTGACACCTCAGGGCTTGTCTCCACCCCAGGAGTGGTGTATATCATGGGAACTGTATGGTCTATCATGGTTTATACCTTACACACACACACACACACACACACAAGCATATAATTTTGCTTGTTTTATGCAACTTCACATGATTTAAGGTTGTAGATCTCTTTAATGAACCATATAAGTGACTTGCATGTTCAGCAATAGTCTAAAAATGTTTATCAGACTTTCAGCAAAAAAACTGTGAATTTTCAACAAATTGGGCACATATTTCCATGATTATGAGGTGCCTTTGAAGCCCATGACACAAGAAAACTAAAATTAGGAAAATAAACTTGAGAGAGTACAGTTTCTGATCGAAATGCAATATTGTATCTTTTATTTTGGCCCACCACAGGGCATATCAGTGTAGCAGCTGTTCATTATGTCTCTGTAGGCATATCACATATCTGGTTAGATTATCTATTTTCTTGTCATTATTTTATTTTTGCCTGCTCTCATACTGTATCACCTTTCCATTTTACTTCTTTTTTTATACTTAATTAATACAGTTTTTACTTATTCATGAGACCACTACATTTAGCTATAAGAGTAGGAAATGCACATTTCCAATTCTAAATTATTAAAACTCCCTAGTCATTTTAATACCAGTAGTTCTTATGAAATATAAAGTGATCTGGTTCTTACTTTTTCTTTGCAGAAAATGAAAATTGAAGATTGTATGAAGTTCACAATGTCATACATTATGAGGAAATTAATCAGACTTTTTTTTTGTTGACTGTTGAGAATGATGACTGTTGAAGGCCTTTGTAAAATGGGTTCTGTGGAGAGAGTGCACAGCATGCGGCTGATACACACTGGGGCTGGGAAACATGTTGTAAAGAGCTTGGCATTGAAATGCAATGCAGGTGAGTCCAGAGGGCCAACAAGACACTGTTGGGTACTTCCCTTGTAAAAGCTTACCACTGTTGACTGAGATGAGATCCTCCAGTGGATATGTCAGGACGTGCCACTAGCCTGAAGCCGGTAAATTTGCACAGTAACTTTGCAGTTTTTCCATGCTCATCTTATTGTTATCCTACACATTCACTATAGTTTTCTATGGTTTGCCATGTTTTAAAATATGCTTTACCATATCTCTTTATGCTTTACGATGCTTGCCTGTGATTTACCATGCACTCACTCTGCTTTATTGTATTTTGCTATGTTTTTAATGTGGGACACTTTTATAAGAGCAATCTCAAGTTATTTCCAGATGGCTGCACATTATAAACCTGGACTCTTCTTGTCATCTGAAAAAACATGTAAGAGTCGTAAAAGTTTTTATATGGTTTGCTGTTGCATGCTGCCTGTATATAAAATATTGATTTGTTCCTTTGCTAGAAATGGTACCATTCTGACATAGCACACTGGCTTATTCAAACCATGTTCCCTCTGAGGATATAAAATGGAAAGCAAAAAAAAAGCTAGGGACATTTTTTAATTTTAATTTTTTGCCGTTAGCCATGCAAGGTGTCTTTTGCAACAATAATACGACTTCTTGTTGTTGTCATTTTATTATCCTTCAGATTTCACTGCTTCCAGTTTCCTTACACTTGCTAAAAACACTGAAACTGAATAACTGAATTTTACTTTACACGATATATCATATGTAAGTACACAATTGTATCAGAAAAGAACTAGGGTTAGGGCTACTGGTAGGATAAGGGTTAGGGTTAGGACTCATCTTAGAATTATTATTATTATTATTATTATTATTATTATTATTATTATTATTATTATTATTATTATTATTATTATTATTATTATTATAGTACATTGTAACTATGCATAATAACAATGCAATTATGTGTAAGTTCAATGTATTTACTAAGTAACTATTATGCAAATACATGATAACGCAATTGTGATGGTGGTCCACTATGAAAGACTATATAAAAATAGATTATTATTATTATTATTATTATTATTATTATTATTATTATTATTATTATTATTATTATTAGTAGTAGTAGTAGTAGTAGTAGTAGTAGTAGTATTAATAATAATAATAATAATAATAATAATAATAATAATAATAATAATAATAATGCATAATACCCCTTTGCAATTATCACAGATGATAATCAATCTCTGTTGATAAGCCAGTCAAATTAAATATGCATTAAAAATGATAGGCATACAACTACTTACACATATTGTGCAATACAAACAATTAAATAAATAAATAAATAAATAAATGAATAAATAAGACATAACACCAAAACAATAAATAATATAGTGTTTTCACTAATAAGCAACATTATCATATTACAGGCTATACAACACGTATTGCTATACATTATTTACCCTGTAATTCTCTTGAGACAATAGATTGAATACATTTATATCCTGTTTAGTTAAAACAAGTTAGACCAGAACATTTTGGCTTGTGAGCTCTGAAGCTGTAATATTGAGCCTGGTCAGTAGCTGGAGGGGTCACATTCCAGAAAAACAATATGCTGCAAAAAGGGATGCTGGTGGTTCAGTAGGGAATGCTTTTCTGTGGCCCTCATGGTCTTTCAGACATTGTACTGTGAGAGGCGCTGTGCCCCGGAAGATCCTGCACATCTAATGTCAATGCTAAACTAAAAGCTTACCATGGGTAATCTGCACAGTAACTTTTGTAATACATTCATCTGACTTTTTTAGAGACTACCTTTGCATGTCTTTGCAAGTTCTGCTCAGGTTCAGGTATTCCAGTGAAGCACACTGTAATGTTAACATTCTGTACAGGTAGTCAGGAGACTGTAAGGTCTGACATGTTATTTATTTGATAAACTGCTTTGTTCATTGGGCTAAGCTTTATGTTCTCAACTTCTTTTCTGTCCATCCCCTGCCTCTAGCAGGACATTGAGGAGCCACAGTTGCGTATGTTTTATTCAATTTCAGTATTAAAGTAAATTATACTTTGAAAATACGACAGCATGGTGTCAGTGGAATATGGAGACTGACAGCAGGGTGTCTATCGAGGGGCAGAGTGGGGTGAGGTTCTATTTTGTGGAGGAATCGTGTTATTCTGCTCTTGTCTAGATGGCAAAAACACAAATTCCCAACCAGATGGTCAAAACTCATGCCTTGGAAAATTAGCTTAGTGTTCATCATTTCTCTTTATTTGAATTTTTGTTTAATGAAGGGTTTTAACCTTAAAGCAAAAATCAAGAACAAGTGAAGAATTAAAACAAGTATACCACCAGAACACCGTTTGCAAATTCTAATAGAATTTAAATGAAGGTGTCAATGTTTATGGGCCCCACAGTATAGTTCATCTGATTTGAAAGACAAGGTAATGTGATCTTACCGTGGCCTGGAGGGCTTCCTTTTTAAAATATAATAAAACAAATTATACAAGGTTCTGAGTGGCAGTCAGATTACACATAACTAGAAAAAAAATATTTAGTCAAATATTATTCAGATATACTAGCGCTTTCACTTTCTTCCAGCATTCCTTGGAGTTTGACTTGATATGTTTTAGAATTTTCATTGATGCAATTCCAGCACATAGAAAAATGGATTGTCAAATAACACATCCATTTGATGTCTGTTTCCAGTCCTTTGCTGTTTATCATTTACATGGTTAGCCAATGAGATGACATCTATTTCCCAACAAAAATGTGGAACTATTCATGTAGAACACATGTCAAGACGAAGAGCTGAGCAGTTGCAGGATAAAATTAGATGACAGATTTTATTGCACAATTTATCAGACTTGAATGTGCCCTTTGAGGACCGACATGCACATCATTTGTGATGTCATTAGCAAAATCTTTACACTTTTGACATATCATGCATAACAGTAAAAACAATCTGTCCAATTCTATTCCTATCTACTCCATAAAACCTACATTTTCTATAAACATTTCTTGACAGTTAAAATGGCAGCAGTTAAGTTGATTACCGGTGAGCTTAAATTAGATGAAGTTACTGTCAAATCAGTACAATACTTATAGGGCCCGATCTTCTCACAATCACCTTGCTAAATTTGTAAAAAAATAGTGCTTTGGCACAAAATGAGAGATATTCCACAACGGCACAAAGCAGCTGCGAGACATTGGAATATAGCAGTTTTTTGAGCAATTCTCAAATCTGTTTGTGTCTCGCAAAACTGTCTGCACATTCACTATAAATATAGTAACTACACACAGCAGCCAAGCAAGAATGCAGAATGATGGACAGTCACCATTAGTAATGGCATTACCCCGACAGGCTGCTATCATTGGTGTCGCCACAGTATGTACCGATATGACAGCAGACGAGACCACACAATATATCGTGCACACATACATACGGACCATTCAAATACACAATTGGCTCCATAGCTAGGTGTCGAGTTTTCAAATTAACGTACTGATAATGCCACTGTTTTATTGAATACGGACAGTATTGTATCCCGAGGCAATACTATATAGGTTTTTTTAAAGGCCAGCTGATACGACATAGCTGTATGTTTTTGAAGAAAAATTTAAAAAGGGCTTTGGATACTGTCTTATTTCTGAATGATTTATTTTTTATTTTTTTGCCGTGACAAAGTCTACTGTGGTAGCACACTCTCTGATTTGTAAATGTAACAAGGTCATTCACCTGCAAAGTAAACATCAATCAAGCATTTTTATATACACAATACACAGAAAAGTGTTATGTTATTCATTCTATTCACCCATTAGAACATCATGATTAAGCCCAGTTTGCTATGTTCCTCAGCACGTGGCAGCAACGCGGTTATGACCCGGTCAAGGTGGCAGACACGGCTGACTGGGTGGTCCCCACTGCATCACCTTCTGGAAGGTCCCGGTAGCCAGGATACACATACAGATAGACACTACCAATTGCTCAGACAAGGCATGACTGCGCAGGTTTGTCCTGGCCAGGTCATCATGCAGCATGTGGCATAGATGAGTCGAGGTGATACGTAGGCATGATTTGCTCATTGCTGAGCTCTTCATATGTGTGCCGAGGCCGGTGCACCCTTTCAGCATATATTCGCCTATGTCGGGGTTGCTGATACTGGGTGTGCCTTCCATCATTCACGATGGACACGCTGCATGCTACCCACGTTTCCCATTGTTGCCTGTTTGTAGTCAGTGCTGGAATGGTAGTGTGCGCAGAGTTAACGCAGTCCTTTTACAATCCTTATTCTGCACATCACAAACCTGGTTTTGTGCTTGGCACACACCTTCGAATATACCAGGATCACACATATTGTCGGCCACTCCCCCCATATTGTGCGATGCATGCATTTTATTTCTGCACAGCGGAGAATGGATTATGACGTGCAAAAGGACGTTTTGAATATGGCAACTTGGCACAATTTCAACACAACGGCCATTTGTGACGCACATACACTTCTGTGCGTGCCCAAACCTTTCAAGTATCAGGCCCATAGTGTTATGCTACCGGTACTGAAGTACACTAAAACAAAGGTACCAATATACATGATTTTAAATATCATTTTTTTAATTTTCAAGAATATGTTAATAATAGCATTGTAATTATGTGTAAGTACACATGTATTTACTAAATAACTACTATGTAAATACACAGTAATTAGAGACACTTAATGTAAAGTGTTACCAATATCTGTATAACATTGAGAGTGTATCTGATCATAGCTAAACTCAATCAGAAATGCTGACAGGTCTAAAATCTTCCTCATTATGTGCAGTGAATCACTGCACACATTCTCATTATCTTTGGGTATTTTGCGCACATGGCAAATTTTGTCTAGTTTTAATGACATCAGATGACCCTTACCTTGAATGTGAGGCTCACCTTTTTTACATGCTGAGACATCAAATTAAATTGTAAAAAGCAGCAACCTTACTCAAGTTGAATGTGGAGTCTCTTAGACTTTGTCAGAAAATCATTTGTGTGTGTGTGTGTGTGTGTGTGTGTGTGTGTGGGGGGGGGTCCTTCATTGACCCTTTTCCCGTGTATCACATTCAATTACCCTCTAAGCTATTATCTACTTAACCTTCATAACACTGTGTACAGGTAGACACAGACAATAACATTCTCTAGTCATCTGTTTATCCTCCAAAGGCCATTTTGTTGAGGTCTTTGGCTTGACTTTTGAAATTGGTCCTGTTTGCTTCCCTCAGCAGCACACTGACATTAAACCAATCTGAAATGGGACTCAGTCACCTCCAGGATTGTAGACTGGTATACTTTGGAGAAGCTAGGCTCTGCCAATCACTCTGGAAGATGAAGGATTTGTCCCAGTGGACATCTATATGCAAATAGCATATGTTGAAAAACATTTCATGGCACATATTGAAACATGGTTTTGGTTTACTACCCTATAAATGCTACCGTACATGATATCTTTGGATAATATTTTAATTGCCTTTTCAAAATATCATGTCTGGCGTATAGAATTCAACCAGATTAAGTTAGGAAGATTGCAAATTGAAAGGGAGATCGTTCCAAACTGTATTATGTGCAGAGTGATCCTTTACATTTTGGGGCTGTTTTAGGGCGGTCAGACTCTCTGCTCATTTTATGTTGTTTATAATTGTCTGGCAAAACAGTCTGCTCAATCCTGTTAGTCATTCTGTCAGCATCTCCCACAGCAGGACGATGACAACTAGACAGTGCCTGCATGACTTGATTCATTCTGGTCCCAATGTGACTAATAAAGTCTTCTGAAATTGGAGAAGTGCTAAATGAGACAATGATGTGGTAATAGTGATGAGCAGTCTTTGCTTCTACCACACGACAACCGTGAATGCTACCTCTTGAAAGAGCCTGCTGCCTGGTTCCAGCTCCACATCCACAGCTGTAGACCTGGAATGCCATGATTTGCTACTAGGTGACAATGTGGCTTTAGCAAAGCGTGTTTGCCATTCAGAGACCCCTGTGAGGCTTGTTTTATATTTTACCTGTCTGAATAGGCTTTATTTCCCCAGCAAAGCAGTGTTCCTACTAATGTGATCTCATAAAGCTGTGTGCATTGTTCATGGAGGATACAGACTGAATGACAGCATTAACAAAACAGAAAAGAAAATCCATATACACTGTGTGAATAGGAATAACCTTACAGTATAAAGATTATCGTAAACACTCTCGCACCACGCTACAGGAATTTCAATGATGGTAGATGGGGGAAATTCTGATACGTTGTAAAGGTCAGAATGGTGAATTTTCAAGAAGCACTCATGTAAGCTCTCATTGAAGTAACAAAGGCAGTCAAGGTAATGAGAAACCCAATGGTCCTGATAATATTCTAGATGACTTTATCAAGCCTTGAGGGCACAGTTTATTAAAAGCACTGAAGTGAATTATTTATTGTGATCCAGTGGAGTGGAGAGAAAGGACAATTTAGTTACATGAATACTGTATGGCTTTTTTCATAATTTACCCACAGGACAATTGGCTTGCAAGGGTCATGAATGAAAGGTCCCTCAGGCTGGGGTACAGGCATAGGGAGGGAAGAACCTCATTAGGAAATATGTTTTTTTTTAAATTAAGAAGGAGTAATATTGTTTGCCTTAAATCTACAATATAGTTTTTTCTTGAAAACAAGCTACTTAAACACAATTCTACTGTACAGTATGATATAGATAATTGGTAACAATTTACAGTACATGTCTCTAATTACTGTGCATTTACATAGTAGTTACTTGGTAAAAAAAACATGTGTCATTACACATAATTACAATTTGATGTTTGTTTTTCTTCTTCTGGTCAAATATACTGTCTAAAGATTGAAAGAAAAATAACATGACAATGCCTCAAACTGGAAAGTCTGTAGCCAATAATGAAAATGATACAGCAAGCAAAGTGATGAGTCACCCTGTGATCCTGTGCCACTTCTAGGGAGGGCTCAATGATGATCATTTCCACACTATCCCCACTGTAGTGAAGTAAGTGATACAAATGATGCAAATTTCTCTACTCCCAAAGCCTCTGCCCCTAACCTTACAGCTGACCATGTCCGGTTTGGTAGTGACAAATAGGTATATCAACAACAGATCGATAGTACCCAGCAGTCAGAAGCCTTCTCAAAATGTCTTCAGCTCTGCCACAAACACCTTAACATTTTACTGCATCACAAGAATCAAACAAACGCAATTACAACCACTCAGTTTAGCACAGACAGCTTGCAGGAGCACTCACATAATTAAGATTGTTCTGTCTAAAAATATGCACCTCAATTATATCCAATTACATTGGTAAGGGAATTAGCTTTAACATTTGTCTGCTTGACTTAATTTATGACTCAGTTTTGGCCAGAAAATGCCATGCAGAGGACAGTTTGGGACCTTGCCCTGTCATCTCATTTTCCCATCCCTCATAGGGCTAAAATACCTTTCATTTTTTATGTACCAGGCACTACTATTACTAATGATGTACTTGGCCATTTTAATTTCCACAATATCCTTTGCAAATCATCCCCATGCTTTCCAGACCCAGGGTACTCACCTACAGCAGGACCTGGCCATGCTACAGTAATAGCCTTGGATTAGAAAATAGATCCCTGTTTCTTTTATTTATTTTGTACTTATTATTTATCTTACAATAATATGTTCAGTGTGCTTTGATGTTGTGTTGCTGTGTAGATTAATTACCATGATCTATTCCAGAAAATGATTTTTCAGGCAGAATTTTTCTTTTTTTTATCCCTGGTATTGTGGTGTCTACACAAGAAACAAAGTAGCAAAAGACACATTTTCATAAAGTAATATCATTATTGAGGTTTACATCTGCATTTTTTTTTTTTTAGTTATACATGCAAGGGGAAACTCACATTTGAGTTAGAAAAGGGGGCATTGTACAACGAAAAAACACCTCACCATTTTGGTTTTCGTTTATACAGTCCCCATAGCAGAAAATGCTAGGATCACAACAAAACAAAACGTTGATCACTATGCTTAACATGTACCTTGCAAGTTGGGCCAAGCGTTTGAAAAGCGTGAAGCAAGCCTCCCTCCATCTGTATCCCGATTCTGACTCGCGCACCAAATCTGAAGCAGCACTTTGTTGACCCTGCTTTTGAATGTTAATCCCTACTATATCCCACTTGCCATTTTAGAAAATTTCACGCAAATTCTGGCAATGTGGTAAATTGGTGCAAGTCAAAACGCACTATGATAATTATTTCTAATTTATCAACTATGTAATTTATGGCGAACACTGACATGGATTTTTGCCTTCAAATTCATGTGTCGCACTGCACTGCTAAGGCCTTCTCTCGTTGATCAACAAATGAACACTGACACAAAGCAAAATGGGTGGAAATTTGTGATGCATGCCAAAATGAAATCTCGGCCAATCAACATGCAGTGATTATATTGAGGATGATGGTGGCCAATAGTAGCTTGGAAGCAAAAGTAGTGTGAAGAAACAGAACGCAAGCAGCACGAACTGTCCTGAATGAAAGCGCATTTGAGAAACGTTGCGCTCGTGGACTGTGTAACGCATAATACCCAGTATAATACCCAGTACCGACATCAAAATAAGTCCTTGTATGGGAGCACTGGTGAGGACCAACAGAATTTCACCCCTGCAGAGGGAAAATACAGTTACTGTGGCTCTCAACACTATTCACTGCCCTTGGACTTTTCCACATTTTATTGTGTTACAACATGGAATCAAAATTTATTTAATTAGGAGTTTTTGACACTGATCAAAACAAAAAAAGTCCATAATGTCAGAGTAAAAAATAAAATCTATAAATTGTTCTAAATTAATTACAAATACAAAACAGAAAATAATTGATTGCATAAGTATTCACCCCCTTTAGTCAATATTTGATAGAGGCACCTTTGGCAGCAATTATAGCCACAAGTCTATTTGGATACGTCTCTACCAGCTTTGCACATCTGGACACTGAAATTTTTGCCCATTCTTCTTTGAAAAATTGCTCAAGCTCCGTCAAGTTGATGGGGACCTTTGGTGAACAGCATTTTTCAACTCTTTCCACATATTCTCAATTAAATAGAGGTCCGGGCTTTGACTGGTCCACTCCAGGACATTGACCTTTTTCTTTTTAAGCCACTCCAGTGTGGCTTTGGCTGTATGTTTGGGGTCATTGTCCTGCTGGAAGATGAATCTTCTCCCATGTCCCAGGTCTCTTGCAGACTTCAGCATGTTTTCCTCCAGGATTTCTATGTACTTTGCTGCATCCATTTTGGCCTCTATCTTCACAAGCTTTCCAGGCCCTGGTGCAGAGAAGCATCCCCATAGCATAATGCTGCCACCACCATGCTTCACGGTAGGGATGATGTTCTCAGGATGATGTGCGGTGTTAGGCTTGCACCAAACATAGCACTTAGCATTGAGGCCAAAAAAGCTCTATTTTGGTCTCATCAGACCATACAATCTTCTTCCACTTGGTCTCATAGTCTCCCACATGCCTTCTGGCAAACTCTAGCCAAGATTTGATGTGAGTTTTTTTCAACAATGGCTTTCTTTTTGCCACTCTCCCATAAAGGCCAGTTTTGTGAAGCACCTGGGCTATTGTTGCCGTATGCACAGTGTCTCCCAGCTCAGCCGTGGAAGACTGTAACTCCTTTAGAGTTGCCATAGGCCTCTTGATGGCCTCCTTGACAAGGGCCCTTTTCGCCCGGACACTCAGTTTTTGAGGACGGCCTGTTCTAGACAGATTCACAATTGTGCCATATTCTATCCATTTCTTAATAATGGACTTTACTGTGCTCCGGGGGATATTCAATGCCTTGGAAATGTTCTTACATCCTACCCCTGATTAGTGCTTTTGAAGACCCTTATTCCGGATTTGCTTTGAATGTTCCTTCGTCTTCATGACATAGTTTTTGTTAGGAAATGTACTAACCAACTGTGAGACCTCCCAGAGACAGGTGTATTTAACCTGAAATCATGTGAAGCACCTTAATTGCACACAGATGAACTCCATTCAACTAATTATGTGACTGCTAAAGACAAATGGTTGCACCAGAGCTTATTTAGGTGTGTCATAGCAAAGGGGGTGAATACTTATGCAATCAATTATTTTCTGTTTTATATTTGTAATTAATTTAGAACAATTTGTAGATTTTATTTTTCACTTTGACATTATGGCCTTTTTTGTGTTGATCAGTGGCAAAAACTCCTGATTAAATCCATTTTGATTCCATGTTGTAACACAATAAAATGTGGAAAAGTCCAAGGGGGTGAATACTTTTGAGAGCCACTGTATGTGCAGATTTTTTGGAACACCTCAAGATTTGTCATTTATATACTTTATATACCGACCTGCATGAAAACCTCTGGGTGTGAGAATTTAAATTTCCGTCTAGATAAAGGGAAGGAGATGTGATACCTTTTATTGGACTAACTAAACAAAAATTAACCACATGCTTTCAAGACATCAAAAGTCTCTTCTTCAGGTGAAAGTAGGAAAAAGAGATTGGTAATACTTTAGTTTAGGGATCCGTTATAAGTGGTTATAAACAATAGCAAAAACAAAACAATGGCAAAAGTGTAATAATAACTGTATTGTAAAAACAAAGCAACCCGATACAACTAGTGAGACAGACATATAAAGACAAACAGACAGACACACAAGCATAGGAAGACAAACAGACCTGTAAGGACAGACAGACTATATCTGTTATAAAAGACTATAAACAATAGTGCAAACCCTAACCCTAACCCTAAACAATGACAAAAGTGTGTAATAATACTCTTATTATTTATATTCATATTCTATAATTGTTAATAGTATAATTAATAACATGTTTATAGATTGTTTATAATTACTTATATGGGATCCCTAAACTAAAGTGTTACCGAGAGATTGATGTTGATCTTTCCTACTTTCACCTGAAGAAGAAACCTTTGAGGTCTTGAAAGCTTGTGATTAATTTTTGTTTAGTTAGTCCAATAAAAGGTATCACATCTCCTTCTCTTTGTCTATCATCTCTGGACTAATACAGCTACCATTTCATATATCATTAGGCTCTTGTGTGAAAATGTTAGACCACTTTGTCCTTTAATTAGACATCTTAAACAATTTCTAAAATGTCTCATTTTGGAAATCATGGGAAATGGTCAAAATAGGCAGATGACGTTAATAGGCCCCGCATGCAATTAATTTAAAATACTAAGAGAAAACGAACACAATGCCACAAATGGTAAAATGTATGAGACGTTTTAGAAGTTATTTAAGATGCTTAATTAGTGGTCTAACATTTTCACACCTATTGTTTCTATATCACTGATTACTGACCGAAAGTTGAAATTCTCACACCTTGAGATTTTACAGCAGGTAGGTATATGAAGGATATAAATTACAAACCTTAAGGTTCTTATACATTTGCACACAACTGTACAGTATGTAGGTGTGAGCTCTATTATTACCAAGGATGAAGGGTTAATTATAACCAACAAATATTCCATGTCAGCTTTCATTGCATATTCAATTTGATGTCGGCTTATTAATATTCAAAAGGGGAACACATTCATAAAGGCTTTGTTGTTTGTCACTATCGCCTCCAGTGACTTCATTTAGAAGACTGTGAGAGTGGATTTTACAGAACTTTTTTTTTTTTTTTAATATACATGCAAGGGGAAACTCACATTTGAGTAATAAAGCAAAATACCCTGTGCCTGGTTGATAATTATGTGTTTTACTGCTCTTGCCCAAATTGTTTTTCAAATGTCATTAGTTGGGTGTCATGATGTTAGTAGTGAATACTGTTTCAGCTAATTTATGTTATGACTCATTAATTAAAAATAAACTTGCAGGTATAAAATGAAACTAACCACCAGATCAGCTCACCATAGCTGAAAACGAGTGGAGACATTTTATATATATGGCTGTGTGGTCTGGTGGGTTAAAGAAAAGGGCTTGCAACCCGTTGATCCTCAGTTCAAATCCCAGCTCACTCCCTGACTCACTGTGTGACCCTGAGAAAGTCACTTCACCTCCCTGTGATCTGTCTTTCAGGTGGGACGCTGCTGTAAGTGACACTGCAGCTGATGTCTTATCAGGTGATTATTTTATTCATGGTAGTTTTCCGATTTAAAAAATACTGTACTTAAGAGATAGAAAGACAGCTACAGTATGTAAAACTAATTTTGGAATAATTCTGATATATATAAACCTGTTATTGTACTATTAGCAGTTATAGATTATGATAAGAAAAAAATAACAATGCATATTCTTACTATTACAGACATTTATGACCAATCCTTTAACTAAGGTGTTACTGTTACAATATGCTTTCTACTCCGAGCTTAATACTACTTATTATTATTATTATTATTATTATTTTTGTATAAGACAAGGTTATAAAACATAGTAGATCCATAGTGTTATTGGTGCACTGAGGTATACTAACTAATAAGCTACAGCCATTGCTTTGACTTTACATCTGACAGTCATTGGAATAGTGGAATAGACAGACAACAATTCAGTTGACTTTTATTTCTAGTAATTAATTGACTTTGTTTTACTCTGTGGTTAATAAGGATGTAACCTGCTAGGTCAGACATGAAGACAAACATAACAATTCAAACGATTTGTAGCGCTGGGATTCAAGAGGAATTCCTGCCAGGGTTCTAAAAGGAAAATGAGATTGCTGAGTGATATTTTTTTTTTAAAAAGTGCTTAATCTCCTTACGGCCTTTAACTGAGCCAGTTCAGCAATTGTCCTATAGAACTCCCACCTTGATTAATCAGGAGCCTCTTGTTCCATGTTTAATTCCCTTTCTAGAATAAATTGTTTCTTGGGGCTTTATCATCCATAGCCTGTGATATAGATTTAGAAATATCATAAAAAGCCTTGACCTATTTGAACAAAGCCCCACAGTTTTTTGTTTTTTTGTCTAGCTATTTGAAGCCTTCCCTGACATTGTTTCTCCCTTCTTTCATCTGCTTATCAATCAAGTTCAGGCATCTATCACAAATCCCCATGCCAGCATTCCATTTCTGGCATCACTGAGTTTTCTCCCACTCAGAAACACGTTGTCGTTCCTTTGTGGACTTTTTCCTCTGCTTTAATTAATGCACCCATTATATTCACTTGAAAGCTGCCGATTGCATACCGCGAAGAGTTTACATTGGGTACAGAATGCCTCAGTGGACACACTGAAAAAAGATTGAAATGTTTAAACACCCTGCATTTTGGCAATCACTTGAGAATTCTTATTCAGGTGATTTCCAGAACTGTAGGTCAATTGTGATTTATTGTCAAACAGCAGGTTAAAATCCGTCATGCTGAACAGTCAACAACCACATCCTCAGAGCAACATAGCTTAACAGCACAGCATATGCCACAGTCTCATTACTTTCACTTCTCCCACAGACAAAATGGCCTGTCAGAAGCCTCTGTTTACTTTTCTCTGGTTGCTCACGGTAGACATCTTTGTTTTATTTTAAAATGTCATAACGCATTTATTTAAACACAAAAAACAATAAAAGAGATTGCATCTCAGCACTCTGTATTACACAGTAAAGTGATATGTCCCCTTAAGCCTTATGCCTTATAGAGCTGTGGTTTCCCACAGGCCTCATTCACTGTCAGTGCAAACAAGGTTCTGAAGACAGTTGCAGTGGAGTTGTAGAATTCTGCAAGTAACAAGCTATGTGTATCCCTTTATGTGCAGGCTTTAAAGACATGATTAATCTGATTGATTGTTGATGGTTAAAGTGTTACTTGGGATAGGCATGACATATCAGTTACCTTAACTAGTGTATTCTTATTGTTGTTTAGATTAAATTTCTAGGATTTTCTGTTTCAGTCTTCATATGGACATACCACATACTAATATTGCGAAAAAAAAAAATTACACCACAATCAGAAGGTTTTCAAGGAACAACAAATGACAATCTGCATTACAATAATCCCATAAAGCTGTAGATCATTGGCACTGGGACCGTAGCAACGATGCCTATGGAAGAGTAGGTCACAAACTTGTACGGCACTTCGATTTCTAGTCAAATGTAGTATTTCTTACAACCACTAGGGGCAGTGTACTGTAAGGGGCCTGGTTAATAGTTACACTGTGGTGTACCCTTATAGTTCATACACAATTCTAAGACATGATGCAAAGTGAATCTGAACAACATGTGAAATGCATTAGTAAAGTAAATTCTCTTACTTCATATCCAAACCAAGCTGCACGTCAACTGCAATTAACGAGTTAAATGTGACTTCTTGATGAAGAGATGTATTATGATTTATTTTATTTATTCGCAGGAATGATTTGCTGGATGTGAGCTGTGAAATGTGTCCTTTTCAGGGAGTGTGTCATTTTCTGCAGCGATGAGCCTCTCCTGACAGGCTGCAGTTACACGCAAAGGACAGTTTCACAAAGGACACAATCCGTTTCCATGGTGACGTGGCCTGTAACATCTGTGAGGTAAACAGCAGAGTGATGAACATATTAAATAGGTAGTCAGAGAAAGAAATGCTGCATCTTGGCCATGATAGATTAAAAGTAAAAATAACATTCTATTAGAAAGCTGAATAAAACTAATAGAGAGCAAATTTGATAATTGATTAGAAATTAATCTTACAATCTCAGCAAATAAGTGTGGGTTTAATGGTCCTGATTTAGTAAGATTCAATTCAATCTGAACACAAATTAATTCCTTCTGTGTTTGATGATGTCTCTTATTATTACATTGCCACTGGGATAGCACAAAGGAGCAGTGTATATTTTGGTGATAAACTATACAACTCTCCAGGCCTTGTGTAAATGGACTGATAAGGGCAACACATTCAATTAGTCAGGTAATATATGATTGTACATAAACATGATCAAATTGCTTGTTTTTTTTTTACCTGGTCTCTATAACCACTTCTGTAATGGAGCCTGGTTCATACCCAGCCTCTGTCCTGTGCCACAAACATTATGGCAACCCAATATGTCTTCTTTAATGCTTATATTCCAGCCTCATTTATTATTGGGAAACTAATGATTTATTATCTGTTGAGAGCTGAAATCATTCAACACAGCACACTGTTCCACTATGCCTGCACTCCTCAGGAACAGATGTGAAACAGTTTCACAACATTCCCCCATTGGTGCCAGCCTTATTCATGTAATTCTGACTCTGGTCTCAAAAGGCAAATGCATAATATATTCCTTAACTTTCTTGTCTCTATTATCTGTTCCAAAGGACCCCTATTACTGGTTGTTTAAGCATTTTACACAGGATCAAACAAGAGGGCAGTGGAATATTAAATACAGCTCACAGGCTAACATGTGTACATCAGCATACTTTGTTTGAGAACCACAGGTAGAACATGTTGAAAATCAGGGCATTTGGATTTTAATTGATTTAATTTAGCATTGCATGAGAAATTTTAAGGACAAATCATAATAATAATAAATAATAATAATAATAATAATAATAATAATAATAATAATGCATGTTGTCAGTGGTGTGGGAAGGCAAACAGTTGATTTGTCCTGCATATTAAAAGCACAGGACAGTGTTGTTTGGCCTGAGCTCAGTTGTTAAAAGCTATGGTAATCAGGTGATTTCTGGTCACATCGATATCTATCAATTCTTCCAGGAACAGAGAGATGGGAGACACATTGCACCCACAAGGCGTCAGTTTAGTTACTTGAACGCAACATGACATCAGATCTTTAAGGCTTTCATTAATGATTAATGGCAAAAGTAGAAATGTCAATTGCATGTTTTCTTTCTCAGAAATGTGTGTACCAGTGCTCGTGAAAGAAGCAAAGGATCCTATTCAGTACAATATAATGCAATTCACTTGTCACTACTTCTTTTTTGTTATGGGCTGTATACATTCAGTTTTCTCAACCTGTCTTCATGGATTATTCCTTCAATCCCTGGGATTAATCTGGTTACTCTCTTCACAGCCACAATGTTTTTTTTTTTTTTTTTTTTTTGTATTATGGGGACCAGAATCATTGTACAGAAGATGATTTTACTTCAAATGAACTAAGAAAAAAGTATGATAATAAGCACAGTAGACTTGGTATGACTTTACATTATGTAGTAATTACTTGAAAAGGAGGTGATGGATACTGATGAAACCGACTGAAGTGCAGAATTAGTTCATTCCCAGAATTGGCACGGCCTGCTGTGAGGGAAAGTTACGAGAAAAAAAAGCGACAATGCCTTTCAAAACAAGTCCAAAACAATGAAATCCATGTTGTGTGTGTGTGTGTGTGTGTGTGTGTGTGTGTGTGTGTGTGTGTGTGTGTGTATTTCTGCAAATTCCAACCAGCGACTCTCAAAAACAAGCCCAATTCTGCTTATTATACGCAGACTTGGCAACTGTGAAGATTACCTCAGCCGGCAGTTTCAATTGGACAGGAGCAAGCTGAGGAATCTTGTGCTGTCAGAGATACTCTTCCTTTTTTGAGTTGTGTTGGATTTACTGATGTGTCATATATTAATGATGCAAACAAATAAAACACAGTTATTATGTTAATTTGCAATTTTATTTGGTCAGTTCTGAGAGGGCATCAACAACTTGTTGGATGTTGTTGCGCTGTTTTGGGCAATCGAGCTGGCTCATGACATCCAGTTCACCAACTATATTTACTAATGTGGAGGGCAGACACGTGTTGTCTTTGGACATAGCTGGGATCAAGAAAAGGACGGGAATTAATTCAGGGTATTCTCAAACAGCTGCATTAATACTATAACACAGGCAGAACGCAGTTCATGGTAAGTGGTTTTATACAGAACTGCAAACCAACACGAGGTATACAACATGACAGACCAGACACAGCAAAGAACAATAATTTAAAAAAAAATCCGCCCGCATTATCATTAAGGTGAGCTACACCACTGGTAACCAAAAAATCACCCATCAGCCACTACTTTCTGCAGTCTTGGAATCCACAGTAACAGCTGAACTGTAATGTTTATAGTTAAGAATAAACATGCTCATTGACATTTACACATGAAATGTGGGTTTCCATGTGAAACTGGACGTGTTTTCACGTGTGTTTCATAATTTACATGAGTAAATGTGATTTATCCAATCCCTCTCTTTGGCCGTTTCTGACACAAACCCGATTTACCCGTGTAATTCTCTCAAACGTACATGCACATCACCATTTCAAATGACAACAACGACAACGACAACGACAACGACAACGACGACAACGACAACGACAACGACAACGACAACGACAACGACAACGACAACGACAACGACAACGACGACAACGACAACGACAACACAACGACGACGACGACGACAACGACAACGACGACAACGACGACAACGACAACAACGACAACGACAACGACAACAACAACAACGACAACGACAACGACAACGACGACAACGACGACAACAACAACGACAACAACGACGACGACAACGACAACAACAACAACGACAACAACAACAACAACAACAACAAACAACAAAAATAAAAACAACAACAACAACAACAACAACACAATAATAATAATAATAATAATATAATAATAATAATCTGGTGGTACTGTATTGATTGACACTATTTTGATGGAAAGCTATCCTTCGTAAGTGACGGGTATCTTAGATCTTACCTAAGCTGAATAGTGTGATATTTTTGGATGGTGTAGGTGTTGCAGTGGTGCTAATGATCAAGCAAAGATGACAATTTCTTCCAGCTTTCTATTAGAAATGAGTTTACCATCCACAGTGATACCCTTCCACACAGCAGAGCTCAGTGTTTGTCACCCCATTAAATTAACATCAAGGAGCTAAGATTTAATCACAGGGGATTTCTTTCATTGATTTCCTAAAAAGGGCAATGTATGCTAATGGTATAAGTCATTCTTCATTCATGTTTTGATATGCTGTGATACATTTCTGCCACCAGTCTTCATAATAGGGAAAAATCATTTAGTTATTGCAATGGTTAATATTTCTAAGAAATGGTACAGTGATTGTTTTTCAACTTGCTGTATTCACACGTTTTTATTTTATTTTATTGTATCACCACATTTCAGCAAATGTGTGTGTGTGTGTATGTGTATATATATATATATATATATATATATATATATATATATATATATATATATATATATATATATATATATATATATATATTGTAGTTAATTTACATCTTGCAGTTTATTAAAGGGTATAGATGTAATAAATAGATAACAAAATCAATATAATTTATAATAAAAGTGTGAGGGGAGATGCAGGAACATGAACTATTTTAAACTTGTGAGTATATTATCCACATCATCTAAACAACTGGTTAATGTCAGCATTGCAGGCTTTTTATCTATCATGCTGTGCCACCAGAAATATGTGTCCATCATTTTTTAATATCTCTGCATCTCTCCATCTTCCTGTTTGCTCTTGATCTCAAATCATCACTTATCTTCACGTCTATGATTAGCCTCATCTGTCTGTTGGTTATTCCCCTTGCAAAGTGCCTAGCCCAACCCCATGCATTTGTCCTAGCAATGACATGTGTTATTTTTGGTTTGTTTCCATGTCTATCTTCTCTCCTATAATTTCCTCAACACTTCTTACAGTTAGCTTCCAAGGTAACACGTTACTGGTTGTGGTCTTCAGGAGAATGATTTAGAAAGGCCTGCCATAACATTGTCAATAGGATGAGGGATCACCATTGACCAGAGAAATTCTCATTCCAAAAAGCAAATCCCCTCATTAATATTAAAATACAGGAGGGTATATTTAAATGCTTCCAATTTGGCCTTGAGTGATAACTGATATCGTACAGCTTTCTTAACCTGGAATTCCACAGACTCTTTGAGATGTGCTAAAGCACTGCATGTGCAGCCTGCCTCATTTGGCCAATTAAATATATTTAATAAAAAAGCACAGGAAATAAAAAAACTAAAAACAGACAAAACATTATACAAATAATTTTATCCAAAGCGACCGAGACTAGAGGTTTCTATGCAACTGCTGCTGCAGAGTCACATGTCTTAATAGTAATAATATGTATTTATTGCAAAGGGTATTTTTTATTTTGTATAACCTTGCTTATAAAACAACTTAACGAAAAGCAGTTTTTAAGAGTCAAATGGCAATAATCTGAAACAATGAAAAAAGTGTCACATAAAGAAAAAACACTGAATGAAGAGTTCTCTAAACCCCTCGTACTTTATTTTTTTCTATTTGGACAAAGAAGCTTCGCAATAAAGTCTAGGATTGCTTGGCATGGTCTTCAGTTAAGCAGAAAGTTGCGTGAGGTTACATCACAAACGGGATTTCACTGCTGAAGTCTTGTACGCCTTTTTAATGGTAGAAAGCTATTTACCTCCGCCCCCCCTTAAAGTGGCACAATGTGCACTTCATATAACATGTGGCATGTACGTAGTAGGCCCTACACCACGTAAATAACGACTGTGGAGAGAGAGAGGGACAACTTTCTAAGCTGTGTGGAAACCAGGCCATTCACACCCCATTGCTTCAGGTCACTTTAAAAAAATAATAATAATATCCCTCTCCTGTTCATTAGCACTGAGTGATTCCTTTTCATTGTAACCTTTAATAAACTTTATTTTCTACTTTGAAGTCCCGTCTCATTGGAAACCAGCTTGAATCCTACAAAGTCGCAATGTGTGTAATTTCTAGGGCCATGAATGCTAATGTCAAATTTGAGTTAATTACAAAAGAATTGCACAGACATAGTAATTATATAAATCTAGCTTTGTGGCACACATTTCATACACTGCACAAGCTGTTATTACATTTGCACATTTCCAGAATCTTCATTGTGTAAGAGAGCACCTGCCTGAAAATTACAAATGCCATGATTTAAATACTGTACATATTTAGTACAGCGCAGATTGCTTTGTTTACACTGCAAGCTTTTCAATTGTACAAGGAAACTAAACAGATGCCATTGAATTGGAAGGATGATTTTTCAGGAAAGACAAACTCTTATGAAAAACTCTGTCACAGGTGGGGTGACCAGGGGTCACCACAAGTAAATAAATAATTTGAATAGTTCCAACTACGCCACCTTGAGTTTGAAAAGGGCAAGGACCTTTATGACAGAGTAGTAATATCCTTCCCAGAACAGGTTCTTTTGATCCCAGGGGGTCCAACACACACTAACAGAAACCCAGGTAGGTTAAAACAAATGTTATTGTTTCTCAATAGGGTAAAAAATGCTCTTTAAAAACCACACACAAGCTTGCAACAAATAAAAACAGTTAAAAATGAGGGAGAACCCCCCCAAAAAATACAAGCTGAGGTAATCCCCTCCTGTTAATAAAAGTCTTAAAAAAAAAAAAAAAAAAATTATGTTCATGTTGAGAGGCCACACAAAGAGTCCAGTAAAAGTATTGGAAGTCTGATTAAAGTTGGTTCCCAAACCGCTCAGCTGCCCACTCGTCCCGACGTCCACTATCCCACGTATCGAACCACCAATGGATCACACTGCACAATATGCCGACTCACTGAAGGTCCTCCTGTGTTCCAGCTGGTTACTTCCCCTTAGCTTATCTCTGACTCTCGTGTACCTCCCCCTCTCTCTCCGCTTCTGGAACCTGACTGTTGTACCCTGGACTGGACCACTAAACTTCAACCCCCAACGGTGGACAGGTAAGTATCACTCTGGTGGGTTTCAGGGTGGGTAAATATAAGTTATAGATGTACAGTTTGTAATATATCAATGTCTCAAAAAAATAAGCAAATAATAATAAACGTCACTTTAAACAGCTCAATATATCAAGGGTTAACATGTCAATTATAATAAACACATTTGTTTTAAAGATCAAAAGAAAATTTCCTTTCAACAACAAACCTATTGCTGAATAAGTGAAATCAGGTTAAATACACAAATCAAAATACATTTTGTAAATACTCTAACCCCAGTCACTTGGTTCAAGGACAAACATGCTGTTTGGTGTGCTGAATTCCAGTCTTTGTAATGAAATTTCATCTCAGCCCACTGAACTGAATGTAAAGCCAAGGGCTGCATGTGAACCGCAAAGCAGATGGTTCAAAGGCGAAATCAATCTCTGTAGTTGCAAAGTAGGTGCGGGTCTTATTCTGATATATTATTAACTCATCTGCTAGTAGCCAATTCATTGCAACATTATTTTCCCATTAAGTACATTGTGATTATGTGCAAGTACACATGTATTTACTAAGTAATGCACTGTAATTAGAGACATTGTATTTGTATTTGTAAGGTCAGCCTGCATCACCTGTACTGAGGGCTGATAATACCCTCTCAAACTTAACTTTGCCCTTTTGTGGCTGCTATGCTGCTCCTCACACAAACAGCATACATCGCTTCAGAGAAACAAACACAGCTCAGACAGAGCAGAGAAGGTCAGAAAAGTTAATTAGATCAAGTGAAAATGAAAACCTGAAATCCAATGAAGGAGAAAGAGCTGTATGGAACAATTATGAAAGAAGAAAATATACATAAAGAATACAAAGATGTCCTTGGTTAAAAACGAACATCTTAATATAAAATTTCATTTAAAAAAGAACATTATTGTATTCTATAAAATAATGCTACAGCAACAAAATGCCTCTCAAAGTTAGGTTGCGATGGTTATTTGTATTTCTTATCCCATGTTATTGAAGTGGGTTAATTTTTTTAAAGGCTAGATACACTAAACTATTAAGATGGTTCATACTGTATATTGCATGTGTATTTATTGGTTTACAATTTATTGTCCATACAGTTCTCTAGAATAGATCCTGACAAAACAGTGTGTGTCAGCACTATGTATATATATATTCAATGTTCTGCTTTGCATATGTAGAGTTATGTATAATGAAATTTAAAAAAAATGTACACACACTCTATACAAACATTGGTTTGACCCATGGTCTGTACAGTAATATTATCTAGTTATATTGAACATTATTTGCGTTGTAAATGTAACAGAACCCATAGTTTGTGGAGATTGCAAAAATTAAATAATAACAAAAAAATAAATAAATAAAAATACATTTCTGTTTAGGATAGATAGTCATTAGATTGGTTTGTTTTTATACTCTATTAATAAAATTCTATTCATTGAAAAAAGAAAAGCGAACCAGACCGTTTTGATTGTTTTTATATATTGTTTTTATTAATAGGGGAAGTTAGCAGGCAATGTTCCTGTGTGAGGAGGTGGGGGGTGGGGGGGGCAGGCATGACCGTTGCGGTTGATTTCCTGTGTTAATTCATGTTAATTTCTTCATTTCCGCAGCGCTGTGATAATTGCAGTTTCTTCGCAACTCCTTTAGATTTCATTCACTTGCAATTTTACGCATAGCATTCACAATGCAAACAGAGTTGCGAGAAAGATGAAAGCATTTTCAGGACCTTTGAATATATGTTCCTGTGTTCATCCAACTGCAGTTACAATACTGAGATAGGGAAAAGGTTAGGGATCTGAAACTGTATTCCAGTACTGAGTTAGGGAAAGGGTTAGGGATCTGAAACTGTATTCCAGTACTGAGTTAGGGAAAGGGTTAGGGATCTGAAACTGTATTCCAGTGCTGAGTTAGGGAAAGGGTTAGGGATTCGAAACTGTATTCCAGTACTGAGTTAGGGAAAGGGTTAGGGATCTGAAACTGCATTCCAGTACTGAGTTAGGGAAAGGGTTAGGGATCTGAAGCTGTATTCCAGTACTGGGATTGTGAAAGGCTTAGCGATCTGAAACGGCATTCCAGTACTGGGATTGTGAAAGGGTTAGGGATTTGAAACTGCATTCCAGTACTGGGATAGTGAAAGGGTTAGCGACCTGAAACTACAAGTGGGGTTGTCTACTAAACTAACATATCTCAAGGCCAGGCTTAATGCTTTGCATATGGTCATTTTACAAAAGTCACCTTAAAATATTTGCAGGTACCTATAAAGAGTTGTTTTAGTCTGTCTGTTTCCGTATTGATATATAATTGGAACAAAGCCTCTGCCCAGCACTGACTCGTGACATTACTTACTGTCATGAAGCACCTTTTTGCACTTATTTTTTTTATATTCTGCCTTTGGTGAACTGTACATGTGTCTATATTGTTATTTAACACTGGAAGTCAGACCCAAAAAAATAAAAGCCTACACATCCTCATAAGGAACAGCAGTCATTTAAAGCACGACTACATGATAATGAACAAACAAATAGCTTGACTAATCCAATGTCTCAACCCCAGTTGAGTTTCCATAGCAATGCACCATTGTCTGTGTTTACCATTGGTTGCTGGCAGTGGGAAGCTAATTGCTAAATGATCTCATTCTATATATTCTTAGACCTTAATTCCAAACCCATTACAATCATGAAAGAAATGTCCTTCAGTTGTACAGATGAATATTTAAATATACTGTGCATCTCTGGGTTCTAATGCTCTAAGACACCATGTTGTCATTAGAGCTAGTGAACCACTGCTCTATGACAATGCATATGGGAGTGACATTGTGTCCATCCCATAGTGCCCTGAATACATGGTATTCCAGTAAATTACTGCATCGCCGTCAAATAATATTAATAAAAAAGTACACAAAGATCATGTTCAGTATTTTCTTTTGACTTATAACCTCAAGAATACCTTTACCTGCCAAACAAACAAACAAACAAAAAACAGTCCATAGTCTCTGGCAATGCTGGGTATCATTGTTTTGTAAGTGTTTAGCATTTTGAATCTGGATTTATCCTTATTCGTTAATGCTATTTTAAAAGAAAGACAGAGAATCGGTATGATTTCTTCATGCCTGTTTACTTCTGCTTTGGGTTGGTAATCTCACACAATGTTCTTGTGCCCTGGTAATAGTTCTCTCATTTATCAGTAGATTCCTGCTGTGTGATTTGCAGCTGAGCTGTACCTCACTAGTAGACATCTCACCCCATTATAACAGTTTTTTTACTCTACTCCAAAGGCTTAAGCATGCTGAAAAATTTGGAAAATAAAATGTGTGAATTAGATAAATTATTTCATATGTGAAACGTGATTATACCACATCATTTTACTGAAGCAAGCCATGATGAATGGAAATCAATACTACTACTACTAATAATAATAATAATAATAATAATAATAATAATAATAATAACAGTGTTGCTTTATTGTTCAACATCAGTAGATAAAACACGCTGAGTATTAAAGAAGAGCACTGAAAGCAAAAAATATTTCTTCCGTTTGGATAAAGTGTGTCATGAATAAATCAATCAAAACATATAAATGAAAAATGAAGGCTTGCTAGAGGCTGTTTGGCTCCCGATGAGAACTGTTTTTGCTTTTTTTTTTGGTTTTTCTTTTGAGTATGCAGGCTGAAATATATTACCCAATGAATAAAACACAACTTGAAAATTAGGTGCCTAAATCTTAAGAGACAATCTCAGCCGAAGCCTTATAATTAGCAGCATGCTAAATATGAATAAACGATGGAACACAGCACATGCAAGTGTGTGGATCCGTGTGTCTGGCTGGTGATAAGACAGATGCATGCAGATTGTGGGTCTTAATCTTCAAGAAGCCTGAATTTTAAAAGTGTCAAATGGAATTTTCAACTTTTATTGTTCTGTCTTGTTTTTTGCTTACTCAGTTTAGAGATGTCATGTGATATTGTGATAGCTGAACTTCTGCTGTCAATAGTTAAAAAGGCAAATTATTTCTCAGGTACCAGGAAGAGGAAAAGGTTGGACACCCCTGCAATAGTATAATGGAATACTTTGCATGACGTTTTTAAACAGGCCAAACTATTGTGTCCTTACACTGTTTGGGTGACAGGTGCTGCTCTGCATGGGAATTGACCTGCTTGAATTCCAAACCTGACTAGCTGAGGTCTAGCAGCCATGTCACTTTCCCTCCCACTAACAGCATGCCCTACATAGATGAACTGTAACTTTTATTAAATGGTTCAAGCCTGTGAGGTGCATCATGGTGCTTTGAATTTAATGGTTGCTTTAACAGACTCCGGTTTTCACCAATCATGCACAGCCTTAAGTTACCACATGCTACGTTGCCATCTGCCAATAGGAGTGGCTTGAAAGCCATTTGAAACCAATCTTACTCATTTCCATCGGCAACAGATTGAAATTGAATCAATTTAGATTGAGACTCTGCCAGCCCCAGATAGGATTACGGGCTGGTGGAACTTGATCTCTGCAACTCGTACTGTTTGAGTGAGTTACCCAATGAGAGCTTAATGTGAAGGACACAATATGCAAGTTTTAAAACTCAGGTGTCTCAGGTACCTTTCACTCATTTAAGAGATGCAGGACTACACTTACCAGAATGCACTGGGGTGTGAGTTAAAAAGCCTGAACTGTCCCAGTCAACATTGAGTCATATGATAACCCTAATTGTCATGGAAAACTTTGGAAAACAATAATTTATAAATAGAGGTTATGTACTGAATCTTTGCTGTGTTCCTAGAATGATCCCACAACAAAATATCTGTGTCCAAGACATTTTCTTGTAAAAGAAATAAGATCATCATTATTGACAGCACATAAGTTATTCACACGCCACATGTCTGTGCTGTATAACTAAAGAGACATTCATCTCTCAAGTGAATGAGGACAAGCAATGCCAATATTCATTCTCTGCTATTGCCCTTGCCTGGAGAAGTAGTTGCTTGCGATTCAGCTGGTCGTTCAGCTGTAAACTGGACTCCCTGCTGAGGTGAACACTGCTTCCAGTTAAAGTTAATGATTACCATATTACTGGGGTCAAGAAGACATCCTCATATACGTGGGTGTTTACAGTTGTCAGCTTTTGATTTTGAAGAAAGTGAAACAACATCAATACTACAAAACTAGAAAGGAAGAAAACCTGCATTAGGCCTCATGAACATATGAGTCATCTAGGTTCAAAACTTGCCTTACATTATTGCCTTATTACATTTCTAAACTAAATCCAGTGTATATTTTACTCTCAGATGTCGATCTATCCAAGCTATCCAAATAGCGACCTGATATTAGCCATGTGACCATACAGCTGGTGTCATACAGTAATACACTTTTTGTCTTGTTAAATGTACTCTAGACTGCAGGAAAAGATCATGGTAAATTTCTACAGGGAAGTAGTGATGGACCTAGCACAGGCCATAAAGGATCTGAAGGGTGTGCATGGGAACACAATACATCCTGTGAGCCAATCCGGGTGACATTGGGGGAAGTTGATGGTGCAATGAACTGAATACATGTCATGCATAAGAGTACCCAGAGGTCTACCAAAACATCTGGGGAGCTCAGTGCATGTACAGCTAGAGCCATGGCCAGTTATTGACATGTCGCGGACCTGACGCAGTGCAGCAACACAAAACACACTGAAAGTTGCACTGAATGTTATTTATGTTTGACTTCTGTCCATGTCACTTTTCAAACGTGTATGTTTGGATGATATTCTTTTTTAATTTTTTTTTAATGTTCTCACTATGGTCAAGCCAGTACAACAAGTTTATAATGTATTTTCTGTCAAAGTCTGCTCCATAAATGGTCTGTTACTCCATAGGGTATTGCATTGTATATGTTTGGATGATACTGGTTCAGTTTGTTGTGTGTGTCTATGCAGGTGGTCTGTAAGATAACTTGCAAACCTGTCTTATTCAAAAGTACCTGAGCTGAGATAAGTGGTAAGCTGAATGAACTGAGATGCTGAAGCTGCGTTCACATGAGAGTCTTTGCAAATGAGATTATTTTTCTAGTTTATTTTTATAATTGAGTTTTAATCACTGCCAAAGGCCTGTTCCAATCAAAGCAATTGTCTGTATTTGTTGTTTAATTATGGTGTGGGGGGGAGAAGGGGGGGTTATGACTACTGGAGCCAAGATTGAACAATCATTACATTTTTTTTCTATTAATTTCGCAAAAGCTAATTTCCATCCCGCTTCAAAATTACAGACTGGGGTTTAAACTAACTGCATGTATTTCATCACATTACATCCTAAATACTTAATACATATGTGACTTTGCTAATCGTATGGGTATTTTGATGAGGGCATTACCAGGCATTAAGGTTAGCACCCTGTATTTTTGCATATGAATGGATATCACTATTTTAAATATAATCTGGGTTTTAAATATTGTCCTTTTTTTTACAATGTGCTGTTTATATGAAATATTTGGTAGCATTTTACTAATCACTGTGTATTTCATTTGTAGTTACTCAGTAAACACTTGTGTGCTTATTCATAATTACAATGTCATTTTGCATAGCTACAATGTGTAAATCTGTTTGCATGATATATGAAAGTATGTAAATACACAATTGTTTCAGAAAAGGGTGAGGGTTAGGGTTATATCATACAAACAGGTTTACACCTTAAGTACATAGTAACTATGCATACTAACATTGTAATTATGTGTAAGTGCACATGCATTTGCTATGTACTTACTATGTAAATATACAGTAATTAGAGACACAATGTAAAGTGCTACATATATTTTGTAAGCACAGCTGCTTTGAATAGTCCCTTTAGGAGAGTGGATGCTAATATCCTAAGCTATTAGTTTTAGAGCAGCAACATATCATTATAAAGAGTTTCCCAAATATGCCGAATTGGTACACAAAGCATCAGAATTTAGAGAATATTTCTATTGATGTATAAAAACCATTACTTAAGAGTACTTATCCATGTGCTGGTGCTTTGCCTGAGCTAGGATATAATATTAACTATCCTTAGAGTTTTACACTCAGTAATCAGAGAAAGCATAAGGGCTGACCTAGGAGTTTTTTTACTGTGCCACAGGGCACCTTTTTTGAGTCATGTAGTGTTTGTAGAGTGCTTTGAGCACTTTGATATATGTGCTGGTATTACTAACATGTATTTCTCCATTACCAATAATCCCAGCAGCTAAGGAATATGTGCAGTTATCCTCAGGCAGCATTTCAGCTTATGAATTTATGACTTTCTTATTTTAATAAAAAGGGCAAGCATACTTTTTGCTGAGCCACCAGTGATTGTAATAATTCTGTTTAGTTTACAACAACTGTCTGTTGTTGTTATTATTATTATTATTATAGTTTTTTTTTTTTTTTTTTTTTTTAAGTTTTTCCAGAGGAATGGTATGCATTCAGAGTTTTCAATTGATTAAACTGGAAAATTAGTAATTGATGTTAAATCAATTCCTTATTACAAATTATTATTATAATGTCAAATAGAACTGTATTAATTCCAAATGAAAGGGTTAGAGAACACAGTGTGGCGTTGACAACAAACACATTACTTTACTGCAACCTGTGTTGTGCATATTGTTGATATTTATTTTGCAACATAATCTATTGTTTTGGTTATTTTTATTGACACTTCCTCGGTTAAACTGACAAATTGTTCCCATCAGTTTTCACAAATAGACTCAGGCATTGCTCCAACTTAACAACATTGCAGAAAGCTGCACAGATGAATTTACTTCCAGCCCCTCCTCGTCGTTCAACTTCACACTGACAGCCAATGGGGAAGTGGACTTTTAACAGATCCACCAAACACTTTCACTTTTCCAAAATCAAGAAAAGCACTTCATATTTTTTATTATTTTGTACGAATTTGTCCTTAAAAAAATAGGTTTTTGCTGTACATGACTAGAGTAAGACCTGCCCGTCTAAACCATAATAGAATTGCTAAACTTTTCTAATGACAGCAATACCCTTTAGTGACACCCTGGATTGAGTATCTGTTATATATGCCAGTATGATTTATAGCCTCTATGAACAGAATTGACAGTCTGTCAGTCATATATTACAGATTATGTATACTCCCTTGGTTCTAAGAGAAAGTCTTTAAAAATTCTCAAGTCAGTTCAACTTTTTAGTCTGTTCCCAAAAGGAAAATCGGTGTTTTGTGTTTTGTTTGTTTGCATTGGTTACTTGTAATCTTTCTTGTGTCATCCAAGAGCAGACGTGTGATCCTTTATCTTTTCAGTGCCCCTGATGATGCAGATGCTACAGTATATGTATGCAGGTTCACATAATTCAGGACGGTTAGATCACATTCAGATAGCCTTCTTTTTTTTTTTTTTTTTAAGAGATTCAGGACTACAAGTACATGTGAAGTGAGTTAAAAAAAAAAAAAAAACACTTTGCGTTGTGTCTTTAATTATTGTGTATTAACATAGTACTCAGGAAATACATTTGTACTTACACATAATTGCAATGTTATTAACCAAAGCAAGGTAGCTATATCCAAAAATTAGGAGGACAAAATTAAGTCTGCAGAGTTATTCTGATCACTAAAAAGTATTTTGTTTTTACTACCACTATGCATCTTATGAGTTAGGGTTTAAAAAAAAAAGAAGTAGTAGTCAATTCAAATCCATTTTTTCATTTCCTTTCTCCAAATAAGTGAGACTTGGCACATCTGAAACAAACATTATAAATATATGATAGCTATTTCAAATGTGTTTTGAAGGGTCTCCTGAGTTGCCCTATAGTCTGGAGATTGCTGGTTTGAATCCAGGCTGTCATTGCCAACTGTGACCAGGAGTTCCCAGGGGGTGGCGCACAACTGGTAGAGCGCTGCCCAGGTAAGAAGGGCTTAGGTCAGCAGGGCAATAAATGGTTCACCGCGCACCAGTGACTCCTGTGGCTGATTGGGTGCCTGCAGATCTGCTGTGGAGCCATTCAGATCTGTGTTGTCCTCCTGCACTATAAGTCTGATGGCTTTGCTGTGGATCTGCAGTGTGAAAAAAGAGGGCTTGGCAGGGACACGTTTCGGAGGATGTGTGTGTCAGCCGCCATTCCCCGAGTCGGGATTAATAAATACAACTGGCAATTCAAAATTGGGGAGTAAACTGGAGTAAAACCATTGGCAATGACTAAATTAAAAAAAAAAAAAATGTTTTGAATATATGACAAATCTATTATATTGTACATGGTACAATATAGAAATGTATTCTATGCATTGATGTGAAATCTATATATGGACATTCAAATAATACATAAAAAATATATGAACTGCTACTGAGATCTATATATATATATGGTCTTCTGTATGGGATAGATTACAGTTAAAATCAGATCAAAAGTTTAGGCTGTAATCTAGATCTAAGTGAATTTTGCCAGAATGTATTTTTGAGTATGTTAATCCAGAAGGTGACCTTTCCCAGAATGACTCAGAAGACAGAGGAATAAGAAATACACACATCTCAGTAATACACACGTCTCAGATGACAAGCCAGTTTCCAGCTAAATGATCGAATAGTTTGAATAGTTTGAGTCTGTTGTAAGAAATGACATGCTAAGTTTATGTAGCAGTTTGCATTTCATATGGACCCAGCAATCACCAGCGCATGTTTTAAAGAGTAGTCTTCCACAAGGGTTAAAAATGCATTTATTTATTTACATTGGCTAACACCAATTAGCATGCAAATCATTTACTATGTCAAGAATAAACCAGAGATTTACTTCTAATCCTCCTTTTATTCTGAATTGTACTCTGTAATTGAATTTCTACAGTAGTTAGAATTGCAGTTTTTTGGGGTATTAGACACAAGAGATTATTATTTCTTAAAAACTAAAATGTTTATTATCAATAGAGACAGAAGCCAGGAAGGGGCTTGTAACAGTGCTGACTCTTCTGGTGTGTTCATAGTGCTGCAGGAAGAGGCCTGTCACCTGCCTGTCAGTCATGGCAGTGACACGGAGAGGCAGGAGAGAGGCTGTGTGGCTCTCCCTCGATCTGAGTGGCTGGGAGGCGGGCCTTGGGGGATTGCTAGCCCTATAACATAATTTTCTGCTGTTCCCTCAGCTCTGCCCCTCTAAGACACAATGAGCAGCTGGCAGAAGCTCTGCTATTGGACCGGGCACGGCTGGAGAAGAGCGAGCACCACAATAAATTAATTTAAAAAAGAAAAGGAATTTTTAGTTGCAGGGAAAAACTTGGGCAGATCCCCAACACTATCAGCAGGTTGAGGGAACGGGTGAGCGTAGGGCAGAGACCCGGGCCATGCGGATATCGACTGTCGGGGTAACGATCCCGCGTGCAGCACCTTTATTTTGTAGTTTTATTACTGTGTTTTATTTTCCCTTTTTCTTTCGCCTTCTTTTCATTATTCTTTTGAGCACCTGTGAGTGCTCCCACAACTGAAACTGTTTACCAACATTGGTATTCCTGTGGTCCTGTCTACTATCACTGGTAGGCAGGCCACGGACAACAGCGCCCTCTGTGGGCTAAAATAAATCATTGAACGTAAAACAAAATAAATTGAATCAATAAAAATGGGCACCTGTACCCACCACCCTTCCATAGGGCTGTTGAATCTTATTAAGCCTGCAGCTCATATTCTTATGGGTGTGTTTTTATTGACCATTAAGCAAATCAGTCAATTTATGTTTTAAAGGGGAAAAAACTCTCTTAATAGATTGAATAGGAGAATCAAGTTCAGTCTTTGCTGCCCGAAAGCAGCATTTATACTGGAGCACACACCACTGAGAAAGGAAAGAAAACATTTGAGGACCTTGCCTTGAGATGCCTTTTGTTAAAGGACCTAAATATAAGGGAGAGCACTGGGGCTGACTCCAAACTGTCATTCATAAGCTGTACAGGCATTACTACACTGAACAAAAATATAAATGCAACATGTAAAGTGTTGGTCCCATGTTTCATGAGCTGAAATAAAAGATCCTGGAAATTCTCCATATGCACAAAAAGCTTATTTCTCTCAAATTTTGTGCACACATTTGTTTACATCCCTGTTAGTGAGCATTTCTCCTTTGCCAAGACAATCCATCCACCTGACAAGTGTAGCATATCAAGAAGCTGATTAAACAGCATGATCATTACACAGGTGCACTTTGTGCTGGGGACAATAAAAGGCCACTCTAGAATTTGCAGTTTTGTCACACAACACAATGCCACAGATGTCTTAAGTTTTGAGAGAGCATGCAATTGGCATGCTGACTGCAGGAATGTCCACCAGAGCTGTTGCCAGAGAATTGAATGTTCATTTCTCTACCATAAGTCGATTCCAACATTGTTTTAAAGAATTTGGCAGTACGTCCAACCAGCCTCACAACCGCAGACCATGTGTAACCACGCAGCCCAGGACCTCCACATCCCACTTCTTCACCTGCGGGATCGTCTGAGAGAAGCCACCCGGACAGCTGATGAAACTGTGGGTTTCCACAACCGAAGAATTTCTACACAAACTGTCAGAAACCGTCTCAGGGAAGCTCATCTGCATGCTCGTCTTCCTCACCAGGGTCTTGACCTGACTGCAGTTTGGCTTCATAACTGACTTCACTGGGCAAATGCTCACCTTCGATGGCCACTGGCACGCTGGAGAAATGTGCTCTTCAAGGATGAATTCTGGTTTCAACTGTACCGGGCAAATGGCAGACAGCGTGTATGGTGTTGTGTGGGCGAGTGGTTTGCTGATGTCAACATTGTGAACAGAGTGCCCCATGGTGGCGGTGGGGTTATGGTATGGGCAGGCATAAGCTACAGACAAAGAACACCATTGCATTTTATCGATGGCAATTTGAATGCACAGAGATACCGTGACGAGATCCTGAGGCCCATTGTCGTGCCATTCATCCGCCGCCATCACCTCGTGTTTCAGCTTGATAATGCACGGCCCCATGTCGTAAGGATTTGTACACAATTCCTGGAAGCTGAAAATGTCCCAGTTCCTCCATGGCCTGCATACTCACCAGACATGTCACCCATTGAGCATGTTTGGGATGCTCTGGATCGACGTGTACGACAGCGTGTTCCAGTTCCTGCCAATATCCAGCAACTTCGCACAGCCATTGAAGAGGAGTGGGACAACATTCCACAGGCCACAATCAACAGCCTGATCAACTCTATGCGAAGGAGATGTGTCACGATGCATGAGGCAAATGGTGGTCACACCAGATAGTGACTGGTTTTCTGATCCACACCCTTACCATTTTTTTTTTTTTTTTTATGTATCTGTGACCAACAGATGCATATATGTATTCCCAGTCATGTGAAATCCATAGATTAGGGCCTAATGAATTTATATGAATTGACTGATTTCCTTATATGTACTGTAACTCAGCATGTTGAGTTTATATTTTTGTTCAGTGTAAATATCGATTGTGTCAACCCAGTTCTGTAATGATTGAGTGATACAATTCAGATGAGTTGAGCTTGCATAGTTTTGAAAGGTTTGCCTGCCCTGTTAATCCTTGTGGTTTAATATGTTTGTTAAGAATCAGTACCAGTATAGAATGTGTGACAACCTCTCTTGCTTTCCATGCTCTTTAAGCCTGATATCTGCTATTAGCTGCTGTGTAGTTGCTATTTGTTTACTGTATTCATTTAAAGTATTATGGATTTTCTTTTTGTTACTGCATCTTGAAAAGCGCTTTGTGATGGTGGTCCACTATGAAAGGCACTATATAAAATAAAGATTGATAGATAGTAATACTGTGTTTAAAGGCCAGCAAGAAATCAAGTCCAGTATTAATAGACTGTGTTAGGCATTGAA
Source organism: Polyodon spathula (assembly GCF_017654505.1). Taxonomy (NCBI): domain Eukaryota; kingdom Metazoa; phylum Chordata; class Actinopteri; order Acipenseriformes; family Polyodontidae; genus Polyodon; species Polyodon spathula. The sequence continues at coordinate 4,909,052 of NC_054540.1, forward strand.
GTCACAGGTTTCATGCAATGCAGAAATTAGACTCTGTTGCTATTCTATATGAGCTTGTCACTAGGTCAGCCAGGGTGTCCTCTACTCACCGCACACCAGCGACCTCTGTAGTCTGGCTGGGTGGCTGTGGACTTGTCTGTAAGCTGCCCAGAGCTGCGTTGTCCTCTGACACAGTCGGTTGTACACGCTTTGGAGGACATCATTCCCGAGTCAGTGCAGGGGTGGTAGCGGTGAGCCGAGCTTAAACAATAATTGGATATTCAGAATTGGGAGAAAATAATAAATGAATAATTGGCGACTACTAAATTAAAAAAAAAGAAATATGTAACTAGTGAAATCAGTCCTTCAGATGCATTCATATGCTTCCCACCCAGAAGCTAAGCAATTATTCTTTATCATTATAGTTCATAAATAGGACCCCCTTTCCATTCATCAATTGCAGCCTAATCTGTGAAATGCACGTGGCTGGTAATTATGCAGTGATATGCAGGCTGTAAACCTGCTTAGTTTCACTTCTAATTAAAGACAGGATCAATTTACCCAAAATAACCAGAACAAAACTGTCTGTTTAAAGTGGTTCTTATCCTCCCTGACATGCTACCAGTGGAGCCGCCTCCTCAGTGATGTCACAGGGAAGTGAGCTGGGCCAGTAGTAGCAATAATAAAGGTCAATCCCTGTTCCCTGAGCACTTCATTGCAGTTCATTTATATTTCAGACACAGACACTTTAACACACAACCTTTTGAGCCCTGTGTATATTAACGGATATCTCCTCCAGTGTTTGGTTGTTTGTTTTACTATTAATTTAGGTTTTTATAAATAACTATTACATTTAGTAACCAGGATAACATCTTCAACAAAGGCTTGTTCTACTTATATTTTCCTTCTGTGTGTTATCTTGTATTCATGATGATTTGTGACAATGTTTTAATCCGCTTGCATGACTGGCAATCAATAGATTTGTGTAATATACTGCTGGGTGTCACCAGTGTGCCTCTACAATTGATTAGGCTGTATTTGTTATATGGTGAGGGGTGGGAAAATTAGAAGGCACAACAGACTCTTCTGAAAACCTCACACAAAACCCTCACACATTTACTATGTTAAGTTTTTGGTAACGCTTTATATTGCGTGGCATAAATTAATATTAAATAGATATGCAATTTCATATTAATGTAATCTTGAATTAATATTTAATAAATATGCAATAGCTGGTTTATTGCTAAATGTTTCCAAATGGCGATTGAAAATGTAACTGCATATTACGTCCATTTATATTACATTTTGTTACCCTTAAAAATATGTAATCATTTTCCATTGTTTGCATGTTTTTAATTGAAACTACAGTTAATCTGACTTAAATATTAATGGAAAGTAACAAGGAATATTTGAACATAAATTTAATATCAATTGCATATCTATTAATTATTAATGTAACATTAATTTAATATGAATTGCATATATTTTATTATTAATATAAAGCGTTACCAAGTTTTCTATCTATGTTATACTTTAGAATTAATATATGTTTCTGACAGGGCAAATTTATGTACTCCACTGACTTCACAGAAATGCTTTTATCCTTTATCCAATAGCCCCTATAAAACTGACTGTTGCTTTTAACTTAATCATTGTGTCATATCTGCTAAAAGTTAGTAAGCCTTGGATCACAGCTTGCAGGAGATGCCTTTTTTCCAGTCTGAGTGGATGAAAACAAATCTAAAATAAACCACTGTGACTTTGATGTCATTCATAATCTGAGATCATTAATATAAAAAGAATCAATGCTAATGAGTAGGATGATGATTGATGTTTCAGTTGTGATACTTATGCAGAACAAAGAGACCCAGCACTGCACTTAATATTCATGAACTGTGATCATTAGTGAGAAAGCAAGGCAACGTGAGTAGGAAGATGATGTATGGTTCAATCCCAATGCTGACTGTAGAGTAAAGGGATTCCGCTCTGAGCTTGACAAGAAAGGTCTACGTATTCTTGGTATAGTGGCCTTAGTCCAGTTAACCATCTGCAGGGTGCACTGTGATGCTATTAGGGAGCTCACTAGGGACCCATAACACCTTCTGTGAGATCGTCTACTGTGAAACATCAACTTGTTTCATCGGCAAAATGGCTCATTTGTTGTCATGTCCTACTTTACCTTCTTTTGTCATTCCACAGTGTCATTTGCATGTTGATGAGCTTTCGATGTGAAGGTCAGGGTGGTAGATGCCGAATACATGGAAACATCTGCAAAGTTGGAAAAGAAATCAACAGAACAAATAAAAAATAAATATGCAAACACATTTTGAGAACTCTAAATGTGCCCAGACCCACTAATCGAGTGTTGCATATTCAGACATTCACAATGTTCCATTACTTTGCATTTTTGGAATACTTTCCTGAGTGGTGCAGCAAGCTCTACTATCCCGCCCACACCGTGCTCTATATATCTCGTCCATCCATTAGTCTTCCTGCATTCCGATCTCTGACAGCTCCCCACAGTAACAAATTCCAGAACTCTGAAGCATACATCCCTAAACATAACATGGAAATACTGGGGATTCAATTTAGCAGAAGGTCCCTTTCAGATTTGACTCATGTGAGCAGAAATATATCTCCAGCTAACAATGTAAGCCTCCAAAATGACCTGAGAGCAACCAAGACCCCAACATGTTTATCAATTGGTATTAACTGGGCTGTGCCCCCTTGGTTGGCTTCAATAATGAGTGACATTTTAGTGGGTAAATTGGTTTATTCTCCAAAACTACTTGTGTCAGTACAGTAAGTTTTGTAGTTAGATGGATTCTATTGTACAACTACTATAATATATATATATATATATATATATATATATATATATATATATATATATATATATATATATATACACACACATATATACAGTCTAACTTCACTATAACGAACCTTTCTTATAACAAACCCCTTTTTTTTAATGATCCAAGCAGCAAGAACTGTTTTGTTTTTTTTTCAATGAAAATTAGTCCTATTACAACAATCACTTTTACAAAATCTACCCAGATAAAACGATCTCGGTAGTGAGTGACATTGAACTTTCTGTAGTGTGAATGTGCTGTTCTCTCAGTGCAAACAGAGACCTTGGTAGGCTAACTCGAAGATAAAGCTGATTCATAGATAACCTATTGAAGTGCAACGTATGCAACCGTTGCCATCTTTACACAAGCTGCAACCATGGCAACAGGCGTGAGGAGCTAACAAGATTGAAACAGCGTGCATTGAGAAAAGCACAAACAATATGAAGCAATCTACGCTGGATTAGTTTTTCAAGAGAAAGGGTACGTAATTAATGTATTCAGCATGTAAGTGTACTTTTTTCATTTCTTTACTGTTTTCTTTTAAATATACAGTTTACATTTTGATCAATGTGAAGTTATTTTGAAAGAACTACTGGGCGTATATTATAGTGAATAGTTATAGTGAAGTTAGACTGTGTGTGTGTGTGTGTGTGTGTGTGTGTGTGTGTGTGTGTGTGTATATATATATATATATATATATATATATATATATATATATATATATATATATATATATATATATATATATATGGAGTATCTACATCAAGTCTGGGCCTTACAATAGGAATTACAATAGGAATATCTACATCACTGTAAGGGCAAACCTACAGTTTTATAGACTGGCTACATAGGCATGTACACCCCCAGCATTATGGCACACAATCAGTCTTTAAATTATTTGGCTGCAGAGTTGGTTGGGGATCCCCTCTGCCTGATTAGTAGCATTTTTTGGACTGAAGCTAAAATTGGCATAAGCTTCTTTAAGCTGTCAACAGTGAGATCCCGCCAGATCCCCTGGTGTCCTTCACCCCACCCCCCACACTCCCTAAGAGAGGGGAACAGGCTGCTTCTGGCCAGCACATAAACATATGCTCCTTAAATCATGTTTATTGAGGTCTAATTGCTTTCTCCAAGGAAGTGTGCCGAAAGAGTTATACTGGACAAGTATCTCTCAGTCATTAGTTTAGTCATGGGATATTGAGGTGTCACTGATTCAGGTTATTATTGCATTCTTTGGGTTTTGAAAGCAAATTATTTAAAATAATGCTTTCAGATTAACTGTATCAATCTTTTAACACTGAACCTGTAAAAAAACTCAATTGATATACTGTAGTATGAAACCTTAGCTGTGAACACTTTTTCAGTTTTTGTAGTCAAATAACAGCTTGGTAGGTGACAGAAGGGAATTCCCAGTTCATAAGATATAACCATCCAGTTTTTGTTCCCATAACATTGTATGATTTGAAACAAGATTATTTTACATATATTTGTTTAAGTCCAAATCCATACTCCATCCCAAAGTTACAGACAGTTACAAATGGAATGAAGGGTAATCAACTCTGAAGTGTGTATGTGTGACAGAGACAAAATGATTCTTGGTGATAAATCTCCCTCCCGACTTGTGAGGGCACTGTAAAGGGAACAGAGTGCCCTGGACTGGATGGCCAGACAATTCATTCCCAGGGTTAGGTGGAAGTCAGCCATCTAGAAAGGGCAGAGCTTCGATACACTAATTTATCGACCCGGAAGGGAAACGACATTGACAGCCGTGGATTGGAGGAACAATTGCGCTAGTTAACCAAGGGGTCATGATTGATGGTACAAAAGGGGATGTAGCGAAGTGATCTGTTCCTATATGGTTAAATGCTGAACCGGAAGGAAAACTTCTATTGTTATCATGAGTTTGTCATGTCTAAAGAATACTTGTTTGTTATTATCAGACGGCTAACACAATCTGGAGCTGTCGCCAAAGGCCAGCACTTACCCAGACAATACTTCACTATTGCTTCACGAATAACTGTATTTACACCACGAGCACTGTCACACTCACTGAGAACTTGTGTTTGTGTTACATGTGGATGTTTACGAATAGGACTGTTATTATTTCAGGATCAACCCATGGATTAAACAGAGTAATACATGCCGCTGTATTGCCTATTAGCATTGTTATTGTTTCCTGTATTTGTGTAATCAGATCACTGGATTTACAAATAAAATATAATTGCACCTGGATTATTGTTGTCTGTCTGTTCATTAACTGACATACTGACATACATACATAACATACTGTTAACCACTTTGCCACAGTATGCTATTTCCAATGACTGGATGTGTGCATACTTTATTCATGAAAGGGCTGCACCTTTAACATGAAGAGTAATAAAAAGAAACCAACAAGTAAGCCAGGAGAGTTGTATTTAACTGGCAACTGTGCTGTATTGAACACAAGAGCCCTTTATCCAGTTTCAAGTGGTGTGTTTCGTTGACCATTCAGTTCATGGGTGTGGGATTTTACTGCATTTATAACCTGACCAGTTTAAAACCTGCTGCTGTTGGTCAGGTAAGTGGAAACAAGTTATTGCAAATCTATTGCTCTTGCTAGTAAAAACCTGTTCAAAACTAGACTGGGCATTCTATAATGCAACCTACTGGAAGTTTCACCATGAAAGCTGTCTATTGGTTTAGCTGTAAAGAGCAGTGATGTCATGTAGCACTGCTGATATGCTGTGCATGACAGGTAGAGTCTTGTGTTTCATTCTTGCTGAAGGATTTATATCAACATGCCCTTCATTGTCAATCTAGTATTAGGGTGTGTTAACAAACCTAAGACTGATAAAAGCCTATCTCCCTGAATAATGATGATAGCTATTTATTTTTATTGAATATAGTCACCTTTTAATGTCTTTCTGTAATCTAAAAAGACAGACAGGCTGGTAAATTATTGAGCCAACTGTCGCTTTTCCTGAATGCACCAGCTTTACACCACACAATTCATTTGAATACAATCATTTTGCTTTTAGTAAAAATCTGTTTCGTTGTGGTGCTGTAGAGGAGATTCATTTTCTAATCCCCAGCCTCAAGCGAAGTGCACAAAAGATTTTATTCCTTATGACAGCTACTTTATCTCTAGTACCTTAGCCCTGGCTAATAGAGATTTAAAACTGTGGGACATGCCTGTTTCAACAAGAGCTCCTTTCAAGAACTCCTTTCAAGAGCTCCTTTCAAGAGCTTCTTTGATTACTGCCCCTCATCCTTCAGGACCGGCACTCTAGTGAAGCTTAGTGCTGTGCTGTGTGCTGATGCATTGTGACAGTGCATGTCCCCAGATGAATGAATGTGACAGATTTTCACATGACTGGTAGGGGCTGTTGCGGAAGAAGCTGGGTGACGATAAATGAAAATGTAGGGAAGGAGGGAATGCATTGGACCTTTATATTATCATCGTTTTTATTAGTCAGTGTGACGGAAATATGAGTTCTGGTGATGAATCTTCCTCCCGACCTGTGAGGGCACTAAAGAATGAGAGGAGAAGTATCTGGAAGGGCTGGCCTGACAGTTCGTTTCCGGGTCAGGGAAATGGGTCAGCCTGGAAAGAAGCGAGACCGTATTGATTTGAAAGGTAAACGAGAGGAAGCTGCAAGTAATAAGGCAGCTGCAACCGTTTACCTAGATATCATGCGGGATTACATATAGGGGCCAGGGTAATGCTGATCTTTTCCTTCGTTTGGGTAACATGAGGAGAGAAGGACTGAGAGAGGAGCTCTCAGAGCATATTATGTGTTGTGTGTTGTCTTTGTTTGTTTATAATTGTCTGTCTTTTTTTCGCACCACTAGACAGTTAACGTACACCTCCGGAGCTGTCATCACATAAAGCACTATCCGGAGCATCACTGCACAGAGCACCTGGTGACCGGGCCTTTGTTTTTGTGTGAGACTGTACGGTGTTCTTCACCATTCCCGCACTTTACACATCATTGTGCACTGCCGGGGATTTATTATTTGACGGTCACCAGACCTGGAAACAGCACAAATAAACACTTGTTCACTGAATCACTGTTGTCTGTTCATCACTCCTGCACCGCATCAACGTACGTCTGTTCCCCTTACCAACCACTTTGCCACAGTCAGTCATAACCCAATAAACCTTCCAGGGAGGCCTGCTGTCTCATACTTTCCTGGAGCATAGAGGCGGCAGATGTTCAATACTGTAAGAGCAACACTCTTCAATCTTTCCATATCAAGTTTTTCTCCATTATTTACTCGCTCTAAACTTCCTGACCCTTTTATTAGCATTAGTGTCCAGCACACTCTATGGTTAATTCGCTGCTCTCTAGTCTTAAGCTTAAAGCATTCCTAATAAAAAATCAAAACTAAGCAGATGTCCATGCCAGATTTGATTAATGACAAGCCGAGGTTCCAGCTGACGTGTTCTGCAGAGCTTGTGAACTAGTGCCCACGTTCATGGACTAGCGCAGCCAAGCCACCCCACTGCGACTTCATTTAACTAGACTGTGTTTAGAGAACTTCAATACAGACAGGTGCACAGGAGTTCTTAATGTGTCAATATAAAATGCACAGGCATGAGCTTCAGGCATAAACAGGTTTTTAAATCTGCATTATGTACATATTCGCAAACTTCTGGTAGGTAATTGCAAATAACAGTATTTATGTTTATATTAGGCCTAGGGTGATTTTATATTTACATATTTTATACTGTATATTTAATAACAGTATTAAAAAATGAAACATCAATGTATCAACTTTGAATGATTCTAAACAACATTATTGCCTCAGTATCCAATTCTAAAATCTTTTCTACATGATGTATAAAAACTCTTGTTGAATGATTTGCACTTTTCCTAATCCATTTGACTGTTATAACCCATTCCTCTCTAAATCTGAAGCACAGGTGTTTACTTTTTTCCTTTTGTAGAGTAGGTCTTACAGGGTACTCCTTCCTTTACCAGCGTGTCACTATCAGTGTCACATCAGCTTTTAAAGTCAGCCATTTCTTATAAACAAAGAAAACACTGAAATTCAAATATTCTACAAATTGTATTTTCTTTGCTGTCGCCAAAGTAGATCAGTGTCAGGCTGTTGGGGAACATGTGATGTGTGTGTAAAGCGTCACATGATAGTGGGATTACGTAGTTGTATGTCTTAGATTGGCTATCCAATGTGTCAATCATTCTGGGGCTGTTTAAGGCATTACAAAATGATGTGGCAGGGGCAGGGCTTTGTTCCAAACAGATATGCTATGGTTTGACTGTGGCGCTAAGCTGCAAGATTGCACTGTGTCTAGGAATCCAGGACAAATTCCATCTCGAAGACAGTTAGCCAGGTCCAGGACTTGATCTTTACATTTCGGGACTGTCCCGTCCAATTAAGAATGGGTGGCCACCCTAATTAGGCCACTAATCTCCCTCTTCAAACAGTAAAACACACCCTACGACCATTCTTTTTTTGATATTAAATTTGGTTACAACATATCAAAACTTGTCTACAGAAGGTACAGTATTGTAGTGACTGTGGGTATACTACAAGCATATGTTTGGGCTGAAATTAAATCAAACAGTGCTAAAGGGGACAGTGGTTACGTGTTTTAAGTAGAGCATAACTTTATGTCGCTTATTAAATATTTTAGTGGTTAGTCTTTTGTATTAATGTATCATTGGCAAAAAACCCAAAACCAAGGTAGCATTTTCAAGTTGTAACATAAATTCACCCTGTAAGAGATGGAACTATAGAACTAATAGGGACTGGCAATAAACTCCATCCTTTCTAGTGAGCTGTTATTGAAGCTGCTATTTGTGTCTGTTCCCCGAAAACCCCTCTCTTGAGCTGGAGAAGAGAGAATGTGCTCTGAGCACTCTCAAAGTGTGATCTGAGGTTCAGAAAGGGAACATGTGATAGATTATTTCTTAAAACAGACTAGACAACACTACTACAATATACACATTTTGCAATACATTCTTTGGCCTTCAACTTCGCCCTTTGCAGCACCCCATAAATGAGCTTGCATATAAGTGGAGATACTATCTGTAGGGAAGCCTGATGAACTGTGGTGCACAGCAGGGACTCAGTGGATTGAGGTAAGATATAAATCCCTTCCTTGATGATCATTGGACGTATTGTTATCGAGGGACAAATAAGAAAGCATATATTCAATTGACTATTTAGTCAATCTGATTTAGTCTGGTATTAGAAGTGCCTATAATATGCTTGATGTTTACGTGATTAATCTAGGGTTAAAGTGAGTTCCCTGCCAAAACCATCACTTGGTTTACTGGGTTGTCAATTACACAAAGAGCACTCTGGTAGTTCACGAATCTAGAAGTCAGTGTTTCTGTGTCATGTTTAATTTCAAGGTTTTTTTTGTTTTGTTTTTGTTTTGTTTTCATTTTGTTAACCACATAACCAGAAAGTGATTAATTAAGTCCCTTACCTCCATACTTGTGGAACAACTCTTTATCTTAGTAAATAAATTCCTTGTACAGTATGATTGATCCATGCTCTAAAAGCATACAGGTTTAACTGGCCAACTGGTGACATCTACTGTTTGAAACTTCCAAACTTAAATGGACATTGTTTTTACTGCATTAATTAGAGATTTACAGTGATAGACATTCAACGCCAGAGCACATTAGGTTTAGCACAGGAATTCCAATTTAGATGAATGTTTTCAAGATGCCTGTCTTTGTAACAAATGTTCAGACTGGAGACTGGGCGATATTGCTAGCTTTTCAAAAATAAATTATTTCTAAGACCCATTGACTAGAAATGATTGTGTCGGATGGTTGTTAAGGACTTACTGTACAATACAGGTGCTAAAGATGATGCCATGCACTTCTTGTGTGATGTACAGTAGTAAGATGGTGAAAGAGCAGTCAAGCTGTGAAGAAAGAGAATATATTCTACAGAAACATAATCTAGGCCACTCCTGAAAAGGTGCATCAGAAATTAGAAAAGCATGCTAGCAAAGTACAAGACACATGGCATTTAACTCAAGCATGCCCCTTCCACATGTCAAGATATTGCAATACATATTGTAACATAAAAGGGTAAAATAAAAGTTTACTTTTCCAAATGTATAGATTGTATAGATATACGTTTGCTGCCTTGACAATAAAATACCTTTCTTGTTGCTCACTATGCACTGCTTCCTTTCTGTATAAATCGATTGCTCAACAGGGAAAGATTATTAGATAGATATATAGCCTTCAAAGTCACGATAAACATTACAAACTAAGGACAATAAGGGAGTCTTGACATCCTGACTTATCTATGAAGAGTTAAAACAAGGAGGTGCAACACGGAACAGGATACAGCAATACAGTGCAACAAAGGCAATTATAAGAAAGCGTATGCCCTACTTTACAACATGATATTATGATGTGAAGCTTGGCTAGAAATGATTCATTTAAATGTTATTGTAATAAAATGTTATTCCTCGTTAGAAATTCTCAAAAGCATTAACAGCACATTTGTACATGTTTTATAAATTAATCGCTAATACTTTACATTAAGTGTCTGTAATTATTCTGTATGTACATAATAGTTACTTAGTTAATACATGTGTGCTTACACATAAGTACAATATTATTATGCATCATTACAATGTTCTTAATGTCAACATTTGTTTGCATGATATAACCCTATTCATAACCCTAACCCTATCTCTATCCCTAAATCTAAACCTCTAAACCTCACTAAACATAACTCTAACCCTAACCATAACTTTTTTCTAGTACAATTGTGTATTTACATATATCGTGCAAAAATATTTACACATTAAATTGTAACACATTGTAATTATGTGTAAGTACACATGTATTTACTAAGTAACTACTATGTAAATACACAGTAATCAGATACGCACATGCTAAGTGTTACTGGATCCTGCTGTGACGAGACCCATTTTCTTAAATTCAATATCCTGTCTGGTGTGCAGGTTCTATGCCTTTGGTCTCAACCTTAGAACAGCATTTAAAAAAAAAGAAAGTAATTTCCCTTATCAACTCCCTATCACTGCAAGGTTTTGTTGTTTTGTTAACAGTGACTTTGGTGACATTGTTGTCCTTCGCTAGCTTGTTTTCTCCAAATTGAAACCTCAGCAGAAACAAATTTTCTTGTCTATTCTCACTTTCCCGTGTCACATTTATGCAAAGATTGATTCCTGTAAATGCTAAACCAAAAGGTCATAACATTCAGCATTTGTTTTGTAAAATGAGTCAAAGAGCCCCGAAGCACAATTCAGTCACAGAAGAGTAAGACACATTTTTCAAAAAAAATAAAAAATAAAAAATAAACTCACATCAGCTTTTTTGGAGGTTCTGCACACTAGCAAATGCTTTTATTATTACACCATTTTGCACGCAGTGTTATGGCAGGATATCATTCATATTTCCCTAGTAAAGCAACAGCTTTTTATCAACCACAACCAAGTGATTTAAGGGGAGCAATATTGTTGCTAATCGTCATACTATGTCGAGTGCAAGCTACGCTAAACAGTTGTGAATGTAAGCTAAAATCAGAAGCGCATCACAAACAGATCATGACAGGAGACACACAGAGCAGTTAAATTAAAAAATAAAAATAAAAACATTGTTTACCAATGTTTGGATTATATTACCATTGTATAGGTTGTTTGACCTTAGCAAATAAGTTTGCTCTGTTAGAAAACAATGTGGATAATAACAGGGTGGTAATTATCTTTCACAGGGAGAATATCCTTTCTTTAAGTTTAGTTGAACATCTTGATTCATGCGTACATGGTGTGCTGTAGGTGGGTCAGGACTATTTGAGGCTTTTTCAGCTCAAAACGCAAGACCTATCCTGTGCTGGATCTGGAGCAAGGTCTCTGTTTGAATCTGGCCATCCAACCTGCAAGCGAGTGTGGCAAAGCGTTTGCAGTGCGCAGGTGTAGAGGTGATGCAGTGCTCAAGACAAGGACACACAACAAAGTACTGGTGAAATGATGGTTTATTTTGTAACCCAAAGTCTGATGACAACAGTAAACAATAATGATAACAGGCAATACAGCGTTGTGTGTTGCTCCATTTAATCCACGGGTTCAGTCCCAAAATAATATTCCCACGATTTAAACACCTACAAATAACACAAACACAATCACAAGTCTACAGTGAGTGCTGTAGTGCTCATTGTGCAAATACAGTTAATCGTCACACAAGTGCAGTGTGACCAGGTTTGGTGCTGGCCTTTAGCAATAGCTCTGGATTGTGTTAGCTGTCTAATAACAAACAAGTATATTTTAGACACAACAAAACACTCACAGTAACAATGCGGTTTTCCTTCCTGTTCAGTGTTAACCATAACTAAAAGGTGCAGATCACCTGGCTACGTCCCCTTATATACTGTCAATCATGTCGCCTTGGCTAACGATTGCAACCGCTCCTCCAATCCGTGGCTGCCTGTGACGGAAAGATGAGTTCTGGTGATGAATCTTCCTCCCAACCTGTGAGGGCGCTAAAGAACGAGAGGAGAAGTATCTGGAAGGGCTGGTCTGACAGTTCGTTTCCGGATCAGGGAAGTGGGTCAGCCTGGAGGGAAGCGCGACTCTGTTGTAAGACCGTATTGATTTGAAAGGTAAACGAGAGGCAGCTGCAAGTAATAAGGCAGCTGCAACCGTTTATCTCAATATCATGCGGGATTACATATAGGGGCCAGGGTAACGCTGATCTTCTCCTTCGTTTGGGTTAAACGAGTGGAGAGAGAGAAGGACTGAGAGAGGAGCTCTCAGAGTGGATTGTGTTAGTTTTGTATTGTTGTGTCTGTCCGTGTAACTGTCTGTTTTTGTATTCAGCACTAGACAGTTAACGCACATCTCCGGAGCTGTCGAAAGGAGAGCACTATCCGGAGCACCACTGCACTGAGCACCTGCACGTTTTCGATCACCCAGGACTGGTGACCGTACTGTTGTTTTTGTTCGGGACTGTGCCCTTGTTTTCATTATCCCCGTGCTTTACACATTGTTGTGTATTGCCGGGGATTTATTATTTTTGAAGGTCACCAGACCTGGAAAAGAGCAATAAAGCACTTATTCACTGAATCACTGTTGTCTGTTCATCACTCCTGCACCGCATCACCGCGACATCTGTTCCCCTTACCAACCACTTTGCCACACTGCCACATCGTTTCCCTTCTGGGTCGATGAGTTAGCGTATCGTAGCTCTGCCCCCTTTCTAGATGGCTGACTTCCACCTAACCCTGGGAATGAATTGTCTGGCCACCCAGTTCGGGGCACTCTGTTCCCTTTACACAGCGCCCTCACAGGTCAGGAGGAAGATTTATCACCAAGAATCATTTTGTCTCTGTCACAGTGGGTTAAAATGATTTAAAATGATGTAATAATAAAATGAACAATGACAGCAACCTGCTGGTCTTCTGCTGATACTATAACAGCTGGGGGACAGCAAACTGTTGGCAAGGCGTGAAATCCACAAGGAACTACAGTATTTATTTTTTGAGATTTTTTTTTGTCTATCTGTTTGCCTGCCTCTTTGCCTGCCTGCCTGCTTGAATGAAAAAAATGCACTTGTGGTTTAATGGGAGTACATGAACACAAAGTGATTGTAAAGAAAGTGCTTTTACATGCTTGCTTCAAGAAGAAAGCCACCTGCCTAGTCTTCCCTTTTAAAACATTTTCTATAATAAAAGTAATAATACAGTAGGACAGGGCAGGGAAAACAGAGATCTCCTGATTTGAATACGTTCAACAAGACATACACCTTTTAATCCCAGCTGCCACTTGGGCAAGACCATATGAAAAAGATGGCTTCTCCTCAGATTCTGGAGATGTCTTCATCATTAGAAGCACCTTAAATCCAGGGGTTAATGTGTAAACAAAAAGGTACCTGATCTTATCATTAAGGAAGATGAATAGAACATCTTTGTTTGTAGAGCTCATGTAGTGACTTTGATTTGCAGGAGCTTCCATATATTCTGCTTATGTGTTCTGTGTCTTGTTGTTGGTGTCGGTAGCTGCATGCCACCTTTGCCTTACCATGTTTGAACATTATCTTCAGGGCTGAACAATACCGACTAATCTGAGGAACAGGAGCGATGACACAGTTGTTGATAAGAGCGTTAATTTTCAGGTGTATCACCAATTGGGCTGTAAAAAAAATCTATAACTCATAGATGTGCATCCTAAAATACATCATTACAGTCCAATTTTGTCAATCAATTAATGGAACACAAAAGCATTTTTTTAATGCACCTATTATGTATAAAGAAAAAATTGTATATTTTTTCATACAGTTCATCATTTTCAAACTGTATAATTCTCAACTGTCAGAAAAAACAGGTATCGGATCTGGGATCCGGCATACACGAACCCCTGCTTAAATCCATATCCTGCCAGCCAGTGTTCTGTAAGTGAGTCAGTATTAGAGTCGTTTGTTCACTCTGCCTGGTGTCAGTCAGTATGCTCAGTCTGTCAGGTTTCACCAAAAGCCAAGCAACAGCAGAAGAGACACGATGGCCATGTTGCTTAAGAGGCTTATAGATGACTCTCCATAAAGCATTAGTCTGACAGAAAATGCTTTGCTGAGGCATGCATTTAGCAGCACGCTCATGCTTTATTTTTAGAGCACAAAAAGAAAAACAGTTCACACTCTCATTAGCGGTTCTCCACCATTTATGAAACATTAGACATGATCGCTTTGGGATAACTTGCTAACACTAAGATGAATGTACTTTACTGTAATGTATATCTGCAAATAATCTTTAAATGGGAAGGTTTTATGAGCTTCCGTCCTACCTTGCAATAAGCTACTAGTCATCCTCCCATTTGTAAATGTTATTATATTCTTGTGTTCTTATATATGTCTGTCATCATAAACACCTTTCACAAATAATTCTTATATCCCTCAATGTGGAATCTCATTGCACACAGGCTTTTAGTATGATAAGGGGAAAATACATCTGCACACAATGCCTATTGATTACTAGTTTTAGTAAAAAAGGAACAGTTCTGCAAATATTCAGGGAATTTGAAATTGTAGCTTTGATATCATTAGAATTCCCATGTACCCTTGTCTTGATACAGTAGCACACTGGTACTTACACCATTACAATGCAGTGGATTACCAGAATTACCACCTCATGCCATTGTGGTAGGAAAGGTATGTCACAGTATGAAAAGGTTACCGCTGTAGTACCATTCTACTAACGCCTCATGCAATTGTAGCTGCCCTTGTGCTACCATTATTAATACACTGCAGACATGTTTCTGTTGAAGGTAATTTGCTAACACTCTGCAGGTTAAAAAAAATAAATAGACGAAAGACGAATTTTGGTTGGTTGTTAACTGCAATTGTCATTGTGTGTAATATAGGATAATAAGTCAATGAGAAGGGATCTGTGGTTGATTATGAACCAGATGTTAACCTTATTGTAGAAAAAAACACAACAAAAAACAATTAAATGAAATGTAAGTAAGAAAAAAACAGCTTTAATTATAGATCATGTGTCGCCCAATGGTTAAAGCAGAGTAGGTGATCGAAATGCAAGGTCAAAAGCATTGCAAACTGAATCGGATGATTGGATCATTGAAACAGATAGGCTCCAATAAGCAGAATGCTGGAGCTGAAAGGCATGTGGGTATTAAAAATGCAGGGTCTGGAGGAAGTATCCAAGTGTCAAAGTCAAAACTGTTAAATGAGTATAAATGGACAGAATTACCTCAGATGGTTTGAATGAATGGTTAGAAAAACACATAGCAAGGCAAAGCTAACATGACCAGGACTGCTGCAGGGAAGCACATTTAATCAGTAAACAAAAAGAAAAGTAAGGTCAAACTTCTTTTTTCTGATTTGGTTGCAAGAGACCAACTCTAATGGAAGAGGCTGCTGAAGTAAGTAATCCATTCAGCGACAACGCTAAGAGTCGTTAATATCATACAAATCAATATCAGTATTTCTATGCAAGTGTGATAAAGGACAAAATAAGCAGTATTAGATGGAAACCAAAGATTGAAAGTGACAGTAGTGGATGGTATTAAGATCATCTCAAAGTGTCTGTCAAAGAAGGGCATAATTATTACATCTCATCCTTCTGAGAAGCTTTCTAGCAATTGAAGTTCACGTCACTATATATATATATATATATATATCTATATCTATTATCATATATATATATCTATATATATATCATATATATATATTCCATTAGCAGAGAATAGAGTTCTTTGGACCAGCTGGTCTGACAGTTATTTTCCAGTGTCAGGAAGTCAGTGTGGAAGAAGGCGAGACTCTGTTGCAAGAACACATTGACCCGGAAGGGAAACGACGTGGCAGCTGCAGATTGGCGAGGCGGTTGCATTCGTTTGCCAAGGGGTTATGTGTGACAGCATAAAAAGAGGATGGAGAATCGTAATCTGTTCCTTTGCTTTGGTTTATTCTGAGTAATGTGAAAGATTTCAGTCCTTCAGGTTCTTTTGCAGCACTTTAATGATCCAGCCACACACAAAAAACGTAATTTTTCAAAGTGCAGTTGTGCTACTTTTATTTTTACAGAAAAATAAAACAAATAAAACCAAAATCTAACTCTGTATGAAGGACTAAACTCTTTCACCAGAACCTATCAAATCGGGCAGCTACTCTGCTTACCGATTTAAAACAAAACCACACTCTCCATTCACAAATGCACGTTGTACAAAAAGGATTTACACGGTACCATTTTCTTTCCTTTAATGACAGTCAGTCTGGCTCTTCACACTACAGCAGCCTAGAACATACTAGCTGCTCTCTTTAAATACCCCGCACCTAGCTCTAATTTACAATGAGAGCCAGGTGCAGGGGATAACCCTAATACAACCATTAAACAATCAAACAATAATCAAATTAGCGTTTTTCAGCCCATGTCCTTCTTGGAGGTGTAGTTCTGTGTTCCCCAGAACTATCCTTTCTCTGCTTCTTATCTCACAGTAAGAATTGAGAAGGACAGCGAAAATTAGAAACAGTATCTGTAATCTGTGAGTGTTGTGTTTTTGTTTGTTTGTAATTGTCTTGTCTTGTCAAACAGCATGGGTTTTAATGGGGAATTACTCTGGTTACAACTGACTCATTTATGATGTGTATACTGTTTAATATGTACAGTTTAATACATACAGTACTGTTTAATATGTATAGTTTTTCTGTTCCACAGGCAGGTACATCCGGGGCAGTGTATGACAATCACGTGGGATTTGTGATGTCAGGCAGGAAAAACTGTTTCTCTTTACTTTTATTCATCTATGTTTTTGTTGGCACAGCCGTTGTTTAAACGCATAACGTATGCAAATGTAATTACATTTAGGAAAAATTGAAATTTGTAAAATGGTTCTACTTATTATATTGTACAGCCTACAGGGGCATGTTTTGTACAAATAAACTCCTGTTCTTTGGCAGTTAAGCTTTCTTGTATTGTTTATATTGAAGGTACTTCTGTTCACAGTTACATGCAGCATTTCAAATTGTGTTTACTACGTACTGCATTTATAAAGTATTGAGTGCACCTGCACTAGATTTATGGCATGGGCCTTCAATATGCTTGATCGACCACACTCCTCATTCCTGAACTAATTGGCTGTAATGCCTTTCTCTGTGCTTAATTTAAAACAGCAGAACTAAGTTAATGATGACTATTTTCTTTTGTTGTTAAAAAATCCCAAATGAGTCGACCCCCTTGGCAGTATTGAAGTGTGACACTAATATGCCCTAAACCACACAAGCTACTTTTTAAATCAGTCAGGTGAAAGAAAATGCGGCAAATCTTTTTTTTTTTTCATTTTGCTTGAGGGTAAAAGTGTCCTATCTTGTAAAGTACATTTAAAATTAAAGGAAAAAAAAAACAAGCAACCAGCGGTATTTTTAGAGTCAAACCTCTCCGGCTAACTGATTACCTGGATTTGATTGATTCACAGTAAGCAATTGTATATGTTTTGTCATTTCTTCTTTCAATTATTCTTTTGCTGTTTGATGGTTTGCTGGATGGTAGGTAGTGTAGACAAATGTGAAGATACTGTGGCTGTGCACAAACCCAAGACTTCGTCTGAGAATGTATTTTTCTAGATAGTCAATTTAATTCATAATTCATCATTAATGTTTTTACCACACTCTAAACATAACAATGATTTCACATTTTCAAGAATATATAGATTAAATTATTCATTATTAAATACATTTCAACATACATTTATTTTAATTACTGGGTCCATATATCTTCTAGTATTGCATGAACAATCTTATTGATTCTATACCAGGGGAGCATGTTTTACTTGGTGTTTTATAACAGTCCCAAAACTGGTCTTGTGAGTAATCTGCTCAATATACTCAATTACCTATTCAGTCACACCTGTTACAATGTATGGCCTTTAAAAAAATGACCAGTGGAGAACTATTGCACCAATCTGATAACTAGTTATGTTCATGAATTGATTTGCCCTGGCGGAGCATTTTAGCATTTCAGCTTTAATGAGAATGTCATCACTTTTGATGCTGCCGGGTAACTTCAAGCAAGTGACACTCTGGTGGTTTTGATTGACGATGTGGAAAATTGAATTTCCAGACAAGAAAGAGGAAGATGAAGAAGAAAAATGATTTGGTGACTTGTAAGCAACACAATTATACCGGGGGCCATGATACGAATGTTATTACAGTTAAAATATTAATTTGTTTGATTTAAACAAATACATTCTTGTTTTCTCTGTCATATTTTTCAGATCCTCTGTATGCTTCATATTGCCTAACTGAATGTCCACCCCAAGTAATTTATCACATTAGTAATAACCTTCATTGCTGTCATTGCATCGTCCCCTGATTCAAACCAAAATCCAATTTATGGCCAAGGGCTTTGACAAGAGTTCAAGCAAATGCTGTTATCGTTAATGTTAAAGTAACGAGGAAAAGCATCTCTATCTAAATTAATTAGTCTTCTTTGGTTTCTTGGCATTCTGAACGCTTCCAACAAGCATTCATCCCAGTCAAGGACCTGACATTTGATTGATAGTTCAGTAAAACAACATTTCAGTAGCTGGCCAACAATAACAAAAGTAGAGCTTCAGAATTAAAGGAGGAAGTACAAATACATGAAAACCCATTTTAATATGTTCAACTGAAGAGAACGGACAAACGGCATTCCCTTGCTTTATGCTCAAGCTTTGTAATTTCCTTCTAAGAAGTCCTACTAGAAATTCAACTCCAGGTTGTTTCCTGTTTACAGCATGAACAACTAAGACACCCATTTAGTTATTAAGCCAATGAAAAACATGATTGTCCTTGTCAGAGCCAATCAGTGATCCTGGGGGAGTGCACAGAGACGCATATTTGTGTCCAGTATGCACTGAATGCACTGTGTCTGTTTGGTGCTTAATGTCCCGGGAGCTTGGTTTATCTAGTCTTGCCCTTCAAAAGGCAGGTGATCCAAGTAAATCAGGAGCAGCATTATAATGATGTCTCTAGATGCATTGGCAGCCTTCTGTATGAATCACATAGCTTCAACCCTTTTCAGACTGTGAGAATTCTAACAGTTTGAAGGCCAACTGAGATGACTTAACTTTAGATCATGTACCAGACCAAATAACTACTTAAAATACACAGTAATATGCATTTCTAAAAAGATGTTGCTCTGCAGATTACTAAATAAATAATGATTTCATTCTATTATCAAGTATACCCACCCTGACCTAGTTTGAATGCAACACATATGTTTAAAAATCTGCTTGAAAATTCATTTTTCTTTAGAAATGCCCTCAAATGTAATTTTCTGATCTCCTACTTAAAATATGTAAAGTTAGCATTGTTAGCCACACACCGCAGGAACTGAAATCTGAAATCATGTTTTAAATATCATGTATGGTCTTGATTTTATACAAAATTGTGTGACAGGTACGCATTTTCACCTTTTTGAGAAGTGATTGGCAGAGTTTTAGCTTATTATCTTAATGTATATATCCATTTAAACCATGGCGTGTGATACCTTTTTCAAAAGATGAGTGTCTGTAGTATCTGGACATGCCAAAGGTTACACTCTGACATGAAATAAAATCTTAATTTACCCAAATAGAAAGCAAAACAAAAGGAGAAAAAACACACACATCTTTGTCTTTTCTTTTTCAGTTGCTTTAAATATATATTTTTAGTTCATACATACATGCATTAGAATATGAATAATGTCTGAGCAATAGCAAATATATATATATATATATATATATATATATATATATGTGTGTGTGTGTGTGTGTGTGTGTGTGTGTGTGTGTGCATATATATATATATATATATATATATATATATATATATATATATATATATATATATATATATATATTTCTGATTTTAACAACTTTTGTTTCAGAAAAATACTTAAAGTGCACTTTGTCCATAAATATATATAAACACATTTTCAATATAAATAAATAAACACTTAGCCTACACTAAACAACTGGGCCAATGTAATATCCTTATGCACATTAGTCTATTGATAACTAGAGCTTAATTCACATAATTAACATATTGGAAACTAAACAAGCAAAACTGGAATGCTCACAGGCTCATCTACTTCGGAATCTTCATATCAGTGTGCACAAGTTTGTCATTCAGAGGATTCCATCAGCATCTTCTATAAAAATGGCTTCTATTGTATTTCTTTTGGATCAATAAGCGTACTGGGTCTTCCAAAACGATTTAGAAAGCTCTCCTGTAAAGTATTGCGCTCTGATGCCATGGTCTATGGTAATCTCGAGTAAACACTGCAACCATAGGTACTTAAATGCTGCACAGTGTCCAAAAACTCATCCTTATTGGTTAGGGGCTTTAGTGAAGTACATTTTAATTGGTTTGTCATGCTTGAAGTTTGTCACACAGATATTTCATGTCAGGAAATGTTTTGTTTGTTTATAAACATTTTTGGATATTTAGTATGCTGTCAGGTAATTACACCGTGTAACAAATTATTATTATTTTTTTGTTCCTGGGTAGTAAGCGTTATTTCCTAATTGCTTATGCCTCAAAAGTATAGAAAATGGCTATTATTCCCCACAAACTTTGCTTTTGTGACCAGGACAGTGATATTTCAAAATATCACTATTTCCAATGGGAAAATGGGAAAATGAGTGCCTTTTCGTTCACATAAAGTCAGAAAAACAACATATGAATCCAAATTAACATGTATTTATACTAAAGTAATACAAAAATGACTACAAAAGATTTAGAAGTGAGTAGTTTTTCGAGATTTACGATTATACGAGCAAATTCTTACAGACATGGGCAAGTCCTTGAAACAAAATGAATAAGAAATACAAAAATGTTTTATTTGTCCCGGATGCTGGGGGCATCAGAAAGTTTTGGAACATTGCAATGCATTTGAAATACTCTGGAAAGGGGAAATCTGAGAAGAAATTTGAATAAAATAGAATATTGTTAGTTATTGACATTTAGGATGGTGGTAGACCAATGTCTTTTCTGAATATTCATTTTTTATTTACTAGGTAATATTATATTAAATCCACTTATAAAGTGACCTGTTATATAAATATGTACCTTAAAAAAATCAACATGCAACACTAGCACAAGGTTTACTGATTCTGTAAAAGGCTTAGCACATAGGCATCTTCAATATATACTGTATATGTAAGTGTGTTATCAGTTACCAATAATCTGTATCATTGAAGCAGGTGCATAGAAGTCTTATTTTATCATATTGCCTATTGCATTATTACATTCAAAGTCAGGCAAATTCTTCATCCTGTAAACATTCACTACACGTAGATTAAGTTCTGGCATTGTGTTTGCAACAGCTGTGAAGGTAGTTACTGACACTGCAATTGTACTGGAGAAATAAGCATTAAGCTGTCAAGGTCATTTGGGAGGGTTTAAGATTTCATCCAGTGGCTGCCCTCATGTCTTTTGCATTGATCTCTCTGAATCTTATTCAACTCTCTTTTCCTGCTAAGCTTTACTTGCAATTGAGCTGCCTGGAAAGCTTGTTTGTAACTGTGGCAGGGTGGAAGCCCTGCATGTGTAAATAGGGCTGAGATTGGCAGAGGTGGAGTTCATTCTGTCCCTGACAACAATCACAGTTGTGGCCCTGTGTTATAATCGAGTCATAACAACTGGGAATCGAGTCGAGTCGAGTCATCTATCCGTCTCGAGTCAATTCGAGTCATTAGTTCTGACAGTTTGAATCAAGTGTTTGACATGCCAAGCTCGAGTCTAGTCACCTATCTCTCTCGAGTCAATTCGAGTCATTAATTCTGACAGTTTGAGTCTTTGGCATGCCAAGTTCGAGTCGAGCTGAGTTGAATCGAGTCACCTATCTGTCTCTAGTCAATTCGATCATTAGTTCTGACAGTTCAAGAGAGTTTGATTTAATCAGATTCATTTTTCAGGAGATTAGCAATCTACAACTAAAAAGAAAAGAAAATTTCAATAAAAAATACAAAATTGAGATGCATAATAATGTGGGCATACTTCCCCACTGATGTTCACCATGAAATGTTCACGGTTTCTGTGTTTTGTCTCCATTTCAGTGAATTCATGATTCCTTGGCTTATTTATAAGCAGATTTTGTTATTGACAATACAGAGGCTCTTTTATCTATGCTCGATGGGGTTGGATGTACAGTAATGGAGACTACAAAATAAAATGCAACTGGGACTAAATTAGTGTTTTAAAAACATTGCATACTCACACATATATTCAAAATCAATACACTCAATCTAATTTGCTTATTACAGAAAGAAATGTATCTTGAAAGGCTAAGAGTTTAGTGTAATAATGAGTGTTACAAAATAAGCAATTTTCGTTATTTTCAGATAAAAAGGAGTAAATACATTTAAATAAATAGCAAAAAATAAATTTAAATAAATAGCAAAAAATATTTCACACAGAACACATCACTCCATAAACCAGACAGCAAACACTAAACTCCTATTTTTTCTTCCCCATTTAAGTTTTAAGCTTACTTAAATAAAAATCCATTGATTGACCCACTAAATAAGTAATTTCTTATTGATACTTGGTAAGAAATAGTAAAAAAAATGACCAAAAGCAATTGCAGTATTATTTTAGTTTGACATTTCTCAGTGCTGGCAGGATGCAGACTGTTTATTTCTCTCCCTGTCTACTCCATATTTCTTGTGAAATCAACGACTGCAGTCATTTTATTTGACCCTTTTATTTTGGCGCTCATGCCGTGATTATGTTGTGTTTGTTTTGTTAAATAAGTCCATGCACCAGTGCTTAAACTGCAGCTTCCTGTCTCTGAGTATCTTTCCTGCCGGTAACAGCTTGGGTCATGATGCTACCCTGTCATGTGGTGTCAGAAGTGAGATATAACCATTGTGACCCAGAGCAGGAATGCAGTTAAAAACATTTTGTTAAAAATCACAGCACAAACACTCACCCCCAAACTCCTCCAACAAACAAACAGGTAAGCCATTCTCCAATTAGCACTCAATTACCTAACTGGAGAATGGCCACACCTACACCTGTGATTGTTGTCAGGGACAGAATGAGCTCCATCCCTGCAAACCTCAGTCCTATTTACACATGCAGGGATTCCATCATGCCACAGTAACCCTTTAGCACACCGTGTTATTACCATACATTCACAATAAGGTTTACCGGTAATTAGCTACCCTTTGTATATTCACCTTACACAAACACTTTGTGATTTGCATCAACCACATATTTATCCAGTACATGCATATTGTTTCTTTCATTTTATACAAATAAACACCTTATAAGAATTGGCAGTCTACTTATATTGCAACATCAATATTTGAGTCCTTGGACTGTGACCTTAAACATTTGATTTATTGGCTTCAGTAAGTAGAGTGATAAAACAGAAGTGACCTCTATTCATTAAACACGCCTCAATGCCCATTAAGATGAGGAAGGAGGAAGGGTTTAATAGGACAATAGGAATGTTTGGTAAATGCCACTGCAACACTCCAATGATACAGCACCAAAAGGAATAGCCACTAGACATCCTCTGTCGAGGCCCTGGGTATAAACAATCAATGGGATGAGAGGACAGCCACTGACCTTCAGTTCTCTGTTTAGAGGGTTGCTGTGATAGAGAAACATAATGGGACTACACTGGGGAAAAATGGGTAGAATACAATGACAAGAAAAAGAAAAAGAAAAGCATAACAACAAATTAACATGAAGCTGTTTTGATTGGTCCAGTAATAATATTTCCAATGAAGAATATATATATATATATATATATCTCGCTCCCCAAGGAACTTGACAGAGCTTGAATAGTTTTGTAAAGAAGAATGGTCAAATATTGCCAAATCTAGGTGTGCAAAGTTGGTAGAGACCTATCCCAACAGACTCACAGCTGTAATTGCTGCCAAAGGTGCTTCCACCAATTAACTCAAGGTGGAGACTTATCCAATCATAATCTTTCAGTTTTGTATTGTTAATATAGAATTTTTGAATCAATAAAAACTTTTTTTCCCCTTAAATAGTTTGTAGATTAATGGAAAAAATCCTCATGTAAATGCATGAAATTGAGGCACTGACACAATAAAATGTGAAGTTCAAGAGGTGTAGACTTTCTATAGGCATGTGTGTGTGTGTGTATATATATATATATATATATATATATATATATATATATATATATATATATATATAATATATACTGAACTCACTGCGTGAGCACTGAGCAAGTGACCAAATGGCTCATTGTGTGACCCTGAGCAAGTCACTTAACCTCCTTGTGCTCTGTCTTTCAGGTGAGACTTTGTTGTAAGTGACTCTGCAGCTGATGCATAGTTCATACAAACATAGTCTTGTAAAGAGCTTTGTGATGGTGGTCCACCATGAAAGGCACTATATAAAAATATAAATATATGTATTTCATTACGATGTGCATGACTATACATCATACAAAACACACACAAAAAAAAAATTGGCTCTAAGAAAATTGAAAAAATGATATATGATTGGTTTCTTTCCATTTAATCCCAAAAAATCATACCAAAGTCATTAATGCATTGAAAAGACTCAGTGATCTGCAGATTATTGTAACATTTAGAGAATGACAATGTTAAGTGCTATATTCTTGTTGCTCATACACCTTGAAATGCCATGATTAATAACTTGAAACTGGGAGCTGAGAGAAAAATAATCCAAACCCTGCCTGTCCATGATCATCAGGCCTTCCTCTTGCCTTGCTTCGATACTCAGAGACATACAGTTCCAGTCCCTCAGAGGGATTGGTCTTTCAGACTGAATCTTAGATGCTGTGGCTGAAGATAAATGGCAAAGTGTATTTCTTCTGAATGCTGATATACTTTTGTGCTGCTTGTTTAATTCACCCTGAGGGCATCTGGAATAGCAGGTGAATGGAATTTTCTGATTCCTATTTAAGGCCACCTGCAGTATATGAGAGAGAGAGAGAGAGAGAGAGAGAGAGAGAGAGAGAATACATAGCTAAATATTTACATTTATTTCACAGCAGCCCACATATCTGTAATTAATCCGTGACAGTGCACAGGTCCCCATAGCTCTCCTTATTTCATGCTTGGAGGCAGGCTGATTTTGTGGTAGTTCCAAATAATTAAGAGGAAGGAGATTTTGAGTTCAAATCTCAAAGCAGCCATTGTCTTACTATGTGTGATCTATGGTAAATTAATATTACACTGTGTAGATATAGGACTTTACTTCAAATACAGCACCAATGCCAGAATAGCATACAAGAATTTACTATACTTTCTATACCATGTATTTACCATGCTTTATCACGGTTAACCATGGTTAACTTTCAATTCGAAGATGGCCACCAAAACATTGTTATGGTTTACACACCTTGTTCTCTTGCTACTCCATACATACTTTTTAAAATGAAGAGGTCCCCTAGTCCACTCTGTGCAGTTTGTCAGGCTGGTGCAGTGTCTCATACCTACACATGTTTTGGGAATGTCCAGTTGTGGCTGCGTTCTGGGACAGTGGAGCTCAAACTATTACTGAGCTGACGGAGGTTCAGAACATAAAAAATCTGGTTGTATTTCTATTGAATGATGACTCCTCCCTGGGCCTTTCTCTACACCAGAGCAGGATACTTCTGGCAGGGTTAACTGCAGCCAAGAAATCTATTTTGCAGCTTTGGATAGACCCTACTCCTCCTATGATTGCTACCTGGCTCTCGGAGTTTAGAAGCGTTGTTTGTTTGCTCCACAGCCAGGATTAATAAGGCATGTCTGACATCTATACAGGCATGGAGAGCAACTGCTGCCGATTTGGCTGCACTGATGTTTAAATGACATGGGCTTCTTTCCATTGCCTTCATACTACCTTCTATTTTTGGTATGTAATTTTATTTTTAGATAACAATATTGTAGTAACTTTTTCTTAGTTATTTTATTATTTTTTAATGGGCAAGCATTGGCAATGTTGTATATAGTTTATTTGATTTTTATTTTTTTATGCTTTGTTTATGTTATTAAAAATAATAATAAAAAAAAAAAAAACAATTGATCACAAAAAAAGAAAACGATTAGGGTTAGGGTTAGGTTTAGATTTAGGCTTAGGGGGTTAGGATTAGGTTTAGTGTTAGGTTAAAGTTTTGGTTAGGGTTAGGGTTAGGGTTTAGGAAAGGGTTAGGGTTAGGATTAGATTTACATCATGCAAAAAATGTAACCATTCAGTATATTGTAACTGTGCATAATAACACTGTAATCCTGTGTAAGTGCACATGAAACCAGTGCAAGTCCTGACAAAAACAAAATCAGAGTAATTTGAAGTTAGTGTTCGAAACCAAACCTTTTTTTTAATAATTCCTTTGACAGTGTTTGCCAATGAATCCACAGAAGAGAGGGGCTTACACCAAGCTTTTAATAAACTGAAGCAAACCTTCCACCTGTCCCTGCCCACTGTCTTTCAACAAAAACACAAAAATAACTCTTAGCTGTGAAATCATTGCCAATGAGGGAAGAGAACCATATAGAAGCACCCTGGTCTAAAGCGAAAGGAATCCTTAAGTAGATTCAGTGTTTTTTTTTTTTTTGGGTGATGGTGTGGCGGGGGGGTTATTTTTGTGAGTCTGGGCCATTAGTAAGATATTTCTGATTTAGTTGCCTGGTGTTTTTTTTTCTCTTGTTTCTAAAACTATACACGTAACTTTTGGTGGATTTAATGCACAGGCCTTAAGCCCCTTTTATTCTGTAAACAGGAATTGCCTTGCAAATCCATTTTTGAATGAGCAGTGCAGGTTCTATTTGCATGCCATCCATTAAACTACATTCCCTGCTGTCACTCTGTCTCTCTGTAAATGCCCTTGGAGCTTTTACGCTGTTTTTCTCAATGCTTCAATAGTCTCTTGGTCACATCCCCACAGTCAAATGAATAAGTCTAACCAGGTCAAGTATTTATTAATGCAAACACTGGGAAGGTTATCTCCCATCCAGAATAACCAGGTAGTGTAAATCAGCATCTCAACAAAGGGTAAGGTCACTTCGATTTGACTTTGCAACTTGAGTATTGAACAGGAGAATCAGTGTGTTTAGCATTCAGTGAAACTCTAGGACTGGTTTAAAGGACAACTCTTAGATGCATTTTGGTTCATAGTTACAGACTTACGGTAACAAGATACTTAATACCATAGACATTTACTCAGTATACATATATATTGTTTAATACAATATGATGTATGTTCTCACTCTCCATTATTTTCTGCTGAGATCATTATTTAACATGTGTATTAACAAATACAGCCTTCACTCTACCATTTAATCTGCTTCTGAAAAGACCTCCTAAAATCTGAAATGGTGGTTTGAAAAACGAACACTCAGGGTGCACAGCTGCTATTTCCATTCCCTCTGTAACTATGATTTCCTGGAGAGTTTTCCCATGTTCTTCAAAATTGCAGTCAATGATATTTGGTCCCACACAATTTGGTCTCGTCAATGTCCAAATCCTGCACACCCTGTCTGTTTTATTTGCCCATTAACCTGACTTTTGAATTATGTTTAATGCTTCCTGACAGAACACAACAGAATTGGATAATTACAGTATGTTATCAATTGACATAGAAATTTAGAAACGAGTGACAACTCAGATTATAAATACAATAATCTGTTTCAATCGGCCAATGGAATTAACCTGAAAGCGATTCAGACTTGTTCATTTCCATCAGCAGGAGATCGATTTCAATCAATTTCAATTAAGATTCTGGGATTCTCGATCTCTCCACCTTGCGCTGTTGGTGGAAGTTAACTAATAAGCATCCAATGTGAAGGACGCGAGAGGCAGGTTTTAAATCTGTGGCTGCAATAGAAAATACAGTAGACTGAACTTGAAGGTTTTGAATATATTATCCTGTCTGGGAAATATTGGAAGTTGGTGAATTAATTTATACAAAACCAACATATGATTTTTATGTAATGTCAGTAGTTTTGCTTTAAAGCAAATATGTTGGTAAAAATCTAATTTCCGTTTATAATCCCAGCTATATATGCAATGGGTGTGCCCTGTTATGGGATGTGCTCAGAGGGGGAAAACCAGTGTCTGAACAGCAATAAACAGATTTTCCATTGCCTTCCAGCACAATCTCACAAACCATGTTTTGGTAGTATGACTAAGGCTGCTGTGAACTTTCATCAGAAAACATACAGCACAATACATTGTTGATTCAAAGGAGTAACAACCAAAGGGTTTCTGAGTGACTCACCTGGTAAAAGCACAGCCATGTGGTGTGCAGGGTGAGTCATAGTTAGGGGAGCACAGGACTGGATTCTGACTGCGAAGTCGCCAATGTTTGCTGGGGATTCCACATTGGCTCTGGCGTTCCTGCAAGTTGGGAGGCAAAATCATCAGGGACTGTTTCTCCTCACTTCAGCAGACCCTACTGGTCAGGCACCCAGTGTGCTCAAAAAGACACTTATCCTTCAGGAAACCAGCATCTCTGCAACATTCACTGTAGAATCAGATGATTGGCTTGCCGATGAGATTGGAGATGGTCCATTGACCTTCAGTTCTCCTGAGCCATTGTGCTGGGGTTTCTGCATTGAGGGGACATAATGGAACACAAATGAGGGAGAATAA